>NC_136420.1:41886580-42505080 GCF_052625555.1 Lactuca saligna | reverse complement strand
TGAATGAGTTGTTGTGACAACTCGAAATTTATTCAGTCAATGTAACCCACTTCCGTAAATAAAAAGTTATTTTTATTAAAGTTTTCCGTTAACTTTTGAGTTAAGTAAATCAATTTGGGTTATTGTTGTATTTTTCATATGCGTCTGAAAGCAATAAAGTCACGTGAAATACCCTCAATTTCTTTTGGAAAAATTTCTAGTTTACGACTAAGTCGCGTTACGACCATTTAATCGGGTAAATCGTAAACTCCGTTTGATGTCGGGATTGGGTGGATCCCCACCTGGCCATGAACTCAACCCTATATAAGGGTTGAATGGTCTCCATTTGAACCTTTTTCACACCTTTAGAGCTTTCTCTCTCACTACAAAAGTTAGATTTTGATCAAGAATTGCGCCTTTCAAGCTTTATAACAGTAAGTAAACCCTCCTAGCTTGTTGTTTAGCTTAGCATACTTACAAATTCGTGGTTTAATCATCCAAAAAAAAACCAAGAACATGTGTTTACGGTTTGGGAGCATCCCAAAACTGTAAACACCCTAAAAGGGGGTTTTGATGCCCCAAAACCATTCCAAAACCTTTCCAATGCTTAGCTAATGGCCTAGGGACTTGCTTGAATGATTTAAGAACCCCAAAACATGAAAATAGAGGTGTAAACATGAGTTTATGGTTTGGTAATCTCCCAAAACCGTAAACACCTCCAAAGGGTGTTTAAGTGCCCCTAACACCTTGTATGGCTTATATTTGGGTCTAGAACTTTGCATGCTTAACCTACAACCACCAAAACACATGAAAAATGGACAAACATGAGTTGACGGTCGTAAACTCATGTGTTTACGACCGTAAACTCACCAAGGGAGCATTTAAGAACCGTAAACTCCATTCAAGGGTCATTTCAAGTTCCAATCACTTCTATAGCCCTTGATTCAGCCCTAGGACCCTTCCTTGAGTGAGATAAGACCTTTAAGCACACAAATACACCACTCCCATGAGTTTACGGCTGTAAACTCATGGGGATATGGTCTTAAAACCGTAAACACCCCTAAGGGTTTACACTTGAAGAGTAAACTCCTTAACGAGGCCATACACTCCTTAGATGCAACTCGTATCATTCCTAACATTTGAAATAAAGTGTTTCCACGCATTAGAGTGTATTTACTTGCTTAATTAGTGGTTCAATGACTAATTATATACAATTATGTATCACTTCATGTTACATAGGATCCTCGCGTGTGTTCAAGTACTAAATTTACACCTAGCGTCCTACCCGGCACACCCACGCCAGGTGAGCTCATACCCCTACACTTTTCCAAGTTTTTTTTTTCATGTTTTCAGGGGGGAATACAAGTCAATCATAAAGGATTTCTTAATTCAAAAATTGATGTAATTATAACGGCTTTCAATCAAACTTTTAGATACCTTTATCCCTTTTTTAATATAAGAAGCAAAAACGGACGCTTTCTAAATATAATTACATAGTTTTCTAAACAACATGGGAACTTATCAAACCATTCAAATTATTATGGGAATAATATGGGATCTTCATTACTTGCTTTCAGATTCTAATTTCATGCAAAGTCAATATATAAACTATGTCTGATTTAGTTTATCCATTATTAACCTAGAGTATCATACTACATAATTACCTTGTGTTTAATTATTTATACTCTACTTTGTTCCAAACGACTTTGAAACTTGATAACAACTAAATATTCCGTGAATTAGTTAATACTAGCTTGTGAGACTTATCTTCGTTATACCCTACGGGGTACCAATAAATCCTCTCTGGTAGTATAACCAGAGTCTCCTGGAGGGAGAGCGTGAAATATGTGGATAGATCTATTCGGGACTCACAATCCCACACCTAAACTGCTAGCTATAGTTAGGCGGGCACGCCTGTAGTGAAAATTTTTGGAAATCGTACGACGCCTGAAGAACGTCAAGGAGGTCACAGGTTAAATCAATATGGTTATACGACTCACAGTACGTATAAACTAACTTTGTTCACGAATAATTTCTTTCTTCTATAGTTTTATTTATGTAATAAAACTACTTACTTACTTACTGGAGGGTATTCCAGGGACACAACTTATGGTTTTATCTTAAGTAATAAAACTACAATACTTACTGGTGGTAACCATGGTTTTCTTACGGTATGCAAATCGACAAACAGGTTAGAAAATATGGGATTTTCAAGGAAAACATGCTTATGTATTTCATATCTCAATAATAATGGTTTTCGATATTTACTGAAATCTTGAGCAACGGAACTGAAGTATTTTCATAAGATTTAGTAACCAGTTTTTCCTTACAAAACATGCTTATGAACTCACCAGCTTTATGCTGATATTTCTAAAACTGCTTGTATTCTCAGGTTCACGTTAGACAGGTATCTCGCTTACTTGTGGAGAAGACAGTGCACATAGAAGTCTCATATATACTTTTGTTATACTAATGTATATAAGCTATGTATTTCTTAGCTTTCAAACAAATGTAAATATTCTTATGTAATGTAATGGTTGTGTTTACTATGCTTACTATGTACAATGGTTGTGATACTATGCATGACGTCCTCCTCCCCGTAACATTTTCGATGTCGGTTTCGGGGTGTGGCAGATTGGTATCAGAGCTTTTGTTTATAGTGAACTAAGTATACCGAACCTTACATGGTATATAACTATAAACACTAAGGGGTCGAAGTGCTCTGAACTAAAAGTATACTTTAAAATACAAGTGTTTTACAAAAAGTATACAAGAATATCTAAATATCAGAAACTATAACCATGAGTAGAACAAAACAAAAGTAATTGGGTGTTGGGCACTGCGGTTAAACCTGGGCAGTTATGTAGTTGTATCTAGGGTCAATATAGCCAGATCAACTATATTCATTCGAGACACTGCCAACATGTGCTTGGGAGTGACTGTGGTGTACAACAGGCCTAAAACTTACCAAATGTCCAAACAACAAGTCATCATCGCAACAAAACATAAAATACTATAGGAGTATTTTAGTCAGAACCAAATACGTTGTAGAAGTTCATTCCAAGTGTTGCTACCCATTCTTTCCTTAGCAATAGTTTGCTTGCTTTAGTAACTTTTTCCTGTCATATCGCTTAGTAGAACACTTTATCTGCCATAATGAGATATCTCTTGTTGTATATCTCTTGATTCTATCCAGAGGACTTACCATCCTCTCTTTCCTGATCATTTTAGATCAAGATGCCTCCAAATAGAAGACCCAGCTCTAGGAACAAAAATCCTCCTCCGCCACCTCCTCCATTTGATCTCGCCATGTTCCAAGCAGCCGTTACTGCTTTTGTGGCTGCTATAATGTCAAAGATGAACCCCGACAGCTCTGGCGGGCCAGGATGTGGTACTCATCCCGAAAACCAGGAAGGTAGTTAGGGACACCAGAAGGGGTGTTCTTATAAAGATTTCATGAATGCGAAACCCACATCTTTCAATGGCACTAGAGGTGTTATTACCCTGACTCGATGGTTCGAGAAGATCAAGTCTATCTTTGAAATTTGTTCTTGTTTGGAAGATAATAAGGTGAAATTTGCCACCTGTACTTTCACCGAAAAATCATTGACTTGGTGGAATGGCCGAGTCAAATCCTTAACCCTACCTGTAGAAAATGCTATGGGTTGGGAGAGCTTGAAAGAGCTCATGCTTGCCGAGTATTGCCCGCGGGGCGAAATGAAGAAACTAGAGCACGAACTCTGGAACCTAAACATGAAGGGTTCCGATATCACTGCCTACACTTCTAGGTTTGAAGACCTAGCACTCCTTTGTTCGGGAATGGTCACCCCGGAAAGCAAAAAGATTGAAAGATTCATCTGGGGGCTGACCCAGCCAACCAAAGGAAATGTCTTGGATGCTAGGCCAAACACCTTCGACAATGCTAAGTGCCTAGCGCAGACTCTGATCGATCATGGAGTCGATCTCGATGAAGTAACAACCACTTCGGAACTATCAAAGGAGAGTGGTGAGAATAAAAAGAAATTCTGGAACAATCGGAATGGTCAGAGTTCGCAAGGATCCTCCAAGAAGCAACAAATTGTGGCAGTCCACGCTGCTACTACTCCTGTCACCATTCCTACAGCTCAAGCACCTACCAGTGGATATACTGGTACCCTCCCGTGGTGTAATAAGTGCAATTACCACCATCATATCCCCGACTCATGTCGTGAAATGCTTTGCAACAACTGTGGCAAGAAGGGACACATTACTCGAAGCTGTAGAGCACAAGCTAAACCAAATCAAGCATCCAGAGCAGGTGTCAGTCGAGCCTGTTATGGTTGTGGTGAGGTCGGGCATTACAAGAGAAACTGTCCCAAGGCTACAATGACTAACAATACTGGGAGAGTTCTAACGATGGGGTAAGAGGAGGCAGTCGCTGATCCCACCGTTGTCACGGGTACGTTCCTTCTCGACAACTCTTATGCATGCATCCTTTTCGATTATGGTGCTGAAAGAAGTTTTGTTAGTCATGCATTCAAACATCTTCTTAAACATAATCCTCAACCATTAATCGAAACATTTACAGTCGAGATGGCTAACGGCGAGAAAGAGAACGCTAACGATATATTCATAGGCTGCACTCTTACCCTGAATGATCATTCCTTTCCCATCAACCTTATGCCAGTTTCCATAAAGAGATTTGATGTTATCATTGGCATAGATTGGTTGAGCCCCAATCATGCTGATACCCTTTGTTACGAAAAAGCTATCTGTCTCAATCTTCCCTGTCGCCAGACACTCATGATCTACAACGATAAACTTAGTTCCAATCTTCGCATCATTTCATGCATTAAAGCTCAAAAACTTCTGCGAAAAGAGTGTCATGCATCCCTAGCTCATGTAATCAACGATAAACATGAAGTTAAAGACCTCGAGAGCATCCCCGAAGTCTGCGACTTTCCTGATGTCTTTCCCGACGAGCTCCCGGGAATTCCTCCCGAACGCCAAGTCGAGTTTCGCATCGACCTAATTCCCGGAGCTACCCCCATAGCCAAGTCTCCGTATCGCTTAGCACCAGCAGAAATGCAGGAGTTATCCAGTCAGCTTAATGAGCTACTCAGCAAAGGGTTTATCCGACCGAGTTCCTCACCCTGGGGATCCCCGGTGTTATTCGTGAAAAAGAAGGATGGATCCTTTCGGATGTGTATAGACTACCGTGAATTGAACAAGATGACCATCAAAAACCGTTATCCTCTTCCTCGAATAGAAGACCTTTTCGATCAACTTCAGGCAGCCAATTACTTCTTGAAAATAGACCTTAGATCAGGGTACCATCAGCTACGAGTTCATGAGAGTGATGTTTCCAAGACAACATTCATGACTCGATATGGACACTACGAATTTGTGGTGATGCCCTTCGGTCTAACCAACGCACCGGCAATATTCATGGACCTGATGAACCAGGTGTGTCCTCCTTTCCTTAACAAGTTCGTTATTGTGCTCATTGACGATATACCTGTCTATTCCAAAAGCGGGGAAGATCACAAACAACACTTGAGATTAGTGTTGGAAACCCTTAGATCGAAGAAGCTGTACGCAAAGTTCTCCAAGTGCGAATTATGGATTCGGAAGGTAACCTTCCTAGGTCATGTGGTAAGCGAGGAAGGCATACACGTGGACCCTTCCAAAACCAAGGAAATAGAGAATTGGTCGGCGCCAAAGATGCCCACAAAAATCCATCAATTCTTAGGTCTCGCGGGCTACTATCGCAGATTCATCCAGAATTTCTCCTGAATTGCCAAACCTTTAACTACTCTGACACAGAAAGTTGTGCCCTTTTGTTGGAGTGAAAAGCAAGACACTGCATTCCAAACATTGAAGCGAGCCTTGTGTAGCGCACCCATCCTATCTCTGCCCAAAGGGACGGAGGACTTCGTTGTCTACTGTGATACGTCCAATCAGGGCTTAGGTTGTGTACTTATGCAGCGAGGAAAAGTTATTGCTTATGCCTCAAGACAGCTGAAAGCACATGAAGTCAACTATACAACTCACGAAATGGAGTTAGGAGCAGTGGTCTTCGCACTGAAGATTTGGAGACATTATCATTACGGAACCAGATGCACAATCTTCACTGACCATAAAAGCCTACAACACATATTCGATCAGAAGGACTTAAACATGAGACAAAAACGATGGGTAGAGCTACTCAGTGATTATGAGTGCGAAATCTGCTACCATCCCGACAAGGCCAATGCGGTGGCAGATGCCCTTAGCCGAAAGGAAAGCTCAGGTAACAAGGCAAAGACTCTGACAATGACCATCCATTCCCACTTATCTGCACAAATCCGAGAGGCTCAATTGGAAGCCCTAAAACTAGAGAATGTGTTGAATGAAGCCTTGAGGGGAATTGATAAGAATCTTGAGATCAGAGGTGATGGAGTCTATTGTTTCATGGATCGAATCTGGACCCCAAAGTTCGGCGGTTACAGGTAGGTTGTCATGAACGAAGCTTATAAGACCAGATACTCCATTCACCCAGGTTTGGATAAGATGTACCTGGATCTCAAGAAACTATATTGGTGGCCCAACATGAAATCCGAAATCACTACCTTCGTGCGCAAGTGTCTGACTTGCGCCAAAGTGAAGGTCGAATATCAGAAACCCCCAGGTCTACTCCAGCAGCCCGAAATACCTAAGTGGAAATGGGAGATGATTACTATAGATTTCATTACCAAATTACCCAAATCTCCGAGTGGGTACGATACCATTTGGGTAATTATCGATCGATTGACAAAATCCGCTCACTTCCTACCGATTAAAGAAACATTCAAGATGGAAAGATTCACACGAATCTACATTCAAGAGATAGTCCGACTGCACAGTGTGCCTGTGTCCATTATCTCCGATCGAGATAGCAGGTTTACCTCAAGATTTTGGTAGTCCCTTCAGAAAGCTCTTGGAACTAAGCTGGATATGAGTACAACTTATCATCCTCAGACAGATGGACAGAGTGAGAGAACTATCCAGACCCTGGAAGACATGTTGAGAGCATGTGTCATCAATTTCGGAAAGTCGTGGGACACTCATTTACCCTTGGTTGAATTCTCTTATAACAACAGCTACCACACCAGTATCAGGGCTTCCCCTTCCGAAGCCCTCTACGGTCACAAGTGCAGATCCCCTCTGTGATGGGCCGAGGTAGGGGACACGCAGCTAGCCAAGGGTCGAGTCCCCGACAGTAATCTCACTGGTCCTGAAATCATCTGCGAAACCACCAAAAAGATCATTCAAATCCGAGAACGACTGAAAGCTTCACGAGACAAACAAAAGAGCTACGCCGATAAACGATGAAAACCCTTGGAATTCCAGGTTGGAGATCGTGTCTTGTTGAAGGTCTCACCCAGGAAAGGCATGATACGCTTTGGAAAGTGTGGGAAATTGAACCCAGGGTACATAGGACCCTTTGATATCCTTGCTAAGATCGGTCCCGTAGCCTACAAACTCCGATTATCTCAAGAACTTAGCAACATCCACCCTGTCTTCCACGTCTCTAATCTTAAGAAATATCTATCCGATGAAACTCTTGTGATCCCTCTTGATGAGATCGAAATGAACGAAAATCTAAACTTCGTGGAAGAACCAATCAAAATCATGGATCGTGAGATCAAACGAATGAAACAAAGCTACATCTCGATAGTCAAGGGTCGCTGGAATGCCAAGCGGGGACCCGAATTCACTTGGGAGCGCGAAGATTCAATGAAACAAAAATATCCACATCTCTTTCCAAATCCATAATTTGTATGTTAATTCTAAATTTTGGGACGAAATTTCCTCTAACAGGGGGATAATGTGACAACTCGAAATTTATTCCGTCAATGTAACCCACTCCCGTTAATAAAAAGTTATTTTTATTAAAGTTTTCCGTTAACTTTTGAGTTAAGTAAATCCATTCGGGTTATTGTTGTATTTTTCATATGCGTCTGAAAGCAATAAAATCACGTGAAATACCCTCGATTTCTTTTGGAAAAATTTCTAGTTCACGACTAAGTCAGGTTACGGCCATTTAATCGGGTAAAATTGTAAACTCCGTTTGATGTTGGGATTGGGTGGATCCCTACTTGGCCGTGAACTCAACCCTATATAAGGGTTGAGTGGTCTCCATTTGAACCTTTTCACACCTTTAGAGCTTTCTCTCTCTACTCTCTCTCTATATATATAAAAGTTGGATTTTGATCAAGAATTACCCCTTTCAAGCTTCATAACAGTAAGTAAACCCTCCTGGCTTGTTGTTTAGCTTAGCTTACTTACAAATTCGTGGTTTAATCATCCAAAAAAACCCAAGAACATGTGTTTACGGTTTGGAAGCATCCCAAAACTGTAAACACCCTAAAAGGGGGTTTCGATGCCCCAAAACCCTTCCAATGCTTAGCTAATGGCCTAGGGACTTGCTTGAATGATCTAAGAACCCCAAAACATGAAAATAGAGGTGTAAACATGAGTTTACAGTTTGGGAATGTCCTAAAACCGTAAACACCTCCAAAGGGTGTTTAAGTGCCCCTAACACCTTGTTTGGCTTATATTTGGGTCTAGAACTTTGCATGCTTAACCTACAACCACCAAAACACATGAAAAATGGACAAACATAAGTTTATGGCTGTAAACGCGTGTTTACGACCGTAAACTCACCAAGGGTGCATTCAAGGACCGTAAACTCCATTCAAGGGTCATTTCAAGTTCCAATCACTTCCAGAGCCCTTGATTCAACCATAGGACCCTTCCTTGAGTGAGATAAGACCTTTAAGCACACAAATACACCACTCCCATGAGTTTACAGCCGTAAACTCATGGGGATATTTGTCTTAAAACCGTAAACACCCCTAAGGGTTTACACTTGAAGAGTAAACTCCTTAACGAGGCCATACACTCCTTAGATGCAACCCGTATAATTCCTAACACTTGAAATAAAGTGTTTCCACTCATTAGAGTGTATTTACTTGCTTAATTAGTGGTTCAATGACTAATTAGATACAATTATGTATCACTTCATGTTACATATGATCCTCGCGTGTGTTCAAGTCCTAAATTGACACCTAGCGTCCTACCCGGCACACCCACGCCAGGTGAGTTCATACCCCTACACTTTTTCGAGTTTTTTTTTTCATGTTTTCAGGGCGCGGGGGGGGGGGGGGGGGGGATACAAGCAAATCATAAAGGATTTCGTAATTCAAAAACTGATGTAATTATAACGACTTTTAATCAAACTTTTAGATACCTTTATCCCTTTTTTAATATGCGGAGCAAAAAGGGACACTTTCTAAATATAACTACATAGTTTTCTAAACAACATGGGAACTTATCAAACCATTCAAATTATTATGGGAATAATTTGGGATCTTCATTACTCGCTTTCAGATTCTAATTTCATGTAAAGTCAATATATAAACTATGTCTGATTTAATTTATCCATTATTAACCTAGAGTATCATACTAAATAATTACCTTGTGTTTAATTATTTATACTCTACTTTGTTCCAATCGACTTCGAAACTTGATAACAACTAAATATTCTGTGAATTAGTTAATACTAGCTTGTGAGACTTATCTTCGTTATGCCCTACGGGGTACCAATAAACCCTCTCTGGTAGTATAACCAGAGTCTCCTGGAAGGAGAGCGTGAAATTTGTGAATAGATCTATTCAGGACTGACAATCCCACACCTAAATTGCTAGCTACAGTTAGGCGGGCACGCCTGTGGTGAAATTTTTTGGAAATCGCATGACGTCTGAAGAACGTCAAGGAGGTCACGGGTTAAATCAATATGGTTATACGACTCACAATACGTATAAACTAACTTTGTTCACGAATACTTTCTTTCTTCTATAGTTTAATTTATGTAATAAAACTACCTACTTACTTACTGGAGGGTATTCCAGGGACACAACTTATGGTTTTATCTTATGTAATAAAACTACTATACTTACTGGTGGTAACCAGGGTTTTCTTACCGTATGGAAATCGACAAACATGTTAGAAAATATGGGATTTCTGGGAAAACATGCATATGTATTTCATAACTCAATAATAATGGTTTTCGATATTTACTGAATTCTTGAGCAACGGAACTGAAGTATTTTCATAAGATTTAGTAACCAGTTTTTCCTTACAAAACATGCTTATAAACTCACCAGCTTTATGCTGATATTTCTAAAACTGCTTGTATTCTCAGGTTCATATTAGACAGATATCTCGCTTACTTTTGGAGAAGACGGTGCATATAGAAGTGTCGTCTATACTTTTGTTATACTAATGTATATAAACTATGTATTTCTCAGCTTTCAAAGAAATGTAAATATTCTTATGTAATGTAATGGTTGTGTTTACTATGCTTACTATGTACAATGATTGTGATACTACGCATGACGTCCTCCACCCTGAAATGTTTCCGCTGTGGGTTTTGGGGGGTGACAGTTGTATCGATGTAATATAAGTCTATAAGATATTTGTTCCGTATTTTATTTTTAGGTTCTGGGTGAACGTAATTCCTTCCTAATAATGTAGAGATAATAATTACAAGTTGATAACCTGGCGAGTGTGATTTGTATGTTTTTTAGTTGCTGATGTGTAAAAATATATATTTTTTTATATATTGTTATGTTGTGAAACATGTGTATAATCTTATTGCTCAAAACCTATGGCCTAAAAACCACCATGGTCTTTGTCCTTAAGTCAAGATTGTACTGTTTGACAGATTTTCCCCAATAATTCTTTGTCTTTAAGTCAAGGTTGTATTGTTTGACATGTTTTCCCCAATTATCTCGTAAGCTAGGAGCATATAATTGGCCGGATCAAGATGTGAAATATTCTAATGTATGAGTAACTAAACTACAACTACAATATCTCTGCAAATGAGGTTAGAATGATTTATCTTAAAAGTAACATAATTATTCATTCAACCATGAATAATTTAATTTCATAAAGCATAATCGAGCATAACCATTAAAAGAGAAAGATAAAGATTGAGATAACTAATCAAAACATAAATAAAACATTCTAGCACATGAATAATCAAACTTTAAAAAATCATTCTAAACTTTTAAAGAGTAAGAAGACATTCTATCACATTAGTTTTTCTCTATTATATCTCTTTTATCTTTCTCAATCCATAACATATAGAAACTCTATATTTTTGGATTCACTCTTGTCAAATCATTATTTTTTTGTTTAATTAATTTAAAAAATATAAAATAAAATAAAACATAACATTTTTTTCTTCTAAAAAAACTTTTACTAATTTAAAATAAAATGAAATTCTAAAATAATTAAAAAAAAAAAAAAAAAAAAAATGTTTACAAATCATGCATTGAAAATAAATGAAATGTTTACCAAATCATATAACCCAAAAGAAAAATGAAAAATACAAAATTACATCCACATGTGTTAAACCTAGTCACACATCACATGCACTCAAATGTGAATTGAATTAAAACACAAGAAGCCTCCACTTCACTAAACCGCTGAAATGCAATAAACCATCCAACCCGTTGGACTCACAAGTACGAGGTATTACATCCCAAAGCTACCGTGAAATCTAAATAATATAAACAAACTAAAAAAACATTAAAAAAATATACACGAACTAAATGTAAAAAACATTAAAAAAAATATATTCAAAAAAATGTGAAATAAAATCTAAATAAAAAAAATATAAATAAATAATATAAAATATATGCAAAAAATATTAAAAAAATTAAACAATAATATATATATATATATATATATATATATATATATATATATATATATATATATATATATATATATATATATATATATATATATATATATATATATATATATATATATATATATATATAGAGGCGGATGCAGGATTTCATAGTAAGGGTTGCACGGGAAAATTAGTGGTTGCACAATAGTAAAAAAAATAAAAGTTTTAAAAATTTTCGAAAATTTTTCCAGTACGACCGGAAAATTTAGGGGTTGCCGGTGCCACCCCGAAACCCCCCTAAATCCGCCCCTATATATATATATATATATATATATATATATATATATATATATATATATATATATATATATATATATATATATATATATATATATATATATATATATATATATATATATATATATCAAGGTTGTAAAAAACGCTCGGTGTTAGCTAGTCGGTGGACTGGGGTCAAGCGATTAATCGGCTAGGCGGAGATTAATCGGGGGATTAATCGGATACCATTAATTGCTAATTTGTTGAATTTTAAAAAATTAAATATGACTAATATCATATCAAATTTCGTAAATACTACTAATATGATAACAAAATAGGTTAATATGATTAATACAACACTAATCATGCCTCAAATAGTTTCTATAGAGATAAAACTTCTTAAAAATGTTAAAATTTCATCGTTTTATAATGCTTCCGTCATTATGTATGCAGCGATTAATCGCTAGGCGCCCTTTAATCGGTCGAGTAACGCCTAGGGATTAATCGGAGATTAATCGGGACCTAGTCGGGATTTTTACAACAGTGATATATATATATATATATATATATATATATATATATATATATATATATATATATATATATATATATATATATATATATAGAGAGAGAGAGAGAGAGAGAGAGGTGGGTTCAATTGAGAAAATAAAAAAGTATTGAGAATGGGGGAATCATTCTCAGCCACTCATTTTATTCAAGCATAAAAAGACACGGTGGCAAACTTGTAAATAGAGAACAACCTTCAATCTCAAATACGTATCTGTAGTTCAAACTAATTCATCGTTCATCATCCAAATTTCTTCTCCAACTTTCAACAATCATCCAGATTTCTTCAGTTAAACCATAATTTACATCATCCAATGCTAATCAATCATCGATCTTCGTCAATAATCAACACGATTCAACAGTTAACAACAAAAATTCGTTTTTGGTTCTTTTAATTCAACCTTCAATTGTGCTTGAATACGATCAGATCTTCAACATCTATGATTAATTATACTCCCAGCGTTATTAGATCAACATCATCGATAATCAACAAAAATCCACTTCGTATCATTCACTCAACATCGATTATCAAATAAAACTTGAAAATTGAGGTTAGAAAAATATCAAATCGTTTTTTTTTTTTGAAAAATTTCATATTAATCTCTATCAATCTACTCTTTTGTAGATTTAAATAGTATGTTTCTAACATTTTTAAAAAAAGTTAAATTGTATGCACTACAACTGTTTGATGAAATGCATGAACTAAATTAGCATGTTATATTCATATATGAATATGTTTTCTCAGTATATGATTATTAAAACAAAAAACCAAATATGCAAGTTTGTATGTTATTCATATGTGAATAACATATAAAAATTATATATATTTGTGAAAATACCTTGTAATATTCATATGTAAATATACTGTGTAATATTCATATGTGAATATACTGTGTAATATTCATAAGTGAATATATCATCTAATATTCACAAATGAATATACTATGTAATATTCACATGTGATATACCATGTAATACTATGTAATATTCAGATATGAAAATATTATCTAATATTCATAAGTGAATATACCATCTAATATTCACAAGTGAATATACTATGTAATATTTATAAGTGAATGTGTCACACCCCCAAACCAAGGATGGCGGAAAGGTCCGGGGGTGGAGGACTTCATGTATAGTATCATAACCACAATTTCAATAGTAATTTAAGCAAACACAACCAACATATATATAATTGAAAAAAAGTTACATCACTTGTATGAATTACATGTTTCAAAATCAATTACAATATGTTGACAAAATATGAAAAGTTTGACGTCTTAACGTCCCATCCTCAAAAGTACTTGATTACCTGTTTAGTGTTTTCCTGAGAATACAAGTTGTTTGAAAAGTGTCAACACAAAGGTTGGTGAGTTCATAAGCTTTTATTAATAAACTTAGTAGAAGTCTTGCACATGTAAATGTCGCGTTTGTTTCAGAAAAATCCGATATTTTCCTTGAAATCCGAAAAATGTAGCCTTATAACCAAAGACTAAAATGTATAAGAAATCATCATTTCTTAGAAGAAATGTCGTGAGTTTAAAATGATATGGAAAGTAAATTTCTTTATCAACCTAAAACCTACTTCAGTTTTATGAAACCCCGTAAACTTTATGAATTGTTATCTCCCTAGGTGAGTCGCTATAATCATACTGTGACTATGTGAACTTGCCACAACGTTTCTCAGGCGTCGCGAAAATGAAATGACATTTGTCACCCGTAGACCTGCAGGTCCCACTGTAGCTAGCAGCAAGGTGTGGGGTGTCAAACCCAATATAGATCTATATACAAGTATCACGTTCTCCCTCAAGGAGATTTTTATTATAACTACCAGGAATTATATCCCGCACTCGGACGTACGGGGAGAGAGAGTCTCACAACATAGGTTAACAAGTTTACGTGAAATGTGTGTGGATATAAATCTTTCTTGTATGAATGTACCCTTTTTGTACGAGTATGTTGAGTGATGTATCATAAACTATACCTATTATAGTTTATCTAAAATGTATATAATATGTATGAATTCTTTTTATGGAAATGTATTAGTGTTGTGAATTTATCCAACTATACTCTTTATAGTTACATAATACGTGTTCTAAATGAATGAATAATATTTAATATGAATGACTTAGTTTCAGTTCATAATGATAAACTAACAAGGAAACACATTCAAATATTAGAACTTATGATTATACACTTTGCTCAACATATTACAAAGTGTTATGATATTTACATGTTGTTGGCTAACTTTAGCAATTCTGCCCAGTTTTGGAAAAATCATAGAAAAATCATACGAAGTCAAAAACTAGATCCGTAAATTCTGAGAGTTCACAAAATGTGTCTAGTTTACTCATAATTTTTATCACGATTTTTAATGACCTCCAACTTGGGTGAAAATGTCCATAATCACAGACTGGTCCGGATTGTTGTTTGAAATGATAGGCAGTTTTGTAAAAATCACCATAAATTGTAGAAAAATCGTATGGAGATGTGCAAGTAGTCATTTTAAATCTACAAACTTGAACTATTTGGACCTTGTACAGTTTTGAAAACAAAAATGTTTAAGATGCCCAAAACAGTCCGTGAATGGAGTTGAACTTTTCTGATGAAGGCTGTTAGAAAATTTTAATTATGTTCTTAGTGTTTTAACTTGTATTCCCCCCCTGAAAACTTGAGAAAACATGAAAATGTAGGGGTATGAACTCACCTTAAGTGATTTCAGTAGTTAAGTGTTGAAGAAGAGAAGTGTTCAACCCAAGAACACTTGAAGAATCACTTGAAGATTCGAAGATCTAACACAATTATGAGAGAGTTTGTCTAAGATATCCATGATTCGAGTGGAAATGATTGAGATAATCATAAAGAGAATGGATCATTCTTACCAAATGTGGAGGAAAATCCAAAGATCAGCCCTCAAATCTCGAGTTCTAGAGAGGGAAATTGAGAGAGAAAAGAGTTTGCTCTTTTTGGTGAAAAGAGAGGAAATGAGAGAAATGAGGAGAGAGGGTGAATATTCAGCTCTCCAAAAACATGGGGAGGAGTGATGATTGAGTGGAAAGGACATTGATGTGACATAGGTAAGGTGGGGAGGTGTGGCTGGTCATAGAGTGGGTGTGGGAGTGGTTGCTTGTGTCATAAAGTAAAGCAAAGTCAACACTCCACCTCTTTGTACTTTACCCACTTGCTCTTATTATTTAAATAAGGATTTTTATGAAAATATGATTAAATTGAGAATATTTAGGGTTTATTATGTTAAAATATGATTTTGGGTGAAAATCCCGCGTTAAAATAATTAAAAACGGGCCTTAAATGCAAAACTATGCGAAAACCGGGAAGAAAATGAGTTCCCAGCGAGACCTCTCGGTCCTAGGCCGAGGTTCTGTCCCTAGGCCGAGGCTCGGTCCATGCTGAGGTTGGAGTCGGAAGCGAAAGGCGCGAGTCAGACACGAGAAGTGAAGGGCGAGGGTCCGGTCCGAAGGGTCAGTAGCGAGGGTGGGGTTCGGTTCGGGAATAAGAGGCGAGAATGTCAGAACCTAACGGACTGTAGTGAACAGTACCTTCGGTTCGGTTCCTCTTGAGCAGGGTTCGGTTTCGGTTAGTGGTGAACAGTACCTTCGGGTTCGGTTCGGCTCAGGAGGGTTCGGTTCGGCTCAGGAGGGTTCGGTTCCTCCTTGCTCTCAGTCCCTAAGAGGACCTTCGGGTCCTAAGAAGCTTCTCTCTTCTCGAGAGGTTTCGGTTCCTAATGTCTATTTTTCTCGTTTTTACCCCGTTTTAAGCTGTTTTTGACACGGTTAAGCGTCGGAATGACCCGAATGATTCTAAAAAGTTACGGGAACTATTTGCGAGAGATTCGGGAGAGATTTCTCACACTTGGAGAGATTTGGGACAGATTTGACATTCTTGGAGAGATTTCTCATACAAAGAGATATTTGCGAGAGTTTTCACATACTTAGAGGGATTTGGGAGAGATTTGACATTCTTGGAGAGATTTCTAATACAGAGAGATATTTGAGAGAGATTTCGCATACTTGGAGAGATTTGGGAGAGGTTTGACATAGAGAGAGATAGTGTGGAAACGATTGAGAGAGGTTCCATGTGGGATAGTTATGAGTGTTCGGCATCGAAATGCATGGTTCGTGAACCCTATTAAGCCTTGTTTAAGGATCTTACACACTCCCGATGAGTATGCAACATTGTTTTATCGGTCTAGTTCATTGATTAGAACTAGGGTTTAGGAAATTTTTAACACAAGACTTTTCTCAAGTGATGTTTTCCCATTAATATAGCAAGTTATACAGTATGAACATAACACAAACCCTAATACACAAGGTTTAATCGAGTTGACCGGTCTTGACTTGATGACTTGACTTGACTCAAGATTGACGATTGTCACATCATCCCCCCGTTAGAGGAAATTTCGTCCCGAAATTTAAATTCGGCTGGGAACTTCAAGGGTTTGGTAAAAGATGTGGATACTTTTGCTTCATTTGATCTTCACGTTCCCAGGTAAACTCAGGCCCTCGTTTCGCGTTCCAACGAACCTTCACTATGGGAATGCGACTTTGTTTTGTTCTCTTGATCCCTCGATCCATGATCTCGACGGGTTCCTCCACAAAGTGGAGATTTTCATTAACTTCGATTTCTTCGAGTGGTACTACGAGTGTCTCGTCAGACAGACACTTCTTTAAGTTGGATACGTGGAAGGTAGGGTGCACATTACTAAGTTCTTGTGGTAGTCGGAGTTTGTACGCCACATGACCAATCCTAGCAAGGATTTCGAACGGACCGATGTACCTTGGGTTTAGTTTCCCCCGTTTGCCGAAACGTATCATCCCCTTCCAGGGGGAAACTTTAAGTAGTACCCGGTCTCCGACCTGGAATTCTAAAGGTTTGCGTCGCTTATCCGCGTAACTCTTTTGTCGATCACGAGACACTTTTAGTCTTTCCCGAATTTGAATGATCTTTTCTGTGGTTTCCCTTATGACTTCAGGCCCAGTAAGGGTGCTATCATGGACTTGCCCTCTGGCTAGCTGAGTATCTCCAACTTCGGCCCAACACAGTGGTGATCTACACTTGCGACCGTAGAGAGCTTCAAATGGAGCGACTCCAATGCTAGTGTGATAACTGTTATTATAATAGAATTCGATAAGCGGTAGATGGGTATCCCATGCCTTACCAAAATCTATCACACAGGCTCTCAGCATGTCTTCCAACGTCTGGATGGTTCTCTCGCTTTGTCCGTCAGTTTGTGGATGGTAGGCCGTACTCATGTCTAGCCTGGTTCCCAGAGACTTCTGTAGGGACTGCCAGAAACGCGAGGTGAATCTACTATCTCGATCAGAGATAATGGATGTTGGTACACCATGTAGTCGCACGATCTCTTTAATGTACGTCCTGGTTAACTTTTCCATCTTGTCTGTTTCCTTTATTGGCAGGAAGTGCGCGGACTTGGTCAATCTGTCCACAACCACCCATATGGTATCCATCCCACCTGATGTCTTAGGCAGTTTGGTTATGAAGTCCATGGTTATTCGCTCCCACTTCCACTTGGGTATATCCAGTTGTTGAAGTAGTCCTGATGGCTTCTGATATTCCACCTTGACCTTGGCACAAGTGAGGCACTTGTTCACATAAGTAGCAATTTCAGCCTTCATGTTTGGCCACCAGAATAACCTTTTGAGGTCTAGATACATCTTATCTGACCCAGGGTGAATGGAGTATCGAGTCTTGTGGGCCTCGTTAATTACAACATCTCGGTACCCACCGAACTTCGGTGTCCAGATTCGATTCATGAGATAACGAGTTCCATCCCCTTTGACTTCCAAGTTCTTATCCATCCCCCTTAGTGCTTCGCTTGCCACGTTTTCTGGTTTCAAGGCTTCTAATTGGGCATCCTTGATCTGGGTGGCTAGTTGGGAGTGGATGGTCATGGCTAGGGATTTTACTCGGCGACCCGAGTATTCTTTCCTGCTTAAGGCATCGGCTACTACATTGGCCTTGCCTGGGTGGTAGCGAATTTCACATTCGTAGTCATTCAGTAATTCCACCCATCTTCTTTGGCGCATGTTAAGTTCTTTCTGATTGAGAATGTGCTGAAGACTTTTGTGATCAGTGAAGATGGTGCACTTGGTGCCGTAGAGGTAGTGCCTCCAGATCTTCAGGGCGAACACCACCGCTCCCAGTTCAAGGTCGTGGGTTGTGTAATTAACTTCATGTGTCTTCAGTTGCCTTGATGCATAAGCGATGACTTTTCCCCTTTGCATGAGCACACAGCCGAGGCCTTGATTCGAAGCATCGCAATACACCACAAAATCATCGGTTCCTTCTAGAAGAGACAAGACTGGTGCGCTGCATAGGGCTTGCTTTAGTGTCTGGAAGGCGGCTTCTTGTTTATCTTCCCATTCGAACACCACACCTTTCTGAGTCAAGGTGGTGAGAGGCTTAGCGATCTTGGAGAAATTTTGTATGAATCTTCGATAGTAGCCTGCGAGTCCCAAAAACTGTCGGATTTCTGTTGGCGTTGCAGGTGTTGACCAATCTTCGATTGCTTTGATCTTTGAGGGGTCCACATGTATTCCTTCTTTGCTTACTACGTGGCCAAGGAATCCTACTTCACGGAGCCAAAATTCACACTTTGAGAATTTGGCGTAAAGCTTCTCGGTTCTTAAAATCTCCAGAACTAGTCGTAGGTGTTGTCTGTGCTCTTCTTCGCTCCTCGAATAGACCAAGATATCGTCGATGAATACGATGACGAATTTATCCAAGAAGGGTCGACACACTTGATTCATCAAATCCATGAACACCGCAGGCGCGTTAGTTAACCCGAATGGCATTACTACAAACTCATAGTGCCCATAACGAGTTCTGAATGCCGTCTTGGGGATATCCTCTTTCTGAACTCGTAGTTGATGATAACCCGACCTCAGGTCGATTTTTGAAAAGTAGCTAGCTCCTTGGAGCTGGTCGAAGACGTCATCTATTCGGGGTAGGGGATAACGGTTCTTGATAGTGAGTTTGTTTAGTTCTCGATAGTCTATGCACATGCGAAAAGACCCATCCTTCTTCTTTACAAATAAGACTGGTGCTCCCCAGGGCGAGAAGCTTGGCCTGATGAACCCTTTGCTCAATAGTTCATTCAGCTGGCTGGATAGTTCTTGCATTTCTGCCGGTGCTAAGCGATATGGAGCCCTGGCAACGGGGGTAGCTCCAGGGATTAAGTCGATCCGAAATTCGACTTGTCGTGCGAGTGGTACACCAGGCAGATCGTCTGGGAAAACATCAGGGAAGTTGCATACTTCTGGAATTTCTTTGATGTCCTTCACCTCCTGTTTCTTGTCTACGATGTGGGCTAAGAAAGCATGGTATTGCTTTCGGAGGTACTTTTGGGTTTTAACACAAGAGATGATTTGTAGGTTCGCACTAGGTTTATTGCCATAAACGGTGAGAACGTTGCCATTCGGCAGATTGAGGCGGACGGCCCTTTCGTAACATAGAATGTCGGCACGATGAAGGCTTAACCAATCCATACCAATGATTATATCGAAGCTTTTTATGGTGACCGGCATAAGGTCAATTTTGAACAAATGGTTGTCTAGAGTGAGAGTACATCCTATGTAAATATCATTAGCGCGCTCAACCTTTCCATTTGCCATTTCTACAATGTAAGAATCTTCTAGTGGTTGAGAATTTTGCTTAAGTATATGTTTGAATTGGTGACTTATGAAACTTCTTTCTGCCCCACTATCGAAAAGTACGCATGCATAAGAGTTATTGAGGAGGAACGTACCAGTAACCACAGAGGGATCCTTGACTGCTTCTCCCTGCCCTAAAGTTAGGACTCTCCCTACACCCCAGCATTAGGGGCTCGTGCCTTGGGGCAGTTCCTCCTGAAGTGTCCCGTTTCACCACATCCATAGCAGGTTTGGCTTGCTCCAGTGTTGGCGGTCGTAGCGACTTGTGCGGCGGGTTGGGTAGTCGCTCTACAGAATCGTGCGGTGTGCCCCTTCTTGTTGCAGTTATTGCAGTGTAACTCTCGACAAGCACCGTTATGGTGGTAGTTACACTTGTTGCACTTGGGAAGAGTTCCCGTATACTGTTTCGGCGGCGCTGGAGCGACAGCAGTAGTGGCGGCACGAACAGCAACAATCTGTTGCTTTTTGGTGGGGTCCTGAATTGGTTGTTTCTTTTTATTGTCCCAAAACCTCCTTTTGTTGTTCCCTCCTTTTTTTCGGTCGGTGGTGGTTATCACAGTACCACGGCTAGCCCTGTGATCTATGAGTTGTTGTGCCAATTCCTTGGCACTCTCAAAGGTAGTGGGTTTCGAGGCCAATGCACTATCTTGAATCTGGGATGACAGCCCCCAGAGATATCGTTCCACCTTCTTCTCTTCTGGAGTGACCATTGTTGGGCAGAGGAGTGCTAAGTCATTGAAACGGGCAGTATAAGTTTCAAGATCAGTGCCTGTCATTCTGAGGTTCCAAAGTTCTTCTTCAAGTTTTTGTATTTCGCCCCTCGGGCAGTATTCCTTTAACATTAGGACTTTCAAATCCTCCCAGCTGATTGCGTTAGCTATTGCGGGAGTAAGTGATTTAACTCGGCCATTCCACCAAGTAAGTGCTTTTCCAGTGAAAGTGAATGCCGCATACTTGACCTTGCTCGCTTCGGGACAAGCGCAGATTTCAAGAACTGCCTCGGTCCTTTCGAACCATTGCACCAGCGTGATAACGCCCCCGCTTCCATTGAAAGGGTCGGGTTTTCCATTCGTGAAGTCTTTGTAAGAGCACTCCCTCGTACGCCCCATTCTGTCCCCATTAATGGAATTGGTAGCTCTTGATCCAGAACCGCCAGAACCATTGGTTCCCATTTGCGACATTGCTGCTGCCACGACTGCCGTTACTGCAGCCTGGAACATTGCAGGATCAAACTGCGGAGGTGGTGGTGGAGGCGGCACTGTGTTGTTGGAAGGCCTTGGTCTTTTCCTTGGTGGCATGGTTCTGTCATAAAAAAATGACCAGTCGGTAAGACTTCAATAGTGATAATGAGTCGAGTGTTACTGGTTTCATCCCTCTTGTATTTTATCAAAACTTTATTATTTGTAAACTGTTTGTGTGATCAGTTTATGATGTATAGTGCCAAATATTCAATAAATAAAACACATGCCAAATTTCATTGATAACTTTTAGTACATAACTTTTAGAGGGAAAAGTTTGACCACATAAGGGTCTACATTACATCGTTACAAAGGATAGTTTTGGCATTACAAAAGCCCTTCGAATAGTGTAATCACATAGTCGCGGGGTCGACCTACATACAAAGAGTAGCACCAACGCGTACTCATGAAATTTTACTACCAAGACGTGAGAATAGTAACGAGTTCTAATCACTGCGACCCTTCTTTGACGGAGGCTGCGATGATGTCGATGCGCCCTGTAGTTCCGCCAATCTGCGTTCGGCTGCAACCATTCTCTCTTCGAGCGCCATGTATCTTTCCCGATACTCTCTTGTTTCTGCTTGAGCTGCGAGAAGGTCTTGAATGAGTTGGTCTCTGTGGTGGGAGTCTCGTTCCAGGTCTCTGGTGCGATCAGTAGTAGACTGTACGATGGCACTTAACTCTCGGACCTGATCGGTCGTCGTCCTACCACGATCATCCATACTTGCTATTCGTTGTATCGTGACGGGGAGAGCTCTGTCAGCCGGTCCACCATGATTGAGATCATAGTAACCTCGTTGGTAGCCATATGGTGACCGCTGGCATTGTTGTCGGCTCCATCTTTCGATCGTTGTTACCCAAGGGGGTTCAGGTCCGTTGTATCCAAAACGGTGCGCGGGTACCCTCGCGATGTAGGGAGGGTTGAATACTTCTGGTGGTTCCTCCGCTTCGTTCCCAAACATGACTATCTCATCACCTTCCTCTTCTTCCTCTTCGTCTTCCTCTTCTTCTTGGTCGTCTTCCTCTTCTTCTTCTTGTTCGTCTTCCTCCTCGGGATCCTCTTCAGGATCCTCCTCGGGATCCTCTTCGGGATCCTCCTCAAGATCCTCTTCGGGATCCTCCTCGGGATCCTCCTCAGGATCCTCTTCAGGATCCTCCTCGGGCTCATCATCGATCCATCCCGCGTTTCCCTGATTGGGAAAATAGGGGTCCCCGGGTATGTGAAATCCTGCCATGTCGTCTGCACGAGAAATGGGGTTAATAAGCACATATCGGAAAATAATAATCGGGCACTATAGAAACGTACACATACTCCTTTAGTATTTTTAAATGTTTATATTTGGTTCTTAGCGTGTTCTTTATGGAGTGTAATTAGGTTATCAGATTCGTCGCTTATTACGACTATTCCTTAGTGTGCGTAAGTTACTTCTTGGACGGATATAGTTGATCAGGCTATATCCCTCCCAGAACTGATTACACATGCTAAGGCGTACTAATAATGTTCGACTCCTCCTCTTTCAATTTATGTTCTCCTAAGATATGACACCATGCTAGTATAGAATGCATGTAAGTATACTTTAAAACAAGAAATTATTTGTTTTCTAAAAGTACAACTCGTTAAAGCATTTTAAGAATCAGAGACCTTTAGCCCAAATGTGTTTATAGTTTGTATATCTTATGTGGTTTGACATACTTAATTCGCTATAAACCGAGCTCTGATACCAATCTGTCACACCCCCAAACCAAGGATGGCGGAAACGTCCGGGGGTGGAGGACTTCATGTATAGTATCATAACCACAATTTCAATAGTAATTTAAGCAAACACAACCAACATATATATAATTGAAAAAAAGTTACATCACTTGTATGAATTACATGTTTCAAAATCAATTACAATATGTTGACAAAATATGAAAAGTTTGACGTCTTAACGTCCCATCCTCAAAAGTACTTGATTACCTGTTTAGTGTTTTCCTGAGAATACAAGTTGTTTGAAAAGTGTCAACACAAAGGTTGGTGAGTTCATAAGCTTTTATTAATAAACTTAGTAGAAGTCTTTCACATGTAAATGTCGCGTTTGTTTCAGAAAAATCCGATATTTTCCTTGAAATCCGAAAAATGTAGCCTTATAACCAAAGACTAAAATGTATAAGAAATCATCATTTCTTAGAAGAAATGTCGTGAGTTTAAAATGATATGGAAAGTAAATTTCTTTATCAACCTAAAACCTACTTCGGTTTTATGAAACCCCGTAAACTTTATGAATTGTTATCTCCCTAGGTGAGTCGCTATAATCATACTGTGACTATGTGAACCTGCCACAACGTTTCTCAGGCGTCGCGAAAATGAAATGATATTTGTCACCCGTAGACCTGCAGGTCCCACTGTAGCTAGCAGCAAGGTGTGGGGTGTCAAACCCAATATAGATCTATATACAAGTATCACGTTCTCCCTCAAGGAGATTTTGATTATAACTACCAGGAATTATATCCCGCACTCGGACGTACGGGGAGAGAGAGTCTCACAACATAGGTTAACAAGTTTACGTGAAATGTGTGTGGATATAAATCTTTCTTGTATGAATGTACCCTTTTTGTACGAGTATGTTGAGTGATGTATCATAAACTATACCTATTATAGTTTATCTAAAATGTATATAATATGTATGAATTCTTTTTATGGAAATGTATTAGTGTTGTGAATTTATCCAACTATACTCTTTATAGTTACATAATACGTGTTCTAAATGAATGAATAATATTTAATATGAATGACTTAGTTTCAGTTCATAATGATAAACTAACAAGGAAACACATTCAAATATTAGAACTTATGATTATACACTTTGCTCAACATATTACAAAGTGTTATGATATTTACATGCTGTTGGCTAACTTTAGCAATTCTGCCTAGTTTTGGAAAAATCATAGAAAAATCATACGAAGTCAAAAACTAGATCCGTAAATTCTGAGAGTTCAAAAAATGTGTCTAGTTTACTCATAATTTTTATCACGATTTTTAATGACCTCCAACTTGGGTGAAAATGTCCATAATCACAGACTGGTCCGGATTGTTGTTTGAAATGATAGGCAGTTTTGTAAAAATCACCATAAATTGTAGAAAAATCGTATGGAGATGTGCAAGTAGTCATTTTAAATCTACAAACTTGAACTATTTGCACCTTGTACAGTTTTGAAAACAAAAATGTTTAAGATGCCCAAAACAGTCCGTGAATGGAGTTGAACTTTTCTGATGAAGGCTGTTAGAAAATTTTAATTATGTTCTTAGTGTTTTAACTTGTATTCCCCCCCTGAAAACTTGAGAAAACATGAAAATGTAGGGGTATGAACTCACCTTAAGTGATTTCAGTAGGTAAGTGTTGAAGAAGAGAAGTGTTCAACCCAAGAACACTTGAAGAATCACTTGAAGATTCGAAGATCTAACACAATTATGAGAGAGTTTGTCTAAGATATCCATGATTCGAGTGGAAATGATTGAGAGAATCATAAAGAGAATGGGTCATTCTTACCAAATGTGGAGGAAAATCCAAAGATCAGCCCTCAAATCTCGAGTTCTAGAAAGGGAAATTGAGAGAGAAAAGAGTTTGCTCTTTTTGGTGAAAAGAGAGGAAATGAGAGAAATGAGGAGAGAGGGTGAATATTCAGCTCTCCAAAAACATGGGGAGGAGTGATGATTGAGTGGAAAGGACATTGATGTGACCTAGGTAAGGTGGGGAGGTGTGGCTGGTCATAGAGTGGGTATGGGAGTGGTTGCTTGTGTCATAAAGTAAAGCAAAGTCAACACTCCACCTCTTTGTACTTTACCCACTTGCTCTTATTATTTAAATAAGGATTTTTATGAAAATATGATTAAATTGAGAATATTTAGGGTTTATTATGTTAAAATATGATTTTGGGTGAAAATCCCGCGTTAAAATAATTAAAAACGGGCCTTAAATGCAAAACTATGCGAAAACCGGGAAGAAAATGAGTTCCCAGCGAGACCTCTCGGTCCTAGGCCGAGGTTCGGTCCCTAGGCCAAGGCTCGGTCCATGCTGAGGTTGGAGTCGGAAGCGAAAGGCACGAGTTAGACGCGAGAAGTGAAGGGCGAGGGTCCGGTCCGAAAGGTCAGTAGCGAGGGTGGGGTTCGGTTCGGGAATAAGAGGCGAGAATGTCAGAACCGAACGGACTGTAGTGAACAGTACCTTCGGTTCGGTTAGTGAACAGTACCTTCGGTTCGGTTCCTCTTGAGCAGGGTTCGGTTTCGGTTAGTGGTGAACAGTACCTTCGGGTTCAGTTCGGCTCAGGAGGGTTCGGTTCGGCTCAGGAGGGTTCGGTTCCTCCTTGCTCTCAGTCCCTAAGAGGACCTTCGGGTCCTAAGAAGCTTCTCTCTTCTCGAGAGGTTTCGGTTCCTAATGTCTATTTTCTCGTTTTTACCCCGTTTTAAGCTGTTTTTGACACGGTTAAGCGTCGGAATGACCCGAATGATTCTAAAAAGTTACAGGAACTATTTGAGAGAGATTCGGGAGAGATTTCTCACACTTGGAGAGATTTGGGAGAGATTTGACATTCTTGGAGAGATTTCTCATACAAAGAGATATTTGCGAGAGTTTTCACATACTTAGAGGGATTTGGGAGAGATTTGACATTCTTGGAGAGATTTCTAATACAAAGAGATATTTGAGAGAGATTTCGCATACTTGGAGAGATTTGGGAGAGGTTTGACATAGAGAGAGATAGTGTGGAAACGATTGAGAGAGGTTCCATGTAGGATAGTTGTGAGTGTCCGGCATCGAAATGCATGGTTCGTGAACCCTATTAAGCCTTGTTTAAGGACCTTACACACTCCCGATGAGTATGCAACATTGTTTTATCGGTCTAGTTCATTGATTAGAACTAGGGTTTAGGAAATTTTTAACACAAGACTTTTCTCAAGTGATGTTTTCCCATTAATATAGCAAGTTATACAGTATGAACATAACACAAACCATAATACAGAAGGTTTAATCGAGTTGACCGGTCTTGACTTGATGACTTGACTTGACTCAAGATTGACGATTGTCACAGAATGCATCATCTAATATTTAAATATGAATATACAATGTTTATTATATGCTATATTCATATATGAATGATACTTAAAAAAAAATAATAAAAAAAAATAAAAAAAAAAAATAAATAATCATAGTTTTTTATTCATAACTGAATAACGAATGTACTGTAGTAAAAATCTAATTCATTTTTATTCACTTATAAATAACGATAGCTGAAAATATATAAAAAAAATTATTTTATCTTAAAACTATATCAATATGGATGTCTATTTGTAGAGAATAAAAAATCATGAACTTTGTTATATTTAAAATCATTTTTTGATAAAAATAGCTTCTTAAAAATTAAAAAAATCGAAAAAACTATGTTTTTGTATAAATTAAGGTAATGATTAGCATAGTTTAAGAAAACATGTTTTGTTCGGAAACACATGTCTATTACTTTCCCATTTCTGCTGGTACGCCGGAGGCTTTTGCGGTAAAAATAAATGAATGATTAAGGTAATAATTAGCATATATATATATATATATATATATATATATATATATATATATATATATATATATATATATATATATATATATATATATATATATATATATAATGAAAAACAAAAATTTACAAGTAACTGTAAAATAGTCTTTTTAAATGGACTACAGATATACAGTGAACTTCTTTCAAACCACAAGAATGTATCTTTGTCAAATTTTCAAAAATTTGACTGAAAATGTGAATATGACTGAACTACAAAAACCAAAATTGTAATTTACTCCTGAAAATATTGGGAAAGTGAAGGCATGCGAAATTGTGATCTCATTTGATAAAGTCATGCAAAAGTTTCGTGATCTGCAAGCCTTAAAGCACGTACACAGTACATCATTTGGGTCTTGAATGATTTTAGTCAAAACTAAATATAAAAGTAAAACTTTATATTTCTGTATGTCCACTGTTTGAATAGAAAATGTTGATAAATTGAAATTTTGAAAGAATTTTTATTGAAATAACGTTAATATGACACCAAATTTTTACGAGGTCAGATGTCAAAGAAAAACAGTAGCATTTAGACATGGTCGGTCCAAACCGATTCGAGACCCGGGATAATACAAACATTATTAGTCTCTTTATCGAAAAAACATCAGAACAGCACCTCCGAAACCTTTTATTAATCCATAAAGATATTAATACTAATGTTCTTTAGAACCATTGACTACATTATCATTATCATTAGTGGTGTTTTCATTGTGAAATGGGTTGGTGACCCAAAAAACTGATAAAAGTAAAAAAAAAATAACAATATCTATCCAAATATGATGTGTTAATAGACACAAATAAGGACTTATGGTAAAAACCTCAAAAAAAGTTTCAACCTTAAAGATTTTTTTGACATTAACTCTTAGAGAGGAGGGAGTCATTCCCTCCGAACTCATTGAACCCACTGTCATATAAATTTTTGTCTTTTCTTTTTCTTCATCTTTCCCAACCCATAACATACGAAAATCTTATCTTTCTCGATCTACTCAATCCACTCAATTAAAAAAAACAACTAAGGTACAAATTTTAAAACACATGGTGTGACATCTCCAAAATCACGGCCAGAAAAGACCGATTTTCATTTATGCTTTTAAAATAAATTCAGAGTAAATCCTTTTGATTTGAAAGAATTGCGGAATTTGTTCACAAAACAAAACATGATAAAATAATATTTATCAAAGCATTTCATCAAGAGATGCATTTTCATTATATAATTAAAACTCGGGGTGTCATGTTCCGATACAGACCATTAAGCATAAACAATAACATTACAAGTCATTCAACAAATATATACATATACAGACTTGTAAACAAAACAACTTGATGGTTCGTCCATCTTACGCCCTTGCGCCACTTCCTGTAATACAAATAAAACTGAGTGGGTCAGGCTTGGGAGCCTGGTGAGCATATAGGGTTTTCAACCCACCATAAATAAATTATATTTAATTTCACCAGCCAATCACTATCCCGATTACCCATTCCCGTTATCCTCACTTTACGTCCCTAAAACAACATCTATCTCAAGGGACCTAATCTAGGATTTTCATCAGGACGGACATTACAGCCAAGGGGTTTCCTCAACAATAGATATCCTAAGGCAACCATGAGGGGATAGAGTACACCGGTGAACACATCGTTCACAACACCTACAGGTTATGAACCTGCTAGCGTTCCACGAGACTGTCTAGAAGGAGTCTGTGGTCGTTATCCATACTCCGCTGAATAACTAGGTCAACAACAACAACAACATCGAGGCCTCTCATCTGTTTATTACACACCAACTATCTACCCATGTTCTACCCAACATATTAGTAGATAAATATATATATTTTTATACATAGTTTAAAACCTGTATATATCATTTTCATTCAATATATATTCCACACAACAGATGAAGCATACCCACGTAACACGTATTTCATAGAAAACAAATCAGATCTATGTGATTAAAGAGAGTGAATATACATTCACTTACATAACAACAAAACTATACACATAACACGTATTTCGTATAAAATACTTCATAATTATGCGTTAGAAGAAAGTAACTACACACTCACACGTATAAACGACAATAAACTTAATACCCTCGAACCATACTTGTATTATTATTGCGTTTATGAAAGGTAGTATACACTCACTTGATCAGAAGATGATCGGACAGCACTACGACTTGCAGAAGTAGTAATCCACAGCAGATCTGGAAGATCTCTACGAAAATCGAACTTCTCGCGGGCAGAGCTTCGGCTCGGAAACCGCACTTCTCGGGATCTTCGGGATCTTGGGACTCGCTTCGGGACTCGGGAATATTATCGGGACTTCGGGGTACAAACGGCACGCAAAACGAGGCAAAAGACTAGAGAGAAGGATGGAATTTGTAAAGGAACTAAGGCTGCATTCGAATCCTTTTTATAGAGGCTGGAAGCCCGAGTTACGCGGGGCGTAATTCATGTACGCGGGGTGTACGCAACGTCATTGCATGCGTATGTGTTCGAGTGACGTCAGTACATGCGTAGCAGAGGCGGTTCACAAGTACGCTGGGCGTACCCCAACTTACGCGGGGCGTACGCTATTAAGCAAACTTCAAACTTGCGTAACTTTTGCATACGAGCTCCGTTTTTGACGTTCTTTATATCCACGGAAAGGTGAGACTACACTCTACAACTTTCGTTTAGACTCCGTCAACTAATTTTGACTTTATTTTTATTATTTATTTTTAATAGGTCGGGACAGAAACTTTCGTTATAAATTCATAACTTCTTCGTTTGACGTCCGTTCTCGCATAACTTTTTATCGCTTTGATACTAACAACGAGATCTTCGATTCTCGTTTAGATCACTAAGGCTAAATATCGCTCTAACGTAAATTCACTTTTTACATCGCGCTGTGTCGTGCCGGTTCTGTCGCGAAACTTCGACAGGTCATAACTTCCTCGTTATAACTCGGATTTCGGCATTCTTTATATCTTCGGAAACCTTGTTTCAACTGCTACAACATTATCTAAAGATATCAAGTTTATTTTACACTTAAATTTTGATGCTTATTTTTATTCTTAATTAATCAAACCACATAATTAAGCAATTAAGCACAAAACACATAATACTCAAATAATACAATCTTATTATTTCGAAACGGGTTACAAAGGTTAACCTAGACCATTACATTGCTAAAAATGGCAAGCCCGGAAACACAGGCGTTACAATTCTCTCCACCTTAGAATGATTCCGTCCCCGGAATCACACATCAACAAACAAATGCGGATAGCGACTCCTCATGTCACTCTTCGTCTCCCAGGTGAGATTTGGCCCATTCGTGTGTTTCCATCGGACAAGCACTGACTCGACCATCTTGTGTCGCAACTTCTTAGTCTTTCGGTCAACAATTGCCTCTGGTTCTTCAATCAACCTTTTGTTCTCATCGATTCTCAATTCAGAAATTGGAATTATATCGGGAACTTCTCCCGTGAACTTTCTCAAATAACACACATGAAATGTGTTGTGAATTCCATTCAGTTCTTCGGGTAATTCGAGCTTGTACCCAATCCTCTGAAGAACTTTAAACGGTCCAATAAACCTTGGACTCAACTTTCCCCTTTTACCAAATCTTATAAGTCCCTTCCACGGCGAGACTTTAAGCAAAACCGAATCCCCAACTTCAAAAGTCATCGGTCTTCGCTTTTTGTCGGCATAGCTCTTTTGACGATCTTGAGCTGCTAACATTCTTTCCCTAATTATTTTCAACTTTTCAGCAGTTTGATGAACCATCTCCGGTCCCATAAACTGCTTTTCCCCAGCCTCAAGCCAACAAGACGGCGTACGACACTTTTGTCCATAGAAAGCTTGGTAAGGTGCCATCTTAATGCTCGAGTGAAAACTATTATTATAGGAAAATTCTACCAAAGGTAAATGTTCATCCCAATTACCTAGGAATTCCAAGGTACATGCTCTCAGCAGATCTTCAAGTGTTTGTATCGTTCTTTCACTCTGACCATCAGTCTGCGGATGGTAAGCTGTACTTAAACATAACTTGGTACCCATTTCCTCTTGTAGACTTTTCCAAAACCTCGAGGTGAAACGACTATCACGATCCGACACAATTGTTAGCGGAACACCGTGAAGTCTCACAATTTCCTTCACATAAGAATTCGCAAGCTTTTCCATAGACCATTTCTCCCTGGCTGCTATGAAATGCGCACTCTTAGTGAATCGATCAACGACCACCCAAATCATGTCGTGACCATTCTTTGTTCTGGGTAGTTTAGTGACAAAATCCATGGCAATGTCTTCCCACTTACCCATAGGCACAGGTAAAGGTTCTAAACTCCCGTATGGTTTCTGATGTTGTGTCTTGACTCTCGCACAAGTCACACACTCGGCCACATACTTTGCAACATCAAGCTTCATCGTCGGCCACCAGTAGTAGGGTTTCAGGTCCCTATACATTTTAGTGCTACCGGGATGAATCGAATACATGGTCTTGTGAGCTTCTTCCATCAGAAGATCTCTAATTCCTCCTGACTTAGGTACCCAAATACGATCTTGGAATACCTTCAGTCCATGACCGTTTGTACCAAACACCAACGTTTTACCCAAACGTTCCTCCTTTCGGTCATTTTTCTCAGAAGCTTCCTCTTGAGCTTTCTTTATACTTTCCACAATGGTCGAGACAACTTCAATTCTCAACGCTCTTGGCCTTTTCCTTTCAAGATTGACTTTCCGACTGAGAGCATCAGCAACAACATTAGCCTTACCGGGGTGGTAAAGTATCTCGCAGTCGTAGTTCTTGAGTAATTCCAGCCAGCGTCGTTGCCTCATATTCAATTCCTTCTGATTAAAGAGATATTGGAGACTCTTATGATCAGTGAAAAGTTTGCACTTTGTGCCATAGAGGTAATGCCTCCATATTTTCAGAGCGAAAACTACCGCTGCCAACTCCAAATCATGAGTCGGGTAATTCTTTTCATGCTCCTTCAGCTGTCGAGACGCATATGCTATCACCTTTTCTCTTTGGGTTAAAACACAACCTAATCCAACCTCAGATGCATCGCTATAAACAGCGAAGTCTTCAACTCCATCGGGTAGAGAAAGTATCGGTGCCTCGCATAGCTTCTTCTTTAGCTTCTCGAATGCTTCTTTATGCTTCTCACTCCAAGCATAAGTAGCTCCTTTGTGGGTCAAAGCTGTCAATGGAGTAGCAATCGAAGAAAAGCCTTGGATAAACCTTCGGTAATATCCGGCTAATCCTAAAAAGCTTCGAATCTCCGTGGGACTTTTCGGTTGTTCCCACTTCATTACAGCTTCAATCTTTGCTGGATCAACCATTATCCCTTCTTGGTTGACCACGTGACCCAAGAATTGGACTTCACGAATCCAAAAATCACATTTGGAGAACTTAGCATACAGCTTCTCCTTCTTCAAGACTCCTAACACTTTTTGCAAGTGTCTGCCATGCTCCTCCTGGCTTTTTGAGTAAATCAGAATGTCGTCGATGAACACTATCATGGATTTATCAAGGAACGGATTACAAACTCTGTTCATTAAATCCATGAATGCTGCCGGAGCATTGGTTAGTCCAAACGACATAACCAAGAACTCGTAGTGTCCATATCTAGTTCTGAACGCAGTCTTCTCTATATCCTGCTCTCTTACTTTCAGCTGATGATATCCTGACCTTAGATCGATCTTCGAGAAATAGCTCGAACCTTGCAATTGATCAAATAGGTCATCAATCCTTGGCAATGGATATCTATTCTTTATTGTTGCCTTGTTCAGCTCTCTGTAATCAATGCACATTCTCATACTACCATCTTTCTTCTTCACGAATAACACCGGAGCTCCCCAGGGCGATGAACTAGGTCTAATGAAACCTTTGTCCAATAACTCCTGAAGTTGCATCATCAGCTCCTTCATCTCCATCGGTGCTAATCGATAAGGTGCTTTTGCTATTGGCGTGGTTCCTGGTAACAAGTCTATTCTGAACTCTACTTGTCTATCAGGTGGTAATCCAGGAAGATCTTCGGGAAATACTTCCGGATAATCACACACCATGGGAATACTCTGCATCACCTTCTTTTCCTTCTTAGCATCAATCACGAATGCTAAATATGATGTACATCCTTTGGTCAAACATTTTCTGGCTTTCATTAGGGAAATGATTCCAGAATTCACTCGGCGTTTGTCCCCATACACCATAAATGATTCCTTCCCTGGTGGGTTTACCTTCACTATCTTCTTCTTGCATAATATCTCGGCATCATTGGCACTAAGCCAATCCATTCCCAACATGATGTCGAAACCATTAAGTTCGATGGGCAATAATTCCCCGTGGAACTTATTCCCATTAAGGTCGATTAAGATGTTTTTCATACGATGGCTAACAGGTACAAACTTGCCACTAGCAACTTCGACTAATAAAGCATTATCTAGTCTATCAACAGGCAAGGCTAGTTTTCTACCAAATTCATGCGATATAAAGGAGTAGTTGGCTCCAGAATCAAATAAAATTTGGGCAGGCAATTTGTTTACGAGAAAGGTACCTGAAGCGACATCAGCTTCATCTTTAGCAGCTTCCAGTGTCATCTGGAATGCTCTCGCCTTTGGCTTTGGTGGAATGTTGGGTCTAGCTGCCTCCTTCTTCTTTGGGCAGTCCCTCGACATGTGTCCCTCCTCACCACAACCATAACAAACTTTCTTAGTGAGGGTACATTCATTGGCATAGTGACCTGGCTTTCCACACTTGTAGCATGTGGTCACTACCTCACACTTTCCATGATGCTTCTTCTTACATTTGTCGCACCATTTCGCTTCGCCCCCACTTCCCCTCGAACCAGACTTCGAGAACTTGTTTTTCTTATTGGACCCTGAAGTTCCATCAAACTTCCTCTTTTCGCCAACTTCTACCCTTTCCAGACCCTTCTCTTTCTGCTGGGCCTCCACATTCTTAGCTGCACGTACAACCGTTTTCAGAGTAGTTGCCATCTTAACTGTCGGGCCAAAGTCGCCAGGCAGTCCATTAGCAAACCTCTCAATCTTGGAGAGTTCCGTTGGCACTAGGTACGGAAATAATTTCATTTTCTCAGTGAATGCCATAGCGTAGTCGTCTACACTCATCCTCCCCTTCTTCAAGTTTTGGAACTCATTGTTAAGATCAATCAGATCTATCTCTGAACAATATTGCACCCTTAATTGTTCCAAAAACTCTTCCCATGACATTTTCAGGGCTTTCCCTTGTGGCATAGTATCTGCCAACAACTTTCACCAACTTAATACTCCAGTCTTCAGTTGTCTGACTGCAAATACAGTCTTTTGTTTGTTGCTACAGTCGCAACTTTCAAATACCATCTCCATTTCGGAGATCCAATCCATTATTTCAACAGGCTTTGGGCTCCCAGAAAGACTTGGCGGTTTGGCGCCCAAGAAATTCTTGTACATTCGCCCATCGTTGTTGTTTCTCCTTTCCGGATTGTTCCTTCGTTCTTCTTGAGTCCCAACTTGACTCAAAATGCGACTATTGTTCCCTTCCTCCGACTGCTCGGGAATCAATTCAGGTTCCTCAATAGGTATGATAGGTTCGTCCCTATTGTTATGCAACATTTGTCGCATCTCCTCCCTTTGTTCGGCTAACATAGCCCGAATCATGGCTTGCACTCCAGCCATGGTGATCTGTTCTGGTGCTGCTGCTACAACAGGTATTTGCTCAATCACTGGCGGTTGATTCCTGTTTTCATCCGCGTTTCCAACGCCACTCCTTGTTCTCACCATTTTTTTTTCTACACACCGAATAATTTCACCTTATTACTCCAAACGATTACATGCTAGTTCTAATATCGTACATATACGCTTAGAATCCTAAACACATAAACCTTCAGATCCGGTTGGCAATAAACCGTAGATCCGAACAAGTAATATCATATATGGCAACATATAACATTTAGCACATAAAAGCATTTTAGGCAACGTTCCTAAAAGAAACTAGTGCTTGTGTCTAAAATCCAACAGACACACATCTTAAATTCCACTTAGCATTCTAAGTTTAAGTTTCGAAATCCTACAAATTCCTAGTTCGCTTAAACTAATGCTCTGATACCAACTGTGACATCCCCAAAATCACGGCCAGAAAAGACCGATTTTCATTTATGCTTTTAAAATAAATTCAGAGTAAATCCTTTTGATTTGAAAGAGTTGCGGAATTTGTTCCCAAAAAAAAACATGATAAAATAATATTTATCAAAGCATTTCATCAAGAGATGCATTTTCATTATATAATTAAAACTTGGGGTGTCATGTTCCGATACAGACCATTAAGCATAAACAATAACATTACAAGTCATTCAACAAATATATACATATACAGACTTGTAAACAAAACAACTTGATGGTTCGTCCGTCTTACGCCCTTGCGCCACTTCCTGTAATACAAATAAAACTGAGTGGGTCAGGCTTGGGAGCCTGGTGAGCATATAGGGTTTTCAACCCACCATAAATAAATTATATTTAATTTCACCAGCCAATCACTATCCCGATTACCCATTCCCGTTATCCTCACTTTACGTCCCTAAAACAACATCTATCTCAAGGGACCTAATCTAGGATTTTCATCAGGACGGACATTACAGCCAAGGGGTTTCCTCAACAATAGATATCCTAAGGCAACCATGAGGGGGATAGAGTACACCGGTGAACACATCGTTCACAACACCTACAGGTTATGAACCTGCTAGCGTTCCACGAGACTGTCTAGAAAGAGTCTGTGGTCGTTATCCATACTCCGCTGAATAACTAGGTCAACAACAACAACAACATCGAGGCCTCTCATCTGTTTATTACACACCAACTATCTACCCATGTTCTACCCAACATATTAGTAGATAAATATATATATTTTTATACATAGTTTAAAACCTGTATATATCATTTTCATTCAATATATATTCCACACAACAGATGAAGCATACCCACATAACACGTATTTCATAGAAAACAAATCAGATCTATGTGATTAAAGAGAGTGAATATACATTCACTTACATAACAACAAAACTATACACATAACACGTATTTCGTATAAAATACTTCATAATTATGCGTTAGAAGAAAGTAACTACACACTCACACGTATAAACGACAATAAACTTAATACCCTCGAACCATACTTGTATTATTATTGCGTTTATGAAAGGTAGTATACACTCACTTGATCAGAAGATGATCGGACAGCACTACGACTTGCAAAAGTAGTAATCCACAGCAGATCTGGAAGATCTCTACGAAAATCGAACTTCTCGCGGGCAGAGCTTCGGCTCGGAAACCGCACTTCTCGGGATCTTCGGGATCTTGGGACTCGCTTCGGGACTCGGGAATATTATCGGGACTTCGGGGTACAAACGGCACGCAAAACGAGGCAAAAGACTAGAGAGAAGGATGGAATTTGTAAAGGAACTAAGGCTGCATTCGGATCCTTTTTATAGAGGCTGGAAGCCCGAGTTACGCGGGGCGTAATTCATGTACGCGGGGCGTACGCAACGTCATTGCATGCGTATGTGTTCGAGTGACGTCAGTGCATGCGTAGCTGAGGCGGTTCACGAGTACGCTGGGCGTACCCCAACTTACGCGGGGCGTACGCTATTAAGCAAACTTCAAACTTGCGTAACTTTTGCATACGAGCTCCGTTTTCGACGTTCTTTATATCCACGGAAAGGTGAGACTACGTTCTACAACTTTCGTTTAGACTCCGTCGCCTAATTTTGACTTTATTTTTATTATTTATTTTTAATAGGCCGGGACAGAAACTTTCGTTATAAATTCATAACTTCTTCGTTTTACGTCCGTTCTCGCATAACTTTTTATAGCTTTGATACTAACAACGAGATCTTCGATTCTCGTTTAGATCACTAAGGCTAAATATCGCTCTAACGTAAATTCACTTTTTACATCGCGCTGTGTCGTGCCGGTTCTGTCGCGAAACTTCGACAGGTCATAACTTCCTCGTTATAACTCGGATTTCGGCATTCTTTATATCTTCGGAAACCTTGTTTCAACTACTACAATATTATCTAAAGATATCAAGTTTATTTTACACTTAAATTTTGATGCTTATTTTTATTCTTAATTAATCAAACCACATAATTAAGCAATTAAGCACAAAACACATAATACTCAAATAATACAATCTTATTATTTCAAAACGGGTTACAAAGGTTAACCTAGACCATTACATTGCTAAAAATGGCAAGCCCGGAAACACAGGCGTTACACATGGTACAAGAAAAAATGAGAGAGAGAAAGTAGAGAGATGATGAAGTAGGTTAGTGAAACCAATTAAATAACTCGTTGAAGCGGGAGTGATACCAGCAGTAACTCTATTCCTAATTAAAATTTTATCTTGATTGTTTTGTATTTTTTTTTAATTGAATGATTTTAGTGAGTTCAAAAAGATAGGATTTTGTGTGTTGTGGGGTTGGAAATATAAAGAAAAATAAAAGAGAAAAAAAATATGACAGTAGGTTAAATGGGTTGGGAGGGAAAGACTCAGCTACTAGCTACTTTTGTTACAAATTTATCGATAGATCCTTTTTTGTAATAGTATTGGTAGTTTGATTTTTGTTTTCATTGTCCCATTACCAGATAAATGTTTTTTAGAAAATACTGAAGTTGCAGATTATAAGGTTGAGTTAATATTGATAGTCGGTTTATTATGAATCGTTTTTTTTACCATTGAGAAAATCCAAATCGAATGAAATAGTTCTTCAAATGATGATTATGAGAGGTTCAATACAATAATTATTTCAAAAGAATCACACGGACCTTAGTCATCTCCATTGATTTTGTTATGACCTCGGTGCTATACATGATATATCATAGAGTTTGTTTTTTTTTTTTTTTTTTTTTTTTTTTTTTTTTTTTTTTTGATACTAACACAATAAGATACATAATTAAAAGCATAGATAATCGTTCAAGCCGTCCCACCTATTTGGCATGACCTTGCTTGATTTAGATTAATATATGATAATTATATATATTAAATTTTAATGAATAAATAAATAAATAATATCTAACTTGTAAATTTTGTTAAAGAAAATAATGCTAGTCCTTTTCATAAAATATGAAAGATATACCCCCACAATATTTTCATCATAATTTCATTGGGAGGATAGCACCAACGAAACTTTTTCTGAAAAAAAATATTTTTTCATTTCATTTTATCATCTTTTGTTTTGTTTGTTTATTTTGAAAGATTTTTTTATTTTCTAGTATTCAGTTTAAATCACCTAAATTGATTATTATGTGTAAATACAGTAAAAGTAATTCTAGTTGAGCAATGTAGAATAGTCAAATTTGGTTTGATACGATTTCGAAAGATTAAAGCCTCCTCCTACCTCCCGACTGTGTTGCCTTCTTTATTTGATAATCAACTTATTATATTGAAATTTGATAAGATGGTTTGGTGATTTAATTAAATGCTGAAAGGTTTTTAAAGGTTTATTTTTTATTTGGTTTCCCAATAATTTATTTTTTGTCTTTTAGATTCTTACATAATATTTTGAACTTTGGTTGGAGTGTGTCACTAAATTCAACAATTTGAATGTATTTGGAAAATTCAGAAAAACGCACAGCTCATGGGTAAGAAACATTTTTTTAGAACTAATATTCTTGATACATCTGTTTTCAATTTAAACCTCAAAATAGAATTAGTCTAGTAAATGCACATTAACACGTGACACCATATAACTAAACAATTAATATAAATGGTCAATTGAAATAATCTAGTATTTCAACACAAATCACCATCCAAATCTTTTTATACAGTAAACATTAATAAACGAAGCAAAAGAACGATTTTTTTTTAGTCTCAACACTTTTTACCAACTTCATATCTTGCAGAACTGGACACCTCAAGAGTTGAATTTGACCAATTGATGAGAATAATACAAATATAAATTTATCATTTAAGAATACTAGGTTTAATAATAATAATGAAAATATTTATTTTACGGTTTTACCGGACCATCTATAAATCACTAAATAATATTTTTAGTTGCCCTCATGATGAGAATTTACTAATTGAAGTGTAAAATTCTATTAACTCCCGACACAAGTAAAATAATTTTATTTATTGCGATTGAGATTAAGGTGAACATTTGGACCGGATCAGACTGGTTATAGAGAATTTTGTGGACCGTGGACCGGACCAAATGAGTCGTGTTCGTGTCTGTGTCCGTGTCCGTGTTCATGTCCGGATTTTCCGGTTCTTGGACCCGTTTGGTTGAATCGGTATAACTTTAATTGCATAGAATACAAGTCGTTAAAATAAGGTTTTGGGTTTAATAGAATCATTAAAACAAATATGTTGTTGAGTTTGATACGATACAACTTGTAAAAATGATTACATTTCCGTTTCATGCATAACTTGCAAAATTAATTTTCCAAATAAAAGCAACTAAAATATAAATCAAATTTATCAATAAAAGTTAACAATTTTAAGATAAACATACAAAAGTATTACGGTAACACCAAAAATCATAGTTTAAACTTTAAAATCAATAAAACTAACTAACTTCGTAAACTCCTACTCTAATCTTCTATTGGCCTCTTCCTCATGTCATTGTCATTCATATCTAACATGTTTAAAGCTTGTGCAATCTCTACATAAACACAAATGAAAATGTTGTTAGTATTTAATAAAAAATAATAATTATTAAAAAAAAAAGAACAAAGGTTATAATTTTTTTTACCCAAAGCTATATCATCATCGTTCAAGATGTTATCAACATTGTCAGTTATCGGATTTGTAGACTTTCTCACCCAATCTTGGGTGCATAACAAAGATTCAACTATCAAAGTCGATAAACTAGTATGATACTCACTTACAACCTTACCACATGTGCTAAACACGGAGTCGGACGCCACACTTGAGAGTTGTATTGTCAATATGTCTATCAACAAAGAATTAAATTGTAACAACCTTAATTTTGTAACACTGTAAATTTCAAAACAATTTTTCATTTAAATATAATGGTTTAATTCTTAAAAACACTTTTCTTAAAATCTCATTCATAATCAAATTACAAAACATAACTCCATTTTCACTTGGATAATAAACCAGGATCCTCAAAACATGACTCTTTCGCTGGTGTGTACAATCGAGCCGGTGGCGTCCCGTGATCCTGAGAGAAACCTGAAACACATAACACAAAACACTGTAAGCACGAAGCTCAGTGAGTTCCCCAAAATACCACATATAACACATATTAGCCACTCGAGGCTATAACTCTGTGGGTCCGTGCACCCAAACTCTGTAAACCCTCAGGTTCTAACTCTGCAAGCATGCACAACATAAATCACATAGAAGAATGCAGTACAACAACAATATATATAAAACACTGTATCACATAACTCTTTTTACCTACTCAAGGTAAAGTATAGTGAGAAGACTCACCTCGCGTATCTCGGTAACTCGCAAATCCCTGAAATCACTAGTGCTCGATCTCCTGAGATATAGTCCTCCTATAACACAATACATCTCTAATTAACACTTCCCAACTAAGGTTGACTAACCCTATCAAGTCAACACCGGTCAACTCTGGTCAATGGTCAATGGTCAACCCCAACTCGCCGAGTCTAGCGTGGACTCGCCGAGTCTCTATGGGGACCTGATTCCTCTGGGTCCCTTCCGACTAATCGAGTCACTCACCCAACTCGGTTACTCAACCCCTGGTTCGAAATCCCTGAACAACCCGCACCAACTCGTCGAGTCTGCCAATGGACTCGACGAGTGCATTCCGTGCACAACCCCAGATGACCTTCTGAGGTCATATCTGTTCCACTAACTCATAGATCCAATCCTTCCAAGCTTATTTATCACATAAAGTTCATATCCTAGCTCTCATATCACACCTAATGACTCATAAATGGTGTTTTGACCTCAAACACAAAGATCCCAAACCAAAACCTCCATGGATTCATTAAAAGCTTGGACAAAGGGACACTCTGGACCTCCAAGGGTCCAGATCCAGAACCTAACTCGCTTAAGGAACCAAATGGGCACTAGATCTAGCCACCAAAGGGCTCAACAAACCCTAAATCAACATGAACATCACCTCAACAGAAAAGGAGTCGAAAATGGTACCTCAAATGTCATGTTCTGGACCTCAAATATTTAGGAAGTTGTTCCTCTTGCTTCCTCTTGGCTAAAACTTCCTTTCCCTTGCTAAACAACAACTCCAATGGTTGATAATGGCTCTTTCTCTCACTCCACACGCTCAAATGCACCAGGGTTTCGCTCTGGGGGCTGGTGAGCGCAAATGACGACCATAAGGCCCTTTAAATAGGCCCTGAACCCGATAAATTAGGGTTTCATTAAACAACACTGACTCGCCGAGTCCACCATTGCGACTCGTCGAGTCCGGTCATTAATCCGGATGAGAAATCGCGTCTCTACTCGGCGAGTCTACGCACCATCTCGCCGAGTTCTTCCTCAAAACTCAAAATGGTTGATAATGGCTCCTTCATTAAACAGCACTGACTCGCCGAGTCCACCATTGCGACTCGTCGAGTCCGGTCATTAATCCGGATGAGAAATCGCGTCTCTACTCGGCGAGTCTAAACAACAACTCCAATGGTTGATAATGGCTCCTTCTCTCACTCCACACGCTCAAATGCACTAGGGTTTCGCTCTGGGGGCTGGTGAGCGCAAATGACGACCATAAGGCCCTTTAAATAGGCCCTAAACCCGATTAATTAGGGTTTCATTAAACAGCGTTGACTCACCGAGTCCACCATTGCGACTCATCGAGTCCGGTCATTAATCCGGATGAGAAATCGCATCTCTACTCGGCGAGTATACGCACCAACTCGCCGAGTTCTTCCTCAATACTCAAAGTAAAATGAATAAATATAATACCTGAAATTCTAAATGTTACAAATTTATAAAGAAACTATGAAAGACTAAAAAAAAGTAATCACCTTTCGCCATCCGAGCAACTGCAGGAACCTAATTGCATTTACTCTCCACCACCCGAGAATTAAAAAATCTTTTTTATAATTAACTATATTCTCTTTAAAATAAGTTTGGAACTCGTTATATGTTGGATCCGAGTTGCTACCTCACGTTCAAATAAAATCATTGAAAAAATCGTTATCATCATCAACATCAATGACTTTTTGACTCGCTTCTTGTTGAAATGATCCCTCGTTGTCAAATCGTTTCAAGTAGGTCATAAATAAGTTATCTATCATATTCTCAACCTCTCGGAATATATGACGTGCTTTTATGTGTATGTCTGTGGGGGTCAATGGTGGTTCCATCACTTCTATGTACCCGATCATTTTTTTTAAAACATGTAACAAAAAAGGTGATTTGGTGGTTGGATTAAGTAAAACCACAAAGTACATAAAATCGTTCATCTTGTTGTATGCACTCCAATACATGTCATATTTCGTCTTCATGTCTTTTATCAATTCGAGAAACATTGGTTTGGTTGACCCCTTTCTTAAAATGTATGTCCACATCTAAGACTTTCCGGATAAAAAGTTTTACCAAAGGTTTTGATGTAGCCGAAACAAGCTCTATTTTTTTCTGGAATTTTTCAAAGAACTTCACCATTTTGGTTACAACTTTAAAGTAATAATTTTCCGGTACTCTACTGAGATCCATTTCATATGATTTATCTATCAAAGATACATAAAATTCATAGTTATAGTCTAAAATAATAGGTAAAAAGCTAAAATATTTTAGTTTTGATAGCTCAACTTTGAAGGATTGTAACTCACTGAATATAATATCAAAATCAACAAAATTATAGTCTAAATTCATCTACAAACTCTAAACTAAATGTTGAAAAAAAACCGCAGGTCACTCCGACTTAAAACGAATGAGTTATGGTTGTTTAAAATGTTCACTAAGTACAAAATTTTAAAAGTGTTGTTGAAAAGCTGAAATTTTCCAGCTTTGATATCTCAACTTTAAAAGACTTTAACTCATTGAATACAATACCAAAATAAAAAAAAATTATAGTCTAAATCCGTCTACAAGTTGTATACTAAATGTTGGAAAAAATCGTAGATCAATCCGACTTAAAATGAATAACTTATGGTTGTTTAAAAATTTTCACAGATTACAAAATTTTAAAAATATTGCTGAAAAGCTGAAATTTTTTAGCTTTAATAGCTCAACTTTGAAAGAATATAACTCATTGAATATAATACCAAAATCAACAAAATTATAGTCCAAATTTATCTATAAACTGTAAATTAAACGTTGTAAAAAATTGTGTGTCGATCTGACTTAAAACGAATGAGTTATGATTGTTTAAAAAATTCCACAGATTATAAAATTTTAAAAATGTTGCTGAAAAGCTGAAATATAACTTAAAAATAAATATTACCTCTTTCGCTAAATTCCATAAATGCCTCTCGTAACTGGTATGCGGACTTCAATAAATCGAAAGTCGAGTTCCATTGGGTAGGGGTGTCACCACATAGAAACTTCTTCGTTTGTAAGCTACAATATTTCATCGCCTTCTTGAACTTGTTTATTCTTTGTGGTGACAATATAATATACCGTACCGCCTTTTGGATACACTCAACATGGTAGTTTCAGTATTTTAGTCCATCCTTTACGATACGGTTTAAAATATGGGCCATACACCTAACTTGGAAATTCTTTCCACCATCGTAATGATAGGGCAACTTTTTGACCAAAAAGTCAATTGCCTTGTCATTTGTAACAACGTTGTCCAAGGTAATGGTCATGACATTTTTCATTCCCCATCCGCGAATACAATCGAGTAATTCTCTGCCCATATCCTCTCCCTTATGGCTATCTATCTCCTTAAAGTTTATAATTTTCTTGTGCATTATCGAATTCTCATCTATGAAGTGAGTCGTGACCACCATGTAAGTAGTCCTTTGACAAGAAGATGTCCAAGTGTCCGTTGTCAAATGTGTAGCGGTGGGTTACTTAAAAATTGAAGCATTTCGGTTCTTTCTTCTATGTAAAACTTGGAAACACTCCGGGATATTGTATGTCTAGATGGAAACATAACCTTAGCATTAAGTGTGTTGGTGTATTCCATAAAAGCCTTGTTTTCAAAGAACTTGAAAGGTAGTTCGCCTACTACAAAAAGGTTAAGCAATGCTTTTTTGATCCTAGAATCGTGGTGTTTCCATTTTTTAACACTAGTCTCTCCATTTGACTCATTCTTTAGATTCAATTTGGTTTGAGTTTGATATTGTAACTATCTCGGGTTTTTTTGATACCTACCTATGTGTTTGAGTAAACTAGAAGTCCCGTTTCTTTTCACATCGCCTTTAGTAGCCTTTCACACCAATAACATTTTCCATATCTTCTTTTGACACCAACATCCTCTGTTGTCATAACTTTATCAAATGTGTTCCAACAAGAGGATGTTTCTTTGCCACTTATTTGTTTTGTTTTTTTTGTTTTTGTTTTTGTTTTTGTTTTTTGTTTTTTGTTTTTTTATTTTGCGACTTGTTTTCATTTTCTCATTTGTTCTTTTTCGTTTGTTAAAATTTGATTGATCATCTTTTGCCAAATCATCAACTAAATTCATTTGCAGTGTATTCTCAATAAATTCCTCTTCATCAACATTTGTAACCTAGTTTACATATAGTCACAACACAAATATTTTCACAATTAATCAACAAAATATAACAACATACTTTATAACATTCAACAAAATTAACAAAATTCAAACAAAAATCGTAACCCTAGTTTACGTATTGTCACAACAAAAAATTTTCACAATTAATCAACAAAATATAGCAACATACTTTATAACGTTTAACAAAATTCAACCAAAAATCGTAACCCTAGTTTACATACAATCACAAAAAAAAACTTTTTGACAGCAAATAACCTAAATATAACAACCTACTTAATGGCATTCAACAAAAATTAACAATAATCAACAAAAAAATCATAACCCTAGTTAATAACAATATTTTTTTGACAAGAATTGAACTAAATATAACAATATTCTATGTTAATTCAACAAAAATTAACAAAAAAACAACCAAAAACCGTAACCTTTAGTTGAGTTTCATCATCATCATCTCCAATCCAATTAGCATTTCGGATTTTTGATTCCATTACTTCTGAATCGACACTTAAGTTTCACATAAATTGATTTTCATTTGAATCGAAACTTGAGAGAGGGAGAAGCCGAGAAGGTTGAGATCATTGAGAGAACTGAGAAGGAACAAAACCTGTAAGGTGTCAAAGTCTTGATCGAAGTTGAGATCGTTGAGATCGTTGCGAGGTTGAGACTTGAGAGAAGTCGATCTTTCTTTACGTCTGGCGTCCACATTAGGATTTCAATGATCGAAGTCGATCTTTCTTTGCGTCTGGTAATTGGTACACTATGTAGTTATAGGAAAGGGACCGTCAACTCGTCTAAGGTGTCAAAGTCTCAAAGCAACAAAGCCGATTATTGTTTTTTTTTTAAATTGGGTCGAACCGGTTCTAAACCAGGTCACAACCGGACCGAAACGGGGAAAAAACCGGACCGGTTTTGATGGAATCTTAGAACCGGGAACTAGCTCGGGGTCAAAAAAAACGGTCCGGTCCGATCCGGTTCATCTGTTATATCCGGTCCACAAGTCCAAACGCTCACCCCTGTAACTTTATATATATATATATATATATATATATATATATATATATATATATATATATATATATATATATATATATATATATATAGCATTTGCCCATATGAAATAAACAAGTTAAGTTTGAGAGTTTTAAGACTTCAGTTGATCTTAAAGTTCTTCCTCTGTTGAAATAGTTGTTCTATTTCTAAAATACAAAACACACACAACTAATTAATATGGAAACTTTACAAGAAAAAGTAGAAACATTAACTAAATAATTTGCAACATTAGAAATTTCATTTGAAATTCAAGAAAATAAGACAGAAATAGAAATTAATTAAGATAATAATGATGCAGAAGTAATATATGATTTTTCATCCAATGATGAAAACCCTTATTCAAATCCATATAGAAATTCACAAAGTAATTTTGGATTAAAACGAAAACAACCATACGTTGAAGATCTTATCAAAATAAATATATTTATGGACCACCTTCATTAGAAGATTTTTTTTATATAGACAAGGAATGGTTAAGAATAAACAAAATAAATGAAAAAAAAATACATCCACAATACATACCTAAATTATTTACATTTCCAACAAATTCTTTTTATTGAAATTGATCATAATCCCGAATCAAAAATTCAAGAATAGCGTAATAAAATGGGAGTACAAATTCAGTTAACTGAAGAACTAAGAAATTTACACCCAACACATTTTCTTAATTATACCATTCATAAAACACAAGGTAGTGCATATCGTTTTCTCTCGTCTCTTGATGAAACTGAAACAATGATGATAGCTACTACTGATGCTATGGAAACATATAAAAATGTATTAAGTCGTTTTATTCAGGAATTCATAGGAAAACAAATTGAAGATAAAGTATCACAGGAAGCTTTTCAATTAGAATCGTTATGGCATTTAACTAATCTACAAATATGTAATACATGTTATCTAGACCTATTTATATGTGAATATTCTGAACATTATTATAATTTAGATTCCACTAGAAAAAAGGTAGCATTAGACATGTTTTATCAAAAAATTTCATCATCAGTAAGCCAAAGTGTAATAAAAGATTTTCAAGAAGCCTTAGAACAAAATAAATTGCAGATACTCTAGGAGCACGAATAAGTATATTAAAAACATGGATGCAAAAGAGATGTTTAGAACAAAAACAACACAAGATGCAAAAATTGATTTATGTTGTGACGCCATTTCTAATAAAGTTAATCAATATGGTTATAAAGATAATAAAAGACAACGATATAAAATAAAATTTTGAAAAAACAAACTTATATACCTAAATATAAACAATATTATAAACAAGGTGAAAGAAAATATTTTCGAAATAGAAAACAATATGGACAAAAATATCAATCTAAAACAAATTATTGTCCATTGAATAAAAAGATTGTAAATGTTGGATATGTCAAAAGGACAGACATGATACATTCGTATCATTGTATGCTTTTGGTGATATTTTCATATCACTGTACAGTACGGTTCACCGGTTCCATCCGATCCACCGATCCAAATACTCACTCCCCTATTACTATACGTACACATCATTCACATAAATTATCACATCATAGGATGTACTAAGAGACTAATACACTCAGAAAGAGGTACACAAAACAATTGGGGGGGGGGGGGGGGGAGGGTGTACGTATACACACAAACACACAGAGAATAAAAAGGTTGAGAATGAGGAAATAATTATCAGCCAATCATTTATTTTTGCCGCATTACTATCTGTTGTACCGGTGCGATGGAGGATAAATAATATTCATATATAAGCAGATAAATGTAAGTGTATTCATACCTTATTGTATTATTTTTCCTATGTTTCTCAATTGTTTTTTTAAAAAAATATTATGGTTATTCCAAAATTATATATATATATATATATATATATATATATATATATATATATATATATATATATATATATATATATAACATATATTCGAATTTAAATACAAACTAATCAAAGTTAAATACAATTAAAGATATACCAAACTCTTGAAAGTTTAAAACAACAATCCAAGATAAAATACATTTTTTTAAAGTTTATAAACTAATTAACTATCATCCAGATTATCCCCATCATCATTTTTTGCATGTTCTTGTGGTGATGATGTGTAACACTAGTTCCATGTATATGCTTCCTTTGAGTTCATGGCATTGCGACTTTTGGTTTTGAGGGTTTGGGTGGCCGCCATGTGGTAGGAAGGACACCACTACGTGGTCCCACCCATCGAAGATTGTGCGTCATTTTGGATGCCACGACGTGACAAGGCTATTGCCACGATGTGGCGATGCTTGGAGTGTTAAACCCTAATTTGTTAGATTTATACTCCTATTTAAGGGATATGATGGCTAAGGTTTTCTCACCCTTAGCCTCCATCACCTCCCTTTCACCACAAACGAACCATAGGCCTCATTGTTGAGTTTTTAAAGCTTTTATGGTGATTTTGGTGCTTTGAAGGAGAAGAAGAGGTCCATTGAGTGTAGATCCGGAAAGAAAACTCGTCCTCTATATTCTAGCTCATATTCTAGACCATTTTGATCCTTTAAGTTCCAATCTTTATGTACTACAGTTCTACATCTAGGCTTTTATGCCTTGTTCTTCATGTTTGGGTTCTTTTGTGTGATTAGATTCCATAAAGTTGCCATCTTTATGGATCCTTGAGGGCATATGTCCCAGATCTAAAGTTTGATTGAGTTTTGATTCCTTGCATGAGGTTTTGACCTCGTTTTCATCATTTTGACCTAGTTAGAGTTCAAGACATGCATTGGACATACATGTTTATAAGGCATCAATTTTATGACTTATTAGGTGAGGAAAAGCCTCCTGGAAAGTATGTAGCTTGAAGGATTAAGAGCTTAATGCATTAAGTTGATCAGATCAGTTCCCACGACGTGGAGGTTTAGCTCCCATGAAGTGATGTAAGGTGGTCTTCGCGATTATTTTTCTGTCAGGTCATTATGGCGTGGCAAATTCTTGGCCACGATATGGAGATCGACTGTTATACTTTTTGTGACAACCTGAAATTTATCTCGTCACAGTAAACCCTATTCCGTTAATAAAACTCGCTTTATTAAATTGTTCTGTTGACCTTTTTGGAATAGGTTAACTAAATTGGGACTTTTATTATGACTTCATGAGTGTCCAAACGAATTAGAAACACATGAAATATCCTCGGTATTGCTTTCAAAAGTTTTTAGATTACGACCACTTAATCGGGTGCGACCAAAAGCCCCATTTAACGTCGGTATCGGGTAGATTTCCACCGGGCCACAAACTCAAACCCTATATAAGGGTGACAGAACCTCATTTACACCCTTTCCACCCTCTCTCTCTACTCTCTCTCTCTCTCTACAAGTTGCTTTCGATCCAAAAACACCCCTTCCGAGCTCCATAATCGTAAGTAATCTATCCTAGCTTGTTATTTAGCTTCATATACATGCAAATTCGTGTTTAAATCATCCAAAAGCCTCAAAATCATGTGTTTACAGCCCAAGAACACTCTTGGACCGCAAAAACCCATAAGTGGGGTTTTGAAGCCCCAAAACCCTTCCAAATCCCTTCTAGTGCTTAGCTATGACTTAAGGACTTGCATGTATGAGCTTAGAACCCCAAAATCATATCATATGGAGAATAAACATGATTTTACGGCCTAAGAACACTCTTGTACCATAAACCCCTCTTCATGGGTTGTGAATACTATTTAAGGTGTTAAGTTTGCCCTTAAACACCTCCTATGGCTTGGGTAAATGTCTAGAATCAACCACCATTGAAGTAGGGACATTAAACATCAAAAAAACTATGAACTTAGGAGATTACGACCGTAAACCCCCCCCCCCCCCACCCCACCAAGGATTGGTCCATGGGCTTTAAACTCCCGTAAGGAGGTCAAATGATGCCCTAACTTCCCTATATGGCTTGGAATAATGCATCGAACCTTGTATTCTTTCATTTAAGACCTTAAATCACAAATTGAAGGGCCAAGTAAGAGTTTACGACCGTAAACTCTCTGTTTACAACCGTGAACTCCCTTAAATGGTTCATTTGGAGCCTTAACCACATCCTATGCCCTAGAATTAAACCTAGCCTAATTCCACAAGTGTTGTAAGACCTTTAAGTAGCCAAGAACACACCACCCATGAGTTTACGGCCGTAAAATCATGGAGATATGGTATTTGGGCTGAAATATCCCCAAAGAGTTTACTCTTGAAGAGTAAACTCCCTAACTTGGCCATTCACCCCCTTATTGCAACCCAATAGCCTCCTAACACTTGACCAAAGTGTTTTTCCACACATTAGGATGCTTATACGTGTTTGATTAGTGTTATAATCACTAATTATATGTAATCATATGTCTTCATATGTTATTAGGTCATTAAGTGTGTTCAAGTCTTTACTTGACACCGAACACCCAACTGACACATCCATCCGATCCACCCGCAGCAGGTGAGTTCATACCCCTAAAATAACCTTTTAAATGATTTTAACTGCTTTTATAAGGGGGGGGGGATACAAGTTGAACTATACAATTATTAGATAAATCACATGTAATTAATAACTGTATAGCAAAATATATTTTGCATGTTAAACTGTTTATCTAACTTAAAGATTTCCAAATCATGTTTTCGAATCTTGTTAAAGTATGAATATACCTTTTTAGATCATTAAAGGTTATCCAAAGTTTTTTTCAAAGTTTGTTTACTTAAGAGACATCCAGTTGTAACTTCTTATCAAAGGTTTTCTTCACTTAAACTGTTTTATAAAAATCATTTTCAAAGCTATTTATGAAAGGTTTTTCAAAGGATTCCAAATATTTTCAAAACTTGTTTTACAAAATGACATCAAGTCGTAAATTTCTTATGTATAATGGTTTTCCAAAGTTTTCATCAAAATTTTATTCTATGCTTTTATTTCGTTAAATGCATGCCTATATTTGTATAGTTATATAAAGAATGTTCAAAGGACTTAGGAAGGCTAGTTCGCCCTATTTACTTTTTCTCGTTGGGATGTGGTCTGGTGGGTATCGGTTATCCATCTAAAGGTCGTTTAAACATTAGTTATATATCATGTATACATGTATAGACATAAAGGTTTCCATCGACCAGTTCATTTCCCTTGGGTAGCAAAGGCATCCTTCAATTCATCATTCATACACCTGAAACATTAGTAACTATTATAGGAATAGTTAGGAGATTCTATTTACTCTTTCCAGTACAGAGAATTCCAAAGGATTCAATTCATTCATGAGTCTATATCATTATTCCAATACTTATAATAAAATTCGAAATACGAGATTCATTTTCAGGAAACAAATTTCACCGTTGTCAAGTTGGTAACTAGAGTCTCCTGGAGGGAGAGCGGGCATTGTGTGTATAGATCTATACAGGACAGACACTCCCACACCCTGACTGCTAGCTACAGTCTCGGCCGACCAAGCCAAGGAGTGACAAATGTCACATTCATTCTGACACCTACAGGGCGTCAAGTATTCGATTGTCAATCAGTATGGTTATGAGTATCTCTATGTTTACCTTATAATTCATGGCCTTAAGGTAAAAAGAATTATCACGGTATTTTTGAAACCATCTTAACCTATTTTCCTAATTATATACTAGGTCACGTTATAAGACTTTAAACCAACCCACTTAGGATTACCGGATGTTTTAGACTTTGCTAGTTGTGTCGTTCATTCGATACTGGCTGGAGTATGTATTTACTTGTTTTAGACTTTGCTAGCTGTATCATTCATTCGATACTGTCTGGAGTCTGTGCTTCCTTTTGTTAGACTGAGCCAGGCGTATCATTCATTCGATACTCTCCTGGAGTCTATGATTTATTTTTTTTAGTCAGCAGTATTACTACTAAGGTAAATGTTATTTTCCCTAGTGTTTTTACTTGTGATTTTCTCATATTTTCTTTAAAGTCAATACCATATTTTGGTAATGATAGTATGTTGGGAAAAATTACTCCTTAAAACATAAATCTATCGGGTCTTCGTAGAAGACTGCTTTTATTTAGAAAATATAGGATTTTCTGGAAAGAACTCTAATACTCTGTAGATCCTAAACTACCATTTTCATAGAGTTATTTTGAATAAAATGTGTATTTATACAAATGACACTAAATACTTATGAACTCACCAGGATTATAAAAATGTTGATACTCGCTTTCAAAATAACTTGTATTCTCAGGACATCGATAGACAGGTACATCCCGATAGCTTTTTGCGGAGACAGCCTAGTACCGAGCTGCATCTATATTATTGCTTGTATTACTTTGATGTTGCTACGAAATGTAACCCATGTAAAATTATTACTATTAATGCAATTGTTGTTGTACTTTGATTACTATACTGCATATGTTGTGATACTTGACATGACGTCATCCACCCAGAACGTTTCCGCCGTTCCGGTTTTGGGGTGTGACAGATTGGTATCAGAGCATTGTTTATAGTGAGCTCAGTATATCAATTCATAAAAGATATACAACCTATAAATACATTGGGATAAAATACTCTGACCAAGAATTATACTTTAAAATATAACCATATTTTACCAAAGTATAAGAACATCCATAGTATAAACACTCAAACAAAAGTATCACAAGAAGAACATATAAAAGTCTTTGGATGTGGACTATTACCATCAAACCTGGGCAGTTATGTAATCGTAAGCTGGAATAAATGTAACCTGATCAAACCTGGGCAGTTATGTAATCATAAGCTGGATGTTGACCGAAATACCCCTGAGTAGGGTATCGCGCGCTGTTAATCAACCCTTCCTTAGACAAATAGAACCCGAAGCGAAAGACACAGCAGGCATTCCAGAAGACGATAACCACCCGAAACCTACTCCGTAGATCCCCCAGACAGACCCTTAGCACCTCACAATCAGGTTTGTGAATCAAAAGGAAAGAACTCATGGGATTGACTAATATTAACTGGGTATATGCATAAGAGTGGTATATAATTTAGATCAAAAGGATTTAATATGTGTGTTTCCTCCCTACTCCTTGTTCCTTGTTGGATTGTGGGTCTGGGGTGGAGTCGCACAACTGAACATCCCGTCGATCTCAATTATATACGGCTTGCATACACTAAGTATTAGTGGTTAAGTCAAGTATGAGCTCTACCACGAACCTCATAGTAAAAACCCTTCATCATATCCCATAGAATATGATCTAGAGTCAAGAGAACCACTGCGGGTTGAGCTACTAAAATGACCACAAATCCGAAATTTTTGTCATCCCGGTTAAGCCAATATAGTAGCTAACACCCTCAGTTGGAAAACTAACTCAAGTTGTAAGAGTCAAGGACATTGACTACGACCATCCATTCATGCTTAATCCCACTAATTAAGTATCTCAGCAGATATCCCGGAAACCTGGAAGCTGCGATAAGTTAAACTCTAATAAGAGAGGATGAGGAAATTAGGAGTTCCGGGTAACGGAACCCTATACTCTCTAGATTTGATCTAGATCAAGAAAGCTCCGAAACGCTAGAAGAGTAGTTGCAAACGATACTTGCACTACTCAGGCACTTCATCCACCATGTTACTGACGAGTAGTGCCTAGGACACTCCGCCTCCTCATATGGAAGAAGTCACCGTCGCCCTATAGAAGATTGACCTTTGACTGTTGACCAAGTTTGACTTTACATCAAAATAAGGATTTGGATTGTAGATTATAAATTCATCCATGATTGTTGTATAGGTGACTCGTAGTACTAGTTCTTGGATTGTGTGAGCTGTACTATTTATCTACTAGACTGCGACGTGAGTTTTCACACTATACTTTGTACTGTAGTATATATCCTTGAGTCTAGGATGTTAGTATGTTGTAGTAATCTGTTCAGATTGGTGGATCTATTATGATTACCAGTATTGTTGGTTATTGTTTGTTTGTTTTTTTTTTTTTTTTTTTTTTTTTTTTTTTTTTTTTGCATATGTCGACATATTATGGTAGGGTCGAGACGGTCCTACCATGTGATGTAGGGCAAAATACCTAGGTGATCCAGTGTTCTACAGGCCTTGTGAGGTGCTCCAATAAGACTGTATACCTAAAGGAACGATTCAGTTATGGTGTAGGCTTTGCGAGGTGGTCCAATTCGATTGTAGGCTCGGTAGAGCTGTCTGGGCATCTTGAAGGCCTTGCGAGCCGGTCCAGGCAGACTATAAGCTCATATGTGCATGCATTGTATGTGTATTTTTATGTGCGGTATTTTGGGGAAAATCACTGATCTTTGGCTTAAATTTGTGGATTTAAATGTTTCTGTTGGAGCGTGGAAATGCTCTACAAATTATGAGTGATAAGTTAGGTTATTTTATTTCCCTTTATTGTATTGTAAGTTATATTTCTCTATAAATAGAGAGGGATGGTCATTGTATTATGTGTGCACCAAAAATGTAGTCCTCTAGTTAGAGAGAGTGTGGTGGGATCTCTCCCACCAAGTGTTCTTCATTGTAAGATTGTAACTCTTTATTTCTAGTAAAATTATCGAATTCTCATTGTGTTCTTCATATTTTTTATTATCATTGAATCTCAAGATCATAATTATTCCGCACAAGACGATCGTTAAAATGGGCTCCTACAATTGGTATCAGAGCCGTACATTGAAGATCTAAGCAATTATTTCAATGGAATGACTCCCAATCGGTTATATTATCTTGATGATTTTTCGATTTTCTACCAAGAATTTATGGGTTTGCAATCGGATATTCTTATGATGAGTTTTTTTGATTTTTCGAGTGTTGATTCAAAGATTTTTCAAGCTTTCAAGAATAAATGTGTTGTTGTCTTGTTCATTTGTCTGCTGAAATTTTGGGTTTATAAGCTTTTTATTTTGCTGTTGAAGAAAAAAGAAGGAAGATGATATTTGTGGTCTATCAGGCGTGTCAAACCCAACAAATGATAGGGGTGCGATATACTCCTAAGAGCACTACTCTATTGCACTAACAAGTAGTACAAGGCAAGTAAGGTCGATCCACAGAGACACAGGACAAATGTTCTAATACCGCTTTGCCCAAGGTACTTGTTCACAAAAGATTAGGGGGGAGGGCTTTGAATGCAATGACTAAAAAACAAATTAAAAACACATGTAATCAGCTAAATGAGTGAATTAAATTCATATTTTGTAAGGGCTCTTACTTCATGTATGAAAACTTAGCAGTGTGACTCAAAGATGACACAATATTCGTTCAGATCTATCGAAGTTGGTACTTCAAAGTGTTAATAAGCTCTAACGCTTCCCATTCACCATATTAATTAACCAAAAGAAGCACTTTGATTAACCCTAACCTTACTAACCTAATCTAAACAAGCTCTTAGAATTAGATTAAAAGATTACATGAAGCTTTATGTGAATGTTCCTAACAACACCCAATACTCCTCACAAGCTCGGGAGTGTAAGTGCGTATGAATAAGATTTACACTAAATTCATTCAATAGAGATCATTTTAATGCTTGTTACTTGTTCAGTTTCACAAAACAATTATGGATTTTGTAAAAGAGATAACTTGAATGACCTAACCCTAATTCAGATGGCTAATAAGAATCAAAATTAGAATCAAACATTCGATTAAAGCTAAATCAAATTCACTAATTAGAAATTAAGAACAAACATCATGTCAAATGATTGAAGTCACTACCAAGAAGTTAAAACATGAAATTGGAGAAACTAGGGTTCTAGCCACACATGGCTAGAACAAGATCAAAAGAATAAAAGATGAAAATAATGTGCAATTACAACTTACAAATACTAGAAATAATGTTTCCAAATGATTACTGATCATACCCTTGCAAAAACCTTCCAAATCCCCTCTCAAAATGTGTTCTGATATGTTGTGTGTATGTAAAAATGACTCATAATATGAAAGATAGGAAAAACTGCCAAAAGTTAGTTTTGGGGTCGAACATAGCCCGTGTTAAAATAGGCTAAACTGACACGGCCCATGTTCAGCAGCCAACACAACCCGTGTTGATTTGCACTAAACTGACATGGCCCATGTTCAGCATGGTCAACAGCTCCAATTTTCTTCAACACGGCCCATGTTGATTTTGCAGTGTAAATCCAACACGGCCCGTGTACCCCTCTGACTCCGAATCCAAACTTGATTTTTCCAACTTTTTCGTTCTTCTCCCGATCATCCTGAAATGTTCACCAATGCTTCGGGCACCTCCCAAAGCGCATTCCAAGCTCTGATTTACTTGAAAAAGATATGAAAGTGTCCAAATAAAGTTTTCCTAGAGACTAACATGAATATGATGAAATGCAAGAAAAAGGAAGAACAATTATGCTAAATAGATGCATGAAATGGGACTAAAAGGTATGCAAAAAGGTGCACAAATTGCACCTAACAAATCTCCCCAAACTTAGACCTTTCTTGTCCTCAAGAAAGAAAAAGAAAAATCTCTAGACCATAGAAAAGAAAAGAAAAAAAAATCAAAATCAAGAACCTTTTGAAACTTAATGCAAAAATCAAAACAATCATGAAAAAGATTCAACCCAATTAACCTCGTATTTTGTAGCATAGTTGAGAATGTATCTGTCGTGCCTTGAGTCAACTTGGAATTGGTTTCAAAATATTATATGAGAATAGAAATAAGACTTTGGCCACTCCCTAATGCAACTTAACATAATCAAAGATCACAACACTTGTTCCCTTTCAATAGCATCAAGTCAATTCATTGAACACATTATGGTCTTACTCTCGTGAAAATGTATGTGACAAAAATATGCTCAATCATCTTTGTTTTACAAAACGTAAAAATGATCGACTCCAACTATTTGTTGATTAACAACAATATTTTTCTAAAAAAATATTTTCTAAGAATTCCCTAAAATTTACCCAGATTGGTTACAACTTTCAAAGTACTTACACTAGTCAAAGTAATTAATAGTCAGTCCCAATGTCATAAGTTCAAGTCCAAGTCCAAGGGAATCTTTTTGCAGGCAAGAATTTTTCCTAAATATATTATTCAATTAAACTATAACAATAAATATATACAAACTATCAAATTATGTTTTTCATACAAATAAAGCTCATGACTTTCTTTGAAATCCGTGTAATGGGCTTCCAACCAACACATCCAGACCATATGACCTTAGTGTGCTAGATTTAAAGAGATCCCACGGGTTTACTCGCCCGAACCTCAAAGGCCACAAATTAGCTCTATTTGCATACCTATACATATCTATTTTTTGTTATTATTAAGTTCATGACTTTCTATGGAACCCGTGTAGCGAACTTTCGACCCAATCAGTCACAAACAATTTAGTTTTAGGAGATTAAATGTAGAACACCCTTCGGAGTTTACTTATTCGGGTTCTAGAGGTCACAGATTAACTTAATAAATTTATTTTTGATTTTTAATTTTATTTATTTATTTATTTTTTGCTAGGCTTATTTCTTTATATTTCGGTCCTTGACTTTTCAATTATGGGGACATCTCACGGTCTATTACCGTGAGGGGCTTCTAAGACATTTTCCGGGGGACTGAAGTCAACATGCAAAGACCTGTAAGTATAGTTGGAAACTATGTTCCCAAGCAAGGTATAAAAAAGGGAATTAGTAGAAAGGACTTTTTAGAGCGCTGAAAGGTTCGGGACACTGAAATTTTATATTCTTTTAATGTTTTCTTGTATTTGGCATTTTAGGACCAACTGAGCACTTACTACTCGTAAGACCGGTCACGTGTCCCAAAGGTCTGTTTGCATCCCGAGGTCTGTTTGGTGATTTAAAAACATGCTTAAATGCATTTGGAACATTAAAAACCAAAAACTTCAAAGAAATGGAAATGTTTTTAAAGAAAAAGGACAAAAATACCCCTCCGGGTTGCCTCCCAGGTTGCCGCCCTTGTTTGAAGTCGTTGGCTTGACTTGGCCCCTTAATATGCTTCGTTCTAAGTATGTGGGCCTCTCCAACACATCAACCTTCTCGCCACCTTCTTCAATGTAACATTAAACCTTCCTTTGGATTTCTTTTTGCGCACAAACCAAAAAGGACTTAAAACCTTAATATCGGAGATTGTCCACTTAGTCCTTATTTAGCATTTAATTAGCAAGGTTATAACTCCTTCATTTCCTTCTTTGATAGCTTATTTGAGTTGATGACTGGTTGCGTGCTCTCCTTCTCGGCATGTATATTCTTTAAAGGGTCCGGTGGAGTTTTTCCTCCCGAATCTTGTGCTTGTTCCACCGGTGGAAGGAATTTGGCTTTCGTAGTAGGTGGCTTGGGTTTCATATCATCAGTCCTCATATGCTTCTTGTTATCAATAAACTCCAAAATCTCCAACACCTCATTATTCATATCAAACTCCTTTGCAATCACTTTGGCTTTGTCCCTCTCTAGTTTTCGTGACAAAAGTAACTCTAGAAACTCATTATTAGAGAAGTTCAATAGCTTTCTAGTTGAGGGATGAATCAAATTTACAAGATTGACAGATTGAACATCGGAAGGAACCTTTTTTGCTTCATGAACATTGAGTTTGATAACTTCACCATCAAATTCCATACTTAAAGTTCCATTATAGACATCAATTTTTGTTTTAGAAGTTTTAAGAATAGGTCTACCCAAAAGTATGGAACTTGAACTTGGAGAGTCATCATCTCCAATATCTAAGACATAAAAATCAGTTGGGAAAACAAATTCATCAACTTGCATTAACACGTCCTCCAATACACCTTTTGGATATACCAAAGACCTGTCGGCAAGTTGGATGATCACACCGGTTTTGCTCAATGTTCTTACACCAATTGATTTAAAAATAGAATATGGTAGGACATTTATGGATGCACCTAGATCGAACATGGCTCGAGGTACATAAAGATTCCCCAATTTTCTTGGCACGGTAAAGACACCGGGATCATTGCACTTTGGCGGCATCCACTTTTGCAAAACCGTGGATACATTTTCCCCAACTTTTACAATTTGGTTTCCTTTCAATTTCTTTTTAGATACACAAAGATCCTTAAGGAACCTTGCATATCTAGGTACCTGCTTGATGGCCTCGAGGAGTGGGATGTTAATGTGAACTTTCTGGAACATTTGCATAATCTCACTCTCCTCCCGTTCTTTCTTCGTGATCTTTAATCGTTATGGGAATGGAGCAAGCGTGGCTTTAGGCTCAGTGACGAAGGGCTTCTTTGCGGTTGTTTTATCTTCCTTATTTTCTTCTTTGGTTACCTCTTCTATCACTATTTCTTCTTCTTCTTGATCAACCGACACTTTTGGACCATCGTAGCTGTTTCCGCCTCTCAAAGTGATGGCACACATGTTGTGCCTTGGGTTCGTTTCTATTTGGGAGGGAAACTTTCCCTTAGATTCTAGTTTGCTTACAGAAATAAAAAGAAGTGAAACTTGTTGCTCTAAGCTCTTTATACTTGCTTTTGTCTCTTGTTGAAAAGTTTGGGTGCTAGTGGCCAAACTCTTCACTATGTCCTCTAAGGACATACTTGATGAACCTGCTTGTTGAGGAGGATATTGTGGCTACCTTGGCTGAAAGTTTTATGGTGGAAAAGGTGGTATTTGTTGGTATTGATTTGGTTGACTTGGTTGATGACTTCCCTGTTGATATCCTCCCTAACCTTGATTATCGTTCCATCATTGTTCACCCCATGGCTGCTCATATCCCTTTTGATTTGACCCAGAAAAGCCTCCCATGGCTTTTGCTTCTTCATAATCCTCATCTTGAAGTTGAGGACACATGTCAGTTGGGTGACCCACTTGAGTGCAAATGCTGCAAGGGCGGGGTGTGGGTTGCACACCCTTTTCTTTAGCCAGCATCATTACAACCTTTGTAAGTTTGGACAATTAGGATTCAATTTGAGGATTCTGGACTTCCTTTACACCTTGGGGTGCATTCGTGTACCATTCTTCATCATGACTTGAATGCTTAGAATCTTCAGCCATGTTCTTGATTAAGTTGCAGATTTCGGTGGGAGTCTTTTCGGGTAAAGATCCGCCACTTGAAGCTTGAGAAGCCTTCTTTCTATTGGAGTCATTCCTTCAATGAAATATTGGAGGAGTTAGTACTCGGTAATTCCGTGCTTAGGACATTGGGCACAATGTTTTTTGAATCTCTCCCAATATGTGTGAAAAGCTTCTCTCTTATGTTGCTTAATTCCAATGATTTCCATCCGTATGGCTGAAGCTTTCATCTCTGGGAAGTATTTATCCAAAACAACCTCGCAATATCTACCCAAGTAGTTACCGTCCCTGGTGGGAGGTCATAAATACAAGTCTTTGGCTGCATCTTGCACTACGAAGGGGAATGCCCTAAGCTTGATTTGATTCTCCATGACAGTGTGCGGTTTCATGCCCACACATACAACATGGACCTCAGTTAGAAACTTGTGAGGATCATCATTTTCCATGCCTCTAAAGGTAGGTAGTAGGTGGATGAGTCCAAATTTTAGTTCTAGGTTGGTGGTTATCGGATATGTGATGTAAAGAGGTTGTTGAGTAACCTCTTGCCTCGACCATTGACGAAGAGTTTGTTCGGGTGGTGGGTTTGGAGGTGGATTCCCTCCATGATTGTCTCCCATGGTGTAAGTAGGAATTGAGGATTTTGTGGGCATGGAGTTTGGAATGTTATAAGTAGGTGAAGATGGTGGAGTGGTATTTTTAGGTGAGGATGCTTGCGGTGAGAGCGAGAGGCTTTCTGTTTCGGATGCGGATACAATTGTGAGGGGTATGTCCTCCCAAATGTTGATGACAGGAGGGTAACATTATGAAGAAGTCCCGGAGCCCGGTTGCTTCTTTAGAAGCTTAGCATGGTTCCTTATCTTCTTTGCAGTCTTCTCTATCTCCGAGTCGATTGGCAATGGTGTACCTATACAAAAAGATCTTGGCATAAAACAATTAGTAACACTATGTCCCCGACAACGGTGCCAATTTGTTATGCATGTCAAACCCAACAAATGATAGGGGTGCGATATAATCCTAAGAACACTACTATATTGCACTAACGGGTAGTACAAGGCAAGTAGGGTCGATCCACAGAGACACAGGACAATCGGTCTAATACCCCTTTGCGCAAGGTACTTGTTCACAAATGATTAAAGAGGGGGGTTTTGAATGCAATGACTAAACAACAAAATAAAAACACAAGTAATCAGATAAATGAGTGAATTAAATTCAGATTTTGTAAGGGCTCCAACTTCATGCATGACAACTTAGCAATTTGACTCAAAGATGACACAATATTTGTTCAGTTCTATCGAAGTTGGTACTTCGAAGTGTTAATGAGCTCTAACACTTCCCATTCACAACGTTAATTAACCAAAACAAGCTCTTAGATTGACCCTTGTTGGAATAGTGTCTAAGGCTATAACTATATTCGGTGGTGCATGGTCCTTTTGGGTTGCCTTCACCATAGCAACTTGAAGGATGATTTGTTAAGAGAGAGTAAATATTATAAGGAATAATATTTAGCTATTTGATTAATATAAGTCATAAATTAATTGGTATTAATTTGGTGACTTAAAGAGATTAATTAAATAAGAGGGTATAAACTGTCAATTGTTTGATAGTTAGACTTTAGACTATAAATCCATTAGGATGGACTTTGGACGGTTTCTAAGAGCTTTAGGATAGCTCAAAATCGTCCATAAGGATATCTATGGAATGGATTTGGATAGCCTTAAGTGAAGATTATCCAATTAGGGTTTAGGGTGAAACCCTTAAGGAGTTTAAAGGTATAAATAGGCCCTTGGGATGTGGAATTCGTGTACAACCTTTCAGAACCTAAAGCAAGGAACCTCTAGTCGAATTCCATCCCCTCTCCTCTCTCCTAAATCATCTTGCTTGCTATTGGTGTTTGTAAGCCATTAGAGGAGTGACAATTGTGACTCTAGAAGCTCCAAGACAAGAAGATCAACAAGGAACTCAAAGGTATGATTCTAGATCTGTTTTAATGTTGTTGTTTAACCTAATTAGCCATTAGAAGTCTTGGATTCAAAAGCATGTTTATTAGAAAGCCTAGATCCAAGCAATAGGGTTTGCATGCGCACATAGGAAAGTTCTTATGGCTAAAACCCAACAGTGGTATCAGAGCCTAGATTGGTTTTCTACAAATTGTTGCTTGAATAACTGAAACAAACCTGCAAAATTCGATTTTTTGGGTTTTGAGTCACTGACTCGTCGATTTCCATGGTGGACTCGTCGAGTAGGCCTGACTCGTCGAGTCCCCTTGTGCACTCGGCGAGTCCAAGCGTCAGGAATGGCCAAATTCGGGATTTTTTCATAATTATCTTATGGAAACTTACCTTAATCATATTAGATCAATGTAAATCCGATTTTTTGATAAATATGACTGTTATCTTGATCTAATTAAAGATATTTATCATCTAATAAAATATTTAATTTCCTTATATGATAATAATTAATTATTTTTGGTAATTATCTTCAAAGAAATCAAGATAAATCAAATAAAGATAATTAGAATATTAAATTGTTAATTGGAATTATTTGTTATTTGATCCTCCATGTTTTTAAATGTTTAAAACCTACCCTATAGTTTTGAAATTTAAATTTGTGATTAAAAGCTTTAATTTAGACAACTTAAATTTCAAACCCTAGATTTTGAAAAGTTTAAAATACAACCCTATACTTATATGATATTATTAGAATAATATATATATATATATGTATAACTAAATGCTAGTCTTACCGCTAGTAGGCCTCATTCACGAAGCCGATCTATAAGGTGGGTATAAGGTTGCGGCCTATAAAATGGCGCTTAATGGGTGTACACTCACACCCACCGCTTGCTTGATTGGTGGAGGGTCGTTAGCCGAACGGGTAGGATAGGGCAACCTCATCCTCTCATTAAAAGTATAATAAATACGAAGTAACTAAACTTTTTTTTAAATTTCCCAATCTTAGTTACTTTAGGAAAAGTGAATTGATGCAATCCCATGAAATTACACTTTGCACCTTGCTAAGATGTTAGTGGAGCGTGTGTGGTTTACCGGCACACTAATTGGTTCTAAGCGAAGGTGACGAAGGGTGATTCATTGTTTATCATAGTTCGATGGAGCGTGTGTGGTTTACCGGCACATCGAATAGGTGATCGTAACAATGAAGGCACCATGAAAATTTGCATGGTAATTCACACCCGCTTTGTGATCTTCGGCATCCCAGTCACAAACAAGAGGGGCATATCGAGATTTAAACATGCCATTGAATAGTTCAATGAATCTCATCCGAACCTAGGAATTCTCAAAAACACTTAGGACTAAAAGTTTAAGTTTTGAAGAATTAGTGAATCGTCATTCACTTACCTTCAATTTATTTGCATGTTGGATTACGGCATCCCTTTTCTAGTATGTAAATGTTATTGTTGGATCCTAGCCCTAATTTTCTTATTGGGTGATAATTAGGGATTCTTGTTCTAATCTATCTTTGTCCTTTCTATAGATGTCAAACGCAAACAACGCTGCTGCTAGTTCTTTCACGTTGATGAGCCTTTGCCAAAAGGTCACCTTCGATGGAACGAACTTTGGCGAATGGATAAGATACATTCGCACCATTGCTCGCTATGAGGATAAAGAGTATGTCCTCGACGAGAAGCTCGAGAAAATCAACCCAGAAATTGCTACTCCCGCCGAAATCACCGCCTTTGAAACCCATGAGCGAGATGCGACGAAAGTACATTGCATCATGATCGCCACCATGAACTCCGAGTTCCAAAAGTCCTACGAGGACATGTATCCATACGAGATGCATCAAGACTTGTTGGAGAGGTACCACCAAAACGCGAGACAAGAGCGTTACGAGATCTTCACTAACATGATTTCCGCTAAGATGGGTCATGGAGAATCTCTTACCGTGCACTTGCAAAAGATGCAAAGGTATGTCGACCGCCTTCGCAAGTTAAATGTTGACTTCGGTGAAGACTTGGCGATCGACATGGTGCTTCACTCTTTGCCTCCGATGTATAATCAATTTAGGATGACCTACCACATGAACAAAGAGGAGGTCACTCTAAGTAAGCTCCAAGGTCTCTTGAGGGTTGCTGAGAGTAATTTCAAGGACAAGTCTGTTGCACCAACTCCCAATCCGTCTGCTGCTCCTGTCTTGGCTATTGGTCAAGGGAAGGGAAAGAAGAGGAAAGCTTCTTCAAATAACTATCGAAAGGTGAAAGCCCGAGATGGTTCCTCTTCTAGTGGGACCAAAGTTGATCCCTCTAAGCCCTGCTCTAACCTGAAGGAGGCAGAGTGCCACCACTGCCACAAGATAGGACATTGGAAGAGAAGCTGCCCGGATTACCTGCAAGCCATCAAGGAAGGAAAGATCAAGCCATCTTTCGCAGGTATATATGCAATAAAATCTAACGATTCTAATCATGCTATTTCTTGGGTTCTTGACACCGGTTGTGGTTATCACATTTGTTCTAATGTGCAGGGACTAAAAGGAAGTAGGGATGTGGATCAAGGAAGGATCAATCTAATCATGGGGAACAGAAGATCGTCGCCTGTGACCAAGATTGGAGTGTATTCTTTGGTGCTTAAGAATAGTTTAGTTTTAGATTTGAACAATTGTTGCTATTCGCCAGAAATGGCTAGAAACATCATTTCATTTCATGGTTTATATAGACAAGGTTTTAGATTTTCTTTTAATAATGAGAATGGTTCTATTTTGGCTTATCTAAATGGTGTCTTTTATTTTGAAGCTATACCATGTAATGGAATATATGAAACTGTTATGATTGTTGATAACTTAGGAAATGATGTTTTGAATATTGATTCTTCCACTAGTATGGATAAAGCATCCTTGTGGCATTGTCGTCTTGGACATGTCAACAAGAAACGCATAGCCCAACTCCAAAAGGATGGAGTGTTGGAGTCATTCGACCTTAGGGAAGATGACACATGCGAGTCTTGTTTACTTGGAAAGATGACTAAGTCACCCTTCACGAGTACTTGTGAAAGGGGTGAGGGACTATTAGACCTAATACATACCGATGTATGTGGACCTTTTAGATCAACCACGAAGGATGGGAACTGCTTCTATGTGACCTTTACCGATGATTATAGTAGATATGGGTATATCTATTTAATCAAGCAAAAGTCAGAAACCTTTGAAAAGTTCAAAGATTTCAAGAATGAAGTGGAGAATCAATTGGGCAGGAAAATCAAGATGCTTCGATCCGATCGAGGAGGAGAGTACCTAAGTCTTGAATTCCACGATTATCTCAAGGAGTGTGGAATAGTTTCACAATTGACGCCTCCTAGGACACCGCAATTGAATGGTGTGGCAGAAAGGCGTAATCGAACCTTATTGGATATGGTTCGCTCTATGATGAGTCGTGCTTCACTACCTATCTTCTTTTGGGGGTATGCCTTAGAGATGCCGCCCATATCCTTAACCGAGTCCCTACCAAGAAGGTTTCCAAAACACCTCACGAGATGTGGACGGGGAAAGCTCCCTCGTTGGCACATATCAAGGTTTGGGGTTGCGAGGCTTTCGTAAGACGAGATACTCACGACAAGCTTGAACCTCGAAGTGAGCGATGTATTTTCATCGGCTACCCGCAAACTTCCTTTGGATATCTCTTCTATAGACCGAAAGATAATGTTATCTTTGTTGCGAGGAGAGGAGTTTTCCGAGAGCGAGAACTCATAAGCCAAGGAGACAGTGGGAGGCAAATCGAACTTGAAGAAATTCAAGAATCGATAGATGAAGGAACCTCTACCGCTGGCGTTCAACCCGAGGAGGAAACTCCGGTTGAACCGATTGATGAATCCTTACCTCTTAGACGTTCCGATAGAGTTAGAGTTCAACCCCAGTTTTATGGTTTTCATATTACTACCGAAGGGGACACGTATATTAGTGATGGTACACTAGTAAATCTTGATGAACCTAATAGCTATAAGGAAGCCATAGCAGGCCCGGAGTCTGCGAAATGGAAAGAGGCGATGGATAGCGAGATCCAATCCATGTACGATAACCAAGTTTGGAATTTGGTTGATTACGTGCCCGAACGTAAGACCGTAGGGTGCAAGTGGATCTTCAAGAAGAAGACCGACGTGGATGGGAACGTACACACATACAAAGCGCGATTGGTTGCGAAGGGCTTTACTCAAACTCCCGGAGTTGACTATGATGAGACCTTCTCACCAGTTGCGAAGATTAAATCTATTAGAGTGATGCTAGCAATTGCCGCATTTCATGATTATGAGATTTGGCAAATGGATGTCAAGACCGCTTTCCTTAACGGAAAGTTGGCTGAGGATGTTTACATGGCTCAGCCAGAGGGGTTTGTGGATCCGAAGCATCCGAATAGAGTGTGTAAGCTTGAGAAGTCCATTTATGGACTTAAGCAAGCGTCTCGCAGATGGAATCTTTGCTTCGATGAGAAAGTCAAAGAGTTTGGATTTGTACGAAGCGAAGACGAATCTTGTGTATATGTCAAAGCCAGTGGGAGTGTAGTAAGCTTCCTCGTTCTATATGTCGATGACATATTACTCATAGGAAACGACATCCCGAATCTGCAGGAGGTTAAGTCCTGGCTCGGGAAGTGCTTCGCTATGAAGGACCTCGGAGAGGCTTCTTACATTTTGGGAATAAGGATAGTAAGAGAAAGAAGTAAGAGACTAATTGGACTTAGTCAGAATACTTACTTGGAGAAGGTACTAAAACGTTTTAGTATGGAAAACTCAAAGAAGGGAGAACTACCGATACAAGGAAATGCCAAGTTGAGTAAGACTCAAAGTCCGAGTACCGAAGCCGAGATAGCAGAAATGAGCCGAGTACCATACGCTTCCGCAGTTGGCTCAATCATGTACGCTATGACTTGTACTCACCCTGATATAGCCTTCGCTTTGAGCATGGTTAGCAGATATCAAGGGAACCCTGGCAAAGCACATTGTATTGCGGTGAAGAACATCCTTAAGTACCTTCGGAGAACGAAAGAATGGTTCTTAGTCCTTGGAGGGAGTGATGACTTGAAGGTGCGAGGGTATAGTGATGCCAGCTTTCAAACCGACAGGGACAACAATCGTTCGCAGTCGGGCTGGGTCTTTACCCTAAATGGAGGAGCAGTGACATGGAAAAGTTCCAAGCAAGAAACTGTAGCTGATTCAACGTGCGAATCAGAGTACATTGCAGCAAGCGAAGCGTCGAAGGAGGCAATATGGCTGAAGAACTTCATCGGTGATCTTGGAGTTGTACCGGCCATAAAGGAGCCCATGGAGATTTTCTGTGATAACGAAGGTGCGGTTGCCTTGACCAAGGAACCGAGGGATCATGGTAGATCTCGACATATCGACAGAAAATATCACTTTATTAGACATCGTGTAGAAGAAGGACAACTCGTAGTGAAGAGGATATCATCAGAAGATAACCCAGCAGATCCGCTTACGAAGGGACTGAGTAGGGTTAAGCACTTACAGCATGCTAGGAGTATTGGGCTGAAGGATGATATTAGCATAGATTAGATAGTATTAGAAACGTATAATAGATAAATGTAATTAACATTTGATGATTAAATAAAGAAGTTTTATTTATGAGTAAAGTTACTATCACATGTTAGTTGTTTAACTATTGTTTCACTTTGCATGTTTTGACTTCCAGAATAATTGAGGTTATTAGGAATAATCGAATTATTCAAATGGTCCACAATCGTTCATATGTTGGGAGTAGATATGAATGAAGATTGTCGTGAATTGGTATGTAGAGTGTCTAAATGGTGTTAGACATAGCAAGAGTTGCTGCAACGTTCATGAGTGCTTATGAACTGGTTTTGAGCATTGGAATAAACCCGCGCTTGCTGGAATCACCTTATGGAATACGATATAAAAGGTGATCGCAAGACGATAATATCATATGGTCTTAAAACCTAGATATATGGTTTATTATTTGTTAATTGATTGTGCATTGATAATGCGAAAACGCATCAGTAACTTGATGTTATAAAACGCATTGTTGTGAATAGTTGGTTAATGAATAAGTAAATGCATATAAGTCAAAGGTTATCTGTAAATTTTATCCTAAGAGGGTAGAAGAGATATCTTGGCCACTCGATGATTTGATTTGACTTATGTGCCGGGCCCGGTCAGAACTGAATTGACGTGTTCGATTAAGTTCTATGTCAAATAAATCGAAGATCGAGAAATCTAAATGCTAGACTAACCATTCCATAGGATTGTCAGCATGATATCTAACAGAGGACTGTACGATCCCTTATCTAAAGGACAAGATTGATTAGATCAGAGTTGACAGCGTCTTTGAGAGCTACGATTGCAAACCGTATTATACTTGTATAGTTACTAGACTTATCCAAGTGGGAGACTGTTGGAATAGTGTCTAAGGCTATAACTATATTCGGTGGTGCATGGTCCTTTTGGGTTGCCTTCACCATAGCAACTTGAAGGATGATTTGTTAAGAGAGAGTAAATATTATAAGGAATAATATTTAGCTATTTGATTAATATAAGTCATAAATTAATTGGTATTAATTTGGTGACTTAAAGAGATTAATTAAATAAGAGGGTATAAACTGTCAATTGTTTGATAGTTAGACTTTAGACTATAAATCCATTAGGATGGACTTTGGATGGTTTCTAAGAGCTTTAGGATAGCTCAAAATCGTCCATAAGGATATCTATGGAATGGATTTGGATAGCCTTAAGTGAAGATTATCCAATTAGGGTTTAGGGTGAAACCCTTAAGGAGTTTAAAGGTATAAATAGGCCCTTGGGATGTGGAATTCGTGTACAACCTTTCAGAACCTAAAGCAAGGAACCTCTGGTCGAATTCCATCCCCTCTCCTCTCTCCTAAATCATCTTGCTTGCTATTGGTGTTTGTAAGCCATTAGAGGAGTGACAATTGTGACTCTAGAAGCTCCAAGACAAGAAGATCAACAAGGAACTCAAAGGTATGATTCTAGATCTGTTTTAATGTTGTTGTTTAACCTAATTAGCCATTAGAAGTCTTGGATTCAAAAGCATGTTTATTAGAAAGCCTAGATCCAAGCAATAGGGTTTGCATGCGCACATAGGAAAGTTCTTATGGCTAAAACCCAACAACCCTAACCTTACCAACCTAATCTAAACAAGCTCTTAGAATTAGATTAAAAGATTGCATGAAGCTTTATGTGAATGTTCCCAACAACACCCAATACTCCTCACAAGCTCGGGAGTGTAAGAGCGTATGAATAAGATTTACACTAAATTCATTCAATAGAGATCAATTTAATGCTTGTTACTTGTTCAATTTCACACAAAAAAAAACTATGGATTTTGTAGAAGAGATAACTTGAATGGTCTAACCCTAATTCTGATGACCAATAAGATTCACAATTAGAATCAAACATTCGATTAAAGCGAAATCAAATTCACTAGATAGAAATTAAGAACAAACATCATGTCATATAATTGAAGTCACTACTAAGAAGTCAAAACATGAAATTGGATAAACTAGGGTTCTAGCCACACATGGATAGAACAAGATCACAAGAATAAAAGATGAAAATAATGTGCAATTACAACTTACAAATACTAGAAATAATGTTTCCAAATGATTACTGATCAAACCATTGCAAAAACCTTCCAAATCCCCTCTCAAAATGTGCTCTGATATGTTGTGTGTGTGTAAAAATGGCCCTCAACCCATAATATGAAAGATAGGAAAAACTGTCAAAAGTTGGTTTTGGGGTTGAACACGGCCCGTGTTAAAATAGGCTAAACTGATACGGCCCGTGTTCAGCAGCCAACACGGCCCATGTTGATTTCCACTAAACTGACACAGCCCGTATTCAGCATGGTTAACAACTCCCATTTTAGTCAACACGGTCCATGTTTATTTTGGAATATAAATCCAACACGGCCCTTGTACCCCTCTAACTCCGAATCCAAACTTGATTTTTCCAACTTTTTCGTTCTTTGTCCGATCATCCCGAAATCTTCACCAATTCTTCCCGACACCTCCTATAGCGCATTCCAAGGTCCAGTTTACCTGAAAAAGACATGAAAGTGTGCAAATAAAGTTGTTCTATAGACTAACATGAATATGATGAAATGCAAGAAAAAGGAAGAACAATGATGCTAAATAGATGCATGAAATGGGACTAAAAGGTGTGCAAAAAGGTGCACAAATTGCACCTAACATGGTCTAAAACTCTTGAAGATTATGCTCCAGACACTTTTTTGCTATGGAATCCGGACATAATATCTTTCGTTTTGTTGGAGAGATTGGAGAAGATTTGTTGAATATGTTATCAGCAATTTTTTTGTTCATCACAAGAGGTATGATGATTCTTGCTCTTTAATTTGAAGTTGAAAGATCCTAGAAAAGTATCTTTCATGTATGACAATGTGTTAAGAATGCATGTGTCCTTTACTCCACCATGTAATGTATTGCCCTTGACCTCCTGAACAAATCCACGTGACAAGCAACCTTAAAACAATGCCTTTCGTACCTTTATACCCCTACACACTCAACCTTTTTCCTTTGACCCATGCCTTGTCCCCTCACCTTGTAACTTTATCTTTCCTACTTTATACCACTTTTTACCCTTCCCATAACTCCATCTCATCCCCATATGTTTTAGGAAAGATTCCCTTTGATAAACACGAAGATCTAGCCTCTTTGGTACCAAAATTTCATGAAAAACAACATTTTTTTGTCATGAGCCCTCTCATCCTCGGTACCCAACACCAAAGACCTAAAGCTAGACTGAATACTTGCCCTACCCAAAGACCTAAAGTCCATACCAAAGAGAAAAGGCTACATAGGAAGTCTACTGAAAGGCTACTTGTGTGCAACTTCTACGGTTCCTCGCAGACCCAAGACTTCAACCCGGAGACCCGACACTGCAAACCTACTGCATTCCCGGAGACCACTTCTTGTTCTATGCTTCAACTACCCGCAAACTACCACTCTTTTCATACCGCAAACTAACCCAACCCGAAGACCCTCCCTTTACCCGAAAACCTTTCTCTTCGGTATCTACCCTTACCTTCTCACCCGGAGACCTCAAGTCCTTGGTAGCCTTCCCTCCATGGTAGCCTTCCCTCCTCAGTACCCCTCTTACCCTTCTCAAACCTCCTCGTTAGACCTCCCCCCCTCCCCCTCACCTTCAATTCCTCTCATAATCCCACACTTTTTTAACATTATTTTTAGCCAATTTATAAATTTTTTTATTTAACACTCATTTAATTTTTCTCACACCAATTTTTTTTTGCCAATTTTTGCTGAAACCCAACAAATACTTTAGCCTTTTAATTTTTAAAAAAAAAAACCATTTTATTTCTTTATTTTATTTTCAAACCAATTATTTTATTTTAACACCAATTTTTACCACTACAACTCATGATCGGAAGCAATTTCGTGAAGAATAATTTTTACAACACTCGAGTTAATGTCTTCACGAAAGAAATTATTATTAGATATTTAATCAAGCATCGATCGTCATGATGAATTATTTCTTGATGATTATATTGGAAGAATTTTATTATTCTCTCCATGAGGATTGTCCTTTAATCAAGTTCCTTCAACTAGCAATCCTTGGATCAGTGTCTACGAACCAGTTATCCTTCATACAACAGTCAAACATCATATTTTTCTTCGCAAGGATTGTACCGCAGTTGTATCTGATCAACAAAGTTGCTTCGCAATCTTCGCTTCATGATGACTTTTTATGACTTGTCGCTCTTGATCTTCGGTTGACGAACCATGTATCTTGAGCATGTGGATTTTATTTATTGAGCCGCTTCAGGAGTTCCAGCACTGCATTTTGGGTACATCAGCATTCTTCAAGAGAGCAGAGTTTTTTCATGCAGAGTTACTTTGATACTTGTTTAGATAGCTTTTAGTGACAATAATGAACCGGCTACTTATGACTGGAGAGTATTTATTTCTCTCTTATTCTCGTATTTTATCGAGACACTTCATACATTTACGGAGAGCATGCGAAGCTCTTTGTATCCGACACTCTCCATCCATATCGATTTATTTATTTTTGATATTCGGTCGTTGGTTATCAAAAATAGGGAGAGGATATTATTCTATCATCCGAATATGATTTTATGATTGTTTGAGCTTGAATTTTCGAGACTTCTAAAGACGTTGATTTGTTTGGTGATGCGACGTGGCACTGATTTTTTGGTCATACTTTGATCAAAGTTTTGGCTTATAAATGATCAAAGGCAATGATCATGAATGTCAGAAACTTTGGATAGATAGAAATATTAAGTTAACATATTAGGATCGGAATTAAGCATCCCTAAAATGTTAAGAAAATTATTAAAAGTGGTTTGATCATGTTAGGGTTCGGATTTTATATTGTGTCATAGTTGTTTGTGCCTATTCGTAATTGTATGTCTTGGATAAAGTCTTTACATTATGTTTCAATTTTGGAGTTTATGTATTTTTAGGTTTACAATTATGAGCTGTCAATATAAGATTCCATTCAAGTACTTCTATGATGCCTATATATCGGAGTACTTGTTAGATAGAAAGGGTATCTTTTAATATAATAGTTCTGCTCATCTCTTGAAACAAATTGTTCTTTAACCCATTAATGAAAACTAGATTTTATTTACCTATTTTTGTTCTTCCTGATCTATTTGTTCTTCTTATGATGTTTTCATTTTAGAATCGATTGTTCCTAAATTCTTATAAGTGGTATCCGAGCGGGGGATCTTGTAAGCTTTTTCAAATATGATTTTCGTTTGAAGATCTTCATGTTCTTAAGATTTCTACTTTGTAATTTCATTGATTCCACATTTTGCAACTTTTGTTTGCAATTTGATTCGAAATTCCTTGTTCAAACCTTTCATTTTCAATTTGAAACTCATTTCTGTTTATAGACCTGCATCTGATTTCTTTTTAGATTGATTTTTTTTGAAAATGTCTAAAGAAGATTCTCATTTGATTTCATTCAATCTTCTGAGTTGTATTGGATCTAATACCAGGATTCCTATTCTTTTTCCAGATGATTATGAATTTTGGGTTCTTATTTTTGAAGATTATGTTTTGGGGATCGAAACTCATGGATCAAGCATTTGGAACACAATTACTAAAGAAACCTTCAAATATCCAAAGACTAAAATTGAAGTCAAGACTCAGAGTAATATGATGATATCATAGGTGAGGATATGAAAATTACATATGATGAAAAGGATAGGTTGCAACGTAATCTGAAAACAACAAGAATCTTAAGGTTTTCTCTTCCACTTGATACATTTCATTTGGTTAGTTCTTATCAAACATCAAAGGAGATTTTAGACAGATTGAAAGAATTATATTCTGGAGATAATGATCTCAAACATATTTGCAAACCACTCCTTTGTCTGAATTTGGATCATTCAAACAAAAATCCAATGAGTCTCTTGATCAAATAGTTAATCATTTCAATCATCTATTAAGTCGTATGGTAAAAATGGTTTGAAAAGAGAATCAATTGAAAAAAATGTGAGGTTCATGAATAGTTTGAGATGTGAATGGAAATCAGTAGTTTCTATTGTTAAAGAACATGAACAATTCAAAAACTATTCTCAGGTAAATATGGTTTTGATTTTGAAATCTCATGAATCTCATGTTTTTAAGGAATGAAAAGTTGTTTCAAGTTCTAGCCCTTTAGCGTTTGTGCCGAAAACTGAAAGTTCAAAAGGAAAAAGTGTGAAGACCATTGTTGAAGATTCTGAATTGGATATTTTGAATGATGAACTCATAAGTGAATACAAGGTGCCGATGGTAACCAATCCTAAGAAAATTTTTAAGAAAACTTTCTCTCGTTTTCGAAACAACAACTCCAACATAAGTGAATAAGGAGGAAATAACTACAAGCAAGGGTATTCTAATTCTAAGAAACTAAAAGGAGAAGGTTACAAAAGCTATCAGAAGGAAAATGATTAGAAAGATAAAAAGCTTCTTGGTGATTTTGGATATGACTGAAATTATTGTCATGAGACAAATCACTTTACAAGGGAATGCATGCTCAGAAAACAAAATGAGAAGAAGGAGGCAAACAAGGATGAAGCTTACTAAGTGAAAAAGATTGAGGAGATTTTCAAGAAGGCTAGTGACACTGTGCTAATAATCTTCTATTAAAAATTCATTTTTATCACTTACTATATCTTATTATCTAGCCTGAATTTGCAGGCGTTAGACTGTCTCCCACCGATCTCTCTCTAATCTCTTTTTAATTCTCTCTCAGTTTCTCTCTATCTCTGGCCACCACCCTTCTGCCGGTTGCCACTACAACTCCGCCCCACGTTGCTGTTTCCGATGCCCAGATCCAACCAGCCCTTCTCCTGCCATCCAACAACTCCGTCGCATCCCTCCAACAGCTAACAACCATGCAAAAAACTGGTTTTCTGACGGACAACACTGGTATCCCGAAGAACTCTAGCGACGCTCCAATGATCTCTGACGACAAAAAAAGAGTAGTTTATCGACTCTCTTTTTTGTGATCTACAATCCTCACACATCATTATGTTGAACTGAGGTGTCGTTTGTGAAGTCTTGAATCGTAATCCGGTTTTCTATCTCAACAACAGTTTCTACGCACGCTTCGAAAGTGAGTTCACAACTCCACTTTTAAACTCTTTAATGCTTTCAGGGGGAAAATACATACATAATACTCGTTATTATTTTAAATAAATATTTTAATCTGTTATTTAAATTTTCATATAATCATAAAAATGATTATATATGCGTTTGATAAAAACTAATTATTTAAAATAATAACACACTTTTTTTTCCAAACCATGTACATATATTTAATGTTTATTAGAAAAATAAGTATTAAATATTTATTATACACTATACATACGAATGACAAAATCGTTATAATTATATAGTTTTAATATGTTAAATAGTCGTCATATTGTTAAAAACAACAATTATACCTCTATTTAGACTTATACATATGTTTTTTATACTCTTTTTAAAACCTGGATGTACTTGGATTATAGCCATTATCCTGACCGATTTTTGTTAGAACTATATGCATGATTAAATCTTTAGTCGAGTAACTTAAGGTTTTAGACACACACACACACTCACTTACTATTGGAACTATTAAAACTCAGAAACTCTACATGAGATATGAAATTTGTCAAACTAAGAATAAAACTTAGTAAAGTACTTTGCCTTCTAACTGTTAATCCTGTGCGAGTGAGAAAGTTAGGTATAGATCTATACGGGTTGACACCCCAACCTATGGTTGCTTGCTACAACCCTTTATCTGACGAGTCATAAAGGGTGACAAACCGTCCTATTGTTTTTGTTTTTTCCAACATCGATGAATCATACAGAGTATTTATCCTGGTGTGCCCCTTGTTAGCACCAAACATAGGTCTAAACAGCATATAACAGCGGTTATAGTTTCTTGTAGCATAAAGTTCAATATAAGGCATGCATACTTGTACGATATAAGTATCTATGTTGAGTCTAAGTATCATAAGCACTTATACCCAAAGTAGACCAACATTTGTCGGTATAGAACTTATATTATAAGTAAACAATTACACCCTGCACATACACTTCTATGGTAAACCTAATTATAAGTCAAGTACAGTATACAATATATTTTATACTTTTTGGGTTAGAAAAAGTACTATTCTATATATGTATAATATATATATATATATATATATACTTTTTAGTTATAAAAAGTACGTTGTATATAATCTGCTGAAGCAACTACATATTGTATAAATATACATTTATTATAAAAGTACAAAGAGTCAAAATCTGTGAGCTCACCAACTTTATGTTAAAAAATTATCAAAATACATGTATTCTCAAGGCATAAGAAGTTGGAATATTACACATATGCATACATGATCACTCATGGGAATTTTCTATCACACCCCCAAACTAAGGATGGTGGAATCGTCCGGGGGTGGCAGACGTCATGTATAATATCACAACAACGAGTATAATAGTGCTCAAAGTAGACACAATAAATCATAAATATAACCAGAAAAGAATTACATGGTTTCAAGTATTACATATTTCAATGATTGATCACGACATGATATAAAAATAGTTGTTCAACGTTGTAGCGTTCCATCCTCAAAAGCTTGTGGTTACCTTGTTTCGTTGATTTCCTGAGAATACAAGTAGTTTTGAAAAAGTGTCAACAATTAAGTTGGTGAGTTCATAAGCTTTTTAGATTAAAAGTTTGGAAACCGTTCTTTGTAATGTGTTGTGTGTTACCAAGAAAAATCCAATATTTTCCTTACATTAATGATGTGTAGTCTTAAATACCAAGACCGAAAGTTTACTGTAATATTCGTATTTATTGATATAAAAAGTGATTTTAAATCGACATAAAACCCTTTTTGATTTATAAAAATCCTCATAAACTTTATGTGTTGTTAACTCCCTATGTGAGTCGCTATAACCATACTATGACTGAATGAACCTGCCACGACATTTCTCATGCGTCGAAAAAGATAATGACACTTGTCACCCAGACATGCCGGTCTAGCTGTTGCATGCAACTCAGGTGTGGTTTGTCAAACCCAACATAGATATATACACAACTATCACGTTCTCCCTACAAGAGACTCTGGTTATAACTACCAGGAATTTTACCCCGTACTCTAGGAGTACTGAGAAGAATGTCTCACAATTTAGGTTAACAAGTTTACGTGTGGTGTGCGTGAGTGTAAAACCTTTATCTGTGGGAATAAAACCTTCCGAAATGTGTTTGTTGTGTTAATGGAAACATAAACCATACCTACTATAGTTTATCAAAATGTTTAAATGTAATAGTTATAACTTTGTTTATTATGCTTAACTACTGTATTTGTGAAGGTAAAAACCCTTTTGTTTACCGATATATATATATATATATATATATATATATATATATATATATATATATATATATATATATAATATACATACATTTTACTAAGGTGAAATAACATGTAATATAACAACTAATTAATTACCATACTTATGAAGGTAAAAATCCATTTGTTTTCTGATGTATGTCAATACACCAAGAAGAAATGACATGTAATGTAAAAACATATATTCACATAATGATACACATCTTGCTCAACAAGTTACAAGGTGCAAATGAAGTTGATAGCATTTTTCTAGTGTTAACATTTCTATTACTGTTCTTAGAAAATTTATAGAAAACTCATCAAAGGTCCAAATCAAAATCCATAAATTCTGAGAGTTTGGGAAATGGGTCTAGTTTGTACATAAATTTTATTATGATTTTTAATGACCTCCAACTTGTGTGAAAAAGTCCATAATCACAGATTGGTTCGGAATTGCATTTGAAATAATAGGCAGTCTTGTAAAAATAACCATAAATTGTAGATAAATCGTATGGAGATTTGCAAGTAGTCATTTTAAAGGTATAAACCTGAACTACTTGCACCTAATATAATTTTCAAAAACTAAAATGTTTAAGTTGACCAAAAAAGTCCGTGAATGGAGTTAAACTTTTCTGATGAAAGCTGTTGGATAAGTTTAGTTATGTTCTTGGTGTTTTAACTTGTATTCCCCCCCCCCCCCCCCCATTAAAAACTTAAGAAAACATAATAAGGTAGGGGTATGAGCTCATCTTGAGTGATTTCTTAGGATGGATGATGAATAGAAGAAGTTTCCAAGTCAAGAACACTTGGGAGATGCTTGAAGATTCGAAGATCTAGCGATAATTATGATGATATTCATGTAAGGAACCCATGTTTTGAATGAAGGGATGTAAGAAAATCAAGTGAAGGATGAAATTTACTTACCAAAGGTGGATGAAGAACTCAAAAATCAGCTTGATTCTCGAATTCTTGGTGGGAGGAAGTGAGAGAGAATGGGTTTTGCTTTTTGGTGAAGAATGAGAGAAGTGTGAGGAGAGATAAGAGTTTTCCATACTTTTACCAAGAGTGTGGCTGGAAAAATGGTGGGAAAAGGACAATGAAATGACCAGGTATGGTGGAAGGACAAGGGTAGGCATGGGATGGTTGCTTGTGTCATACACTAAAGCAAAGTCAACACTCCACCTTTTGTACTTCACCCACTCTTCTTGGATAAGGTTTATCTCCAAAAAAGTGATTAATTAATAAATATTGGGCCTTCTATGTTAAAATAAATTTTTGGGTGAAAATCCCGCGTTAAAATAATTGAAAACGGGCCTAAAATGCAAAACTAGTCGAAAACCGGGTGAAAAAGGGCTTCCTGCGAGACTTCTCGGTACTGGTCCGAGGTTCGGTCCTTACTGCGGCTGAGCCAAAGGTGAGTTGGAGCGAAATAGCCCAAAGGCGAAGGTGGTCAAGAGCGAACTTGGGCGAGAAGCAAAATAGACCTAAGGCGAGAGGTGGTTCGGTCCGAAGGCTAGAAGCTCGGTTCTTCATGCGAGGTTCGTGCCCGAAGGCTTCGGGTTCGGTCCTGAGGCTTCGGGTTCGGACCTGGGGTTTCGCTTCTCAGCAGTTCAGTTCTTAAGGGGACTTTTGGCTCTAAGAGGGTTCGGTCCTATAGAGTAGGTTTCGTGTCCTTAAGCCTATTTTACTCGTTTTGCCCCATTTGAAGCGGTTTTTGACCCGGTTAAGGGTCAGGATGACCCAAATGATTTCAAAACGTTGTAGGATCTTTTGACAGAGATTCCAGAGAGATTTGGGATAGATTTCCAATAGAGAGAGATAGAGTGAAAACGATCGAGAGAGGTTTCGTTTCTGACATTTTTGAGTGTCCGGCTTCACAATGCAAGGTCTGTAAACCCCGTTAAGCCATGTTTAAGGGTCCTACACATTCCCGATGAGTATGCAACATTGTTATATCGGTTTGGTTTATTACTTACCACAGTTTTAGGTTAAGGAAATCTAGATCTACAAACTTTTCAATTGATGATTTCTCATTAGAATAGCGAGTTGTACAGTAATTACATAACGTAAACCCTAGTATACAAGGGTTAGCTGAGTTGATCGGTTTGAATTTTTGACTTTGTTTGACTTTGACTTGAATATAATTTGACGGTTGTCACATCATCCCCCCGTTAGAAGGAATTTCTTCCCGAAATTTGCATTTTGGCTAGGACTTAAAGAGTTCGGGAAGAGATGTGGGTATTTTTGTTTCATTTTATCCTCGCGTTCCCAGGTGAACTTGGGTCCTCGTTTAGCATTCCAACGAAGCTTCCCTATGGGAATACGACTTTGTTTCATTTTTTTGATCTCTCGATCCATGATTTCAACTGGTTCTTCGACAAAATGGAGACTCTCATTAACTTCAATTTCATCGAGGGGTATCATGAGAGTCTCGTCGGACAGACACTTCTTTAGGTTTGAGACGTGAAAGGTAGGATGTACATTATTAAGTTCTTGTGGTAGTCAGACTTTGTACGTCAGTGGCCAGTCCTGGCAAGGATTTCAAATGGCCCGATGTATCTCAGATTTAGTTTCCCACATCTATCAAAACATATTGTTCTTTTCCACGGGGAAACCTTCAATAATACACGGTCACCAATCAACAATTCCAATTTTTTGTGTCGTTTAGCTGCGTAGCTCTTTCTTCGATCTCGAAACGATTTCAGTTTTTCTCGAATTTGTATGATCTTTTCCATTGTCTCCTTTTGATTTCAGGTCCAGTGAGGGTGCTATTTAGGACTTGTCCTTTTGCTAACTGTGTATCTCCCACTTCAGCCCAACGCGATAGTGACCTGCCCTTACGACTATAGAAAGTTTCGTATGGAGCGAACTTGATGTTAGGGTGATTGTTGTTGTTGTGCAACAATTCAATGAATGGTAATTGGGCATTCCCACGCTTTACTGAAGTCAATCACCCAAGCCATTAGTATGTCTTCCCAGGTTTGGATGGTTTCCTTTGCTCTGCCCGTCAGTTTGCTGGTGGTAGGCCGTACTTAAGCCTAGTCTAGTCCCTGCAAGGGTTTCCAGAATCACGAAAGGAATCTACCATCTCTGATTCCATCAACTTTGGTATCCAGTTTCGGTTCATGGGATAACATGCCCTGTCGTTTGTGCCTTCTAGGTTATCATGATCGGTGAAGATTGTATGCTTCGTGTCATGGAGATAGTGCTTCTAGACCTCTAGGGAGAACACTACCGCTCCTAATTCGAGGTCATGCGTGACCTAGCCGACCTCGTAGGTCTTTATCTGTCTTAAGTCATAAGTAATATCTTCTCCTCGGAGTGCTGCATAGGGCCTGCTGTAATGTTCCTCGATTGATTAGCTCGGTAGGAAGCATGTGGGTTTGGTTTACGCGACTAGACTTATTCGGATGGTAGGTCGTTCACTCGTACTCTTGGGTAGCCTTGTCCTGAAGTTCCTGGTAGGACTCGTACCTGGTCTATCTATCTCTAACTTGTGCATAGAGGTTGTATGGAATTAGTGTTGGTAAGACAGTTGGATGGGTGACTCTTCCCCAAGTCCACAACTTGACAAGGAACAGGAAATAGGGCGGAAGCACACATCCAATGTCCGTAGAAGCTTAATTATATATTATCCTCGTATATACACTTAGTAGTGATAGACTAACCGTATTCGTCTAAAGCTTTTGTGCTTGATCTTGACCAGCTATATGAGTGATATTCTCGAAGGGTTTACTAGGAATACTTTGGAAAGGTTACAGAAGGTATAACACACCTCCAGGGAGTGCTTTGGGGTTTCACAATGAAGGATGACTAGAGGGTTAGAGTCAGATTGAGAGACGAGGGTTTCAATATTCATCTGGTTAGGTGGAGGGACTTTTCATAACATTGGTAATTGATAAGGTAATGACCCAACCCAATCCATATCGAATGACGACACCGGATTTTCTCGATGACACATGTATTAAGTCGTATTCGTAATATGTATTCGTTAGAGTGGTAGTGCATCATGTGTTTCTATTTAGTGTTTTCCGTTTTTATCGATGTTATTGTTGGAATAGTGTCTAAGGCTGCAACTATATTAGGCAAGTATTTGACCCGATTGTGCATGGTCCTTTTGGGTTGCCTTCACCATAGCAACTTGGTAGGATGATTTATTATGAGAGAATAGATATTATTAATATATTATGAGAATAATATAAGGAATAATAATATTGTTATTTGATTAATATAAGTCAAAGATTAATTAGTATTAATTTGATGACTTAAAGAGATTAATTGAATAAAAGGGTATAAACTGTCAATTGTTTGATAGTTAAACTTTAGACTGTAAATCCATATTGGATAGATAGTGGACGGATTCTAGAAGCTATGTAAGGCTGGCAATTCTCGACACGACACGCGATACGACACGTGACACGACACGAAATAAATGAGTTTGGGTTGAGTTTTTCAACTTGCCAACTCATTAACCCGTCAACCCGCCAACCCGTTTATTAAACGGGTCATATATGGGTTTCTCAAAAAATAAACGGGTTGACCCGCCAACCCATTTATATTCGTAATAAAAAAATTATTATATTTTTAAATGTATTTATGTATCAAGTTTTAATATTTAATAAGTATTATATAATATATACCATTTATTCATAGACCATTTGATTGTTTTGATATTATTACTCATGGTGGATGATCTAAGGTCATAAGTCGTAACCTATAAGGCTAAGTCTGTAACATGTTTCTATGAATGTTTTTAATTTTCATTTGGATGTTTAAGACTCAAATATCTAAAAGTTAGACCCACGAACCCAAATCTGACCCACAAACCCGCCAACTTGTGAGCCCGTATAAATAAATGGGTTGGTGGGTCATATATGGGTTTATGTTCCAAACCCGCCAACCCGTGACCTGTATATTTAAATGGGTCGTGTTTGGGTTGACATATTTTGACCTGCCAACCCACCAACCCGCGACACGTCAACCCAAACACGACACGATGGTCAGGCCTAAAGCTATGGATAGCTTCAAATCGTCCAAGGTTATCTAAGGAATGGATTTGGATTGCTTTAAGAGAAGATTATCCAATTAGGGTTTAAGCTGTAACCCTTAAGGAGTCTACAAGTATAAATAGACCCTATGATAAAGGGAAATTGACACCTCCTCAAAAGTAAGGATACCCTGGCCGATTTCCTCATTTCTCCTCTCTCTCAAATCATTCTCTTTGCTAGTTGGTGTTTGTAAGCCATTAGAGGAGTGACAATTGTGACTCTAAAGCTCCAAGAACTAGAAGATCATACAAGTGTTTCAAGGTATGATTCTAACTCTGATTTTGTATTGTTCTTATACCTAATTAGCCATTAGAAGTCTTAGATTCAAAGCATGTTTAATTAGAGAAACCTAGATCCGAGCATTAGGGTTTGTATGCGCACTTAGGAATGTTCTTATGTATAAAACCCATCAGTGGTATCAGAGACTAGATTGGTTTCTATTAAATTGATGCTTGAATGTTTGAATCTTAACTGCAAAATTTGATTTTTGTGTTTCTGAGTCATGGACTCGGCGAGTCCCATAGTGGACTCGGCGAGTCCAGTTTGGGTACTCGGCGAGTCCGAGCATCAGGATTAGCCAAAAACGGGATTTTTTTTTTCATATTTATCTTATGGAAGCTTACCTTAATCATATTAGATCATCCCTAATCCGATTTTATGATATATATGACTATATTTTTGATCTAATTGAAGATATTTATCAATTAATAAAATATTTAATTTCCTTACATTATAATTATTAATTATTTTGATTAAAATTGGTAAATTGTTTTTCAAGAAATCAAATATGGATAATTATGTGATTAATTGTTAATTTGAATTATTTGTTATTTGATCCTTTATGTTTTAAATGTTTAAAATCAGTCCTCAAGTTTTGAAATTTATGTTTTGTGATTAAAAGTTTAATTTAGACAATTTAAATTTCAAACCCTAGAATTTTTACAAGTTTAAAATCCAATCCTATACTAATATAATATTACAAGATTAATATCTATATATGTATAACTTAAATGCTAGTCTTACCGTTAGTAGGCCTCATTCACGAAGCCGGTCTAAAAGGTGGGTATAAGGTTGCGGCCTATAAAATGGCGCTTAATGGGTGTACACTCACACCCACCGCTCGCTTGATTGGTGGAGGGTCGTTAGCCGAACGGGCAGGATAGGGCAACCTCATCCTCTCCTTAAAAGTATAATAAGAAATACAAAGTAACTACATGTTTTCTTAAAATTTCCTAATTTTAGTTACTTTAGGAAAAGTGAATTGATGCAATCCCATGAAATTACACTTTGCACCTTGCTAAGAAGTTAGTGGAGCATGTGTGGTTTACCGGCACACAAATTGGTTCTAAGCGAAGGTGGCAAAGGGTGATTCATTGTTTATCATAGTTCGATGGAGCGTGTGTGGTTTACCGGCACATCGAATAGGTGATCGTTACAATGAAGGCACCATGTGAATTTGCATGGTAATTCACACCCGCTTTGTGATCCTCGGTATACCAGTCACAAACAAGAGGGGCATATTGAGATTTAAACATGGCATTGAAAAGGTTTTCAATGAATCTCATCCAAACCTAGGAATTCTCAATACATTTAGGACTTAAAGTTATGTTTTTCATGATGGAGAATTAGTGAATCATCATTCACTTACGTTCAAATTGTTTGGATATTAGATTACGACATCCCTTTTCTAATGTGTAAATATTGTTGTTGGATCCTAGCCCTAATTTTTCTTATTAGGTGATAATTAGGGATTCATATTCTAATCTATCTTTGTCCTTTCTATTTATAGATGTTGAACGCCACAATGCTGTTGCGAGTTCTTTCACTTTGATGAGCCTTCGTCAAAAGGTCACCTTTGATGGAACGAACTTTAGCGAATGGATAAGATACATTCGCACGATTGCTCGCTATGAGGATAAGGAGTATGTCCTCGATGAGAAGCTCGAGAAAATCAACCCCGAAATTGCTACTCCCGCCGAAATAACCGCTTTCGAAACTCACGAGCGTGATGCAACAAAAGTACATTGCATCATGATCGCGACTATGAACTCCGAATTCCAAAAGTCCTACGAGGACATGTATCCGTATGAAATGCACCAAGACTTATTGGAGAGATACCATCAAAACGTGAGACAAGAGCGTTATGAGATTTTCACACACATGATTTCCGCTAAGATGGGTCATGGAGAGTCTCTTACCGTGCACTTGCAAAAGATGCAAAGGTATGTCGACCGCCTTCGCAAGTTAAATGTTGACTTTGGGGAAGACTTCGCGATCGACATGGTGCTTCACTCTTTGCCTCCAAGCTACAATCAATTTAGGATGACCTATCACATGAACAAAGAAGAGGTCACCCTAAGAAAACTCCAAGGTCTCTTGAGGGTCGCTGAGAGGAACTTCAAGGACAAGTCTGTTGCACCAACTCCCAATCCACCCACTGCTCCTGTCTTGGAAATTGGACAAGGAAAGGGAAAGAAGAGGAAGGCATCATCAAAGAACTATCGAAAGGTAAAAGCCCGAGATGGTGCCTCTTCTAGTGGGACCAAAGTTGATCCTGCTAAGCCCTGCTCTAACCCGAAAGAGGCAGAGTGCCACCATTGCCACAAGATAGGACATTGGAAGAGAAGCTGCCCGGAGTACCTGCAAGCCATGAAGGAAGGAAAGATCAAGACATCTTTCGCAGGTATATGTACAATTAAATCTAATGATTCATCTCATAATACTTCTTGGGTTCTTGATACAGGTTGTAGTTACCACATTTGTTCTAATGTGCAGGGACTAAGAAGAAGTAGAGACGTGGAGCATGGAAGAATAAATCTAATCATGGGGAACAAAAGATCGTCGCCTATGACCAAGATTAGAGTGTATTCTTTAGTGCTTAGGAATAGGTTATCTTTAGATTTGAACAATTGTTGCTATTCGCCAGAAATGGCTAGAAACATCATTTCTTTTCATGGTTTGTTTAGACAAGGTTTTAGATTTTCTTTTAATAATGAGAATGTTTCTATTTTAGCTTATCTAAATGGTGTCTTTTACTTTGAAGCTATACCATGTAATGGAATTTATGAAACTGTTATGATTGTTGATAACTTAGGAAATGATGTTTTGTACCTTGATTCTTCCAGTAGTATGGATAAGGCATCCTTATGGCATTGTCGTCTTGGACATGTCAACAAGAAACACATAGCCCAACTCCAAAAGGATGGAGTGTTGGAGTCATTCGACCTTAGGGAAGATGACACATGCGAGTCTTGTTTACTTGGAAAGATGACCAAGTCACCCTTCGCTGGTACGTGCGAAAGGGGCGAGGGTCTATTGGACCTCATACATACCGATGTATGTGGACCGTTTAGATCTACCACAAAGGATGGAAACCGCTTCTATGTGACTTTTACCGATAACTATAGTAGATATGGGTATATCTACTTAATCAAGCAAAAGTCAGAAACTTTTGAAAAGTTCAAAAAGTTTAAGAATGAAGTGGAGAATCAATTGAGCAGTAAGATCAAGATGCTTCGATCCGATCGAGGAGGAGAGTACCTAAGTCTTGAATTCCACGATTATCTCAAGGAGTGTGGAATAGTTTCACAGTTGACGCCACCTAGGACACCACCATTGAATGGTGTGGCAGAAAGGCGTAATCGAACCTTGTTGGACATGGTTCGCTCTGTGATGAGTCGTGCTTCGCTATCTATCTCTTTTTGGGGGTATGCCTTAGAGACTGTCGCCCATATCCTTAACCAAGTTCCTACTAAGAAGGTTACCAAAACACCTCACGAGATGTGGACGGGGAAAGCTCCTTCGTTGGCACATATCAAGGTTTGGGGTTGCGAGGCTTTCGTAAGACGAGATACTCACGACAAGCTCGAACCTTGTAGTGAGTGATGTATTTTCATCGGCTACCCGCAGAAATCCTTTGGATATCTCTTTTATAGACCGAAGGACAATGTTGTCTTTGTTGCGAGGAGAGGAGTTTTCCGAGAGCGAGAACTCATAGGCCAAGGAGACAGTGGGAGGCAAATCGATCTTGAAGAGATTCAAGAGTCGATAGATGAAGGAACCTCAACCGCTAGCATTCAACCCGAGGAGGAAACTCTGGTTGAACCGATTGACGTATCATTACCTCTTAGACGTTCCGAAAGAGTTAGAGTTCAACCCCAGTTGTATGGTTTTCATATTACTACCGACGGGGACACATATATTAGTGATAGTACAATAATAAACCTTGATGAACCTAATAACTATAAGGAAGCCATGGCAGGCCCAGAGTCTGCGAAATGGAAAGAGGCAATGGATAGCGAGATCCAATCCATGTATGATAACCAAGTTTGGAATTTGGTTGATAATGTGCCCGGACGTAAGACCGTTGGGTGCAAATGGATCTTCAAGAAGAAGACCGACGTGGATGGAAAAGTACACACGTATAAAGCACGATTGGTTGCGAAGGGCTTTACTCAAACTCCCGGAGTTGACTGTGAAGAGACCTTCTCGCCAGTTGCGAAAATAAAGTCTATTAGAGTGATGCTAGCCATTGCTGCATTTCATGATTATGAGATTTGGAAAATGGATGTCAAAATCGCTTTCCTTAACAGAAAGTTGGCTGAGGATGTTTACATGGCTCAGCCAGAGGGGTTTGTGGATCCGAAGCATCCGAATATAGTGTGTAAGCTTGAAAAGTCCATTTATGGACTTAAACAAGCGTCTCGCAGATGGAATCTTTGTTTTGATGAGAAAGTCAAAGAGTTTGGATTTGTACGAAGCGAAGATGAATCGTGTGTATATGTCAAAACCAGTGGGAGTGTAGTAAGCTTCCTTGTTCTATATGTCAATGACATATTACTCATAGGAAGCGACATCCCGACTCTGCAGGAGGTTAAGTCCTGGCTCAGGAAGTGCTTCGCTATGAAGGACCTCGGAGAGGCTTCCTGTATTTTGGGAATAAGGATAGTAAGAGAAAGAAGTAAGAGACTAATAGGACCTAGTCAGAACACTAACTTAGAGAAGGTACTAAAACGTTTTAGTATGGAAAATTCGAAAAAGGGAGAATTACCGATACAAAGCAATGTCAAGTTGAGTAAGACTCAAAGTCCGAGTACGAAGCCGAGATAGCTGAAATGAGCCGAGTTCCATACGCTTCCGCAGTTGGCTCAATCATGTACGCTATGACTTGTAGTCGCCCTGATGTAGCCTTTGCTTTGAGCATGGTTAGTAGATATCAAGGGAACCCTGGCAGAGCCCATTGGATTGCGGTGAATAATATCCTTAAGTACCTTCGGAGGACGAAGGAATGGTTCTTAGTCCTCGAAGGGAGTGATGACTTGAAGGTGCGAGGGTATAGTGACGCTAGCTTTCAAACCGACAGGGACAACTACCGTTCGCAGTCGGGCTGGGTCTTTACCCTGAATGGAGGAGCAGTAACTTGGAAAAGCTCCAAGCAGGAAACCGTAGTTGATTCAACGTGCGAATCAAAGTACATTGCAGCAAGCGAAGCGTCGAATGAGGCAATATGGTTGAAGAACTTCATTGGTGATCTTGGAGTTGTACCTTCCATAAAGGAGCCCATGGAGATTTTCTGTGATAATGAGGGAGCGGTTGCCTTGACCAAGGAACCGAGAGATCATGGTAGATCGTGACATATCGACAGAAAGTACCACTTTATTAGACATCGTGTAGAATAAGGACAACTCGTAGTGAAGAGGATATCATCAGAAGATAACCCAGCAGATCCGCTTACGAAGGGACTGAATAGGGTTAAGCATTTGCAGCATGCTAGGAGTATTGGGCTGAAGGATGATATTAGCATAGATTAGATAGTATTAGAAACGTGTAATAGATAAATGAAATTAACATTTGATGATTAAATAAAGGAGTTTTATTTATAAGTAATGTTGTTGTCTTATGTTAATTGTTTAACTATTGTTTCACTTTGCATGTTTTGACTTCCAGAATAATTGAGTTTATTAAGAATAATCGAATTGTTCAAATTGTCCACAATCGTTCATATGTTGGAAGTCGGTACGAATGAAGATTGTCATGAATAGGTGTGTAGAGTGTCTAAATGGGTTTAGAAATAGCAAAAGATTGCTGCAACGATCATGAGTGCTTATGAACTAGTTTTGAGCATTGGAACAAACCCACGCTTGCTGGAATCACCTTATGGAATGTGATAGTAAAAGGTGATCGCAAGACAATAATATCATATAGTCTTAAAACCTAGATATATGGTTTGTTATTGGTTAATTGATTGTACATTGATAATGCGAAAACGCATTGGTAACTCGATGTTATAAAACGCATTGTTGTGTGTAGTTGGTTAATGAATAAGTAAATGCATATAAGTCGAAGTTTATCTGTAACTTTTATCCTTTGAAGGAAAAAGTGATATCTCGGCCGCTTGATGATTTGATTTGACTTATGTGCCAGGCCCGGTCAGAACTGAATTGATGTGTTCGATTAAGTTCTATGTCAAATGAATCGGAAATCGAGAAACCAAATGCTAGACTAACCATTCCATAGTATTGTCAGCATGATATCTAACAGAGGACTGTACGATCCCTTATCTAAAGGACAAGATTGATTAGATCAGAGTTTGACAGCGTCTTTGAGAGCTACGATTGCAAAACGGAATGTACCTGCGCATATAGTTGCCAGACTTATCCAAGTGGGAGACTGTTGGAATAGTGTCTAAGGCTGCAACTATATTAGGCAAGTATTTGACCCGATTGTGCATGGTCCTTTTGGGTTACCTTCACCATAGCAACTTGGTAGGATGATTTATTATGAGAGAATAGATATTATTAATATATTATGAGAATAATATAAGGAATAATAATATTGTTATTTGATTAATATAAGTCAAAGATTAATTAGTATTAATTTGAGGACTTAAAGAGATTAATTGAATAAAAGGGTATAAACTACCAATTGTTTGATAGTTAAACTTTAGACTGTAAATCCATATTGGATAGATAGTGGACGGATTCTAGAAGCTATGGATAGCTTCAAATCGTCCAAGGTTATCTAAGGAATGGATTTGGATTGCTTTAAGAGAAGATTATCCAATTAGGGTTTAAGCTGTAACCCTTAAGGACTCTACAAGTATAAATAGACCCTATGGCAAAGGGAAATCGACACCTCCTCAAAAGTAAGGATACCCTGGCCGATTTCCTCCTTTCTCCTCTCTCTCAAATCATTCTCTTTGCTAGTTGGTGTTTGTAAGTCATTAGAGGAGTGACAATTATGACTCTAAAGCTCCAAGAACTAGAAGATCAAACAAGTGTTTCAAGGTATGATTCTAACTCTGATTTTGTATTGTTCTTATACCTAATTAGCCATTAGAAGTCTTGGATTCAAAGCATGTTTAATTAGAGAAACCTAGATCCAAGCATTAGGGTTTGTATGCGCACTTAGGAATGTTCTTATGTATAAAACCCATCAGTTATTGCCACTGCGAATGATTCATACCACATTATCTCGTGCTGACAATAAGCGTGATCTTATAGCTAGTGATGATACTTTATATTGTGATCCCTGGCCGATCATTCCGTAATCGATCGGTATATGCAAGTCGTGTGTCATTTGATATAGACGAAATCAACGAGTGAATGGTTCTATCCAAATACCACCACTAGACTTGGAACATAAATTAGGATGGAATTATTGTCTTTAATTATGTAGCATTTTGATTCTAATTAATCCTGATGTATACATCATTTCATCACAACCCACCGGCAATGATCCTAAGGTCATATATGAGTGTCTTTGATTTGATTGTACGAGAGAATATTTTAACTACTTTCTGAGAGGCGGTAATTTTAGAAAACATACCAAATTCATTACAAACATATGGGACTTAAATGTTTTCGTTGTTGGAAACATTACAAAATTCCTAATAAGTTTCTTTGTTGCTTCCGCTGGTTCAGTTGTCACACTCCTCCTGCTCCCCCGCCATTCCTCTCAGTTGGACAGTCTCTCTTGAAGTGTCCCATTTCACCACATAGGTGGCACGTTGGGCTTACGTTGGTATTGGTGGTTGAATTTATGTGCTGAGTCGGGGTTCTGCAGGAGCGAGCGGTATGTCTGGTGCTTGAGTGACAAATGTCGTGGATGATGTCGAGGCATGCATTGTGACTGCTATCGTAATTGTAGGGGCAGCCACAGATTGTTGTCTCTTAGTGAATTTTTGGGATGAGTTGCACTTCTCTCTGTTCCAAATCTTTCGTTTCTTGCTCTTAGGTTTGTGGTCTGAGGTATTTTCGTTAGTAGATGCCCGCTGGTGTTCTTGATTGTTATTGTTGTTATATTTCCAGTACCATTTCCGTGCCTGCTGGCGTGGTTAGCATTGAGCTGTGCCATAACAACTGCCATAGCTTCCGTGACTGCAGATTGAAAAGAAGCAGGGTCTATCTGCAGGGTTGGTGCCTTGCTATTTGGTTGATTACCTCTTGGTGAAGACATAATTCTGTTTCATGATGGAAAAAACCGACGTAGTGTTTTTGCTAAACACTCATTGCTATTTGGTTGGTTACCTCTTGGGGATGATCATCTCAAGTGCATTCTTACAATTTATATTCACATATATAAATTTCGCACATCGATGTACTATTCTTAGCGTTTCTGCTAAACACTCCTGAGATGGAGTTACGGAAATGGGTAGAAGTAGGTTTTGTACGAATGTTAATTTTACCCATCCTAGTTACTATCTTTGCCCAAACACACTTAGCTGAGGGGTCCTGATGGGATCTAGTGCATTAGTGTTGGTATGATCGCACCATATAGGTCTACGAAGACGGCACCTTTCAACCAAAATGTTTAAAGGTGAGACGATAATGAGTCGTTAGAAAGGGCTATGCGTCGTGAGTTATCTAATTAAGTTTATCTTAGTTCTAAGTGTATTGTATTTCGATTCTTATGGTGTTCTGAAAAGCAATTCCTAATAAAGTCTACATATAATAAACCCATGGAATTTAGTAGTTATGTATCCAAGTGAAACCTTGAAATTTGATCCAAGCTAGGTCTTTCTTACGACCATTTGATGTATGCTTAGTGGTATGATTAAGACTTAATAGACTTTTGAGTCTAATGGGTCTGCTGTAAGCCCATTTTGTTAATACGATTCTAGAAATTTTGGTGTCAGAGAAAATTTTGACCTAGATGTAGGTCTACACCAAATTATTGTAAGGAAAAGTTTTGACAACATATAAATCCCCCGATTAGTATAACCACTTAAATCGTAGGGTTGAGCTTACATACAAAATAGAATAGCACCAACGCATACTCATGAACCTAATCTACAAGGCCTTGTGAGTAATATGAACTCTGCTCATGATAATACATCCCTGGTGGTGTTTGAAACAAAGTCGACGCGTCCTGTAGTTCTGCTGACCTATGCTCGTCTGCGACCACTCTCTCTTCGAGTGTCGAGTGTGTATCCTGACGCTCTCTTGCCTTCGCCCGAGTGGCGACAGGGTCCTTAATGAGTTGGTCTCTTAAATAGTCGTTTCATTCCAAGTCTTGAGTTTGTGAGATGGTAGCGTCTGTAGTAGCACGCAGTTACTAGACTTGATTCGCAGTCTCCCTGTTTTGATCCCTGATGTTCGCGATCTGCCGGTTTTTCGCCGGGAGGGCTCTGTCAGTCGGTCCCTCGTGATTGAGGTCATAGCAACCTTTTTGGTCTCCAAATGGTGATCGCTGTCGTTGCTGTCGACTACAACCCTCGATCACGGTTGCCCAACGGGGCTTAAGTCTGATGTAGTTGAAACAGTTTGCGGGAACCCTGGCTATGTACGGAGGGTTGATCGCCTCCGGTTCCTCTTTGGGTTCTTCTCCTAACCATCTACGAAAGTAGGGGTCGCCTGGTAAGTAGAATCTTGTCATGCTATACGTGCGAGAATAGGAGGGGTAGGAAGCATATATTAGTCGTATTCCTAGAAATATTTATAGGGGTTTGATCCTTATTAGTTACTTCTATAATGACATAGTGCATACTGATCACATATAACAAAGATACGATAGACCTTTGAATAGGTGATCCTACCCTAGGTCCACATCCAAACAAGGAAAAGGAGGTAAGGTAATGACCACAGACTCTAAGTCTATGATCTCTAAGTTATATATAACTTTAGAGTATCCACTTAGTGACTATAGACCTATTATTAAGGATCTGTTTAGTTTTCACATAAGTTATGATATTACAAAATAATCCTATAGTATTTTAAATGTTATGTTGGGTTCTTAGTAACTTTCTTGCATGAGAAGTTTTTAGGCTTGTTGCTCACTACGACCATGCCCTGGCATACCATAGTCACACATCGGATAAATATAGTTGATCTGGCTATATTTATCCCAAGTCTGATTACATATCCCAAGGTCTACTCATAGTGTCCAACTCCTCATTTTACTTTTGTATTGTCCTAGATAATGATACTATACTAGTATATATGTATGTATTCATACTTTTAACAAGAAACTATTTCATTTCTAAAAGTATAATTGTTTTGAAAACTTTAAATCAGAGACTTTAGTCCGAATGTATTTATAGTTTGTATATCTTATGTGGTTTGATATACTTAGTTCACTATAAACAATGCTCTGATACCAATCTGTCACACCCCCAAACCAAGGATGGCGGAAACGTCCGGGGGTGGCGGACTTCATGTATAGTATCACAACAACGAGTATAATAGTGCTCAAACTAAATACAACCAATCATAAATATAATCAGAAAAGAATTACATGGTTTCAAGTATTACATATTTCAATGATTGATCACGACATGATATACAAATAGTTGTTCAACGTCGTAGTGTTCCATCCTCAAAAGCCTGTGGTTACTTGGTTTCGTTGATTTCCTGAGAATACAAGTAGTTTTGAAAAAGTTTCAACAATTAAGTTAGTGAGTTCATAAGCTTTTTAGATAAAGAGTTTGGAAATGATACTTTGTATTGTGTTGTGTGTTACCAAGAAAAATACAATATTTTCCTTACAAGAATGATGTGTAGTCTTAAATACCAAAACCGAAAGTGTACAGTAATATCCATACTTATTGATATAAAAAGTGATTTTAAAACGAAATAAAACCCTTTTTGATTTATAAAAATCCCCGTAAACTTTATCTGTTGTTAACTCCCTATGTGAGTCGCCATAACCATACTATAATTTAATGAACCTGTCACGACGTTTCTTAGGTGTCGAAAAAGATAATGACACTTGTCACCCCAGACCTGCCAGTCTAGCTGTTGCATGCAGCTCAAGTGTGGTTTGTCAAACCCAATATAGATATATACACAACTATCACGTTCTCCCTACAAGAGACTCTGGTTATAACTACCAGGAATTTTAACCCGTGCTCTAAAAGTATTGAGAAGAATGTCTCACAATTTAAGTTAACAAGTTTACGTGTGGTGTGCGTGAGTGTGTAGCCTTTTTCTGTGGGAATGAAACCTTCCGAAATGTGTTTGTTGTGTTAATGGAAACATAAACCATACCTATTATAGTTTATCAAAACGTTTAAATGTAATAGTTATAACGTTTAAATGTAATAGTTATAACTTTGTTTATTATGGTCAACTACTGTATTTGTGAAGGTAAAAACCCTTTTGTCCATAATCACAGACTGGTCTGGATTTGCTCTTGAATTGATAGGCAGTTTTGTAAAAATCACCATAAATTGTAGAAAAATTGTATGGAGATGTGCAAGTAGTCATTTTAAAGGTATAAACATGGACTAGTTGAACCTAATACATTTTTGAAAACTAAAATGTTTAAGTTGACCAAAACAGTCCGTGAATGGAGTTAAACTTTTCTGATGAAAGTTGTTGGATAAGTTTAGTTATGTTCTTAGTGTTTTAACTTGTATTCCCCCCCCCCCCCCCTCCTTAAAACTTAAGAAAACATGATAATATAGGGGTATGAACTCACCTTGAGTGATTTCTTAGGATAAATGAACCAAATAGCAAGGCACCTGGGGTTTCGCTTCTCAGCAGTTCGGTCCTTAAGGGGACTTTCGGCTCTAAGAGGGCTCGGCCCTATAGAGTAGGTTTCGGGTCCTTAAGCCTATTTTACTCGTTTTTGCCCCGTTTTAAGCTGTTTTTGACCCGGTTAAGGGTCGGGATGACCCGAATGATTTCAAAAAGTTATAGGAACTTTTTTGAGAGATTCAGGAGAGATTTGGGAGAGATTTCCAATAGAGAGAGATAGAGTGAAAACGATCGAGAGAGGTTTCATTTGTGACATTTTTGAGTGTCTGGCTTCACAATGCAAGGTCCGTAAACCCCATTAAGCCATGTTTAAGGGTAGTACACATTCCCGATGAGTATGCAACATTGTTTTATCGGTTTGGTTTATTAAATACCACAATTTTAGGTTAAGGAAATCTAGATATACGAACTTTTCAATTGATGATTTCTCATTAGAATAGCGAGTTGTACAGTAATATATATATATATATATATATATATATATATATATATATATATATATATATATATATATATATATATATATATATATATATATATATATATATTACACAAATATTATATGTAAAATTTCCTTCACTATATTAGATTTTACATGTTAAACATGATATGTGCGGGTATAATTATGTAAATTTTTTCAATAATATAGCAAATCATATAGATCCAATAATCTTGACGTCGATGCAACCTGGTTATTTTAAAAAAAAAAAAATAATAAATAAAAAAAAAATAAAAAAAAATAACCTTGATGGTTAAAAGTATTGTTGATAAACATCAAAGATATATATATGGATGTGTGTCGAATTATGGGGCATTTGTTATCCTAATTGGGGTTCCTTGTTACAAGTTGAATGTATGTATCAAATCGAACTTCCCTTTTATAGGTTCCGCCCATTTGATTTCTGTCGTTACTTCCTTGACCAGAAACCAATCATACACACAAAAGAACAAGCGAGCTAATCATGTATCATTTATGAACAACCCATATGGTGTGTTGGCAGCAAATTTTATCGTTTAAATCATGGACCTAAGCTAAACCGGATTACTTTATCATATTTTGTTTTCTATATGCACGTAAATCTTATTTTTTAAAGACTGCCAACTTGGTATATATATATATATATATATATATATATATATATATATATATATATATATATATATATATATATATATATATATATATATATATATATAGAGAGAGAGAGAGAGAGAGAGTTAGAATCATATATAATCTTCAAATATTATATGAATGTGTGACCAATTCTAAACCAATCATTATATAAGAAAATAATAATAACTTTAACAATAAATAATTATGGTGAATAAATGAATCAATTAATAAGCCATTAAAATAGGCATATTTGGATGAAAAGTTTAAAAAAAAAAATTAAAAAAAAAAAAAAAAAGATAATAAATAAATATATAGTGTATAACGGAAATCATCAAAGATATACAAATTCTTATCAAAACATATAAGCATTTTGAACCATAAGTTGGCCACAAAGGACAAATGTACAAATTTATAACAAAGCAATAATATGTATTTAAAATCATATATAGATGTATTTGTGTTTACTAAATAAAAAAACAAAGCAATAATATGTAGCTTTCAACTTACTGAATTAACTTTATGTCCTTATTTATACTAATTTTTTAGAATGTTCAATCCCAAATATCTTCATACCTAAAAAAAAAATAGAATAGGTTGAGTTCAAGTATGCTCAATCTTTTAGAATTTTCGTTATTTCATTATGACCAGTCCAAATTTGTGAAGTGTATCATCGGAAATGTAGTTTTTTTTTGTTGTTCTTTTTTAATATAAACCTTTTTTTTAATTAAAAATATATAATCTTGGTACCAAATGTTGTAACTTTTCTCTTTCTTGTTTATAGGAGGAAAATAAAACTTTTAATTGAATGATTTATTGGTTAACATGAAAAGGTAAAGATAAAGACATCCAAAAACCATAAAAAAACAAATAAAAATTCTTCAAGAACAATTACAGATTTTTACAGAATAGTAGTATATAGTATAAATTTTGTGTGTAGTATTTAAGAATGATTATAGATTCTTAAAGAATATTAGTTAAAATTATACATTGTGCATATTCATTAAGAATTGTTACATATTCATAAAGAATACAATAAATAAGTTGGTGTATATTTCTGAAAAATATCGTAATATTCTTGTTTTATTTCATAAAAAATGTTCTTTGATATTATATTATATTATATTATATATATATATATATATATATATATATATATATATATGTATATATATATATATTCTTAAAGAATTTTAATTGTAAAAAAAATATTTGAATGAAATCGTATTCTATAAGAATGAAAAATTGAAAATATATGTTCATATATGTTTCATTACGTCGTATGCTAAAAACATCTTTTATTTGAATGTATTAAATAAAATATAATATTTGATTTGATTTTTATCAATTAATTTGATGTAATTAGTTGCCTAATATATAAGTAATTTTCATTTCTGTCTCTTTATATAATTTAATATTTGCCTTTATAATTAATTAAGTGTAATTATAGAGTAATTGCTAGTCCATGTTAGTAACATGTATCCTAATATCATATCCTTTCATTTTTTTTTAATCTAAAGGTTAGAACTTAATCACACATTCACATAATACATGTGATTCATATTTAATCCTAACCCTATATATATATATATATATATATATATATATATATATATATATATATATATATATATATATATATATATATATATATATATATATATATATATATATATATATATATATATAAGTTAATGTTCAAATAAAACCCTCTAAAATTAAGAACCATAAGTACCATTAATTGCATTATCTATTTGTCTTTTTGAGAAAACACATTCTATTAGTTTAGATCTGACATCATTTCTCTCATTATACACCACCATTGTCGACTGCGGCCTCACCGCCGAAATCGCTGCCGCCGACGTCCCTTCCACTACAGTTGCTGACGACGTCAAATCACTACTAGCAACACCAACCGCCTTTTGTTCCATTTTTTTCTCAGATTTCGTGAAATATAACTTTCCAGATGTTGATTTAAATCGTCAGAATATCTCATATTTAGAGAAAATACCAGAAAAAACGAACACCACACACCAAATCTACAATCGCCGCCTTCTGGATCTGTTTCATCTTTGACTCTTCCATATATGCTTCGTTTCTGACTACTTCAGATCTAGATCTAAGTCGTCGGAATATCTTAAATCTAGAGAGAAACCGACAAAAATGACCACCATACGCTGAAATATCTTAAATCTAAAACCCTAGAGCCACTACTACCGTGAATCATTATCGTCACTACCGTTTGATGCACCAAAGGACAGATCTAGGAGCAACGAGGCAAGATCGACCAAATCTGGTGAGTCGTGACGATCCAACAAAACTTTCTTCATTCATATATGGATCGACTTTGATTCCTCCCGATTTTCTTCTTCTCCAACTAGTTTTTTTTTCTCTCTCCAACCACCACCCTCGCATGTGCTCTACCACTAGTTCTCTACACACCTTACACCACCGAAGACCTTCATCTTCATCTACATATGGACAATAGCATTTTGTAAGGTAAGTTCTTGAACGATCATTTATTTGAAGTATATTTGATATATATATATATATATATATATATATATATATATATATATATATATATATATATATATATATATATATATATATATATATATATATATATATATGATGTGTAGTGTTTAATTTTTTTCTTCAATAATAAATTTTAATTTTAAGTTGTGATTGCATAAGTATTTGATTTAAAGAAACCCTAGTCTCCAGATGTTTTTTATTAAACTATGATTGAGAGTCCAGAAATACTCTAATAAACTGTTCTATTAAATTGTGAATTTGTATTATGCTCACAAGGCATTTGAAAAATGTTTCAATAAGTAAAATATGTTTTTAAGGTTTGAATACTGTGAATGAGAGTCCTAAACTGATTTATTAAACTGTGAATAAATTCTTGAAATGTAAGTTTTAAGTTGAGAATATGATTTTGAATTTATAATTTTTGTGTATTAAAATGCGAATTGATTGTATTAACTTGTGAATTGACTGCATTAAACTATGAATTAATTGTAATAAGTTGTGAATTTTCTATGATTTTTTTGCTTCTAAAATATCAGATGAAAGAAGCATTATGCACATATATGATTTTATATAATTTTAAATAAAGTTTGTAAACTTTAAACCGTGAATATTTATGTAAATAATTTTTCAAGGAAACACTAGTATATAGACCTGAAAGTATAAATGTAAGATTCAAAATTTTTTTTAATAAACAATTATAAATTTAATTATCATCGTACAACAAGTGAGATGACAAACGGGTAATTTTTGTGAATTGAGAATATGGTCATCAATGTATAATTTTTGTGTTTTAAAATGTGAAATTATTATATTAATATGTGAATTAACTTTATTAAGTTGTATATTATTTGTATAAAGATGTGAATTGACTGTATAAAACTATGAATTTTTAATGAATTTTATGTTAAAATATAAATGATTTTTGTTTTATTTCTAGTGAATATATTTAGTTTTTATGTTAGTGTTCATAATTATTTGTCATTAACTTCTCTAAAGTATACATGAAAATATTAAACGGTGTATTATTGAATTAATATGTTTATTAAACTGTGAATACGATATTTTAAACTATGAATATATCTTATATCTACAATTTAGAAAAAATGGAAAATTCAATTTATTAAGTAATAAATCTATTTTTGTTAATAAATTTTTTGTATATTTAGCTGCAAAAAATTATATGTATTAAAAGTATTACCAAATAAATGAGAATTACAATGTTTATTTTATTAAGTTGTAAATACAACCAGGAATGCCTTTGATTTTGTCTTAGTCCAACGGTGGTCCGACAACGGTTCAGCGGCGGCTCAAAGGTGGTTCGACGGTTGTCCAACAAGTGGAAACAATAAGTGAAAATTAGTTGTAAACTAATGATTGAAATTTTTTGCTTAATATAATATTAATGTTTAATATTTCCAAAATGCCTTTAATGAAAACATTTAAAAAATGGTTCTATAGGTTCTTAACTTCTCTTGGTTCTCATTTGAAACAATATATATATATATATATATATATATATATATATATATATATATATATATATATATATATATATATATATATATATATATAGGTTCAAATGTTTTTGACAACTATTGTGTGCCTGTGTGCACCAATAAGAATTCAGGAAATAATTAATTATTAAATAAATTATTTAAGGGTATTATAGTAATCTTGGCATACTTAAATATGGTAGATAATTAATATGTTTTTTTATTATTCCTTTAAATATGGGATGTAGTCAAAATCTGCTGAAAAAAAACCCTAGCCGATCACGTCTACAACGATTTATCCTCCCTCTCGTTTTCTCAGCATTGGTCCCTGCTATTCAACGGGGTTTCGGAGGTTTTGGGCTACCGTAGAAGGGGAGGTGTGCTAGAGGTTTATCGATCATTCACGTATCAATAGTAGCAACGACTAGCGATTTTGTGAAGTGTTCGATCCTGATATTCTATTCTTTTCTATTCTGCTAATCAGGTAAGTAGACGATTAATTGAATACTTGAGTTGAATTATCAGTTGGTAATTGAATGTCGAAATCAGAATGTCGATTACTAAGTAACTGAGTTGAATTATCAGTTTGTAATTGAATATCAATTATCATTATCAGATACAGAAATCACTAATCAGAATTTCCATTATCACTTTCTAATTGAATACTTGAGTTATATTAAACAATTCAGGCGTGTTTGGCTCACCGATTCTAAAGGAATGTGGTGGAATTGGAATCTAAATTTCTCTAAAAATGGCGTTTGGATAAATAAAAGTGAAGGGAATGGAATTTCCAAAATTTCCATCAGATTCAGCATCCACGTGAATTGCTGTTAGAATATATTGATTTGAAGATTACATTCTATTAGAGTAAATTACATTTTTTTTTAATGTTTACTATATTCTATCAAAATTTATACTTTGAAGATTACATTCTATTAGAATAAGTTACAATTTTTTAATGTTTGCTATATTCTATCAGAATTACAACCCACATTGTCAATTTAAAATATTATATGCATTCTGCCAAAATTTAAAATGGCATATATATATTCTGTCAAAATAATGGTAGTGCAGTAATGGTAATTGCACTTTAGAGTTAATGATTCTTTCAGAATTTGTGTTTAACTTTTTTGTAATAGATTTGCTATGATATTTTTCCACAGAATGAACAGGTTCAGTAAAGTCATTCTTAAAGAATACGATATTTTTTTAACCATTCTTATTTTTGTTGCATTTTTTATAGGAATTGATTGAAAAATGGTTTGAAGACATGATAGGAAATGCTTGAAGAATGAATCAAAGATTGATCACACTCACGTTTTAAGAATCTTGTTATGTTTTAAAGAATTACACTTGTTATTCTTTCAGAATTTTGTTATTATTCAAGAATATTCTTTGTATCACAATCATACAATGTAATTATTTGATATATTATTAGTGCAAGAAGACATGTATTCTTTATAAAATGTTAGTGTTGATAATATGTTCTATAATTCTTTAAGCATGTTAATATATATAAATATTGAATATAATCATATTCTGCAAGAATAAAATCAAAAATATATTTACTAGTTTATGGTTAATTTTTATGTCATTCTAACATAATAAAATCGGATATTATTAAAAATTATATTTGAATTAAACTTAAAAAATTCAAAATTTTAAAAATAAGGGTATTAATTATCCCTTAAAATCTGGAAATTTCCTTTTTTAATATAGATTAATTGACCAAAATACCCTTATGTTGAAATTTATGTGATTATATGGTACATGTTACCCTATTTTAATAGCATAGACCCTCAGATCAAGATCATTGATTCTATTCTATCCGTTGGTCCAGATTTGTGCTTACGGGCACACAATAGATGTCAAGAACATTTGAACATAGCCCTATATATATATCGTGCAAAGCTACGACGAATAATTTCACTGTGCCGAATAGCTTCTGAATGTTCTATTTGGAGGGCAGCATATAGTTTGGTTTTGTGAATTGTTTCCTTTTGGGTGGACGACGAATAATTTATAGGCTGCAGACGGCTAACCAAAAAACCGAACTTAAATATATTGTAAAAGATTGTTTATGTTTAAACGTTTAAGTTAATGTCAAATTATTTCTTAGGAATTTCGATTTACATTTAATAATAGTTAAATTATTTATATTAGTCATTTTAAATCAATAATTGTCATCATTAGCATTTGTTATAAATATGAATAAGTTGATATAGATTTAAATTGCTATTTGCATTTTATTACCATTTCAAATGGATAACTAAATATTTAACTATCTTTTATCTAATAATTAAAAAAAAATACATTTTTTGTATTTGTTAGTCGTGTCATTAGACACATAGTTTATTTGTATTAGTTTCATAAGTCCATGTATTTTTATAGTTAGCCCATACATGTATTTGTACAAAGCCCTTTGTATTTTCTATATATATATATATATATATATATATATATATATATATATATATATATATATATATATATATATATATATATATATACACGATTGAGGAGAAAAATCCCTCAAACATGGTATCAAAAATGTTTTCCTGAAAAAAAAAACTAGTGGTTCCTTCTATCGATGATCCTTCCAAGGGTATTGTCTTCATCGATCTTATCTTCTCCTGTCTTCTATCGTTTCTTCCACATCTTCATGACCTTCTCATTCTCTTGCATCATGCCAGACAAAGATGAATCAGGTGCCAATACCTTTACCCCTAAACCCACGGATCGGATCTATTGCATCACCAACATTAAGTCGTATGTTCCTCTCCTTCTTGACATGAGTCAATTGAATTATGATTCCTGGAAAGAAACTTTTAAAACTCATTGTTATGGTTATAAAGTCTCTAATCATCTCACAAGCTCTACTGCACCTACCGATGATCCTGAATGGTATACTATAGATAACAATGGATCTATGGAACCCTATCCCAATTTATTCTTCAGTCCATCATCACTTCTGATGCTATAGCAATCAAAACCTAGACAACCATTGAAGCCCTTTTTCACGGAAACAAAGAAGCCAATGCAATTAAGCTTGATGATGAACTAAGAAACATCCAGTTTGGTGATTCGACAATTTTGGAGTATGGCAGTCCCATCAAATCAATTGCTGATTTAGTCTCCAATATTGGTGCCCCTTTATCCGAACAAAATCTGGTCACTTATGCAATTAATGGGCTCTCAGAAAAATATGCTCATGTGAAACCCACCTTGAGGTATCAATCGCCTAAACCGACCTTTCTTCAGATGCGGTTGATTCTGACCATGGAAGAACGGTCATTGTTGAAGACCCACAATCGAACCATGCAAGCAACTCACCTCGATAATCCCTCATCCCCCACTGCGCTTCAAACCGAGAATCAATCAATACCATCTAACAATCGGAGAAGTTCTTCTGGCGGTCGTACATGTGGTCGTGGTATGTGTGGAGGTCGCGGTGGCCGGTCTGTGTGACATCCCCATTTTCACGGCAAAAAAAGACCGATTTTGTTTATACTTTATTTCAAAATCAATGTAACCTTTTAATAAAAAGAGTTGTGGAATTTGTCCCAAAACAATAATATGATAAAGATTTATCAAAAGCATTTCCTTAGAAATGTATTTCATTAAAAGACTCGGGATGTCATGTTCGATATAGTACATAAGTATAAACAATACAATATAAGCCTTACTACATTATTTCATATCTACAGGCCTATATCCGTAATCCCTCATCCAAAACATCACATCTATGCTCGAGCGCCACTACCTGTAATACAAGAAACTGAGTGGGTCAGGCTTGGGAGCCTGGTGAGCACATAGGCTTTTCAACCCACAATAAATAAGTTTATTAATTTTATCAACCAATAATAACCCGATTACCCATTCCCGTTATCCTCACATTACGTCCCTAAACACCTATCATAAGGGACCTATCCTAAGGATCATTGTCGGGATGGACACTACTGGTAAGGGGTTTCCTCAGCAATAAATGTCCTAAGGCAACCATATGGGGGATGGAGTACACCAGTGAACACATCGTTCACAAACACCTACAGGTTGCGAGTCTGCCAGCGGTCCACTGGACTTTCGAGAAGAATCCATGGTCTTCATCTATACTCCGCTAGATGACTGGATCAACAACAACAACATCGAGGTCTCTCATCATTTTATCACACATCACCTATTACATCTACCCATGTTTTACCCCAACATTTTCATAGATATAAAATACATATACGGCTTAAATCATTTAAAACATGTATAAAAATCTTTCATCAGTATAGACAGCAAGTATTCAGACAATATGCACACATAACATGTAGTTTATATTAAATACTTCATATCTATGTGTAAAATGAAAGTAACTATGCACTCACCTGAAAGGTGGTGACTCAGCACTCGGACAGCGCTTTGATACTCTCAAAACAATTTTCCTTCGATAAAACCTAGTATCAATACCACTAAGGTTTAGTCTAACGTCAACCGCGACTAATTAATAGTCTAGCTATTATTATTATTATATAAGCGTTAAATAACACTCAATATAACTCATAATAATAGCTCAAATAATTATTTTAAGGACCTAATAACATTATTATAATTATTTGAAAGCTATATTAAAAATTGCGTAAGCGTAGCTCACTTTCAATGAATTTTAAAGAAAACCGGGCTGTACTCGGAGCAGCGTTTCCGAAACCGAAAGACCCTTTTTCTCGGGACTCCAGGAGCGTCGGGGATTCCTACGGGTGCTAGGGAATCACCTAGGCTTAGGGTAGGATTAAAACCCTTAGAGTGAGAAAGAAACTAGAGAGAGAAGTGATTTTGGTGTGAAAAATCTGGAGACCCTCGCAGGGTATTTATAGGGGCAAAGCCTCGGATTTACATGGGGCGTTTAGGAAGTTACGCAGGGAGTAACTTCGGATAAGGTCACCAGCTCGGATCCATCTGGCTTGCACTCGCAAGAGGATCAGGTTAGAAGGTATGCTGGGCGTACCAGCCTTGGACGCGGGGCGTAGGGCGAAGGCGAGGCGACATGGCGTTCATCGGTTGCGAGACCGTGGGGAGCAAGCAACGGCTAGGATTGAGCCATGTCATCGATTCTTCTTTAGGTCTTGCAATTTCATGCTTCAACTTTAAAAATTTGTAACTTTTGCGTACGAGCTCTGTTTTCAACGTTCTTTATACCCACGTTAACCGTCCGGGACAGGATTGATCCGTTAAAAATTCATAACTTCTTCATTCGACGTCCGTTTTCGTCTGTCTTTTTATCGTTATGCTACTATTAACGAGATAATTGATTCTCGTTTAGGTTGTGTCGGCTAAAAACCGCTCGATCTAATACTCGAATTTCGGGTTGTACACTGCTAAGCCGAAACTTCAAAAAATCATAACTTCTTCATACGAAGTCAGATTTGGGCGTTGTTTTTATAGATGCTCTTAGTTTAACATACTCTGCGACTTTCATTTATACCTCTAAGGCTAAAACCCGCTCTATCGTAAATTCACTATTTACACTTCCCGGTATTGTGTTGGTTCCGTCGCGAAACTTCAACGGGTCATAACTTCTTCGTTATAACTCGGATTTCGGCATTCTTTATATCCCCGGAATCCTTGTTTCGACCACTACAACTATATGTAGAGATATTAGGCTTATCTCACACTTTAATTTTGACGCTTATTTTTATTTTTTATTTATTAAACATTTATAAATACATAATAAGCATAAAAATTCACATAATTCACATAATACTCAAATATTTCATATTTATTACTTCAAAATGAGTTACAATAGTTGACCTAGACTATTACATTGTCAAAAATGCATAGCCCCGGAACCCGGGTGTTACAATTCTCTCCTCCTTATGATGGTTTCGTCCCGGAATCATGCATCAGCAAACAGATATGGATAGCGACTCATCATGTCACTCTCTGTTTCCCAAGTGAGATTTGGCCCATTTGAATGTTTCCATCGGACTAGCACCAAGTCGACCATCTTGCATCGTAACTTCTTTGTCTTACGGTCAACAATTGCCTCAGGCTCTTCGATCAGCCTCTTATTCTCATTCATCCTTAATTTTGAGATTGGAATTATGTCGGGAACTTCTCCTGTGAATTTCCTCAGATAACACACATGGAAGGTGTTATGAATACCATCGAGTTCTTCGGGAAATTCTAGCTTGTAAGCTTGGTTCCCAATCTTCTGAAGAACTTTGAAGGGCCCAATAAACCTTGGACTCAGCTTCCCTCATTTCCCGAACCTTATATGTCCCTTCCATGGTGAGACTTTAAGAAAAAACTGAATCCCCAACTTCGAAGGTCATCGGTCGCCTTTTCTTTTCATCATAGCTCTTTTGACGATCCTGAGCTACTAACATTCTTTCTCTGATCACTTTTAGCTTCTCAGCAGTCTCATGGACAATCCTGGGGCCCATAAACTGCTTTTCTCCGGCCTCAAGCCAACAAGACAACGTAGGACACTTCTGTCCGTAGAAAGCTTGATATGTTGCCATCTTGATGCTCGAGTGGAAACTGTTGTTGTAGGAAAATTCTACCAAAGGTAAGTGATCATCCCAACTACCTTGGAAATCAAGGTTACATGCTCTCAGCATATCCTCAAGTGTTTGAATCGTTCTCTCACTCTGACCATCAGTCTGCGGATGGTAAGTTGTACTCAAACACAATTTTGTACCTAGTTCCTGTTGTAGGCTCCTCCAAAATCTCGACGTGAAGCGACTGTCACGATCTGACACAATCGTTAAAGGTACACTGTGAAGTCCTACAATTTCCTTCACATAAGCATTTGCGAGCTTATCCATAGACCACCTTTCGTTGGCAGCTATGAAGTGTGCACTCTTAGTGAACCGATCCACGACCACCCAAATCATGTCGTGACCGTTCTTCGTCCTGGATAGTTTAGTCACAAAATCCATCGTGATGTCTTCCCATTTACCCACGGGTACAGGTAAAGGTTCTAAACTCCCATACAGTTTCTGATGTTGTGCCTTGACTCTCGCACAAGTAACACACTCGACTACATACTTCGCAACATCGAGTTTCATCGTCGGCCACCAGTAGTAGGGTTTTAGGTTCCTATACATTTTAGTGCTACCAGGATAAATCGAGTACATGGTTTTGTGTGCTTCTTCCATCAGAAGATTTCTTATCCCTCCCATTTTGGTACCCAAATTCGATCTTGGAATACCTTCAACCCTTGGTTGTTTGTACCGAACTCCAACGTTTTCCCCAAACGTTCCTCCTTTCAGTCATTCTTCTCAGAAGCCTCCTCTTGAGCTTTCTTTATACTTTCCACAATGGTCGAGACAACTTCAATTCTCAACGCTCTTGGCCTTTTCCTTTCAAGATTGACTTTCCGACTGAGAGAATTAGTGACAACATTGGCTTTACTAGGGTGATAAAGTATCTCACAGTCGTAGTCCTTGAGTAACTCTAGCCAACGTCGTTGTCTCATGTTCAACTCCTTATGATTAAAGAGATACTGGAGACTCTTATGATCAGTGAACAACTTGCACTTTCTGCCGTAGAGGTAATGCCTCCATATCTTTAGAGCAAAAACTACTGCCGCCAACTCCAAATCGTGAGTGGGGTAGTTCTTTTCATGCTCCTTCAATTGTTGAGAAGAGTATGCTATCACCATTTCTCTTTGGGTCAGAACATAACCCAACCCAACTCCAGATGCGTCAATATAGACCGCGAAGTCTTCAACTCCATCGGGTAGAGAAAGTATCGGTGCTTCACATAGCTTCTTCTTCTTCAGCTTCTCGAACGCTTCTTCATGCTTCTCATTCCACGTATATGTAGCTCCTTTATGGGTCAAAGCTGTCAATGGAAATGCTATCGAAGAAAAGCCTTGGATAAATCGTTAGTAGTATCCAGCTAACCCTAGAAAGCTTCTGATCTCCGTGGGACTTTTTGGTCGTTCCCACTTTATCACAGCTTCGATTTTTTGCGGGGTCAACCATTATTCCTTCTTGGTTAACAACATCACCCAAGAATTGGACTTCTTGGATCTAGAAGTCACATTTGGAGAACTTTGCATACAACTTCTCCTTTTTCAGCACTTCTAAGACTTCTCGTAGATGCTTGCCATGCTCCTCTTGGCTTTTCGAGTAGATCAGAATGTCATCGATGAACACTATCACGGATTTATCGAGGAATGGTTTACAAACCCTGTTCATCAAATCCATGAATGCTGTTGGAGCATTGGTTAGTCCAAACGACATAACCAAGAACTCGTAGTGTCCATATCTCGTTCTGAATGCAGTCTTCTCGATATCCTGTTCTCTGACCTTCAGCTGATGATATCCTGACCTAAGATCGATCTTAGAGAAAAAGCTCGAACCTTGCAGCTGATCGAATAGGTCATCAATCCTTGGCAAAGGGTACTTGTTCTTTACCGTTGCCTTGTTCAATTCTCTATAGTCTATGCACATTCACATGCTTCCGTCCTTCTTTTTCACGAATAACAACAGTGCTCCCCAGGGTGATGAACTCGGTCGAATGAAACCGTTGGCCAACAACAGTTACACTATGAGCTCCTTCATCTTGGTCAGTGCTAATCGGTAAGGTGCATTTGCTATCAGTGTGGTTCCTGGTAACAAGTCTATTTGAAACTCCACTTGTCTATCAGGCAGTAATTTGGAAAAATCTTTGGGAAAGACCTCCGGATAGTCACACACAACCGGTATGTTCTGCACCTCCTTCTTTTCTTTCTTAGCATCGATCACGAATGCCATGTATGATGCACATCCCTTGGACAAACATTTCCTGGCTTTCATCAGGGAGATGATTCCATCACTCGGCGTTTATCCCCGTACACCATAAGTGATTCTTTTCCGGGTGGGTTTACCCTTACTATCTTCTCCCTGCAAAGAATCTCAGCATCGTTGGTGCTAAGCCAATCTATGCCCAAAGATATCGAAACCATTTAACTCTATGGGTAACATCTCCTCATGGAATTCGTTTCCGTTCAGGTCGATGACGATGTTCCTAATACGGTTACGAACAGATATGAACTTGCCACTGGCAACTTCCACAATTAGGGCATCATCAAATTTTTCTATAGGCAATGCTGATATTCCACCAAACATATGGGATATAAATGATTAGTTTGCTCCTGAATCAAACAGTATATTGGCAGGCAAACCATTTACAAGAAAGGTACCTAAAGCGACGTCTGCTGTCTCCTTCGCAGCCTCGAGCGTCATTTGGAAGGCTATCGCCTTCAGCTTCGGCGGTATGTTGGGTCTCCCTGCCTCCTTCTTCTTCGGGAATTCCTTCAAAATGTGCCCCCTCCTCATTACACCCGTAACATTCCTTCTGGATGAGGGTACATTCGTTGGCATAGTGCCCTGGTTTTCCACACTTGTAACAAGTGACTCCCCCGTTACACTTCCCAGTGTGCTTCTCTTGCACTTGTCACACCACTTTGCAGCTCCTAACTTTAGGTCGTAAATCGTGTAGTTAACTTTGCGTGTTTCCAGCTATCTCGATGCATAAGTGATAACTTTTCCTCTCTGCATAAGTACACAGTCTAGACTCTGATTAGATGCATTGCTGATGACAATGCAATCTTCTGTTCCTTTGGGCAGAGACAGGATAGGCGTGTTGTACAAGGCTTGCTTCAATGTTTAGAATACTGTATCTTGCTTTTCACTCCAACAAAAGGGTACACCTTTCTGTGTCAGAGTGGTCAGGGCTTGGCCAATTCTAGAAAATTTCTGGATGAATCTACAATAATAGCCAGCAAAACCCAAGAATTGATAGATTTTTGGGGGTGTCTTCGGTGTCGACTAATTCTTTATCGCCTTGATTTTGGAAGGGTCCGCGTGTATGTCTCCCTTGCTTACTACATGACCAAGGAAAGTGGTTAGACTGAAGGGGATCACTAAGAACTTATAGTGATCATATCGAGTCTTGAACGCCGTCTTGGAAACATCATTCTCGTGAACTTGAAGCTGATGGTACTCTTTGTCGAGCAGTTCATTAGGCTGACTGGATAACTCCTGCATTTCTGCTGGAGCTTAGCGATACGGAGACTTGGCTACATGATTAGTTCTAGGAATTAGGTCGATGCGAAACTCGACTTGATGTTCGGGAGAAATTTCCAGGAGCTCTTTGGGAAAGACATCGGGAAAGTTGCAGACTTTGGGGATGCTCTCGAGGTCTTTAACTTTTTGTTTCTCATTGATTACATGAGCTAGGAATGCGCGACACTCCTTTCACAGAAGCTTTTGAGCTTTGATGCAGGAAATGATGTGAAGATTGGAACAAAGTTTATTTCCGTGGATCATGAGTCTGGTCAGAGAGAGGATTGAGACGGATGGTTGTAATAAAGGATATTTGCATGATTGGGACTCAACCAATCCATGTCAATAAGAACATCAAAGCTCTTTCTGGTAACTGGTATTAGGTCAATGGGAAATGAATGATTGTTCAGGGTAGGGGTACAATTTATGAATTTGTCGTTAGCGTTTCCGTTTCTCACTGTTAGTCATCTCGACGGTAGATGTTTCGGTTACTAGACGAGGACTATGTTTAGGAATATGTTTGAATGAATGACTGATAAGAACTTCTTTATCACTAGATTTGAAAAGAACACGAGCATAAGAATTGTCGAGATGAAACGTACCCGCGACGACGGAGGGATCAACGACTGCCTCCTCCTGTTTTATAGCTACAACTATTTTGGCGTTGCTAGCTGTTGTTGCCTTGGGGCATTTCCTCTTGAAATGCCCGACTTCTCCACGGCTGTAGCAGACCTGATCGACACTCGATCCGGAAGCTTGATTGGTTGGTTGAACCGGTTATCTGCAATTTCGCACAAGATGGCCCCTCTTGCCACAACTGATGCATATCTTCTCACGACATGGGCCAGGGATACGATGGTGGTAATTGCACCTGTTGCACCAAGGGAGGTTACCAGCATACCCAGTGGTAGGTGCTTGAACTGTAGACGCAGCGATAGGAGTAGTAGCAGCTTGGACTGCCACTGTTTTGGGCTTATTGGAGGATCCTTGTGAACGCTGACCCTTTCGCTTTTTCCAGATAACGTTTTTACTTTCCTTATGCTCATTTTGTCGCTCCTGATTATCTTCATGGTTTTGGGGGTAGGTGTTACTTCCTGGTCCATTGAACCTGCTAGGGTTCAAAAGCGCCATTGCAGCCGTCACTGCGGCACTAACAGCTGTTTGAAATAAGACAGGGTCGAACGGAGGAAAAGATGGTGGCGGAAAGTTGTTGTTCCTAGACCTGGGTCCTTTCTTTGGAGTCATTTTGATCTAGAATGATTAGGAAAAAGAGGATGGTAAGTCCTCTGAATTGAATCTAGAGATATGAAACAGGGGATACTCATTATGACAGATATCAAAGCAGATAAATTATCACTAAAGAAGGAACGAGTAGTAATACTTGGAATGAATTTCTACAATGTACTCGGTTCTGGCTAAAATACTCCCATAGTATTTTATGTTTCGCTATAACGTCGATTCATTATTTGGATCTTAGGTAAGTTTTAGGCATGCTACATACCATAGTCACTCCCAAGCACATGTTGGTCGTGTCTCGAGTGAATATAGTTGATCAGGCTATATTGACCCTAGACACGACTACATAACTACCCAGGTTTAACCGCAATATACAACACCCAATTACTTATGTTTTGTTCTACTCGAGGTTACGAATTCCGGCGGTTAGTTATACTTGTATACTTTTGAAAATACTTATATTTTAAAGTATACTTTTAGTTCATAGCACTTTGACCCCTTAATGTTTATAGTCTTATACCATGTAAGGTTTGGTATACTAGTTCACTATAACACAAGGGCTCTGATACCAATCTGTCACACCCCGAAACCAATGGCGGAAACGTTCCGGGGCGGAGGACGTTATGTAAAGTATCACAACCAATGTACATAGTAAGCATAGTTAACACGAAACATTACATTACATAGATTCATTATATTTATTTGAAAGTAAAAAAGCAAAGTAATACATGTTTTAGATACATAAGTTTAAACAAAAGTTAAGACGTGACTTCCATACGCTCCGTCTTCAGCAAAAGAACGCGGATACCTGTCTAAGGAGAACCTGAGAATACAAGCAGTTTAAAAATCAGCATAAAGCTGGTGAGTTCATAAGCAGTTTGTTTATGTAAAAAGATCATGTTTCCTTTGGTTTTTCTGAAAAGTTGTTATCCAGGAAAATCCCATATTTTGTAACAAGTTTGTCGATTTCCATAAGAAAGACCCTGATTATCACCATTACGAAAAGAAAACCATAAGTTGAGATCATTGGAATACCATCCAGTACGAAAGTAGGTAGTTTTAATATATAAAACTATAGATTAAAAAAAGATATAAAATTCGTGAACCAAATTTATATTAATACGTATTGTGAGTCGGATAACCATGCTAATATGGCACGAGACCTCCTTGACGTTCTTCAGGCATCGGACGATATCTTGAATTTGTTACCCCAGGCGTACCCGCCTAACTGTAGCTAGCAGTTAAGGTGTGGGATTGTCAGTCCTGAATAGATCTATTCACAAATTCCACGCTCTCCCTCTAGGAGACTCTGGTTACACTTCCGGGGAGGATTTACTGATGACCCGAAGGGTTTAATGAAGATAAATCTCACAAGCTAGTATTTAAATTATTCACGGTATACTCGGTCGTTATCAAACATCTTAGTCATTTTGAAACATAATACAGTAAAAACAGTTTAATACAATGAAATTATCCGGCATGATACTTTAAATTAAACAGAGATAAACTGAATCAGACATAGTTTATCTATTAACTTTGCATAAAATATGTGCTCGTAAAACAAGAACTGAAGATCCCAAATTATTTGATTGTTTTGATTGTTTCTTACACTGTAATTGAATTCTACTTAGTTATATTCAGTAAAACATCCCTTATGCTCCGCATGATACAAAAGGGGTAACAATGTCAAAAAGTTTGCCAGATATTTATAGAATTATATTAGTTTTAGGTTTCGAAAACATTTATAGTTTTCTTGTATTCCCCCCTGAAAACATTGAAAAACACGGAAAAATGCGTAGGGGTATGAACTCACCAGACGAGAAAAAGTGTCGGCTAGGATACTAAATGATAGCTCAGGGCTTGAACACGTGCGAGGTTCCTATGTAATATGAAGAGATACATAATTTGTATCTAATTAGACCTTGATCTAACAATTAAATAAGAATAAACATTTCTAGATGCGAAAACACTTCAATTCAAGTGTTTGGAGTGACCCGGGTAGCATCTAAGGGTGTGTATGACTAGAATATGGAGTTTGCTCTTCAAGAGTAAACTCCTTATGGAGTTTTCGGCCCAAATGACCAACTCCCCATGAGTTTACGGTTGTAAACTCGTGGTGGGGTGTTCTAGGATGCTTAATGGTCTTATAACTCATGCAGGATAATGTTAGGCTTGGTTTTAAGGCATTGGAAGTGGTTTAACTAACAAAGGGACCATTTAATGGAGTTTACGGTAGTAAACTAGGAGTTTACGGATGTAAACTCTCTCATACCTAATCCTTATGTGTTTTATTGGTCCAAGATTAATCACAACTTATTTTACAAGTCATATGATGAAGTTAAGGCACCATTTGACCCATTTATAGGAGTTTACAGCCCAGGAACCCATCCTTGGGGGGGTTTACGGCTGTGAACTCCTAAGGGGGTAGTTTTCTTGGTGATTAAGGTCCCTAACACAATGGTGGTTGGTTCTAGACTTTATTCCAAGGCTTAGGAGGTGTTTAAGGGGCATCTTAACACCTTAGAAGGAGTTTACTGCCTATGAAATGGTGTTTACGGTCAAAGCATGTGCTTGGGCCGTAAACTCATGTTTACCCCTCAAATGTTGAGTTTTTGGTGTTCCAAGTCCAGTATTGTAAGCCCCTAAGTCATATCTAAGCTCTAAATGTGGTTTGGAAGGGTTTTTGGGGATCAAAAAACCCATCTATGTGTGTTTGCGGCCCAAGGGTGTTCCTGGGCTGTAAACACATGTTTATGGTCCTTTTTCATAATTTAAACACGAATTTGAAGGCTAAATATGTTATACTATGATCTAGGATAGTTATTTTACCGATTTGGAGCTTGGAATGGGATGATTTTGGATCAAAAGCTTGGAATTGTCGAGAGAGAGAGAGAGGGAGAGAGTAGAGAGAGGTTGAAAAAGCTTCAAATGAAGTTCTTTGAACTTTATATATAGGTTGAGTTTGAGACATGGTGGAATTTTACCCGATACTGATGTTTACCGAGGCTTTTGGTCGTACCCGATTAAGTGCTTGTAATCCGACATGATCGCAACTGAAAATTATCCAATTAAATATCGAAAGTGTTTTCACGTGTTTCTAACGTGTTTGGATACTTACAAGGTCATAATAAAAATCTTAAATTTAATGACCTAATCCAAAATGTTAACGGAAAGATTAAAAGACAAATGGGTTTTACCGACGGGAATAGGTTACAGCGACGGAACAATTTACGGGTTGTCACAGGTGGCAGTTGAAGAGGTGACAATGGTGGTGGCGGAGGTGGCTTGCTGTAAGTGGAGGTGGTGTTGGAATTTGGAGGTTGTGGAGGTGGCGGTTGTTGTTGTGATGGCGGAGAAGAGGGGAAATGGTGGCATTGGTACGTCATATCAGTACACAAGATCGCTTTTGTGGCAATAAATAAATGTGTGCCTCAGATTCATTCTCTCATTCTTAAACGTTTTCGCATTCTCAAATAAACTTTCATCTCTCTCTTTCTCTCTCTCTCTCTCTCTCTCTCTCTCTCTATATATATATATATATATATATATATATATATATATATATATATATATATATATATATATAGAGAGAGAGAGAGAGAGAGCTAGGTTCAAACGTTTTTAGCAAGTATTGTATGCCTAAATGCACCACTGAGAATTCAAGAAATAATTAAATCACTAATAAATAATAAAAGGGCATAGGAGTAATCTACACTATAATTAATTATGGTAAAAGAAAACAAAATCAATCAATATCCTACTAATTTAGGTTATCAGTTTTATATAACAACAACCACCGATTCCCCTACTTCTCTAAAAACCATCGTTCTAAACACAACTCCAAACCCCATGATTTCCAGTCAAGCATCCACACGCAAACATGATCTGAAACACGCTTCTATTCGTGAAATACAAGCCTGTCGGAATACTAGCCTTGAACTCGTCACCGTGCTCCGGTGATAACGGAAACACCACGAGCTCATCAACCTCCGAGGCGGCAAGCTGTGGATGCCGGTTTCTTGCTGCGGAGAGGAAACAGGAGAAGAAGGAAAACCGGAACAGTGTCTGCAGAGCCTTAAGAGGCCGTTAGTGACCTTGCCGGTCAAAACACGAGTGTGAAGGGGGTGGCGGTTCACATCTTCAACAGTAGCTTCGCAACACCGGTGGTGGAGGCAAAAGGCTGGTAGCGGTGAAGGAAGTAAGAGGGGTGAAGATGGCGGCTGGGTAAACTCCGAATGGATGGTGGCGGCTAGAGAGAAGACGAGTTAGGGTTAAGATATGAGAGCTCAGACCCGACAAGAGATCCAGAAACAAAGAAGAAATACTCTCCGGATCGGTACCATACTTTTGATACAGGGGAATTCAAGATGATGTCCGAAAATTACACAACCATTGACAACCAGAATGTTTATGGATCTGTTCTTGTAAAACTTCTTCTCCTCTTCTTCAATTGCGTTTTCATTACTTTGATACTAGATCTAAACCCTAATTTATTCGGTGGTAGCTGGATTATATTGTAAGCATTAAGTAATTTGATTGTTGGTTGTTGCAGATTCAACTCTCCAAACCTTTCCCCCATCTGGAACACAAGGCAAGATCTCAGGCGCTTCTGGACCTCCCCGCGATGCCGATGGTGTGTGTTTAAATTCTTGAAGCATCATATTAGTTTTCAACTATCTACTGCAATTTAGTAACTTCAGTTAATAGATCTCATTTAGTTCAGCTACATAGTTAAAATCCATATAAACTTCATCAATTTTAGGGCTTAGATTACTAGCATTTTAAGCTTCTTCTAGATTTGAATGCATCATGACTTAGTTAACCTATCTAAAACCTCAACCAATTGGAAAACAAGACTCATGTGATTTTTAATCCTCTAAGCAAACTACCAACTAATGAGCAACTATCAGTTAGACTTATTAGAGATGTAATCTTTGTTATATTCTCTCTTCAGATACATTCTCAAAGCCAGTATCTGGTTCATCAGAAGCACAACAAAGTAGTGGTTGGTTCAAGGTATTCACAGTTGCTGCTTACCAGCCTTACTTTGATGTTGACACATCTAATGTTTTAGAAAGAATCAAATATTCCCTCTTGCCCTTTGGAGGAAGCTTCAATGAAAAAACCACTAGCAACCCAGAATTGTAAGCTTAAAACGGGAAGGAAGATCATTGGGTTCAAGTCCCGTGCTCTTATCTACCCTGGCTTTGGAATTCTTCTTCAAATTAAATCCGGTAATTACCATTCTCTATTATATCGTTTCCGATAGAATATGTTACAAATTCTTTAAGAATATTCAAAACCATTCTGCAAGAATAGTTTATTCTGTAAGAATATTTATTGTTGTATGCTATTATAATACATTGAATTGTTTAATTTTTGAAAATTGATTATCTTTTCTTTGTGGATTTAGGTTTTGAAGAAGCTAACATTGATGTGGAAAAGGAAGAAAACATATAGAACGAGAGTATATTATACCAGAATGTGTTATGCTACAATGTATAAAGTGTTGCTTAAAAATAATATTCTTTCAGGATAAATTAGTATTTTTGTTAGATTTTGATGTTTTTATTTTTATTTTTTTCTTTCAGAATGTTGTTATTATTTATTATTCAATGAATCACAATCATACAATGTAATTATTGTTATATTATTAGTTCAAGAATTGATTTTTGTATTCTTTCAGAATGTATTTACTAGTTTATGGGTGGTATTCTTCCATTCTGACAGAATAAAATCGAAAAATATATTTACTAGTTTATGGTATGCATTCTATCATTCTGACAGAATAAAATCAGATTTTTAAATTTGAATTAATTTAAAATATTTAAATTTTTAAAAAATATAGGAATTAATCATTCCTAAAAATCCGAAAATTTCATTTTTAATATAGGTTAATTGACTAAAATGCCTTTATGTTGAAATTTGTGTGATTATACGGTACATGTTATCATATTATACTATCATAAACCCTCAGATCATGACCTTTGATTATATTCCATCCGATGGTCTAGATCTGTGCATTTTGGCACACAATAGTTAGTAAAAACAAAATAACCTAACTATATATATATATATATATATATATATATATATATATATATATATATATATATATATATATATATATATATATATATATATATATATATATATATATAGACACACAAGTAATATATCAACGTAATGCAAATGATTAAGGACAGAGAACTGGAATATTCTATCTCTCTCTCTCTCTATATATATATATATATATATATATATATATATATATATATATATATATATATATATATATATATATTGTTGATTTGATTTTAAAATATGAAAGTTGTTTTGTGTAAAGTAAATGTACGACATTTTGTTTTAGACTAAAAATATTAAAAATATATGTATCTTGTTATTTTGGATTAAAAATAATAATACATTTGTTTTTTCTAAAGAGAAGTTTTGTTTGATTTTTGTTTTTTTTTTAAAACAAATTTAATCTACTCATCTTTTATCTTTAATGTCTCATATGTACTAAGCAAGACTTCAACTCTCAACCTCGTGAAGCATTTCCGTAACAATATTGTTTTCGGGTTAAAAATAAATTTACATTTTTGCATTGTTTAAAATATAGATATATTGTTGTTTTAGGTTAAAAAAATATGTTTCTATGTTTGTTTAAAATAATTTTTGTTTTTATTTTAAAAATAAAAACATGTTTTTGTTTGATTAAAGAGCATAAGTATGTTGTTGTTTTGGATTAACGAGAGAGAATCACCGTCTCTGTTGTTTATATACTTGGAGAACTTTAAGTTCGGTCCCTACTGCTTCCATTTCAAGTCTTTATACTATGTTTGGCGTATCAGATGAAAAGTTAGCTCTCAGTTGAAAAATTAGCTGATAGCTGAAAAATTAGTTGTTAAATCAAAAACTAGTTGACAGATGAAAAGCTAGCTTATAAAAAAATAACGTTTGGTATAACTAGCTGAAAATGTGAAATGATATAAAAGGACATTTAAAAGAATATGTTTTTATAATAAATTAAGTGGTATATTTGAAATTTTTTAAAAAACTCCTAAAAAGCTAGTTTAAGGCTACGTTTGGTACGCCACAACTATCTTATTTTTCAAGTTTATTTTTATGTTGTCGTGTTTGGTAAGACAAAAAATAGCTTATAAGCTAGAATTTTTAGAAACTACTTAGACTAGCTTTTTACGATTTCTTTTTTAAAATTTCCAAATATACTTCATAATTAATTATAAAAACAAATACTCTTAAAATGCTATTTTATGTAATTTTATATATTCAGTTATCTTTTTAACTTATTTACCAAAGGTCATTTATTATCAATTTACTTTTCAGCTAATACTAATAGAACCCGTTTATTTTATCAACACAAACTATCAACATCTTTACATTTCTACCTTTACTAATAGATTTTTCACATTATGTTAGAATTAACTCACTAAATCATCCATTTCAATTTTAGATGCCATGTTCGCTTTTAGACTTTTAACAAAAATCTTTGTGTGCATGCATGTGATGTAATGGAAAAGTAGAAAGAAGAAAATGAGAATATTTGCTTCCTTTTGGTTAATATTGATTCATTCTTTTGTTTAATATTTGATACCATTAATTCTCTTTATACATTGGAAAATATATTTGAACCTTCCAATTTTATTTTGTTTTATTATTTTTTTTTTTATTTTAACCAAGACGACGAAGAAAAAAGAGCATATATTATTCACTCGAGTCTGTTATCCAGAAATATCATATTTTCATAGGAAATGAATTTATTTAATTAATTTATTTCTATTTTACTTTGCATCTAAATTAGTTGACATACAACTAATATTGGTATATGATATAAATAACTGTATATAATAAAGTACCATTGCTCTATGCTGAGCTATTCATTTCATCTTATTTGTATTTATTTTACAAAGTAACCTACAAATAGGTTAAATGGTTATATATGAAACAAAATTTTACATTTTTCATATATAATAAAAAAATTATAAAAAATATACAGGTATGCAAACATGTTTCTTTGCAAGACAAAAAAACAATAGTTCAAGGGAAATTCTATAGGTACCCCATCTCCATGTGAGTGTAATAATGTTTTACGATTTATATAAATGAAAGGTACATATAATATCACGATTCTATAATATTTGTCAGGTTCATAAATTGATGAAAACCTAAAACACTATAGAAAACTGTTATATCAATTGTATAACAAATTAAACCGTTGGACATTGGTGCCAGTTAAATATTTAATTGGTACCTTCCCATGAGTAATCAACATACCGGTTAAAATGTCATCATAATAAAACATAACCAAACATGTTTATATATTTTGTTTAAAATTGACCGATATACAAAATGAGAAAAGTATAATAAAATAAAATATTAAAATATAAATAGATATATAAGCATTATAAAAAATAAATATAAAAATTATATTGAATTGAATTGTAAAAATTATAAAATATTATAGGTTTTGACGGATGTCGGATGTGGTGTTTGACTTGTGTCTGGCCATCTGGGGGCGGAAAGAAACGGGGAAAGAGAGCTAACAAGCAACGAATCCAAGACTAGACCCAGCTGCCCACTTGTACATTAATTCCGACAATTCTAAGTCATGAATTACAACCCCACAAAGCATCATCCATACTTTCTATATTATGTTCCCACTATTAAAAAATGCATTTCACTTATAATTATAGAAATTCATTCATTATTTAGCATAAAATTCTCTACCTTTAAATTTTAGAGTAGTTAACAAAAAAAAACTATTTCCAAAAGAATATTACAAAGAAACGGCAACAATTTTGGTTGTACTGATAATTTGAGAAAGATGTTGCACTCTTAATTAAATTATTTAAAAAATGTTTTAAAAATACGTTTTGGAGGCAAACAATGTTATTTTTTAATAAGTTTAGTACTTGAATAAATACATAGTCAATATGAAAATGTAAAATACAAACGTTGTCGATAAAAGTTAAAGCGTTGTCTATATAATATAATATAATAATAATAGTTAACGTTTTATATAGATGACTACATTATTAATTCAAAAAGCATGATTATGTATTGATTTTAATTGCCATTTTTGGGTTATATGTTATTCGCTCACGCACGCAATTACGATGGACTCACTTTGAAAAGTTGAATCTCTTCTTTCTCTAAATTCTATTTTCTACACTAAAATACACGTAACTACGTTAAGTCACACATACAACTCTATGAATGCTGCATCCCTAGGCCTATATATACCTGATCATCTCGTGTATTTTCTCCATCATCTTGTGTGAAACCACGCATAGTATCTTGAAAAATTACCTCGAAAAGCACTCCATATCTTCTTCCTTTCACACACAGAAAGACACACACTAGCTATGGTATTCTCGAGCAGAAACCAAACCCTTCTGTCAAAGATTGCAACAAATGATCAACATGGTGAGAATTCACCATATTTTGATGGATGGAAAGCTTACGATCTAGATCCATTTCATCCTACTGAAAACCCTAATGGTGTCATACAAATGGGTTTAGCAGAAAACCAGGTTTGTTTTCTTTATAATTATTTTGAATGCATGACAAAAGTATATATATCTTTTTTTCGAACGACTTAAAAGAGAACTCCATTTGAAGCTAGAAACTAATTCCATTATTCTTGCAGCTTTCTCCTGATTTAATTCAGAAATGGATTGCAAAGAATCCGAAAGCATCAATTTGTACCAAAGATGGCGCTGACAGTTTTAAGGATATTGCTAATTTTCAAGACTATCATGGCTTATACGACTTTCGGAAGGTAATCATTATGAAATACATAAAGTTTACTACATTCGAAATTTTTTGTTGCATTATATACTTATAATGTAATATATGAAGGTGCTTCAAAAATTTATAAAAGTTGTTTGTTTTCCAGGCAATAGCGGATTTTATGGGAAGAGTAAGAGGAAATAGGGTTAAGTTTGATCCTGATCGCATTGTGATGGGTGGTGGAGCTACAGGAGCAAGTGAATCTTTAATGTTCTGTTTGGCAGATCGTGATGATGGATTTCTTGTTCCAACTCCATATTATCCGGCGTAAGTATATATATATATTCTACTGAGGTGTTAATTTGTACTTTTTTTTTTTCCCTAAAATGTTGATTTATATGATAAAATTGTGATGCCGAATAATAGTATAATACATATATTGATAATCATAAGGCTTCCTAAACAGCATATCAACGAAAAAAAAACGTTTTAAATAAAAGATTTGTCGTTGTTAACATTTTTATAGAGTTTAATAAAACTCCATGTATAGTTTATGACGATATATAGGATTGATTTTTGTCAGTTTTGTATATATAAACTATCAACAATGAATACGGAAAAGACAAGTTTCTTTTAATAAGATACGTACTTACGCATCGAGATATCACGTATATCTGAAAACGAAAGGTTAGATATATACGCATAATAACAACAATCCATGTCATGTGCACAAATTTGGATAAAACTTTGCTACTTAAATCAAATCTTATTAAGAGGGATTGACAATTTGGTTTACCATATTAGATTAGACCAACTAGTCAACGCCACTTGTCCATTGACTTGGTCAAAATCAACTTTAGAATTAATTTACAAAAATAAAAATAAAATAAAGAATGACTAAACCATTAAATTTGACAAAATAGTCAAATGATAGATTATTAAGAAAAAAAAAATATGTCAAGGCTCCAAAATGAAACATAGGGAACAAAGAAATCCTAAAAGAACCTATATATTCAAATCAGTCAATCCTTTGACTTTAACAGTTTAAGGCACTCGTATTATTATAAAATATATGTATAACAATTTTGACTTTTAGACTGTCACACCGTTGTTTGGTAGTCTTTACTATTTGTCATTTAGCTTTATATGTTTTATGATATTTATTATAACGTGAGCGTAGTCTCCAAGTCTTTGAAGTAATGAAAGAAAATGTCGCTTACATACGGCTTTGCTTTTCTTTATTGGGCAAAAGAAGTAAATTTAAATAATGCTGTCTTTTGCATCATATTCATTTAAAGATGTCACATCAGTTCTATAATAATTATTAGTTCTTAGCTTTGAAATGACAAATTTAATATTTAGTTGTCATGATTATAAATTAATTATTGATTGAACCAATTATTTGGTTCCATTTTTTTTTCTTTCAGATTTGATCGAGACCTAAGATGGAGAACTGGGGCGCAAATAGTTCCAATAATATGCAAGAGTTCAAATGATTTCCAGATCACCCAAGAAGCACTTGAATCCGCTTATGAAAATGCAATTGAAGCCAACATCAAAGTCAAAGGCTTGATCATCGCAAATCCTTCAAATCCTCTTGGCACAACCATGGATAAAGAAACCCTCAAAACCCTATTGAGATTCATCAATGAAAAGAAAATCCATCTTGTCTGTGATGAAATTTATGCAGCCACTGTCTTTGATACACCCGATTTCATCTCTATCTCAGAGGTCTTACAAGAAATGGAACACGATCCAACTGTGTTGATAAATCCAGAGTTAGTTCACATTATTTATAGCTTGTCAAAAGACATGGGACTCCCAGGGTTTCGTGTTGGGATTCTATATTCATATAATGATGGAGTTGTGAGTTCTGCAAGAAAAATGTCGAGTTTTGGATTGATCTCTTCACAGACTCAACATTTTCTAGCTTCACTTCTTTCTGACGAAGCATTTGTTGAGGATTTTCTAACAGAAAATTCAAGGAGATTAAGTAAGCGACATAAAGTTTTCACTCAAGGGCTTGAACAAGATGGGATTACTTGCTTACCCAGTAACGCTGGCCTTTTTGTCTGGATGGATTTACGTAGGCTCTTGAAGGAGCCAACGTTTGATGAGGAAATGGTGTTATGGAGACTAATTATCAACGATGTTAAACTCAACGTTTCCCCTGGTTCTTCATTCCATTGCGAGGAAGCAGGATGGTTTAGGGTTTGCTTTGCAAATATGGATGATCTAACGGTTGAGATTGCACTTGAAAGGATCCATGCTTTTGTTAGAAAGGGGAAAGAGAATGAGGTGATGGCAATGAAGAACAAGAAAAATAAAGTATGGCAGAAGAATCTTCGTCTTAGTTTCTCCTCACGAATATTATATGATGAAAAAACTTTGATGTCGCCTATGTCCCCTCATTCACCATTCCCTCAATCGCCGCTGGTTCAAGCTAAGACTTAATTTAAGCACTTTACCAGTATTAATTAATGACTCCTATGAAGTGTTAATCTATGCCACTGGCCCGTATATTGAGTGTTCACTATGACTTATTCTAATTATATTGTGACTATGAAGTTGTGTGTGATAGAAGTATGTATATGATCAATTGTATATAACAATTGATGAACTTTTTTCAACATTTGGTTATGTTGATCATATTTAACTTAACGATCATGTAGTTGATCTGTTTTTTTATATGAAAATGTTTTAACGTTATTTGTTTGAATATATATTCTTGTTATTTGTTTGAATATATATTCTTTTGGTTGTCGAATACTTTCAAGCATTAGTGGATGCAAAGAGACTCTTTTACACATCTATTTGTTTATGTATCTATACTATACTATACCGTCTCCTTTTATATATATATATATATATATATATATATATATATATATATATATATATATATATATATATATATATATATATATATATACTATGCAATAGAATATATAAACATTTGAAACTTTCCATGATATTTCAGTTTTTTTTTTTAAATAATGATTATAAATTTGTTAATAATATTAAATAAATACAAAACCTAAATTGTAATTCTAAGTTAACTAATCATCAACATAAAACTAACATTTTCTTACTTTTATTTATAAAATTATGTCTGTATCTTTTAATATGTTATACTTAACTTATTAATTTGAATATGTTGTATGAAACCATTGTTATTTACAATCATAATTTTTTTTAACAATTTACATAAAATGCTTAAATTATTAATTGAAATATAAAATATTAAAAGGTTAACTTAAAAAATCGAAATTTTAATTGAACTTAAAAGAAAATCAAAATGATATATTGTAAATAGTTGAAAGTTATCAACTATAATATTAAATGCAAAACCAAAATTATAATCTCAAATTAGTTAGAAAAAATCTTTAAAACTATTTTTATAATCATTAAGAGTTTTCAAATAAGTAGCTTAAAAATAACTTACAACAACAATAGTTAAAAATAACATCATATAAAAAATTATATTGTTACCTTTAAACAAAAACAATGTTTCATGTATTAGTAATTACAATAATAGAAATTAAAATGTTAAGTAAATATTTATTTTTTGGTATAATGTCATTTTAACCCAACCAACTATTGAAATTTTTGTTTAAAAGACCATTTATGTATTTTTTTTTAGTTGTCTTGGTCATTAAACTTATATTTGACCTATTAATTATACAAGCAATGTGTTTTTTACCTGGTTTTACCGCTTACTAGCCATGAATTGAAGCTCCCTTTAATTGTAAATCTATAACAAGAAATCCCTAAGCATCCGAGCCATGGTTGTTGAAACTTTCCTTTCTTTATTCTTATTTCTGATCAAGTATGGTACTGATCATGATGTTGTTTGAATTTTGCCATTGCCATCGCCTCCTAACTAAGAATGCGTTGAATGACGAAAAACAAACTCAAAATGCATCGGGGGTGTGGCCTTGCTATCCCATTGAAAATCAGTTACCATCATCACCACTACCTTCGACCACCCTTATACCACCTGCCATCTACCTTCAACCACCGTCTTCATCATCCATTGTCACACACCCTGATACCATATCAAGCACCTTTTTTTGCACCTACAAACTGATGGGTTTTAACCATAAGAACATCCTATGTGCTCATACAAACCCTAATGTTGGATCTAGGTTTCACTATTGTACATGCAATTCATCCAAGACTTTAAACCCTGGATCTAGCATACTATTAATCATATTAACATAAGAATGGGGTTTAGATCTTACCTTGATTGTTATGTAGCAATAACAATCTCAAATCCTCCTTGTAATGGCTTTAAAAAGATTTGAGTCACAAGTGTCACTCCTCTAATGGCTCACAAACACCAAGAGCAAGAGGATGAAGAATAAGGAGATAGGAGGCTGCTCAAAAACGTCCATAAACCCTAGTGGAACTCTTATCCACGTTTTTGGGGCTTAAGGGTACTATATATACATGTAGGCTATTAGGGTTTTCAACTAGGAAACCCTAATTTGACTGCTTAAGCCCTAAGCAGCCCATGGACCCTTTTAGAATATCCCTTGGACGATTTCTAATGGGTTTCCCCATAAAATTAGCCCAACCTATTATTCCAAGGTGATCCACAGCTCAAATGAAATTATCTTATAATTACAGTTCCAGTCCCTTAAGTTTAATTAATCTCTTTTAGCCACAAAATTAATTATCAATTACTTATTAACTAATATTAATTAAACAATATGATTTCTCCTTTAATATATTATTCTCATAATATATTAATAAATCATAATAAATCCTTTCTCTTCATAATTCATCCTATCAAGTTTCTTTGGTGAAGGCAACCCAAAAGGACCATGCACCATCGGGTCAAGTACATACCAAAATAGTTATGGACTTAGACACTAATCCAACACAAACAATCGTAAGCATCCCCCTGCTATGAAACTATTTTCCTTAGCCGACCACTATCACAGTATTCACAGTTATAAACACTAATTGCATTTCTTGTTTAAACCATCGAGCTTTATGCCACCGAGAAATACCGAGAACATCACCACCAATTACCACCTTCGAACTCACCATATGTATAAACAAAATCAACAACCACCTTCAAACATTAAGCTAAATTTCGAACAAAGATGAGTGGAAGTAAAGGGTGTGACGATTGTTTGTTGCTAAGAAAACACAAGGGATTCTCCAGCTACAATCTCGACCTCCGAGTGACAGTCCTTCTCAGCCATCCAGCCACTAAAGCAATTTACCTCATGTTCTTAATTCACGATTCTAATCTACGAGTCTCTTTATGAATCGTGATGCCATCTACTTCTAACATCACCGGTTCTATTGATTTAGATGGTGATATGATCGCTTGATTGACCAATAGTTCTAATTACTTCATGATCTTCTACTTATCTTATTTAATTGCTCTGATTTTTTATATGATGATACTAATTTCTAATTACACCAAACCGATATGTGAATCTACGTCATCGACTATACTCCGATTACAATTTCTAATAGCTAATTTCAATTGATGATTGCACATCTTCAATTGAAGATAGTTGATTTCAATTAACGATTGCACATTTCAATCGATGATAGTTGATTTGAATTTAGGATTTTAACACTTTTAATCGACACTGTCAAAATGTTGATACTAGTTTTTTAGGGTTGATAGATTGTTTACTTGGGATACATATCAAGTTGATTAAAGTGGCGACGTCATTTTGTACCTATGAAACCGAACAAAAAAGTTCAACGTCCTATTTGATGGATTTTATAGGTTATCAAAAACATGTAAAACGTAAAATCTTAACACTTAAGTTCACATGCAACCTATAAATGATCTATGTTTCTCTAATTGATAACAACATACTATTAACTTCAAGAAACCTAAAGGATCTCTATGAAATTCAAAATTCATGAATTAGGGTTTACATACCTTTAGTTTTATTATAGAAAATAAATCTTTGATCATTTCCTTTATGTCTTTAGGAAGCAAGCACCAAAAGTATGATGCCTGTAATGGTTCACAATCAAAACCCTATACACCCTAGAATGAAGGGGAAAGAGATGAGAGTGATAGAAATTTCGATCCTAAGCTTTTAGGTAAAGGTATGAACAAAATTCGAGTATCTTGGGTCCTATTTATATGTAACGACCCAAAAATCACGACCAAAAATTTCTTTAAAAGCATTACTAGAATCATATTTATAAAAACTGTATCATAAGTCATAACATAAATTCTCGAGTATTAATTCAAAACATAATATCATTATCAGAGTCGAACATTCCCAGGCTAACTGACTACGGTGTGTGCACTGCAATCTCCCCGAACTCCTCTTTTGAAAACTGGGTACCTGAAACCAAAACTGAAAACCGTAAGAACGAAGCTTAGTGAGCTCCCCCAATCTAACACATACCATACAAAAACATATAAAGCACATACTGGGCCTTGCCCACTGCATCGGACCAATGTCCGGACTAACTGGGGCCTTGCCCCCTACATCGGACCGAAGTCCGGAAACTGACTGGGACCTTGTCCCCTGCATCGGACCGAAGTCCGGACTAACTAGGGCCTTGCCCCCTGCATCGGACCGAAGTCCGGAAACTGACTGGGACCTTGTCCCCTGCATCGGACCGAAGTCCGGACTAACTAGGGCCTTGCCCCCTGCATCGGACCGAAGTCCGGAAACTGACTGGGACCTTGTCCCCTGCATCGGACCGAAGTCCGGGCTAACTGGGGCCTTGCCCCCTGCATCGGACCGAAGTCCAGAAACTGACTGGGACCTTGTCCCCTACATCGGACCGAAGTCCAGGCTAACTGACTGAACATAGCATAGCATAACATATCAACTAGCATGAACACATATACTGCATACTACATCGGGCCGTAGCCCGGAACACATAACACATAACACATAAAACATAGCACATAAATCCTGTCTGAGCCACGAAGGCATCAAACATACTAACTACTGCATCGGGCCGAAGTCCGGAAACTACTGCCAACTGGACGGGCCGGCATTATGGCCTTAGACCCGTCCCTACTGGAAGGAAACTCACCTGAGACTGCTGAACTGATGCTGCTAATCCTCTTGACTGCTACTTGACCTCTGACTCCGAACTGCTGCTCCACTAGCTCCTCAAGCTACCAATATCAATGCAACACTGAGTCTAACTGACCCCCGAAAGGCAATCAAGTCCACCCTGGTCCAAAGTCAACCTTCCAGGTCAACCCTATTTGCCGAGTCACCCTACTGACTCGCCGAGTTCAAAATGATCAGATTCCTTTCATTCACGACTCGACTCGCCGATTCAGTCCATGACTCGCCGAGTCCACTGATTTCTGAGTCCAGACCTGTTCAACTCACTGAGTCTCCACTCGACTCACTGATTCGAGTCACAACTCGAAGGGTTTGGGGTTTTGCGACCTGACTCGCCGAGTCCAAGAACAGACTCGCCGAGTCCAAGGCAATCTTCATACGACTCGACGAGTTGTTCATCCCACTCGTCGAGTTTCTCCAAAACTTCATGCTACTCGCCGAGTCCACTCAAAGGACTCGTCGAGTCCCTTCAGATCTCCTTACATGCAGAGGATTTTTGAGTCATGCATGGACTCCAAACTATAGATCCACCCTTCCCAAGCCTATTCCACACGTAAAGTTGCAAACTTTACGTGTAGAGAAGGAGATCTAGGCAAGGTACGCCATTAACTAGGGTGTAAGGCCAAGGGACTTCAAAATCGACACAATGGCTGATACTTTATGCTTCTCCAGGCCCTAAAACACTTGAATCTGAAGTAGCAACTCCAGATCCAGCTTCTAACCCAAAATAATAACATTATGGCAAAAGAGCCCCAACAACCACACATAGATCTAGGTGCAAAAAAGGTCCAGGAACTAGTTTATTACCTCCAAGTGCTCAAAATGAACTCACAATCCCAGATCTATAGCTCCTTCTTGCTCCTCCAAGTTCCTTCTTCCTTTTCCAAGCTTTAAAGCACCTTCCAAGGCTCAACTAGGAGATATGACGGCTAGGGTTTGATATCCAGGGCTAAAGAGGCAGTAAGGAACCCTAGGAAGAAGATTAAGACATTTATATAGGCCCCAAGTCCCGAATTTAGGGTTTTCCACGCACAGACCAGACTCGTCGAGTCACCTTGACCGACTCGCCGAGTCGGTCACTTACACCTTGACCCGGATCCCGCTCGGACTCGCCGAGTCCCTCCTTGGACTCGCCGAGTCGGCCCTTAATTTGGGGCTTTTCTTTCCCTTCTTGGTCTTCGAAACTTTGGGTGTTACAACTCTCCCCCACTTAAACTAAACTTCATCCTCGAAGTCTGCTATGGCCCACTGCCTGCGAGCTGCCTCTAAACCCAACCAACTATTCCAACACCAGCTGCCTACCCTTGTTGGCTTTTGCTCGATCCTTCCAACTAACCTTAATCCCTGCAGATAACATCTCGGGTCAACCCTGACCCTGAACATCATGGAGACCTAACTTACTCAACCGGCAATCCTTCTGGTACTCACCGAGTACTGAACTAAACCTATAGGGGTTCACCCCTTCCTGTCCTTGCGCAAATCCCTTGCCTTCCCAAGGCAAGGTTCTATAACCAACTATTTCTCTGTAACTGTGAAGGTCCTATACTTCACCAACTCCATCCCCCCGCCGATTCCAGTACGGGTCAATACCGCCAATAACCACCGACGCCCCTATCTGACATAACTTGGTGCCGAGCACCCTTGGTCCTTACTGACGTCTCCATATTCGGGTTACCGAACCCTACCAGTTACTACACCCCTTCGCAATCTCCTAGTTGCTTCCAGCGACTCCTGAAAATACTTCGACTATCTATAACTGTTTTATTCATTCTTCCGCTCATACTGAAACGATGTTGCTGGGAATAGCTTGCTTATATGCCATCTGATTATTCAACTCCTACTAACTCGAGCCTTCCATCCTGAAAGAAAAGCTACTTGCCTAGCTATCTTTACATATCACTTACACTCGGCCGAAGGCTCAACTGATCCTGCTGAGAGAGATTTGTCATTTCCAAATCAACCAACTATACCGTCAACATTTGTATTCCAACTCAAATACAATACTGACCCCAAACTCTAAAGCCTTTCAAACACTGAATAGTCTGCAATACTGAACCTGCCTGAAACACTAAACTGCCTGAAACGCTGATCTGGCTGAATCACTGAGCTGCCTGAAACACTGAGTTGGCCGAAACACTGAGCTACCTGAAACACTGAGCTGCCTGAAACACTGAACTGGCTGAAACACTGAGCTGCCTGAAACACTGAACTGGCTGAAACACTGAGCTGCCTGAAACACTGAACTGGCTGAAACACTGAGCTGCCTGAAACACTAAACTCAAATCCAACTGTGGAGTCAAGGGACTCCTCCCTTAGTCGCTTCCACGACTTCTGAATGAAATCTTCCTCAAGGACTAGTTTCCACTAGTTATCCTGTCACTGTGGCTCTAACAACCTTCCGATCCAACCGATCGGGTCCATACTTCACATCCTCACATCATCCATTCTATGACTAATAACATGATGGCTCCCAGACTGACGGTAGCCCTTAACATACCCGAACCTCAATGATCCACTGCTACTCTGATCTCATAACTGATGTGACGATCTATAGCCAAGATTCGCTGACTTAGCCATAACTGAACCATTTGGGAAATCCACATCTAATCCGTGGATTCCCATATTCCCACCGCTGCACCCGAACGGGTGGGAATTACTACATTCCCGCATTCAACCACGCGCTCATGCTGCTACCAATCTGATAAAAGCCACGGCTACACCCGCGGATTCACAAGTCTCAAATACTATCTGGCTGCTAATGAACGCTACGGCTACCCCCGCAGGCTTACAACACTCTACTACTATCTGACTGCTAGTGAATGCTACGGCTACCCCCGTAGGCTTACAACACTCTACTACTATCTGACTGCTAGTGAATGCTACGGCTACCCCCGCAGGCTTACAACACTCTACTACTATCTGACTGCTAGTGAATGCTACGGCTACCCCCGCAGGCTTACAACACTCTACTACTATCTGACTGCTAGTGAATGCTACGGATACCCCGCAGGCTTACAACACTACTACTACTATCCCGAGGACATCCTGACTATCCCTAGTCCCGCTAGTGATTCTTCATCCCGATTTCTCAAACCAGCCCTCAGTCTTTGAATTCTGCATCATCCTCGACATCTTATATCCTTGATATACTTAGTGCTTCGTCGAGGAATTCTCCGGCTTGGTTCCCAACCCAACTGCCTACTAATCCGGATACAAGAAGCTATTATTGGGAAGTTTCCAACCTCCCAACTCCTGAATCTACACAACCTGCATGCTGCCTCATACACTGGCTACTAATACAAAACATCTCTTGTTGCCCGCTCTCGGGTTCCTCATTCCACTCACTTGAGTCTTTACAGGTGGTCCTCAAATCCTGGATTCCTAACCAGTTTCTAACCATCTCCATTACATGAACCCACTGCTGGGAAAAGTTCTCGAACTCTCAATTCTGAACTTCTCAATCCATCCAGCACTGTGCTACTACCACTTCTTCTCAGAGGCCGCGCACTCATCCTGAGTGACTCTTATCCATGTATACCTAGAGGGTTCTCCCCCACTTCGATCCTGCTTACCCCTTGCTGCTTCACATTCAATAGAGATCCCGACCTTTACTACCATTCCAAAGCTTCTACTGGGGAACCCAAGCCCGCCAGGTAGGAATTTGACCATTCCATCCAAACCACTATCCACTCCGAACTAGCGAAACGAACCAGATCTCTCCCTACCATGCTACAATTACTGCATCCTCCGAAACTTCTCCATATGAGCACATCCCCTAACTACCAACCAATTATCCGAGGTATGAAAATGACATACGACGTAATCACAAGCAAGCCACTCCATAACACAACACTTATACCACAATTGATGCAGAAACCATAACAATATAATCATAAAATAAGCTGACAAACACAAAGTTACATACCTCCATTACTCAGTGCTGCTCGAATCCCTGCTGAAATCTACCGGAGAAACTCGGCTCCGAGCCGTAGGCACCCTTGCCCGGCCTTGACAACCACTGGCGGTACTTGAAGTTCCAAGGGCAGGAGCTGGCGCCTGCCCTGCTGAATACAAACTCGGATAGTGGGCCTTCTTGTGACCCCTCTGACTGCAATGGAAACACAATGGATCAAGTCCCTGGGCGATGGTAACAACACAGTCTCTGCTAAAATGACCAATCTGGCCGCACTTGAAACACCCAGCATCGCCACCACTTCTATGCCTACACACACCCATGTGCGTCCTTCTGTCACACCCCCAAACCAGAATGGCGGAAACATTCGGGGGTGGATGACTTCACGTAGTATCACAACGATTGAATATTGTAAAGAAAGTAACACAACCATCATATATATAAAAATGAAAACGTATATTGTTGCGTTAAACATGTTATCAAAAGAATATTACAATATGATGATAAATGTTTAATGATAAAAACATCCTTTGTGTTCCTTCTTCCAAAAGCTGGTAGTTTACCTGTATCACTGATTCCATGAGAAATACAAGTGGTTTTGAAAAGTGTCAACAATTAAGTTGGTGAGTTCATGAGTGTTCCGAGTTGAAAAGTATATTCCTTTTGGTAGTAAATTGGTAAACGAGGTTTTTAGAAAATCCAATATTTTCTTGTAAAATGAAAAAGGTTCCCAAGTTGGAATGTGTTAGTAACTTTTATAAACAAATGATGATAATAATTTAGTATGGAAATATAATGTAGGAAAACTGCGATGCACATATGAATCTCGTAAATCAATCTTGTTTTATACTTTTTATGTGAGTTTTATAACCATACTGATGACACTGACGGCCTGTAACAACATTCTTCAAGTGTTGCAGTGTTATGACATTTGTCACCCCAGACCTGCCGGTCTAACTATAGCTAGTAGTTTAGGTGCAGGATTGTCAATCCCGTATAGATCTATACACAAGTATCACGCTCTCCCTCCAAGAGATTATGGTATATAATACAGGACTTGAAATGCATACAAAATGTACGTTGAAGTTTAAATATCTCACATTGACTAGTATAAATAGATTTACAATGAAATAACCTTACTTCTTTTGAAAGTGTTTCGTTTTTCGATTTGTATAACATGTAGGATTGACTTGCTAACTATACCCATTATAGTTTTTCAGATAGTATGTTCCATTTCGTAGAAATAACTTAGTGATATAATCGCCCTTGTATACATAAGATGTTTGTATCAATATTCGAAGTTAGAAATTGCATTTATGTTTATAAAATGATACTTTTAACGTGTAATGTACTTGTATTTCCCCCCTAAAACATGAAAAGGATTGAAAAGTAGGGGTATGAACTCACTCGTTAAGGTTGAAGAGAGGGGCTAGAGTTGAGCAGAGTTTCGATCGCGGATAGTTGCGTCGTCGGGCTCTTCGGGGATCTCTGAAACGTAAATCTTTCGTCGGGGGCTCGAGTGCGGAAACCGAGGTGAGGGGAGGGTCTCTGGAGCTTAGAAGTATGAGAGAATGGCTGGGGGATTGTGATTTGTGTGCAAAAACTCGAGCTTAAGCCTTCTATTTATAGGCTGGATTTGCCTCGTACGCGGGGCGTACTCACGTACGCAGCGCGTACGTCGTTACGCTGGGCGTAGAGATACGTCATGGCTTACGGCTCCTGGCTAGCTAGGTGTAGCTTGGGCGGGCCGATGGGACTCGACTTTGGGTCTAGTATGCGGGGCGTACTCCTAGAGTACGCGGGGCGTAATTCGTGCTTCCAACTTCTAAATTCCGTAACTTTCGCGTACGAGCTCCGTTTTTCGCGTTCTTTATATCCACGCGTAGGTGAGATTATGCTCTACAACTTTCATTTAGACTCCGTCGGCTAGTTTTGACTTTATTTTTAATGATATAATTTTAATAGGCCGGGCCTCCTAAAGTTCGTTAAAATTTCATAGGTTCTTTATTCGACGTCGGTTTTCGTTTGTCTTTTGATTGTTTTATTACCACTGAGGAGATCTTCAACTTCCGTTTAGGTGACGATAGCTAAATAACACTCGATTTTTAATCCGAGTTTTTAGCCCTCTACTACTGTTACGAATCTTTGAAAATTCGTAACTTCTTCATACGAGGTCCAATTTGGGCGATCTTTTTATGCACGCTCATCTTTCAACGAGATCTACGACTTTTGTTTAGATACTTTAAGGCTAAAATGTATTTTATTGAGATTCCACTTTTTACGTCAAATTATGTTTTAACGTCGTGTCGTAATTATACGAGTGGTTATAATTTCTTCAATATAACTTGGTTTTGAGTGTTCTTTATGTTTTTGGAAACCTGGGCATGATATCTAATATTCGATGCATCCCAACTTAGATACATGAACACTTTATTTTCGAGGTTAATTTCGTTGTTTTTAGCTTTCGAGTGTTTACAATGCTTTTGGGAAAAATAGGGTTGTCACATCATCCCCCTGTTAAGGGAATTTCGTCCCGAAATTTAATCTAAGATAGATATTACAAATTAGGAAAAAGTTGCGGGTACTTTTGTTTCATTTGATTCTCTCGTTCCCAGGTGTATTCAGGTCCTCGCTTGGCGTTCCAGCGGACCTTTACGATAGGTATGCGGCTTTGTTTACTCCTTTTGACTTCCCGATCCATGATCTCTATTGGTTCCTTTACAAATTGAAGGTTTTCATTTATTGCAATTTCGTCTAGAGGGACGACAAGGGTCTCATCGGATAAGCATTTCTTTAGGTTTGATACGTGAAAGGTAGGGTGTACGTTGTGGAGTTCCTGAGGTAGTCTAAGTTTGTAAGCCACTGGACCGATCCTGGCAAGGATCTCGAATGGTCCGATGTACCTGGGGTTCAGTTTCCCACGTTTTCCGAAGCGTATCAATCCTTTCCAAGGCGAGACTTTTAGTAGGACACAGTCTCCAACTTGGAATTCCAAGGGTTTTCGTCTCTTATCTGCATAACTCTTTTGTCTATCCCTTGATGCCTTTAGACGTTCTCGGATTTGAACAATCTTCTCCGGAGTTTCCCGTATGATTTCTGGCCCAGTAAGTGTGTTGTCAGTTGCTTGTCCTTTTGCTAGTTGGGTGTCTCCCACTTCGGCCCAGCATAAAGGTGACCTGCACTTGCGGCCATAGAGGGCCTCGAACGGGGCAGCTTTGATACTGGTGTGGTAGCTATTGTTGTACGAGAACTCGACCAAGGGTAGATGCGTGTCCCATGCTTTGCCAAAATCGATTACGCAGGCTCTCAACATGTCTTCTAGGGTTTGTATGGTTCTTTCGCTTTGGCCGTCGGTTTGAGGGTGATAGGCGGTACTCATGTCTAGTCTTGTCCCCAAAGCTTTTTGTAGCGACTGCCAGAATCTTGAGGTGAATCTACTATCTCGGTCCGAGATAATGGATATGGGCACACCGTGCAGTCGTACAATTTCCCTGAGGTATGTCCTTGTTAACTTCTCCATTTTATCCGTCTCTTTGATCGGTAGGAAATGCGCTGATTTAGTTAACCTGTCGACAATTACCCAAATGGTGTCGAGTCCGTTTGTCGTTTTGGGTAACTTGGTTATGAAATCCATAGTTATCCGCTCCCACTTCCATTCGGGTATTTCTGGTTGTTGTAATAAGCCTGAAGGCTTTTGGTATTCTATTTTGACCTTAGCGCACGTCAGACATTTACTCACGTAGGTAGCAATTTCGGCTTTCATGTTCGGCCACCAGTACAACTTCTTGAGGTCGAGATACATCTTGTCGGAGCCGGGATGTATGGAGTATCGTGTTTTATGGGCTTCGTCCATGACGATTTCTCTGAATCCACCAAACTTTGGTGTCCATATTCGATCCATGAAATAACGAACTCCGTCGTTCTTGGTTTCTAGATTCTTATCCATTCCTCTTAAGGCTTCTCCTACCACATTTTCAGATTTCAAGGCTTCTATTTGAGCTTCCTTGATTTACGTGGACAGGTGGGAATGGATCGTCATAGTTAGGGACTTCACTCGGCGACGTGAGTATTCCTTCCTACTGAGTGCATCCGCCACTACATTAGCCTTTCCGGGGTGATATCGAATTTCGCATTCGTAATCACTTAGTAGTTCTACCCACCGTCTTTGTCTCATGTTGAGTTCTTTCTGGTTGAGGATATGTTGAAGGCTCTTATGGTCAGTGAAGATCGTGCATTTTGTGCCGTAGAGGTAGTGTCTCCATATCTTTAGAGCGAAGACGACTGCTCCTAGCTCAAGATCGTGCGTTGTGTAGTTCACTTCATGCGTCTTTAGTTGTCTTGAGGCATAGGCAGGACACACCCGAGTCCTTGGTTTGATGCATCACAATAGACCACAAAGTCCTCCGTCCCTTCTGGCAGGGTTAGGATGGGCGCACTACATAATGCTCGTTTTAGCGTTTGAAATGCGGCATCTTGTTTTTCTCCCCAGTCGAAGGTCACATTTTTCTGAGTTAGTGTGGTGAGTGGCTTGGCAATCTTGGAAAAATTCTGTATAAACCTTCGGTAATACCCGGCGAGTCCTAAAAATTGTCGGATCTCTGTAGGGGTTCTTGGAATCGTCCAATTCTCTATTGCCTTGATCTTCGAGGGATCCATGTGTATTCCTTCCTTGCTTACTACGTGTCCTAGAAAATCCACCTCTCGAATCCAAAATTCGCACTTGGAAAATTTTGTGTAAAGTTTCTCTGCCCTTAATGTTTCCAGAACCTGGCGGACATGTTGGCTGTGTTCTTCCTGGTTTCTAGAATAGATGAGTATATCATCTATGAACACGATCACGAATTTGTCCAGGAAGGGACGACATACTCGGTTCATCAGGTCCATGAACACTGCTGGAGCGTTTGTCAACCCGAAGGGCATTACTACAAACTCATAGTGACCATATCGTGTTCGGAAGGCCATTTTGGGGATGTCTCCTTCCAGTACTCGTAGTTGGTGATAACCGGATCTTAGGTCGATTTTTGAGAAGTAGCTCGCTCCTTGTAGTTGGTCGAAAAGATCGTCTATACGTGGAAGGGGATATCGATTCTTGATTGTCAGTTTGTTCAGTTCTCGATAATCGATGCACATGCGAAAAGATCCGTCCTTCTTTTTCACGAATAGGACTGGTGCACCCCATGGTGAGAAGCTTGGCCTGATGAATCCCTTGCTCAACAGCTCGTTCAATTGACTGGACAGTTCCTGCATTTCGGCTGGAGCTAAACGGTAAGGTGACTTTGCTACTGGGGTGGCTCCGGGAATTAAGTCGATTCTGAATTCGACTTGACGTTCCGGTGGAATTCCTGGGAGATCTTCTGGGAAAATGTCTGGGAAGTTGCAGACTTCTGGAATATCTTTAATGTTCCTTGGTTCTTTCTTCTGGTCTACTACGTGGGCTAGAAAGGCATGGTACTCCTTGCGAAGATATTTTCGTGCTTTAACACAGGAGATGATTTGTAATTTTGCACTAGGTTTGTCTCCATATATGATGAGATTTTCACCGTTGGGAAGATTGAGACGAACGGTCTTTTCATGGCAAAGAATGTCGGCATGGTGAAGACTCAACCAGTCCATACCGATGATTATATCAAAACTTCTTATCGAAATGGGCATAAGGTCAATTTGAAATAAGTGTTCGTTTAAATTTAATGTGCACCCGACGTACATATCACTTGTGCTTTCTGTTTTTCCATTAGCCATTTCTACAGTGAATATTTTATTAAGTGGTTGGGGTCTCTGGTTAAGTAGATGTTTGAATTTATGGCTCACAAAACTTCTCTCCGCACCGCAATCAAAGAGTATGCATGCATAAATGTTGTCGAGGAGAAACGTACCCGTAACTACTGTTGGATCAGTTATTGCTTCATTTTGACCTATCGCCAGCACTCTCCCAATACCACCAACATTCCTTGTCTTGGGGCAGTCCCTCTTGAAATGTCCGGTTTCTCCACATCCATAACATGCTTGGCTTACTCCAGTACCAGGAACTTGAGTGAATGGCCGCGCTGGTGCCTTACAGAAACGGGCTGTGTGCCCTTTCCTGTCGCAGTTCTTACAGTACATCTCGCAGCAATTACCGTGGTGATGGTAGTTGCATTTGTTGCACTTTGGCAAGTTCCCTGCGTATTGTTTTGTTGGCGCCGAAGTTGTAGGAGTTGTGCCGGGAGTAGTAGCAGCATGAACCACCACCATTTGTCTCTTTGAAGGTTCTTGCGAGGTTAGTCCCTTTCTCTTGTTCCAGAATTTCTTCTTGCTGTTGTTATTGTTGTCGTTGTTCCCTTTGGTTGGTTCAGTTACGATAGTCGTGACTCCTTGGCAGACGCCATGATCAACGAGAGATTGCGCCAGTTCTTTGGCACTGTCGAAGGTCATGGGCTTGGAAGCTAGTACACTTCCTCGCAGTTGGGGTGATAATCCCCAGATGTACCTCTCCACTTTTTGGCTTTCTAGAATTAACATCCCAGGACAAAGTGTTATCAAATCGCTGAACCTATTGGTGTAGCCTGCGATGTCCGATCCTTTCATCGAAAGGTTCCACAATTCTTGTTCCAGCTTCTGAATCTCGCCCCTTGGGCAGTATTCCCGTAGGAGCATTCGCTTCAAATTTTCCCAACCCATGGAGTTTGCCACCACCAGGGTTAGTGTCTTGACGTGGCCGTTCCACCATGTCAAGGCGCGTTCAGAGAATGTACAGGCAGCAAATTTTTCTTTGCTTTCTTCCGGGCATGCGCAAATTTCAAATACGGCTTCCGTTTTCTCTATCCATTGGGACAGAGCCAATACTCCTCCAGTTCCATAAAAGGGAATAGGTTTTCCATTGGTGAAGTCTTTGTAAGTGCAGACTCCAGTACGGCCTTGGCTTGGGCCGTTGGTAAAGCTATTTATTCCACCTCCCGACCCATTGTTGCTTATTTGAGCCATCGCCACGGTTACAGCGGCTGTTACAGCAGTTTGGAACATAGCTGCATCTATAGTTGGAGGAGGTGGTGGAGGTGGTGCGGGAGTTGAGTTTCTGCGTGTTGATCTACGAGGAGGCATGTTCTGGTAGAGAAAATAAGAATGAATACTATAAGTTTCTAATGTTTTGACAATCGTGTAGTTGAGGGTTAGTCGTATCTTGTAATTTGTTTTGACTTTAGTTTTTTTTTTTTTTTTTTTTTTTTTTTTTTTTTTTGGTTTCAAATTAGATATAACAATTTAATTAATTTCGAGAGGTATATAAAGAGGTACTGCATATAAGAGGTCTCCGTTTACAGATACAAAAGAAAATAAGAGAAAAACTTTATCCGCGGTCCTAGTCTATATCAAAATTTGTTGGAGCTTGAACAACCTCTACTTGTGGCGTTTGGAGCTGGATTCGGCATCTGACCGTTTGACTCCCATCAGTCGCCTCTCGAATTCCGCTTGTTGTTCTTTCATCTCTCTTATATCATCTAGAGCTGTTATCATTTGGTTCTGTAGTGTCCCCATGTAGATTTGGATATTCTCATGTAGTCCTTCCAAACGGCTGATGTCGGAGGCGTTACCTTGGGTAGCAGCATTGATCTCTCGAATTCTGGTTGCTTGTTGGTCTGCCTGGTAGTTCTGGTTAGCTATAGCGTTCACGACAACGGGAAGTGCTCGATCAGCTGAGCCTCCTCCACTGACATTGTAAAAATCCCGACACATGCCGAATGGGGGGCGTACACCTTGCTGACGGCTCCAGTAGTAGAGGTGGCTTCCCCATATGGGAATGGGTCCCGGTTGATGTGGCCTGATCACTGGAGGATGGGGGATGGGAGGGTCGATTATTTCCGGTTCGGAATCTGTTCCGCTAGAAATTTCCACGATCTCCTTGTCGACTTCGTATTCCTCTCCGACTTCGATTTCGAATTCTTCTTCGATTTCCTCTGGGTCTTCCTCCGGGTCTTCTTCTATCCAGCCGCCGTTACCTTGATTTAGGTAGTAGGGGTCTCCCGGTAAAGGAAATCCGGCCATTTGTCTGTACTGGGATAGAGGTATGAGATTTTTATAAGAAAAGAAATTTCTAATTAACGACTTCCTAAGCCTATTTATATCTTTACTGAGCGCAATGTTTTATCGTTTAATAATAGACTTATATTATTTCAATTTAGTGAATTTAGATTTTATAAGTTTTTGGCTTGTTGACTACTACGATCATTCCTCGACGTATATTGGTCAAATCCAGGATAAATATAGTTGATCAGGCTATATTTATTCTTGATTTGATTACATACCCCAATGCTCGATCGTGGTATTGCAACTTGCCATACTACTTTTTAGAAAAGCTTGTCATGACGCGAGACTGATACGTGCGGTAAAAACGTATATATTTAAAAGAAAATATATTTCTATGAAAATGTTGTTATCAGAGGGTTTTTGGTTCCCGTTGTATTTATAGTTTGTATATCTTATGTGGTTTGATATACTTAGTTCACTATAAACAATGCTCTGATACCAATCTGTCACACCCCCAAACCAGAATGGCGGAAACATTCGGGGGTGGATGACTTCACGTAGTATCACAACGATTGAATATTGTAAAGAAAGTAACACAACCATCATATATATATAAATGAAAACGTATATTGTTGCGTTATACATGTTATCAAAAGAATATTACAATATGATGATAAATGTTTAATGATAAAAACATCCTTTGTGTTCCTTCTTCCAAAAGCTGGTAGTTTACCTGTATCACTGATTCCCTGAGAAATACAAGTGGTTTTGAAAAGTGTCAACAATTAAGTTGGTGAGTTCATGAGTGTTCCGAGTTGAAAAGTATATTCCTTTTGGTAGTAAATTGGTAAACGAGGTTTTTAGAAAATCCAATATTTTCTTGTAAAATGAAAAAGGTTCCCAAGTTGGAATGTGTTAGTAACTTTTATAAACAAATGATGACAATAATTTAGTATGGAAATATAATGTAGGAAAACTGCGATGCACATATGAATCTCGTAAATCAATCTTGTTTTATACTTTTTATGTGAGTTTTATAACCATACTGATGACACTGACGGCCTGTAACAACATTCTTCAAGTGTTGCAGTGTTATGACATTTGTCACCCCAGACCTGCCGGTCTAACTATAGCTAGTAGTTTAGGTGCGGGATTGTCAATCCCGTATAGATCTATACACAAGTATCACGCTCTCCCTCCAAGAGATTATGGTATATAATACAGGACTTGAAATGCATACAAAATGTACGTTGAAGTTTAAATATCTCACATTGACTAGTATAAATAGATTTACAATGAAATAACCTTACTTCTTTTGAAAGTGTTTCGTTTTTCGATTTGTATAACATGTAGGATTGACTTGCTAACTATACCCATTATAGTTTTTCAGATAGTATGTTCCATTTCGTAGAAATAACTTAGTGATATAATCGCCCTTGTATACATAAGATGTTTGTATCAATATTCGAAGTTAGAAATTGCATTTATGTTTATAAAACGATACTTTTAACGTGTAATGTACTTGTATTTCCCCCCTAAAACATGAAAAGGATTGAAAAGTAGGGGTATGAACTCACTCGTTAAGTTTGAAGAGAGGGGCTAGAGTTGAGCAGAGTTTCGATCGCGGATAGTTGCGTCGTCGGGCTCTTCGGGGATCTCTGCAACGTAAATCTTTCGTCGGGGGCTCGAGTACGGAAACCGAGGTGAGGGGAGGGTCTCTGGAGCTTAGAAGTATGAGAGAATGGCTGGGGGATTGTGATTTGTGTGCAAAAACTCGAGCTTAAGCCTTCTATTTATAGGCTGGATTTGCCTCGTACGCGGGGCGTAATTTTGGAGTACGCGGGGCGTACTCACGTATGCAGCGCGTACGTCGTTACGCTGGGCGTAGAGATACGTCATGGCTTACGGCTCCTGGCTAGCTAGGCGTAGCTTGGGCGGGCCGATGGGACTCGACTCTGGGTCTAGTACGCGGGGCGTAATCCCTGCTTCCAACTTCTAAATTCCGTAACTTTCGCGTACGAGCTCCGTTTTTCGCGTTCTTTATATCCACGCGTAGGTGAGATTATGCTCTACAACTTTCATTTAGACTCCGTCGGCTAGTTTTGACTTTATTTTTAATGATATAATTTTAATAGGCCGGGCCTCCTAAAGTTCGTTAAAATTTCATAGGTTCTTTATTCGACGTCGGTTTTCGTTTGTCTTTTGATTGTTTTATTACCGCCGAGGAGATCTTCAACTTCCGTTTAGGTGGCGATAGCTAAATAACACTCGATTTTTAATCCGAGTTTTTAGCCCTCTACTACTGTTACGAATCTTTGAAAATTCGTAACTTCTTCATACGAGGTCCAATTTGGGCGATCTTTTTATGCACGCTCATCTTTCAACGAGATCTACGACTTTTGTTTAGATACTTTAAGGCTAAAATGTATTTTATTGAGATTCCACTTTTTACGTCAAATTATGTTTTAACGTCGTGTCGTAATTATACGAGTGGTTATAATTTCTTCAATATAACTTGGTTTTGAGTGTTCTTTATGTTTTTGGAAACCTGGGCATGATATCTAATATTCGATGCATCCCAACTTAGATACCTGAACACTTTATTTTCGAGGTTAATTTCGTTGTTTTTAGCTTTCGAGTGTTTACAATGCTTTTGGGAAAAATAAGGTTGTCACACCTTCCGCACTTCCCGCATCGACTGTGGCTCTGATAGTTCCTCATCCTCAAATCTGAACTCTTGGGCCTCTTACTCGAACCTGTGGCAACCTGAGTCTCATCCATTTTCCTCTTCCCTTCCGACTCCCTGCCCGACTCTCGCTCCTGTGTTACCCCAACGGTAACGTCTGCTGACTGAACAACAAATGTCTGATCCTGAAGCCTCGCTATCAATCTATCAGTGATCTTCACGACCATGTATGGCAGACCCTCACGAATGGCTCGCGAAACTTCCTCAACTATCCAATCATGCAATGGTTTCTCTTGGAGACAAAATGCCCCACACACCCCTGCCCCCTGATAGCAGAAACTAGAAATGGGATCTCCCTCCCTGATGGATCCCTGAACTCCATAAGGTTCGGGACCTAGACGAGCCCCAATCTGTCCTGAAACTAACCCGGCCCTAAAGGCCTCAAGATGACTGTGCACGAGCTCCACAATAGCCTCTCTAACTGAACCGAAAATCACTGGAGTCTGATCGATGATGTTGCGCATAATCTCTGCGGAAATGAAATCCCTCATCTGATCATCAAGCTGCCCGGCTCTAAAGCCCGAGCCAGACCCCTCCCCTGCACCTGAACTGCCAACTGATATCTCGCGCAACGTCACCATGCTGAAAATATAACAATCCCTGATCAATTACATACTACTGCTGAGGGATCTCTCACATACTCTACTAGTTCCTTGGTTTCGCCTCGGCCCCTCTTGAATCGAGTACGGATCCTCTGCTTTCAGTAGTATGGGCCCCTACTACCTTCCACATCTATCCGTACTTTCCTCAAGAGTTACCTCAACTCCACCAAGTCCCCTTTACTCTTCTACTGATCTCTGCTACTCTCATCCTAGGCTTGCCCTAGGGAACCTCTAACTCTACCCAAACAGTCCTCAGCTGCTGAAGGCCTCCTTGTAATGCCAATTAGTCACCACCTGAATACCATCACATGTGATGAGGCTCGGATAATCCTTCGAGTAAAAGTCTCGTCCCTACAACGGTTGGACTCAGACAAGAGCTGCGCAGTAGGGCCAAATCTAGCACTCTTAGATTATCCAACCCTAATCACATGTGATGCGACGTATTCACCTAATGGCTAACTCCCATCACTCAGAGTCCCACAAAGCACAAAGCAAGCAACATTCGGATAAAGGAAACATACCTAGGCAAAACAATTCTCATAACAAGAAACTGCACTAGCATACAATGCTAAGCTCATGCTATCAGGCATAACCTGCACAGGCTATCCTAATACTGTCTACTCAATACTAGCATGCAATTCTTATTAGCTGAAACACATAAAACAGGCACATAAGGCATCATCCTAGATCCTTAGTCTTATTCTAGCATGCTGTTCTACTGAAGCTGAAATTGAAACTGAAACTGATAATGATGATCATAACATAACTTGTATGGGTAAATTGGGAGTACTTACTTGAGCTCGGCTGATTGCATGCACCACACCCTTTTCTCGTTTTCAAAAAAATCTTTTCTTTCTATGTTCTTTTTCCAAAACCCTTTTTCAAAAATGTTTTTCTTTTGAAAATCCTTTATCGTGTCCTTAGTTTGAGTTTAAATACACTCGAATGCATATCTGAATCCCTCAAAACAAGGCTCTGATACGAATTTGTAACGACCCAAAAATCACGACCAAAAATTTCTTTAAAAGCATTACTAGAATCATATTTATAAAAACTGTATCATAAGTCATAACATAAATTCTCGAGTATTAATTCAAAACATAATATCATTATCAGAGTCGAACATTCCCAGGCTAACTAACTACGGTGTGTACACTGCAATCTCCCCGAGCTCCTCTTTTGAAAACTGGGTACCTGAAACCAAAACTGAAAACCGTAAGCACGAAGCTTAGTGAGCTCCCCCAATCTAACACATACCATACAAAAACATATAAAGCACATACTGGGCCTTGCCCACTGCATCGGACCAATGTCCGGACTAACTGGGGCCTTGCCCCCTACATCAGACTGAAGTCCGGAAACTGACTGGGACCTTGTCCCCTGCATCGGACCGAAGTCCGGACTAACTAGGGCCTTGCCCCCTGCATCGGACCGAAGTCCGGAAACTGACTGGGATCTTGTCCCCTGCATCGGACCGAAGTCCGGACTAACTAGGGCCTTGCCCCCTGCATCGGACCGAAGTCCGGAAACTGACTGGGACCTTGGCCCCTGCATCGGACCGAAGTCCGGGCTAACTGGGGCCTTGCCCCCTGCATCGGACCGAAGTCCGGAAACTGACTGGGACCTTGTCCCCTGCATCGGACCGATGTCCGGGCTAACTGACTGAACATAGCATAGCATAACATATCAACTAGCATGAACACATATACTGCATACTACATCGGGCCGTAGCCCGGAACACATAATACATAACACATAAAACATAGCACATAAATCCTGTCTGAGCCACGAAGGCATCAAACACACTAACTACTGCATCGGGCCGAAGTCCGGAAACTACTGCCAACTGGACGGGCCGGCATTGTGGCCTTAGACCTGTCCCTACTGGAAGGAAACTCACCTGAGACTGCTGAACTGATGCTGCTAATCCTCTTGACTGCTACTTGACCTCTGACTCCGAACTGCTGCTCCACTAGCTCCTCAAGCTACCAATATCAATGCAACACTGAGTCTAACTGACCCCCGAAAGGCAATCAAGTCCACCCTGGTCCAAAGTCAACCTTCCAGGTCAACCCTATTTGCCGAGTCACCCTACTGACCCGCCGAGTTCAAAATGATCAGATTCCTTTCATTCACGACTCGACTCGCCGACTCAGTCCATGACTCGCCGAGTCCACCGATTTCTGAGTCCAGACCTGTTCAATTCACTGAGTCTCCACTCGACTCACTGATTCGAGTCACAACTCGAAGGGTTTGGGGTTTCGCGACCTGACTCGCCGAGTCCAAGAACAGACTCGCCGAGTCCAAGGCAATCTTCATACGACTCGACGAGTTGTTCATCCCACTCGTCGAGTTTCTCCAAAACTTCATGCTACTCGCCGAGTCCACTCAAAGGACTCGTCGAGTCCCTTCAGATCTCCTTACATGCAGAGGATTTTTGAGTCATGCATGGACTCCAAACTATAGATCCACCCTTCCCAAGCCTATTCCACACGTAAAGTTGCAAACTTTACGTGTAGAGAAGGAGATCTAGGCAAGGTACGCCATTAACTAGGGTGTAAGGCCAAGGGACTTCAAAATCGACACAATGGCTGATACTTTATGCTTCTCCAGGCCCTAAAACACTTGAATCTGAAGTAGCAACTCCAGATCCAGCTTCTAACCCAAAATAATAACATTATGGAAAAAGAGCCCCAACAACCACACATAGATCTAGGTGCAAAAAGGGTCCAGGAACTAGTTTATTACCTCCAAGTGCTCAAAATGAACTCACAATCCCAGATCTATAGCTCCTTCTTGCTCCTCCAAGTTCCTTCTTCCTTTTCCAAGCTTTAAAGCACCTTCCAAGGCTCAACTAGGAGATATGACGGCTAGGGTTTGATATCCAGGGCTAAAGAGGCAGTAAGGAACCCTAGGAAGAAGATTAAGACATTTATATAGGCCCCAAGTCCCGAATTTAGGGTTTTCCACGCACAGACAAGACTCGTCGAGTCACCTTGACCGACTCGCCAAGTCGGTCACTTACACCTTGACCCGGATCCCGCTCGGACTCGCCGAGTCGGCCCTTAATTTGGGGCTTTTCTTTCCCTTCTTGATCTTCGAAACTTTGGGTGTTACATTATAGTTTAGGTAACTTGCTCGCAAAGGCAGATTTGAATAAATTAAAGAGAAAAAATTGAAAATTTAGCCAAATACTCTAATTACTTTGTGGAAAATAGCAAAAAAAAAAAATTACAAAAATAGCCCTTAAAATCGTAGATGGATTAAACCCATCTACGATTTTGCCCTTCCATCTACGATTTTGTGAAGTTCATCTGCGATTTCGTGGGATCTAGTATAAAAACGTTTTTTTCTTCATTTTTCACTCTCTCTCTCTCTCTCTCTCTCTCTCTCTCTCTCTCTCTCTCTCTCTGCAATTTCCCTAGAGCTATCATGGACGATTTCTTCAACAATCCTGAAAATATGGTAAGATCTTAACTCATTTTGTGTTTGAATAAACATTTATCAAGTGTAGGTTTTGTTTATTTAGGATTTATCCTATTAGTTTTTGAAAAAAAAAAAAAAACAAAAAAAAAAAAAAAACAAACAAACAAACTATAGTATGTGTTATTGGGTAATTGTGTTGTATTTGACAGATAGAATAGTATTTATTAGTAGCCTTGAAGTTTCGATGCTATTTGATTAGTAGTTATATGAATGTACAAGTATATAATACATAACGTGTGCATTGAGTTATTGTACATATGGTAATTTTTTGTTAATAAGTTTAGTGAAATGAGTTTTTTTAATAAGATAATGCTTCTTATTGATTGACGTGGTATTACATTTGCATATTTTTAGTCTACGTGCAGTTTAGTTTTTTAAATTAATGTTTATTTATTTGTCATTACTATGAAAAAATGGTTACAATATGGTTACATATTTTTAGTCTACATATTGGTTTGCACATTGTTATGGTTGTAATTTGAATGTTAGTTTATTTATTCCATTTAATATCCATAATATTTCTAAAGAAAATAGTTGTAATTTGAATGTTGGTTTATTTATTCCATTTAATATCCAGATATTTTAAAGAAAATAATTGGTTAAAATATGGTTATATATTTTTAGTCTACAATAATTGGTTAAAATATGGTTATATATTTTTAGTCTACATGTTGTTTTACGCATCGTTAATATGTTGTTGTTTTTCAACATGATTATAGAAAGTTAAATGTTAAAGTTGTTGTCAACCTAAAAGGATCGGGGTGCGACATTTGGGAAGTATTGGAGGTGTTGCATGGTGCACGACGCAAAAGTTTTAGACAAACTGTGTTTGGTTACTTGTTAGACGTTCCTCATTTACAAGGGGACATGTTGATGTTCTATAAAATGTTTCTTCATCAGCTATGGTCGAACGCTATAGTATCCCCAAATGACATTAAACGGTTATATTTTAGCTTGGGGGATACGAAAATGGTTTATGGCCGAGAAGAGTTTTGTTTGATAACCGGGTTTAATTTTGGTGTGTATCCCAAAATGATTGGGAAAAAATTCTCATAAAAGAAGTTAGTAGTCAAAAAAGATGTTTATTGTGGGAACGTCTATTTCCGAACTATACAAATAGTTCGGTGAAAATCTATGACTTAAAAAGTTTTATTTTAAATCATCCCTTCTTAGAAGCTACTGACGATGACGTAGTTAGAGTGTGTCTTATATACGTTTTGTGTGAACGATTTTTAGGAAAATAAATAAATTACCGGATGTCGCAAGACTGGTTTTTGTTGGCCGATAATTTGGATGTGTAGAACAAGTATTTTTTTGTCGAGTTTGAAAGTTTCATATTATTAATGTTAATGTATATTATAATTAGTTTTGCTTGGGGTACCTATATGTGGGAGTTTACCTATGATGACAATGAGGATACGTGAAACAAGATAGATAGATATTTTTCACTATCGGAGCGTCACCAAACTTTTAGATACTCCATTTCAGGATTTACTCTGCCTTTTACGGTATACAAATTTATTATTATTTGTAAGATGTTATTGCTATGTTAGTTATTTTAATTCTTATTACTATAATTGTGAAAATTGTGGATATGACTATATGAGATGCTTCCGGTTGTTCGTGCTGGTGGATTTGCGTTACGAAAAAACAGACACCTCAGATCAAACGATGGAGTGGTACCAAAAAAAATTGAAATTGGTTGATGTGAACAAGATTTTTGACATGATAAAGGTTTTTAAATTATTATTTTAATTTTAAAAAATTTATGATTTCAGTTTTATATGCATTTTTAAAATGTTAAATTGTTTTAGGAGGGACTACAACCAATGCATATCATGTCACCGAGTGATGAGTAGATGACGTCTTCTTATTATATCCCATGTCAAGAGTATGTATATGGTGAACGAAATTCAGTTCCATCCCCAGTACGGGACCATTTTAGGAGACGAGGAATCTTTGTCTAGTATATCTAGTGGTCACTCTCACGGTAGAGGTGGACGTAGTGGAAAACCAAGCTTAGAGGAGGTGTTGAAACGGCTACATGCACTTGAGCAACAAGTGTTTATGAACTGAGAACCTACTAAGGTGTTTGTAGAAGAAGTAGATAATGAAAGCATGTGGAACAACATCACTTTTGAGGAACCTACAGAATTCCAAACAAATTATGGTGAAAAGGTTAATGACACCCTACATTTATGATATAATTTGTTAACAAGTTTGTAATTTTTTGTTAATATTTTATTGCTAAAAATGTAGGTTTTAGATGATGAGGCGATGAATAAAAATAATGTCAATAAATTTTTTGGTGATATTGAAGACGAAAAGGTTATTATATATGTTACAAATATGATTTAAATTGTTAATGTTAAGGCGCCTTTAGTTAATAATTACAATGTTTTAATGTAGTATTTGGACGAGAGGATACACAAAGCGGGTCGGAGTATGAATCAATTCAATGATGCTGTTTTCACTTTTGATTCGAATACACTAGAAATGTTTCAAGGTGAGTAACCATACTTCATTTCTAGTTAGTTGGTATCTAGATATGTAATTTTTATTGTGTTATGTCAAATATATAATATGTTGATTATTATTGATCAATGATTTATGAGCTAATAATAGAGTATTATTGTATGGTGTAATGGAAAACTACACCAAATTATTGATGTTTGGAAAAATAAGGTGGTACAATTGAGATTTATAATTTCTTATTACTATGTAGAGTAATAAGCTTATATAGATAATGTAACACCTACTTTATGGTATGCCATATTTCCAATTATAAAATTTGTTGTATATGGAAAAAGGGTTTTGAAATGGAATCATATGCGCGAGTTGAACGGTTCTTAGTCGCGAAGCACTGCGAAACCCTAATGAAAGATGTGTCATTAAAAGGGTCGCGACACGACACTGTTGTTTTCACGAAAATCCTAATCTCGAGCTTTGGAACCTTGTTTAAAATCACTATAATTTAGGGTTTTCTCTTATCCTTAGCTTCCTCCCTGAAAGCGAAACCCTAACCCCCTTTGTGTGTTCTTGAGCATTCTTAAGCTTTTGAGTGATTCTTGGTGAAGAAATAAGCCTTTGATGCATTGTTAAAGTTCATGTTGTTTCACGCATAGATCCATTGGTTGGATGTGTATTTGGTCATTCATTGTCCCTTTTTCTTAATGTACTTGGAGTTTGGAGAACTCCATAACATTATTATTTTTATGGAATGAATTCTAGACCTTTGGTTACGAAAAAAAAAATAGCTTGCATGAACCCTTTAAAAGCCATGCGTAAGGTTTTGGTCATTTTGATCTCCTTTAAAGTCAAGCTAAGTATTTTGCCTGATTGGACCATGGATTTCTCCATTAAGACCCTTGTTTGATTTATAAATGTGAGTATTAGCTTTGGTCATAAGAGATTAGGTTCTTAGAAAGTAAACGTTTATGCCTAGAAAAGCGCAACGCGGCCAACGAAGGGTGGCGACGAGAAGCTTGAAGGGTTTTCGTGACTATTTTGTGGCCTAGTATTTTAACCAGCTGTCCATTAACCGTTAACTGTTAACTTTAACTAGTTGACCGTTGAGGTTTTGACCTTTTTGACTTTAGGTCAAACTTTCATGGATGTGAGCATCAGACTGAGGTTTGACCTTTTGGTTGACGTCATGTTGTTCATGTAGCTGATTCATTCGAGGACAAGTGTTTTTGATTTTCAGCGCTCTATTTTAGGTGAGTTTTCCCATTATACTACATGTGACAATATGTGTGTGTGCATATATATATATATATATATATATATATATATATATATATATATATATATATATATATATATATCCTTTGTGTAATAGGATGTAGGTGTACTGTTTGTATGTTGTTTGACTTGTTGTATGATGTGTTCATATCACTATTGAAGGGTTGATATTGGAATGACGATAAGCTATGATTCGTCAGTTGATGAAGGATCGACGATGGGTCGTGAGTCAAGCGGAACGACTTAAGTTCGCGAGCCGTTTGGTTGTATGCATTGTTTGTGCTTTAGAATACGTGGTATTTCGGTGAACTCGCTAAGTTTTGTATGTAGATTTATTGATTAAATGATTTTCAGGTAGTTTTGCTGATAACTAGAAGAGCTTGGTGTGATTGTACCGTACATATTGAGACTTGCATTGTTTTGAGATGACTCTCTTTTAATTTAATTTTTGTGGTTTTAAAATAATTGGTTAATTTCAATCTTCTTTAAAGCAGTTTTTTGGGTTGTTTATCTATATTTTAGAAATAAAAATTTGTTCAAAAAATTAGGACGTTACAACTAAGAATCTTGGTAGATGGTTGTCATGTGAAGTAATTAACTTATATCATTAATGGTCATCGTTGACAGATTAGGAAAGCTTGTATAGTTACAATTATATCTTATCATTATTGAATGATATTGTGACATCCCCATTTTCATGGACAAAAAAAATCGATTTTGTTTATGCTTGTTTAAAAATCAGAGTAACATTTTAAAGTGTTGCGGAATTTATTCGGAAAAGAAAATATCATAAATATTTTTTTAAAACATTTCCGAAGAAATGTATTTCATTAAAAACTTCAGGGTGTCATGTTCAATACAGATCAAAAGCATAAGCAGGACAATATAAGCCTTACAACATTTATTCATATCTACAGGCCAACAATCCGTAATCCATCATCCAAACATCACATCTACGCTCGAGTGCCACTACCTGTAATACAAAAAACTGAGTAGGTCAGGCTTGGGAGCCTGGTTAGAACATAGGGTTTTCAACCCACAATAAATAAGTTTATTAATTTCTTCAACCAACAATAACCCGATTACCCATTCCCGTTATCCTCACTTTACGTCCCTAACACACCTATCATAAGGGACCTAGCATAAGGATCATCATCGGGATGGACACTACTGCTAAGGGGGTTCCTCAACAATAAATGTCCTTAAGACAACCATGAGGGGGATGTAATACACCGGTGAAGACATCGTTGACAAACACCTACAGGTTGCGAGCCTGCTAGTGTTCCATTGGACTGTCTAGAAAAGTCTGTGGTCATCATCTATACTCCTCTAGATGACTGGAAACATCGTCAACGTCGAGGCCTCTCATCATTTTATTTCATCACACCCAACTATTACATCTATCCATGTTTTACCCAAGACATTTTTTAGATATAAAATACGTATACATTTTAAATTATTTAAAACATGTATAAAATCTTTCATCCAGCATACACAACAATTATTAAGACAATATGCACACATAGCACGTAATTTATGTAAAATATTTCATATCTATGTGTAAGATGAAAGTAACTATGGACTCACTTGTTAAAGTGACGACTCGAAATTCGAGCAGCGCTTCACTTCTTAACAATATGATTTCCTTCGACGAAATCTAGTATTATTACCACTAGATTTTAGTCTAATATTTATTGCGACTAATTATTAGTCTAGATTCGTCATTAACTCAGAGTCTACTTCATGATCTATCAAGTGAGGATCAACCAGGCCGGATAGTTGGGAGGTAGGACCATTTCGGCATATAGCTTTTCTGAAATCCAACAACCAAACCCAACATGACCAGTACAGACACCTCTCTCGTAAGTAGTTCCATCAATATAATGACTTTGAATCACTGATAAATCTTATTTATAGGTTCTAATAACGATATTATATTTATATATAAGCTATATTTAAAGTATGGTAGTTGTATATCACTTACAGCGGGTTTTTATTAAAAACCAAGCTTCGCTGGAGCAGTGTTTTCGAGCTGAAAAGCTCTTTTTCTTGGTGCCTTCGGGAGCTCCGGGGCTTCCTACTAGTGATAGGGGTACCCTAGGCTTTAGGGGGGGTAGGGTAGTTTAGAGAGAGAGAGAGAGTAGAGAGAGAAAGGGATAGTGAATTGGTGAAAAAAAAAGTGGCTGTCTTCGCAACCTATTTATAGGCAAGAGGTCCTCGGTCTACGCAGGGCATAGCCTCGGACGCGGTGTGTTTGTACCGGGACATGTCGCTCTCCTGATGGTGCATCGTGGCTAGCCTTTGGTCCAAGCATTGCGACCCCGTGCGGCGCTCCTTTCTCGTAAGCATGGAACTCCTCGTACGCTAGGTGTTCTTCTTGTACGCGAGGCATAGCGAGGACAGGTGTCTCCATCCAAAGCGAGGTTGTGGGCAGCAAGCGACGACTGAGATTGTGCGACGTCATCGGTACTCGCAAGTCCGAATCCCAATTTTTAAAATTCATAAATTTTGCATACGAGCTCCGTTTTCGACATTCTTTATATCCACATGTAGGCGGGAACGTACTCTACAACTTTCGTTTAGACTCTATCGGCTAATTTTGACTTTACTTTTAAAGTTATATTTTTAACAGGCCGGGACAGGTATAGTCCGTTAAAAATTCATAACTTCTTCATCTGACGTCCGTTTTCATCTATTTTTTTACCGTTACGCTACTATTAACGAGATCTTAGATTCTCGTTTAGGTCATGTCAGCTAAAAATCGTTCAATCTAAAATTCGAACTCCGGGCTACATACTGTTAAGCCGAAACTTAGAAAATCATAACTTTCTCATACGAATTCAGATTTGGACGTTCATTTTATGCATGCTCTCGGTTTAACGAACACTATGACTTTTGTTTAGATTACTAAGGCTAAAAATCTATGTATCGTAAATTCACTATTTACGTCGCGCGGTGTCGGATCGGTTCTATCACGAAACTTCGACAAGCCATAACTTCTTCGTTATAACTCGGATTTCGGTGTTCTTTATATATCCAGAATCATTGTCACGACCACTACAGCTTCCTTCATCGATATCGGGTTTATCTTACACTTTATTTTTTACGTTTATTTTTATCCTTTATTTATTATATCATTATAAACAAATATAAAACATATAATTCACATAATTATCAAGTAATTCGTCTTTATTAATTCTAAATAGGTTACAATGGTTGACCTTGACTACTACATCATTATACTAATGCGTAACCCAGAAACATGGGCATTACAAATATTGGGAGTTTATGTACAACTATAGTTATAGCATTTCATTATTGAATAATGTAACACTCATTTATGATTAAGGAATTATATATGTTTCCATCTTGATAGTTGGTAGTTGTTTGTCTTATTATGTGATTATAAGTGATTTTTGGGGGAGAATATCAACAAAATAAGTATAATAAAATCTAGTAGTGTTAGTGGTTGTAATACTATGGTTTGAGAATGTCAAATCCTAGTGGTAGCCATTATCGTCTGAGTACCATGAGTTAAATTTATTGGGGTACGGCGATAGTTTTTATGGTCGTAATATATATGTTGGGGATTTACATGTCAAGGGAAGCATTGGTGGTAGTAATACCATAATTTTATGTTGTTAAACAATAGTGGTAGCCTTTGTAGCTGTAATACCGTTGGAGAATATTGTTAAACAATAGTGGTAGACTACGTGGCCATAATACCATTGGGGTGTTCAATGTTACAACTAAAAGGTTTTTGTGACTCCGACTGGACAAATGTGAAGATTCTCAAAGATTATCACTAGTTTTTGTATCTTTTTGGGGATTCATTAGTATCTTCGAAATAAAAGCAGCAACCAATTGTGTCAAGGTCATCAACAGAAGTTAAACATAATGCAATGGTCATTGCAACATCTGAATTAGTATAGTTAAAACAACTTCTAAAGGACTTCAATATTGACACCAAAGAACCAAATTTTATATTTTATGATAATGATTCGGCTCTACAAATTGCTATGAACCCAACCTTCCATGAGAGGACCAAACATATAGAAGTTGATTGCCGTTGTGTCCATTAAAATATGGTTGACAAACAATCAAATTTCTTCCAATTCACTCATCATTACAACTTGCAGACATGTTTACAAAACCTTTACCAAGTGCCAAGCTTCAACCTTTTCTCAACAAGATGAGCCTCGAGAACATTTATTCTTCATCTCCATATTGAGGAGGAATATTAGAGGGTATTATTGTAATTTAGAGATAATGAGTATTTATGTAATTTAAGTTATTAGTTTGTTAGAATTTGTAATGTTAGTTAGTTAGTTGACAGCTTAGTTATCATATCTCATGTATAAGCGTACTGGTTCACATTGTTTTGAATTTAAGAAAATCATTTCCCACTTTAAAATTGTAATATTAATCAAACCAAGCCAAGTTGGATTAAAAAAATTAATCCTATTCTAATAATTCTAATAAATGAATAGGTTTATTCTTCTATTGATAAATGTCATATTATTAGAACTCCTCATTAATATTATGTCACCTATCATGCCACTTTTTAACCTATTAATTATCAATTTCAATTTTTTATTTTTAAATTTCTCAATCTAATTACGTTAACTTAATAATTGATTCTCCATTTTAAATTTTAAATTTTTTTCACTGTAACTATATTAAATTAATAATATTAGATTATAAAATAAATACATGTTATAAGGTGATGTAACTTCACATATTTACTTAAATAAACGATTATAATTTTATATAAAAAAATATCTTTTAAACAACAATTTATTTAAAATAATTGATTAATAATTTTGATTTTTTAATATTAAAATTTAATTAATTTTATAACTGTGGTTCTCACGAGTTATAAACTAGTCAACTCTAATAAATGGAGGTTATGTTTTATCACATGTTACATTCTCATTCAATTTGCTAAATATCATTTTGTGGTTATTTTGAATTAATTTTTTTCTACATATCATTTTATGGGTTTTTTTATTTTAATAAATTCAAGACAATGAATGTAATAATTATAATAAATATAGTAATAAATAAATATCAATTTTATTAATGGAGTTACCTTTTTATTTAAAAATTCTCAAATTAAAACTCATTAGTTTATTTATTTAAATTTAAAAGATAAAAAAAAACAATTTTAATAATTTATTATTTTTCTTATTTTCTTACAAATCTAAATTTCTTAAATATGTAGACATTTATATTTATTTTTTTAATTAACCCATGTAATACATGGGTGAAACACCTAGTGTATAATATTGTAACATCCGAAAATTTAATGTACACCTAAATATTTTTATAATTTCAAAGTAAACATGGTGTATGATTACATTAAACTACTTGTACAATTAGTTATTAAATTTTGTAAATACAAAAAACTTCCAAGATCAATATCGAGTTTACAAATTACAAAACAAGCATAAAGCTAATATTTTAAACTTCAAGTCTTTATCACGACATATAATATTTCCCTTTATTAGCATTACTAGATCTTGTAACATACATTATCAAACAAACATAATCTTAAAATCTTAGTGAGTAACAAATTTAAACCGTCGTATGAGTTTATAAACAACTCTTTTTAAAACATACAATATTAATATGAATTGTACACGTTTAACATTAATTCATCAAATGAGTTTAGTCTCAAAAGACCACTGAGACTCGCCAATATCATTGATACCATTCAACAACAATGGTTATTAGCTTCTTATAACATATAATTTATCATTAGTAAATATTAAACACCAATTAGGTATGGCCACTCACTTGGATATATACATCATCCAAAGTACTACTTAAACTACATAGATAGATAATATTCATTCTAAGGTTATACATACATGTATGTATACTAAATCTTTCTATTATCACCAAAATAGTGTAGGAGTTACTCACACCATTAAGCTTTATACAGATGACGCTCCAACCTTCCGATTGCCTTACCCAATCCTCCTTTGTTTACTAGAACTAGAATACATAAATACATGTATGTGTTAAAAGTCTTTCATAAAACTTGGTATCATTTTGCTAAATTCACCTCATAACAAATTATGTAATCTTTCACCCATGTACTTCGTTGAATTTCATAATTAAGTCATTTCATATGACATATCCCATTTAGACAACACCATTTCATGTGTATGTACAACTCTATATATATATATATATATATATATATATATATATATATATATATATATATATATATATATATATATATATATATATATACACACACATGGCACCACTCCTTAATAAACAAGTATATCAAATTCTTGCATACAGCTTAATAACTTCATTTACACCAGTTATTTGTCATATTAAATAATTTAAACTACTTAATCCATTAAGCTGTGGACTCAATTTCATTATTCAAGAAGTTACATAACTAGGTTTTATCGCTAATCTTCCCTAATCTATCATCAAATCATGTCTATAGATGATAATAATTCATTAGAACTACAACACATTAAACATGGATTCCTTCCCTATATTTTTGAATTCATTTAGGGTTTTAGAAAATCTCCAATTTCTACCAAGTATAGTACAACTAGAATGGAAGATTAGAAAGAGTTTACCTTAATTCAGTGGATTAATAACTAAATCCTAGTTGTATCTTTGCTCCAAACTTTTCCCATGAGTTTGAGTGTGTAGATTGCACCTTAGTATGTGTTTTGGGAGAGTGTTTGAGCTAAATTACCGATTTTGTGTTGCACCTTATTTTGATCTGATTATGAGTATGTTTCGTGTACCCTTCTTCCCTATGCACCTTGTTTGGCGTTATGACCTATTTTTTTTACTTTGGTTGTTGAAGGTCGTCGCCAATAATAGATAGCAACCTACTTTCCTTCTGTGCTGCATGACTAGTATTTTGACATCTCGCGTACCAAAGTACATTCTTGTCACTGTTAATTTTTATGTAACTCTCTTCTCGCCTAACCTACATGTTGTGTACCTATGACCCAACACGCCGTGTAATGCATCAAATACTTTTACCTTTAATGCCAATTTCTTATTTCCATCCCATTATCAAATTTCAACATGAAAAAATGGTCTTTAAACAAAAGAACATGGCTTATAATATACCAATACACACACATATACATATATCTCGAGTTTAAGAAAAACAAGTATTACAAGTATCTAGTAAACATTTAAAAATAACTTGATTTGGCTAATTTTCGTCTTCCACCAGTTCCTGAGTTTGACAATGTGGAAAGCCGGAAACAAGAGATTAGATGGTGTGGAACTATTGATACTAGAATGAGAGGGGAAAATGAAGAATGTTTAAATATGTTGCAAGACTTTTAAAAAATTGTTATTTTGTGAAAAGTGTTGCACCATTTTTTTTTCTCATGTTAGTATCTTACTCTAATAAATGAAAGTTTTTTTTGTCACATGTCACACTCTTATTCAATTTGCCAAATGTCATTTTGTGATTATTTTGAATTGATTTTTTTCCACATGTCAATTTGTGAGTTTTTCTATTTTATTAGATTCCATATAATATTTTAATATAATAATTACAATAAATGTAGTAATAAATTGATGTCATGTTAGGAATAAAATCCTTTTAGATTGATTAGATTCTAACAAGTAAAGTATTAACACGATTTGAAAATAAGAATATGAGATGGATCAAAAGATGTCGAATGATTAAAAACCACAACCTCAGAAGAAATCTATAAAGAATTGCTACTGTAGAGGCGTGCTAAGGTTATAAGAAAGTATCAATCCAAAATTAACAACTACGATTTCATGCATGCACTATATATACTATAACCCTAATAATAAATACGGTTGGACAGGTCCAAACCGTGTGCATAATGGACTTAAGTAAAATAGCCCAATGACGCAATCTGTTATACCTAACACTCTCCCCTTTTGCGTCAATTGAGGGCGAGAGATACTTCATTGCTGTGTTTTAATGATTGTGTTGAAAAGTTTGGTATTCACAGCAAGCATAGTCCTGCGAAATTGAATGTACCAGCGAAGCATGTCATTGAAGTTCCTTTTCGATGCTTCATCATCTAAGGGGGACTTGTTTATAATCTCCAAAACATGTTCAAGGCAGGATGTGGAGAACAAGTATTTATCAGGCAAAGAGAAAAGACACTTTTGAAACACCCCAGGAACATCAGTCCCTCATTGAAACATCATAGTTAAATAGGCTGTGTCGATCTTGCCTAAGCTTATTTCGCTCATATCACTCGTTTTCTCAATTGGATTCACTGTGGGGTTTCGCTTCATGGCTTTTGCAACCTCAATATCGAGCTTCGATACCTCGTATATATATGAGACCAACATTCGCTTCAAATGAGCCAGAATGGGTTCATATTTTTGTTCTTCAGTTAAAAGAAGACTCAGCAGCAGGATCCAATCATATGGATTAAGGTTGGGTAGATGTGCAAGCGTAAACTCGTGCAAAGAGTTATCAGATCCCCGTGTTGCCTTGAATTTTGCTTTAACGAAACCTCCAGCAACGAAGGGCCCTGTGACCTTGACTGTGGTTAATTTCTGAAGCCTCCAAGTCAGGTACTATGGTTTGCCATAAGTGAGATAAAATTCAATCAAGGCTTTATCCACTTTTGCGTCTGGTGAGGGAACATCAACGATGGAGTCAAAGCAGTGAAAGACGAAGTTTCCCTTAGTAATTGGCATGTCAAACTGATTATCCCTCGTGTTGGTCAGATTGAATGACATCATAGGCTCCAACCAATGAATGCTGGGAAATTCAATAGCTTCATACATTAACTTCTCCATAGTCCACGAAGGAAATAGCGTTTTCTTGCATTCCAACGCATCATGAGCTTCTTTCTCTAATCATTCTTTCTCCTGCAGTTCCCTTTCAATTCTTTCATTTTCATAACTACATGTTCTCGTAACTTTCATTTTAGCAGAGCTTCTTTAGTTTTGTCTTCATCATCATCGACACTCATTGGCCCTTTTCCTTTAGAACTTGAAGTTACATTAACCTTCGGTTCGGCTGTCTTTGGTTTCTCCCTGCCTTAGCAACTTTTTTGTTTTCCCCTTATTTCGGAAGGACAGGGGCCTCATGAACACCTTCAATCTGATTAAGATGAGCGAAGGTAGGACGAAGCTTATCAGCTAAGTGCCTTCGAAGGGTGATGGTCAAGATTGAATCGTGTGCTTCAATGAGATTGGACAGGAGGGAATTGACATCACGAATGTATGACTTCATAACAACCCTCTCAGACTTGAGCTCATCGATTTCAGACTTCATGTGCTTGAGCTTTATTGTTTGAGCACGAAGTTGAGTAATGCGAAGAGCGAGCTCGTCCATGATCTTACTTTCAACTGCCAAATCATCTTGGAATTTCATGGGCCTTATCGAAATAGAAGAATGGAAGGTAGTATTGTCGTCTGCAATGTTGGAGCAAAGCTTCTCTAATTTTTCACATTTAGACCTTAGTAAAGCGTTGAGGTTAGAAATTGCCGCATTCGCCTTGACATTGTTACTTTCAGTAGCAGTATTGAGATGTGTCATGAATACCTTCGTTTATGTGATTAGTTTATCGACTTTTCGATCGCCTGCTGATTTAATAAAGTAGAACCTTCAACTGTTTTTTTCTCCTATCAAGATTCGATGCATGCTATTTGACCAAGGTATCAAGCATACTTTTGACTGTGGCTTCAGAATATGCATGGCTCGTGGAAGCAGTAGCAGAATCAAGAAGTGTATCCAACTTAGTGTTCAGTTCCTTGAGATGCTTCTTAGTGAGAGGAGCATCGTCATCACTATCATCTTGAATAGAGAAAGGACTATAATGGAATGTGTCAAAATCCAGTCCATCACCACCAAGATGGTCTTCAAAGGTATGATCAGGCTGAGGGAAACCAAAGACAGAGTTTCCCCCGCATCAGATGCATTAACATTGATGAGAGTTTCGCCTGTGGTAGAGGGTGTAGTGGTTTCAGTGTAGATAGGTGGTGGCTGAGATGAAACTGGGACGCATTATGTAGTGACAAGAGGTGGACAAGGTGCGATGGTAATTGGAATAGTAGTGTGAGTAGGAAAAGGAGGTGGAGTTGGAACAAAATCATTTAAAGGTACCTCGTGTGGTAAGGTGGAGGCAAATCACCACGAAGTGATCCTTCAGATTGAGAATCTTTGCTTGCGCTTGATTATTCTATAGTTGTCTCCTTAAGAACATACTCGGTATCGCTTGTAGAAGATGAGTTGGGCTTCAGAGTCATCTTTCTTATTTTTAGCTTCTTTGGAGTGGGAACTTGTGTAAATGGACCTTCTGAAACCCCTTTCTTCTTATCTCCCTTCTTTCCTCCCTTTTTGGTTTTACTAGCCTCGTCTAAGGAGCGTTGCATCTCAGGAGTAAGCTCCCTAGGACCCAAAATAGGGCGCTTCTTATACTCAGTAATAATCTTGCTAGCCCCAAAACCGCATCGGTACATAGTCTCCGGAATTGACCCCACAAATAAGAACTTTGAATTATCAGCGGTGATGATCTTTGGAGTATGGAAGGTGGATATCGATGACATTAATGAGTCCACCATCATCGGAATGTTGAACTTGTCAATTTCCCTCTGCACTACTATCGTCCAAAAACGTGCACAAGATATCTCGCTGTGTAGAGATGAGTAATCCATACTCTGCACCAAATGAGCCCACAATATTGAGCCGTAATCAAGGTTAATCCCATAGCAGAGGCCATGAAGGATGGTCATGAACAATTTTCTGGCACAACCCAACCCAACAAATCTCTCAGAAAAGACTTTGAAGAGTAGAGTAAACAAACCATTCCATTGTGGTGGTAGACAGGAATTCTTGAACTTGGTGATTGTGGTGAGAGTTTCGGTATACCACATGTGATAAAACATCTCGAAGATTTGAGCAATGGAGATGGACTCTGGATTTACCATTGAATCAACATAGTGTAGCCCTAGAAGAGAACAAAACCTGGACTTGGAGACCGAGTGTTTCTTATCATGAACTTCGAAGATGATATTTACCTCCTCTTTGACATACTTAGCAGATGAGAAGTTTTCGACAACAAGGACATGGGAACACATTCGACCTTGGTTAAGGCATTAACCAAAGGTGAGTACTTCAGGCACTCGATAATGGGAAGCATGTACGCGTCATACTTGAACGGAGCCAATTCGAGGATCAAGTTCTGGTTGGGCTTGATGCTAAGTAAAGAAGACCTAGCAGTGTGTTCTTGAACATATGAGGAATCGGCCATTGTTGCAGGTTCATGAAGAAGAGGATGAACAGTGAGATAAATCCCCTTTAGGTTTCTTAAAAGTATTGAGAGTGGTAAAGAAAAATAAGGGATTTGAGAAAACCCTTTATACAATTTACCAGGAGATAGAAAAGTGTTGATGACGATTGCGTGATTTTCTCTGAAATGATGCTTGGAAAGCACGATGTACCAACTGTTACTCAGAAAAAGGTGTTAGGTGGTGTGATGATAGAAATCGATTCAAATTCTCACGCCTTTTGGTTTGAAATCCTATCTTCTTTGCTACGTCAAGAATAACTTGTTTTCTATGCTTCAGTTCTTAATCATAAATCATTAGTTAGCCTTTCGCTTAAATAAATCCATGTGGAAGCGATATATCATAAGAGCTTGTAAAACGAAAGTGCCATTGTAACACCGTAAATTTCAAAACAAAATTTTCAAATTTTCATAAAACATAATTCAATTAATATTCATAAAACAACCATATTAATTATCCAACTCAAGTCAATACAAAATCTCAAGATCACAAATGTATAAACTCCGTGTGTGTGTGTACGGATCAAGCCGGCGCCTTCCCGCGGTCGTCACTAGTACCTGAAATAATAACATCAAACACTGTAAGCACAAAGCTTAGTGAGTTCCCCAAAATACCACATATAACACATATTAGCCACTCGAGGCTATAACTCTGTGGGTTTGTGCACCCAAATCCTGTGAACCCTCAGGTTCTAACTCTGATAAACATGCACCACATAATTCACATAGAAATAATGCAGTACAACACATAACATACATAGCATACAAATACTCTATCACATAACTCTGGTTACCTACTCAAGGTAAAGTATAGTGAGAAGACTCACCTCGCGTATCTCGGTATCTCACGAATCCTGGAAATCCCTCGTGCTCGATCCTCCTAGCTCTAATCCTCCTATATCATCACATGTCTCTGATTAACACTTTATATTTCTAAGGTTGACTATCCCTGAGAAGTCAACACAGGTCAACTCTGGTCAACGGTCAACTGTCAACTTTGACCGGACTCGGCGAATGCGCTATGGCGACTCGACGAGTCTAGACGTTTTCACCAACTCTCTAGAACTCCCGTTCTACACGTCGAGTACTCCCCCCTGACTCAACGAGTTCCACCCGGAAGAATCACGGGGCCACCCCGACTCAACTCGCCGAGTCTCAAGAACAACTCAGCGAGTCCCAGTTCGACTCAGTCCACCTGTCGTCCCTCTCTAACTCACCCTGACTCACTGAGTCAACCCATGACTCGATTGGACCACTCATTGAGCGAACCCAAGGCAATCTTCAAACTACTCGCCGAGTCTGATGAATAGAGTCGGCGATTCCATGCCATGCAACCACTCCAACTTGCTTCTAAGGTCAGATCTGCTTCCACAATCTATAGATCTGGCCTCCATAGACTGATTCATCACGTAAAGCTTCTATCTTGGTGCCCATAACACACCCCATGGCTCATAAATAGAGTTTTGACCTAAGGCATAAGGATTCCAATCCAAAACCTCCATTGATTCCCAAAAAGCTTGGGCAAAGGGACACTCTGGACCTCCAAGGGTCCAGATCTATGGTTTAAACCACATAAGGGACCAAGGGGGCACTAGATCTTGCCATAAAAGGGTTCAACAAACCCTAAATCAAAATAAACATCAACAAGGAAGAAGATAACTCGAAATTATTACCACAATAGTGATGCTCTGGACTCCAAACTCTCAGAAGTGGCTCCACTTGTTTTCCCTTAGCTGGTTCTCTCCTTCCTTGCAAAAATGACACGTCCAAGATCAATAATGGCCTCCTACTTTGCTCCAAACGCTCACACTCGATTAGGGTTTCACTCAAGGGACTGGTGAGCACAAATGACGGCCATAAGGCCCTTTAAATAGGTCCCAAACCCGAGAAATTAGGGTTTCATTACACAGCGCGGACTCGCCGAGTCCATATCCTAGACTCGCCGAGTCCAGGCGCGATCCCGCGACCAGATCCGCGACCCTACTCGGTGAGTCTGAGCTCCAACTCGCCGAGTCCCCTCTCAGAACACCAAAAAAATCATAAATATACAAGATACTTGAAAATCCGGCTGTTACAACTCTCCCCCACTAGAACTAGACTTCGCCCTCGAAGTCTCGCTCTGAAAATAGCTCCGGATGTTGCTCCTGCATCATACGCTCTGGCTCCCAGGTCATCTCTGATCCCCTCCGGTGTTGCCACTAAACCAACACCAGAGGTACCTCCTTATTCCTCAGAACCTTGATCTTCCGATCTCTGATGGCCACTGGTCCCCCGGCATAATTCAGGCTTACATCCACCTAAATATCCTCTAAGTGAACCACTGACGATTCATCGGCTATACACTTCCTCAACTGCGACACATGAAAAGTATCGTGGATCTGCCCCAACTCTGCTGGCAACTCCAACCGATAGGCTACCCGGCCCACCCTCACAATCACACGAAATGGTCCTATAAACCGGGGCCCCAACTTGCCCCTCTTCCTGAACCGAATCACTCCTTTCCAAGGGGAAACCTTCAGGAGAACAAAGTCGCCGACCTGAAACTCAAGCTCGGACCGGCGTCTATCTGCATAACTCTTTTGTCGGCTCTGGGCGGTCAATAACATCTGTCTGGTCTGCTGTATCTGCTCTGTCGTCTGAATCACGATCTCTGTACTGCCCATCACTCTCTGCCCAACCTCACCCCAACAAATGGGGGTCCGACACCTCATACCATACAACAGCTCAAAGGGCGGCATACCAATGCTCGAATGATGGCTGTTATTGTAGGAAAACTCCGCCAAGGGTAAATACGCGTCCCAGCTACCCCCGAAATCCAACACACATGCTCGAAGCATGTCTTCAAGCGTCTGAATCGTCCGTTCACTCTGGCCGTCTGTCTGGGGATGATATGCGGTACTAAAATGTAGTTTAGTACCCAACTCCTCATGAAATTTCTTCCAGAATCTGGAAGTGAAACGCACATCACGGTCCGAAACAATCTCGGCACCCCATGCCGAGATACCACTTCTCTCACATAAACCTCCGCCAACTTCTCCGCCGAAGAACTCTCACTGATGGCAAGGAAGTGAGCGCTCTTCTTCAACCTATCCATAATCACCCAAATTGCATCAACTCCTCTGGCAGTCCTCGGCAATTTGGTGATGAAATCCATAGTGATCTGTTCCCACTTCCACTCGGGAACCTCCAATGGCTGCAACTTGCCATGCGGTCTCTGGTGCTCGGCCTTAACCCTTCGGCAGGTCAAACACCTCTCGATAAACCATGCGACGTCCCTCTTCATATAGGGCCACCAATACTCTTTCCTCAAATTCAAATACATTTTTGTGGCCCCGGGATGGATCAAAAATTTCGATCTATGTGCTTCCTCCATCAAAGTAGTACACGTACCGCCACAAACGGTACCCAAATCCAGCCCTGAAAAGTCATAAGCCCTCGACTATCCGAAACGAACTCTGAAACCAAACCAACGACCTGATCTCTCTTCTGCATCTCCGGTTGCACAGCCTCGGCCTGTGCCCTTCGAATGGCATCCAGAACTGGAGCTATCACGGTCAATCTCAAACATACATTTCGCAGTGGAGTACTCTCCGCCCTGCGGCTCAACGCATCAGCTACCACATTAGCCTTGCCCGGGTGGTACAGGATCTCACAATCATAATCCTTGACCACATCTAACCACCTCCTCTACCGCATATTTAGGTTAGGCTGATCCATCAAGTACTTCAAACTCTTATGGTCCGTGTATATCGTACAACGAACCCCATACAAGTAGTGACACCAAATCTTGAGGGCGAACACCACTGCCCCCAACTCTAAATCATGCGTGGGATATCTAGTCTCATGAGGCTTCAACTGCCTCGATGCATATGCTATCACATGCCCTTTCTGCATCAGTACCACTCCCAGCCCTAAAATCGATGCATCACAAAATACTACAAAATCTTCCATCCCTTCCGGAAGAGCTAATACTGGGGCTTCGCACAACCTTTGGCGAAGTGTCTCAAAGGAGGTCTGCTGCTCGGGACCCCATGAAAATGCAACACCCTTCCGGGTCAATCTGATGAGTGGCACCGCGATCTTGGAGAAATCCTTGATAAATCTCCGATAGTACCCTACCAACCCAAGGAAGCTCCTGATCTCAGAGGGTGACTTTGGCACCTCCCAACTCATCACCGTCTCAACGTTGGCCGGATCGACCAATATCCCTTCCTGATTAACAAGATGTCCTAGAAATTGGACCTCCCGCAACCAGAAATCGCACTTGGAAAACTTTGCATAAAGTTTCTCCGATCTCAAAACCCCAAGAACTTCCCTCAAATGCTCCTCATGCTGCTCTCTAGATCTCGAATATACCAGAATATCATCGATGAATACAATCACTGACCATTCCAACATCGGCCTGCATACCCTGTTCATGAGATCCATGAACACAGCCGGGGCATTGATGAGCCCAAAAGGCATCACCACAAACTCATAATGCCCATATCGCGTCCTGAACGCTGTCTTCTGGACGTCCTCATCCCGCACTCTCACCTGATGATAGCCCGACCTCAAATCGATCTTGGAGAACCAAGATGCTCCCTGCAACTGATCGAATAAATCATCGATCCTCGGCAACAGGTAACGGTTCTTGACCGTCAGCTTGTTCAATTCTCGGTAATCGATACACATTTGATGCGAGTCGTCCTTCTTCTTCACAAACAGAATGGGCGCTCCCCACGGCGAGCTACTCGGCCGAATAAACCCCTTCCCCAGCAGCTCCTGAAGCTGCGAGGATAACTCTTGCATCTCTGGAGGCGCAAGATGATAAGGCACCTTAGTGATAGGCGCGGACCCCGGAACCAAATCAATACTGAACTCTACTTGCCTCACGGGAGACACACCCGGTAACTCCTCGAGAAAAACATTTGGAAACTCACGCACCACCGGAACCTCCTCCACTGAACTCGGTCTCTCGGAGATCACCTGCGTATCCATCACATATGCCACAAAACCCTTACAGCCCTGGTGTAAACACTGCCTCGCCCTTGCGGCCGAACAAAAGGCTGATCCAGAACGTGTACCCTCACCGTACACTGAAAGAACTCCCCCACTAGGATCTCGTATGGTCACCAGCTGACGCTCATAGTCGATAACCGCACTGAATCGGCTCAACCAGTCCATGCCCACAATGACACAGACATCACCCATCGCAATAGGAACCAGATCAATTGGAAACTCAACCCCAAAAATCTCTAACACACATCCCCGGAGGACCTCCGTGGCACAAATCACTCTATCGGCAGCTATGGAAACCCTCAGAGGCCGACTCAATGCCTCACGACTAACACTGATATGCTGACTAAAGGCTAAAGATACAAAAGACCGACTCGCACCCGAGTCAAATAACACTAAAGCAGGCACAGAGTTCACAAGGAAGGTACCTACGCATAACATAATATAAGCATAATATCTCAACATCAAAATAAATACATAGAAGGAAACGTACCAACCACAACATCGGGTGCAGCGCGGCCCTCCTCCGCAGTCAGCTGAAAGGCTCTCCCTCGAGCTCTCGGCGCCTCGGCCTTCACGGGCCGACTCTCTGTAGCTCTAATGGCGGCAGGAGCAGATCCCTGAGATGCTCCGCGCAACAGCGGACACTCTGCCTTTCGGTGTCCGGTCTGGTTGCAGTGAAAACACACTGCAAACCCCTTGGGGCAGTCCTTGGCCATATGCCCATCCTTGCCACATTTGTTGCAAGATCCCGCTCGACAGACTCCATCATGACCCTTGCCGCACTTCCCGCAAGTGCGGCCCTTCTGGCTCCCGGGTTTGGGATCAGCGGGCTTGGCTCGCTTGGCTGCCGGCCGCTGATCCCTCCCCTGAGACTCCGCCTCCTCCCTGGCCTGTGTCTCAAGCTTAATCTCCCTCTTCCGGGCATTTTCCTGAAGCTCAGCAAATGTCCAATACGAGGAGTTCGCGGCGAACTCCCGAATATCCCGTCTCAAAATGCTCAAGTAGCGGCTCATACGTGCCTGCTCAGTGGACACGTGCTCGGGGCAGAACATCGCCCTCTCATGGAACATCCTCATGATCGCTGTAACTGACTCAGTACCCTGCTTGAGGGTCAGAAACTCCTGTGAAATGCTCCCTCTCCACCTGGGGAACGTACTCATCCCGGAACATGGTAGTGAACCTCTCCCAGGTCACCGCCAAAAGCTCAGCAGGCATAAAATGCGCCGTCACAAACTTCCACCAGTCCTTCGCTCCCAAGCGAAGCTGGTTCAACGCGAACCGAACCTTCAGATGCTCAGGAGATGAGCAAGTGAAGAAGCACCCCTCCATATCAGATATCCACCTAATAGCTGCCACCGGATCCTGTGTCCCATCAAACTCTGGTGGTTTGGTGTTGCTGAACTCCCGAAACAGCAACGCATCACCTCCCTGGGGTCTCGCTGCGGTAGCCGCTGCAACAGCAGCCTCAGAAAGAGCGGCATAACGCTCGTCAAATGTCTCAATCAGTGCGGTCTTAATAGACCCGAACATCTCTGGTATCTCAGCTCTGATGACCGCAGCCACCTCCTCATGAATGATCTGTCGAATCTCCTCGTCACTAGCTCCGACACCCTCCGGCATATGATGTGTCCTCACCATGATCACCCTCTGAAATACAACATATGATAAATTAGAATTCACTTGAGCATACTCACACTCGACAATCCATCCCTCCTTGATTCTTGGTATCCCAAAGATTCTTATTTGGACCGTGCACCGCCCCAGTGCTTTCAGTAGTACGGGCCCAATACTACTGTCCACACCGTCTCAGTCCACACCCCAAATCTTCCTCTTCGGATCCCAAATCCCAAGTACTCTATCATGCGTAGACCACTCTCTAATAGATCTCGCATAAGCCCCTCGCTGCTACCTACTCACTCTCAAGCATCTCATAGCAGCTCACCTCTCCCTAGGCTAAGGCATCACAAATCAGGCCACTCTAGTCCTAATAGCAATACCTAGCCTACTCTAGCATGCAGATACATCATATCAATATCAATATTACATAATATAAAGGTATTTTGGGAATTCACCATTCGGGCGCTGACTGATCGTACACACGTTTTTTCCTGGAATTTGTTTCTTTTTCAAGAAAATCTTTTACTCTTAGAAAAGTTAAGTTTTCTTTTGAAAATATCTTTCCAAATCCTCAGTTTGAGTTCAAATACTCCCGAAGGTGTACCCGAATCCCTCAAACCAAGGCTCTGATACCAAATTGTAACACCGTAAATTTCGAAACAAAATTTTCAAATTTTCATAAAACATAATTCAATTAATATTCATAAAACAACCATATTAATTATCCAACTCAAGTCAATACAAAATCCTAAGATCACAAATGTATAAACTCCGTGTGTGTGTACGGATCAAGCCGGTGCCTTCCCGCGGTCGTCACTAGTACCTGAAACAATAACATCAAACACTGTAAGCACAAAGCTTAGTGAGTTCCCCAAAATACCACATATAACACATATTAGCCACTCGAGGCTATAACTCTGTGGGTCCGTGCACCCAAACCCTGTGAACCCTCAGGTTCTAACTCTGATAAACATGCACCACATAATTCACATAGAAATAATGCAGTACAACACATAACATACATAGCATACAAATACTCTATCACATAACTCTGGTTACCTACTCAAGGTAAAGTATAGTGAGAAGACTCACCTCGCGTATCTCGGTATCTCACGAATCCTGGAAATCCCTCGTGCTCGATCCTCCTAGTTCTAATCCTCCTATATCATCACATGTCTCTGATTAACACTTTATATTTCTAAGGTTGACTATCCCTGAGAAGTCAACACAGGTCAACTCTGGTCAACGGTCAACTGTCAACTTTGACCGGACTCGGCGAGTGCGCTATGGCGACTCGGCGAGTCTAGACGTTTTCACCAACTCTCTAGAACTCCCATTCTACACGTCGAGTACTCCCCCCTGACTCGACGAGTTCCATCTGGAAGAATCGCGGGGCCACCCCTACTCAACTCACCGAGTCTCAAGAACAACTCGGCGAGTCCCAGTTCGACTCAGTCCACCTGTCGTCCCTCTCTAACTCACCCTGACTCACTGAGTCAACCCATGACTCGATTGGACCACTCACTGAGCAAACCCAAGGCAATCTTCAAACTACTCGCCGAGTCTAATGAACAGAGTCGGCGATTCCATGCCATGCAACCACTCCAACTTGCTTCCAAGGTCAGATCTGCTTCCACAATCTATAGATCTGGCCTCCCTAGACTGATTCATCACGTAAAGCTTCTATCTTGGTGCCCATAACACACCCCATGGCTCATAAATAGAGTTTTGACCTAAGGCATAAGGATTCCAATCCAAAACCTCCATTGATTCCCAAAAAGCTTGGGCAAAGGGACACTCTGGACCTCCAAGGGTCCAGATCTATGGTTTAAACCACATAAGGGACCAAGGGGGCACTAGATCTTGCCACAAAAGGGTTCAACAAACCCTAAATCAAAATAAACATCAACAAGGAAGAAGGTAACTCGAAATTATTACCACAATAGTGATGCTCTGGACTCCAAACTCTCAGAAGTGGCTCCACTTGTTTTCCCTTAGCTAGTTCTCTCCTTCCTTGCAAAAATGACACCTCCAAGATCAATAATGGCTTCCTACTTTGCTCCAAACGCTCACACTCGATTAGGGTTTCACTCAAGGGACTGGTGAGCACAAATGACGGCCATAAGGCCCTTTAAATAGGTCCCAAACCCGAGAAATTAGGGTTTCATTACACAGCACAGACTCGCCGAGTCCATATCCTGGACTCGCCGAGTCCAGGCGCGATCCCGCGACCAGATCCGCGACCCTACTCGGCGAGTCTGAGCTCCAACTCGCCGAGTCCCCTCTGAGAACACCAAAAAAATCATAAATATACAAGATACCTAAAAATCCGGCTGTTACATCCATAATCACCACAAATAAGATTTTTGGAAAATAAATAGAATTTCGTGCAAGGGTGTGCCAAATAAAAAGAAATAAAACAAATTATATCTAATGGATTTAAGTGATGTCATTAGAGACATGAAACTAACGATCCCGGAGATGAATCTTTTCTTTCAAAGTCAAGAGAGACTTAGAAATGACTGTGTGGTTTCCCGTGAAGTACGATTAAATGTTTGTTAAGAAACATTGAAATGCATCTTTTAATTACTGAAATAAGGGTGGCTTTTGCTTTAATCAAACTACAAAAGTTGACATAAGTTTGAAAGCTGGTTGAAGTACTTGTGTTACCAATGTAGCCATAAACATCAAGTAGGTTTGATAATTTTGTAGTGACTTGGGAAAATTTTAGAAATCTCAAAAACAAAAACGAAACTGGATCTTTTGGGAAGAAATGTCTTAGTTTCAGCACATTCCATAAAGATCTCGCAAAAATAAAAGAGCTTTCGTGGTACAAAACATGATAATGGCTTTCGTTAATTCATGGGTGAAAAGCTAGAACTTTTAATGGTTTGCCATCAATTCATTTTTGTGTTGGATTTTGGATCTCACTTAGTATGTGGTAAAATGAAACTAAGATCATTAACACAGATGTTGTGTAACCATAAACCTCAGTGGTAAATGCTGAGAGTCTCAAGAGTTACATTAATGAAAATGAAGTTAATGGAGAAGAGTGTTGAGGTGGTCTAAGGAATGAAAGTACCTCTGCTATGCGAAAGTGACCAAACAAACAACTCTTAACTCAATGTGAGAAGAGTAAGGTAGCTCATGACTAATGTGAATTTAGCAGCCTGATTGGGAAGAAACGATTTGTATATATCGAATCAGTAAGGCTTCACATAGAGTCGTTGAGGCTTTAGACATCATACAACAACATGCCTCTAGGGACGCTTAGCATACATAGATAAACAAGTTTATACCTGCCCCATCAAGCAAATTAGAGTAACTCTAGATATGTGTTGTCACCCGTTTCGCTGTTATCTATTTTTGGTATTTAAATTTTTGTGAAAAAGAAAATAAATAATACTAAACATAAAGGAAAAGATTTTTGTTATTTTGAATTTTCTGAAAAATAATTAATTAAAAAAAACAGAAAGTAAAGTAAAATATTTTTGTATTATGGTCTTTCTGAAAAAGAAATAAAAACAGAAATATAAGATATGCTTAAACGAAATAGTATACATAATGTACAGAAAGGATACAGGGGTTCCAAACCAACAAGAAAATCGATTAATCAACCGAGAGTTCGCTTATAGAGAATGAGTGAAGCGAATTGGAGCGAGAGTTCGGTCCATTTTGTGTCCAAAGATAATCAGACACGAAATAGAGCGAGCGTTCGCCTCATTTCACTTTACAAATACTTACAAGGTATAAGCGAAGGCAATTTTCATGAAAGAAAAGGTGGTTATGGAACAGATTCAGCTTCCATCATTCCTAATCCTTGGAGTATTCTATTAAATGATGCTTCAGGCAAGGCTTTTGTGAATATGTCAGCAAGTTGATCATAGGATCGTACGAAGTGTATTTCAACGTTGTTATCTTCTACATGATCCTTGATGAAGTAATACCTTAGTGCAATGTGCTTTGTCTTTGAGTGTTGCACCGGATTATGACAAATGTGTATAGCACTTTTGGAATCACAGTATAGAGGGATTCGTTTCATGTTCAGGCCATAGTCTCTTAATTGGCTTTGAATCCAAATGACCTGTGAAGCACAAGATGCAACAACTATATACACAACTTTGGCTGTAGATAAGGATACACAAGTTTATTTCTGGGACTACCAACTGACGAGTTTGCCATCGATAAATTGACACTTGCTAGTAGTGCTTTTTCTATCTAAACCACATCCTCCAAGATCAGCATCTGAGAATGCTTGAACAAAGAACCCTGATTTCGTTAGATACCATATGCCAAGAGATGAGGTTCGTTTCAGGTATTTGAATATGTTCTTGACAGCCACCATGTAAGGTTCGCGAGGATTTGCCTGGAACATAGCACAATAACAAACGAAAAACATAATGTCTGGTCTACTAGCTGTTAGATACATCAATGACCCTATCATCTGACGTTATAGAGTCATATTAGCAGCTGGTTTTTCCAGAGATGGTGCTAGTTTCATTCACAATGCCATTGGAACTTTTACTCTTGAATCTCCCATCATGCCAAAATTTGTCAGTAAGGTTTTGGTGCAAGCCTCCTGATTTATGGAAATGCCTTCTGGTCCCTATCTAATATTGAGTCCAAGGAAAAAGTTAATTGGACCCACTAAACTCATCTTAAATTTAGTTTCCATCAACTTGTGAAACTCAACTTTCAAGATAGGATTTGTAGAACCAAAGATGATGTCATCAACATAAATTTGGACGATCATTAGGTGGTCACCCTCTTTCTTGCGAAAGAAGGTTGGGTCAACCAAACCTTGTTTGAATTTTGACATTTTAAGAAAGCAAGTTAGAGTTTCATACCAGGCTCTAGGCGCTTGCTTTAGACCATAAAATGCTTTGTCCAAGATGTAGCAGTGATTGGGAAATTTCTCGTTCACAAAAACAGGTGGTTGTTTGACATATACATTTTCTTCTAGTTCTCCATTCAGGAAAGCACACTTGATGTCCATTTGAAACACCTCAAAATTCTTGTGTGTTGCATATGCCAAAAAGATACGAACAAATTCTAACCTTACTACTAGAGCGAAGGTTTCTTCATACTCGATTCCTTCTTCTTGACAATATCCCTTGACTACTAGTCTCAATTTATTTCTTATCACATTGCCTTCTTTATCCACCTTATTATGAAACATCCATTTTAAACCAACAACTGATGCATCTGGTGGAGTTGGTATTAATCTCCAAACCTTGTTTCGCTCAAACTCATTGAGTTCGTCTTGCATCGCTTGCACCCAATCAGAATGATTAAGAGCTGTGTTGACGATTTTGGGTTCGACCTTAGAAACGAATGAGTTAAACATACAAAATTCCACCTTAGAGAATAATGCAATTTGTTTCGCTTTTAACTGAGATTCTGTGAGGACACCAGCAAACGATTCACCTATGACTTGAGCTTTTGAGTGATCTCTGGTCCATTTCGATAGTGGAGGATAATTTGGATCATAAGAAGGATCCAGCTCAGCATTTACATCTTCAAATTCAAACTGTACATCCGAATCATCATTCGCTTCTTTATTCTCCCTCTCGAATGATGATGATTCTTCGCCCTCATGTTCAAAGTGCTCCCCCTCAACAGGATGTTCATGGGTAATGCTTGGAGAAGGATTCTCCACCTCGAAAGGCACATTAGGTTTTGAAGACGAAGACGAACACTCCCCTTGCAATGTTGTGTTTTCTTTTGTTGTTTTGTTTGAACTAGGAGGTTTGTTCTCCATATCTTTCACAACATCGTCGATAATTTATTCAACTCATCTTCTTTATTGTATGCTGCTTTAGATTAAGATGAAATGGATTTTTCTGGTTCATCAAAGAGAAGCATAAACTCATCATATAGAGTTGAGATAGGAACCGTTACTAGACTTGGCTTTGGAAAGATCTCCTCTGATAAACTCTCGCTTTGCTGAATTTTCTTCAAATAGTTATCATCAAATCTGACATACTAGGTCTCCTCTATCTTGTTTGTGCGTTTGTTGAGGACCCTAAATACCTTGGAATTCAGCGAATACCCTAAAAATATACCTTCATCAGCTTTTGCATCGAATTTGTTCCGGTTTTTCTTGGAATTGAAGATGAAACACATGGAACCAACTACGTGAAAAAACTTAACGTTAGGTTTGCGATTGTTAAGAATTTCATATGGAGTAAGAGAGAATTGGTTGTTCAGAAATGATCTATTTTGGGTAAAGCATGCAGTTGCAATAGTATCAACCCAGAAATACAGAGGAAGCGAAGCAATATTAAGCATTGTTTGAGCAACTTCACATAAAGATCGGTTTCGCCTTTCGACTATGTCATTCTGTTGTGGAGTATAAGGAGCAGAAAAATTGTGTGCGACTCCTTTATCAGCTAGAAATTCTTTGAAGTCTTGATTTTCAAATTCCAACCCATTATCGCTACGAATATTGTGAACCAGCTTTCGCAGTTGAAGCTCAAATTTCTTTATAAAATTCTTGAGTGTAGGAGTTGCCTTATATTTCTATTTAAAAAAGAACACCCAAGTGAAATGTGAAAAACCATCAATAATAACAAGAATATACTTACCACCACTGACACTTTCGATTGTAGAAGGTCCACAAAGGTCTATATGTAGAAGTTCTAAAGATTCGATGATTTTCGTGTTTACTCGAGTGGGATGGATTTTCCTACTTTGCTTCCCCATTTCACATGCATCACATAAATGATCCTTATCGGATTTTAATAGAGGAAGCTCTCGCACATGATCACCAAACACGAGCTTGTTGATATCCTTGAAATTAAGGTGCGAGAGTCGTCTGTGTCATAGTCAGCTATCAACAGAGTGAGCTTTTATTAGCAGGAAGACAAGATGTTTTCCTCTTATTGGGTTCAAATTTAGAGGATACATTTCACCTTTCCTTGGAGACTTTAAAACAACAACTTTCGTTTCATTCTCTATAATCTCAGAACCTTCATCATCAAAGCATACTTTCAAGCCTCTTTCCAAAACCAATTCAGAAACACTAATCAGGTTGTGTGGTAATCCTTCCACATACGCCACCTTTCGTATTGAGAAATCTCAGTTTGATATCATCCCATAGCCTTTGATCGTTCCAAACGAGTTGTTACCATACTTTGCATTTCCCCCCATCTTTCAGAGCATGAAACTCCCTTAGCTCTTTCTTTCTTCCTATCATGTGACGTGAGTAGCCACTATCAATGTACCATTCATTGTCAAACTGCTCGTGTGACAATCGTCAATCGTGAGTCAAGTCAAGTCATCAAGTCAAGCCGGTCAACTCGATTAAACCTTTTGTATTAGGGTTTGTGTTATGTTCATACTGTATAACTTGCTATATTAATGGGAAAACATCACTTGAGAAAAGTCTTGTGTTAAAAATTTCCTAAGCCCTAGTGCTAATCAATGAACTAAACTGATAAAAACCATGTTGCATACTCATTGGGAGTGTGTGGGATCCTTAACCATGACTTAACGGGGCTCAAGAGACTTGCATTGCGGAGCCAAACACTCACAAATGCCACACTTGAAATCTCACTCAAATATCTCTCTGTATGAGAAATCTCTCCAAGAATGTCAAATCTCTCCCAAATCTCTCTCAAATATCTCTCTGTATGAGAAATCTCTCCAAGAATGTCAAATCTCTCCCAAATCTCTCTCAAATATCTCTCTGTATGAGAAATCTCTCCAAGAATGTCAAATCTCTCCCAAATCTCTCCAAGTATGTGAAATCTCTCTCAAATATCTCTTTGTATGAGAAATCTCTCCAAGAATGTCAAATCTCTCCCAAATCTCTCCAAGTATGAGAAATCTCTCCCAAATCTCCCTCAAATAGTTCTCGTAACTTTTTAGAATCATTCGGGTCATTCCGGCCCTTAACTGGGTCAAAAACGGCTTAAAATGGGGCGAAAACGAGAAAAATAGGCTTTAGGAACCGAAACCAAGAAGAGAGGCTTCTTAGGCGAGGACCGAGCCTCTGTTGGCTGTGGCATGCGAGGACCGAGCCTCTGTTGGCTAAAGCACGCGAGGACTGAGCCTCTGTTGGCTAAATGCACGCGAGGACCGAGCCTCGGTTCTCTGTCGCCTTCTCTGTTCCCTTCTCTCGCTCTGTCTCTGTCGCCTCATCCGTTCGCTTCTCGCTCTGTCTCTACCCGCCTCTCTGTCTCTTCCCTACTCTCGGTCTCTACTCCGCCTCTCTGTCTCTTCGCGCCCCTCTGTTCTCTCCTCCCCCCCTCTCGGTTATTTCCCTCTCTCTTCTCCCCTCTCGGTTTCTACCCTCCCTCCTCTCGGTTTCAGCATCAGAAGGCCGAACCTCGGCCAGACTTCGGGAATTTGTCACTTTTAGCCCATTTTTGATATTTTTAACATTTTGAGCCCGTTTTTCGTGATTTTAAAGCGGGATTTTCTCCAGAAATTATATTTTAACATAATAAACTCTAAATATTCATAATTTAAACATATTTTTATGAAAATCATTATCTAAATAATAAAGATCTAATGAGGGATTTATTTAAGGTGGAGTGTTGACTTTGCCTTAACTTATGACACAAGCAACCACCCCATACCCACTCTATGACCAGCCATACCTCCCCACCTTACCTATGTCACTTTAATGTCCCCTTACACTCAAATTTCACTCACTCCCACGTTTTTTGAGCTGGAACAAACAACCACACTCCTCATTTTCTCTCATTTCTCTCATTCCACTAAGTAACAAACACCACTTTTCTCTCAAACTTTTTCTACACAAATTTTCGAGATTCAAGGCTGATTTCAAGTGTTCTTCCACTCTTAGTAAGTAAAAATTCATCCTCCCTATTATTATTTCACTTCCTTCTACTCAAATCTTTGATTGCTTACACAAACTCCATAACTATAATGTTAGATTCTCGAAAACCTTCAAGGCATCTCCAAGTGTTCTTGAATTAAACACTTCCATTCTTCAACAATCATCTACTGAAATCACTTAAGGTGATTTCATACCCCTACACTTTCATGTTTTCTCAAGTTTTCAGGGGGGGGGGGGGGATACAAGTTAAAACACCAAGAACATAACTAAATTTTTCTAACAGCCTTCATCAGAAAAGTTCAACTCCATTCACGGACTATTTTGGGCATCTTAAACATTTTTGTTTTCAAAACTGTACCAGTTTCAAATAGTTCATGTTTGTAGCTTTAAAATGACTACTTGCACATCTCCATACGATTTTTCTACAATTTATGGTGATTTTTACAAAACTGCCTATCATTTCAAACAACAACCCGGACCAGTCTATGATTATGGACTTTTTCACCCAAGTTGGAGGTCATTAAAAATCGTGATAAAAATTATGAGTAAACTAGACACATTTTTTGAACTCTCAGAATTTACGGATCTAGTTTTCGACTTCGTATGATTTTTCTATGATTTTTCCAAAACAGGGCAGAATGGATAAAGTTAGCCAACAGCATGTAAATATCATAACACTTTGTATTATGTTGAGCAAAGTGTATAATCATAAGTTCTAATTATTGTATGTGTTTCCTTGTTAGTTTATCATTATGAACTGAAACTAAGTCATTCTTATTAAATATTATTCATTCATTTTAGAACACGTATATTTAACTATAAAAAGTATAGTTTGATAAATTCACAACACTAATACATTTCCATAAAAGAATTCATACATATTACATACATTTTAGATAAACTATAATAGGTATAGTTTATGATACATCACTCAACACACTCGTACAAAAAGGGTACATTCATACAAGAAAGATTTATATTCACACACATTTCACGTAAACTTGTTAACCTATGTTGTGAGACTCTCTCTCTCCCCGTACGTCCGAGTGCGGGATATAATTCCTGGTAGTTATAATCCGAATCTCCTTGAGGGAGAACGTGATACTTGTATATAGATCTATATTGGGTTTGACACCCCACACCTTGCTGCTAGCTACAGTGGGACCTGCAGGTCTACGGGTGACAAATGTCATTTCATTTCGCAACGCCTGAGAAACGTTGTGGCAGGTTCACATAGTCACAGTATGATTATAGCGACTCACCTAGGGAGATAACAATTCATAAAGTTCACGGGATGTCATAAAACCGAAGTAGGTTTTAGGTTGATTAAAAATTTACTTTCCATATCATTTTAAACTCACGACATTTTTCTACTAAGTAATGATGATTTCTTATACATTTTGGTCTTTGGTTATAAGGCTACATTTTTCGGATTTCAAGGAAAATATCGGATTTTTCTGAAACAAACGCGACATTTACATGTGAAAAACTTCTACTAAGTTTTATAATAAAAACTTATGAACTCACCAACCTTTGTGTTGACACTTTTCAAATAACTTGTATTCTCAGGAAAACACTAAACATGTAATCAAGTGCTTTTGAGGATGGGACGTTAAGGCGTCAAACTTTTCATATTTTGTCAACATATTGTAATTGATTTTGAACCATGAAATTCATACAAGTGATGTAACCTTTTTCAATTATATATATATATATATGTTGGTTGTGTTTGCTTAAATTACTATTGAAATTGTGGTTATGATACTACATGAAGTCCTCCACCCCCGGACGTTTCCGCCATACTTGGTTTGGGGGTGTGACAGATTGGTATTAGAGCGCGGTTTATAGTGAATTAAGTATGTCAAACCACATAAGATATACAAACTATAAACACATTTGGGACTAAAAGTCTCTGATTCTTAAAATGCTTTAACGAAGTTGTACTTTTAGAAAACAAATAATTTCTTGTTTTAAAGTATAGTTACATGCTTTTATACTAGCATGGTGTCATAACTTAGGACAACATAAATGGAAAAGAGGAGGAGTCGAACATTATTAGTACGCCTTAGCATGTGTAATCAGTTCTGGGAGGGATATAGCCTGATCAACTATATCCGTCCAAGAAGTAACTTACGCACACTAAGGAATAGTCGTAATGAGCGACAAATCTGATAACCTAATTACACTCCATAAAGAACACGCTAAGAACCAAATATAAACATTTAAAAATACTATAGGAGTATTTGTACGTTGCTATAGCGCCAGATTATTATTTTCCGATATGTGTTTCTTAACCCCGTTTCTCGTGCAGACGACATGGCAGGATTTCACATACCCGGGGACCCCTATTTTCCCAATCAGGGAAACGTGGGATGGATCGAAGATGAGCCCGGGGAGGATCCTGAAGAAGATCCCGAGGAGGATCCCGAGGAGGATCCCGAAGAGGATCCCGAGGGGGAAGACGAACAAGAAGAAGAAGAGGAAGACGACCAAGAAGAAGAGGAAGACGAAGAGGAAGAAGAGGAAGGTGATGAGATAGTCATGTTTGGGAACGAAGCAGAGGAACCACCATAAGTATTCAACCCTCCCTACATCGCGAGGGTACCCGCGCACCGTTTTGGATACAACGGACCTGAACCCCCTTGGGTAACAACGATCGAAAGATGGAGCCGACAACAACGCCAGCGGTCACCATATGGCTACCAACGAGGTTACTATGATCTTACTCATGGTGGACCGGCTGATAGAGCTCTCCCCGTCACGATACAACGAATAGCAAGTATGGATGATCGTGGTAGGACGACGACCGATCAGGTCCGGGAGTTAAGTGCCATCGTACAGTCTACTACTGATCGCACCAGAGACCTGGAACGAGACTCCCACCACAGAGACCAACTCATTCAAGACCTTCTCGTAGCTCAAGCAGAAACAAGAGAGTATCGGGAAAGATACATGGCACTCGAAGAGAGAATGGTTGCAGCCGAACGTAGATTGGCAGAACTACAGGGCGCATCGACATCATCGCAGCCTCCGTCAAAGAAGGGTCGCAGTGATTAGAACTCGTTACTATTCTCACGTCTTGGTAGTAAAATTTTATGAGTACGCGTTGGTGCTACTCTTTGTATGTAGGTCGACCCTGCGACTATGTGATTACACTATTCAAAGGGCTTTTGTAATGCCAAAACTATCTTTTGTAACGATGTAATGTAGACCCTTATGAGGTCAAACTTTTCCCTCTAAACGTTATGTACTAAAGTTATCAATGAAATTTGGCATGTGTTTTATTTATTGAATGTTTGGCACTATACATCATAACCTGATCACACAAACAGTTTACGAATAATAAAGTTTTGATAAAATACAAGAGGGATGAAACCAGTAACACTCGACTCGTTATCACTATTGAAGTCTTACCGACTGGTCATTTTTTTTTATGACAGAACCATGCCACCAAGGAAAAGACCAAGGCCTTCCAACAACACAGTGCCGCCTCCACCACCACCTCCGCAGTTTGATCCTGCAATGTTCCAGGCTGCAGTAACAGCAGCCGTGGCGGCAGCAATGTCGCAAATGGGAACCAATGGTTCTGGCGGTTCTGGATCCGGAGCTACCAATTCCATTCATGGGGACAGCACGGGGCGTACGAGGGAGTGCTCTTACAAAGACTACACGAATGGCAAACCCGACCCTTTCAATGGAAGCGGGGGCGTTATCACGCTGGTGCAATGGTTCGAAAGGACCGAGGCAGTTTTTGAAATCTGCGCTTGTCCCGAAGCGAGCAAGGTCAAGTATGCGGCATTCACTTTCACTGGAAAAGCACTTACTTGGTGGAATGGCCGAGTTAAATCACTTACTCCCGCAGTAGCTAACGCAATCAGCTGGGAGAATTTGAAAGCCCTAATGTTAAAGGAATACTGCCCGAGGGGCGAAATACAAATACTTGAAGAAGAACTTTGGAACCTCAGAATGACAGGCACTGATCTTGAAACTTATACTGCCCGTTTCAACGACCTACCACTCCTCTGTCCAACAATGTTCACTCCAGAAGAGAAGAAGGTGGAACGATATCTCTAGGGGCTGTCATCCCAGATTCAAGATAGTGTATTGGCCTCGAAACCCACTACCTTTGAGAGTGCCAAGGAATTGGCACAACAACTCATAGATCACAGGGCTAGCCGTGGTACCGTGATAACCACCACCGACCGAACAAAAGGAGGGAACAACAAGAGGAAGTTCTGGGGCAATAAAAAGAAACAACCAATTCAGGACCCCGCCAAAAAGCAACAGATTGTTGCTGTTCGTGCCGCCACTACTGCTGTCGCTCCAGCGCCACCAAAACAGTATACAGGAACTCTTCCCAAGTGCAACAAGTGTAACTACCACCATAACGGTGCTTGTTGAGAGTTACACTGCAATAACTGTAACAAAAAGGGGCACACCGCACGATTCTGTAGAGCGACTACCCAACCCGCCGCACAAGTCGCTACGACCGCCAACACCGGAACAAGCCAAACCTGCTATGGATGTGGTGAAACGGGACACTTCAGGAGGAACTGCCCCAAGGCACGAGCCCCTAATTCTGGGGGTGTAGGGAGAGTCCTAACTTTAGGGCAGGGAGAAGCAGTCAAGGATCCCTCTGTGGTTACTGGTACGTTCCTCCTCAATAACTCTTATGCATGCGTACTTTTCGATAGTGGGGCAGAAAGAAGTTTCATAAGTCACCAATTCAAACATATACTTAAGCAAAATTCTCAACCACTAGAAGATTCTTACATCGTAGAAATGGCAAATGGAAAGGTTGAGCGTGCTAATGATATTTACATAGGGTGTACTCTCACTCTACACAACCATTTGTTCAAAATTGACCTTATGCCGATCACCATAAAAAGCTTCGATATAATCATTGGTATGGATTGGTTAAGCCTTCATCGTGCCGACATTCTATGTTACGAAAGGGCCGTCCGCCTCAATCTGCCGAATGGCAACATTCTCACCGTTTATGGCCATAAACCTAGTACGAACCTACAAATCATCTCTTGTGTTAAAACCCAAAAGTACCTCCGAAAGCAATACCATGCTTTCTTAGCCCACATCGTAGACAAGAAACAGGAGGTGAAGGACATCAAAGAAATTCCAGAAGTATGCAACTTCCCTGATGTTTTCCCAGACGATCTGCCAGGTGCACCACTCGCACGACAAGTCGAATTTCGGATCGACTTAATCCCAGGAGCTACCCCCATCGCCAGGGCTCCATATCGCTTAGCATCGGCAGAATTGCAAGAACTATCCAGCCAGTTGAATGAACTATTGAGCAAAGGGTTCATCAGGCCAAGCTTCTCGCCCTGGGGAGCACCAGTCTTATTTGTAAAGAAGAAGGATGGGTCTTTTCGCATGTGCATAGACTATCGAGAACTAAACAAACTCACTATCAAGAACCGTTATCCCCTACCCCGAATCGATGACCTCTTCGACCAGCTCCAAGGAGCCAGCTACTTTTCAAAAATCGACCTGAGGTCGGGCTATCATCAACTACGAGTTCAGGAAGAGGATATCCCCAAGACGACATTCAGGACTCGCTATGGGCACTATGAATTTGTAGTGATGCCATTCGGGTTAACAAACGCGCCTACGGTGTTCATGGATTTGATGAATCAAGTGTGTCGACCCTTCTTGGATAAATTCGTCATCGTATTCATCGACGATATCTTGGTCTATTCGAGGAGCGAAGAAGAGCACAAACAACACCTACGACTAGTTCTAGAGATTTTAAGAACCGAGAAGCTTTATGCCAAATTCTCAAAGTGTGAATTTTGGCTCCGTGAAGTAGGATTCCTTGGCCACGTAGTAAGCGAAGAAGGAATACATGTGGACCCCTCAAAGATCAAAGCAATCGAAGATTGGTCAACACCTGCAACGCCAACAGAAATCCGACAGTTTTTGGGACTTGCAGGCTACTATCGAAGATTCATACAAAACTTCTCCAAGATCGCTAAGCCTCTCACCACCTTGACTCAGAAAGGTGTGGTGTTCGAATGGGAAGATAAACAAGAAGCCGCCTTCCAGACACTAAAGCAAGCCCTATGCAGCGCACCAGTCTTGTCTCTTCCAGAAGGAACTGATGATTTTGTGGTGTATTGCGATGCTTCAAATCAAGGCCTCGGCTGTGTGCTCATGCAAAGGGGAAAGCCATCGCTTATGCATCAAGGCAACTGAAGACACATGAAGTTAATTATACAACCCACGACCTTGAACTGGGAGCGGTGGTGTTCACCCTGAAGATCTGGAGGCACTACCTCTACAGCACCAAGTGCACCATCTTCACTGATCACAAAAGTGTTCAGCACATTCTCAATCAGAAAGAACTTAACATGCGCCAAAGAAGATGGGTGGAATTACTAAATGACTACGAATGTGAAATTCGCTACCACCCGGGCAAGGCCAATGTAGTAGCCGATGCCTTAAGCAGGAAAGAATACTCGGGTCGCCGAGTAAAATCCCTAGCCATGACCATCCACTCCCAACTGGCCACCCAGATCAAGGATGCCCAATTAGAAGCCTCGAAACCAGAAAACGTGGCAAGCGAAGCACTAAGGGGGATGGATAAGAACTTGGAAGTCAAAGGGGATGGAACTCGTTATCTCATGAATCGAATCTGGACACCGAAGTTCGGTGGGTACCGAGATGTTGTAATGAACGAGGCCCACAAGATTCGATACTCCATTCACCCCGGGTCAGATAAGATGTATCTAGACCTCAAAAGGTTATACTGGTGGCCAAACATGAAGGCTGAAATTGCTACTTATGTGAGCAAGTGCCTCACTTGCGCCAAGGTCAAGGTGGAATATCAGAAGCCATCAGGACTACTTCAACAACCAGATATACCCGAGTGGAAGTGGGAGCGAATAACCGTGGACTTCATAACCAAACTGCCTAAGACATCAGGTGGGATGGATACCATATGGGTGGTTGTGGACAGATTGACCAAGTCCGTGCACTTTCTGCCAATAAAGGAAACAGACAAGATGGAGAAGTTAACCAGGGCGTACATTAAAGAGATCGTGTGACTACATGGTGTACCAACATCCACTATCTCTGATCGAGATAGTAGATTCACCTCGCGTTTCTGGCAGTCCCTACAGAAGTCTCTAGGAACCAGGCTAGACATGAGTACGGCCTACCATCCACAAACTGACGGACAAAGCGAGAGAACCATCCAGACATTGGAAGACATGCTGAGAGCCTGTGTGATAGATTTTGGTAAGGCATGGGATACCCATCTACCGCTTATCGAATTCTCTTATAATAACAGCTATCACACTAGCATTAGAGTCGCTCCATTCGAAGCTCTCTACGGTCGCAAGTGTAGATCACCACTGTGTTGGTCCGAAGTTGGAGATACTCAGCTAGCCAGAGGGCAAGTCCCTGATAGCACCCTTACTGGGCCTGAAATCATAAGGGAAACCACAGAAAAGATCATTCAAATTCGGGAAAGACTAAAAGCGTCTCGTGATCGACAAAAGAGTTACGCGGATAAGCGACGCAAACCTTTAGAATTCCAGGTCGGAGACCGGGTACTACTAAAAGTTTCCCCCTGGAAGGGGATGATACGTTTCGGTAAACGAGGGAAACTAAACCCACGGTACATCGGTCCGTTCGAAATCCTTGCTAGGATGGGTCCTGTGGCGTACAAACTCCGACTACCACAAGAACTTAGTAATGTACACCCTACCTTCCACGTATCCAACTTAAAGAAGTGTCTGTCTGACGAGACACTCGTAATACCACTCGAAGAAATCGAAGTTAATGAAAATCTCCACTTTGTGGAGGAACCCGTCGAGATCATGGATCGAGAGATCAAGAGAACAAAACAAAGTCCCATTCCCATAGTGAAGGTTCGTTGGAACGCGAAACGAGGGCCTGAGTTTACCTAGGAACGTGAAGATCAAATGAAGCAAAAGTATCCACATCTTTTCCCAAACCCTTGAAGTCCCAACCGAATTTAAATTTCGGGACAAAATTCCCTCTAACGGGGGGATGATGTGACAATCGCCAATCTTGAGTCAAGTCAAGTCATCAAGTCAAGCCGATCAACTCGATTAAACCTTGTGTATTAGGTTTTGTGTTATGTTCATACTGTATAACTTGCTATATTAATGGGAAAACATCACTTGAGAAAAGTCTTGTGTTAAAAATTTCCTAAGCCCTAGTGCTAATCAATGAACTAAACTGATAAAAACCATGTTGCATACTCATTGGGAGTGTGTGGGATTCCTAACCATGACTTAACGGGGCTCAAGAGACTTGCATTGCGGAGCCAAACACTCACAAATGCCACACTTGAAATCTCTCTCAAATATCTCTCTGTATGAGAAATCTCTCCAAGAATGTCAAATCTCTCCCAAATCTCTCTCAAATATCTCTCTATATGAGAAATCTCTCCAAGAATGTCAAATCTCTCCCAAATCTCTCCAAGTATGTGAAATCTCTCCCAAATCTCTCTCAAATATCTCTCTGTATGAGAAATCTCTCCAAGAATGTCAAATCTCTCCCAAATCTCTCCAAGTATGTGAAATCTCTCTCAAATATCTCTTTGTATGAGAAATCTCTCCAAGAATGTCAAATCTCTCCCAAATCTCTCCAAGTATGAGAAATCTCCCTCAAATAGTTCCCGTAACTTTTTAGAATCATCCGGGTCATTCCGGCCCTTAACTGGGTCAAAAACGGCTTAAAACGGGGCGAAAACGAGAAAAATAGGCTTTAGGAACCGAAACCAAGAAGAGAGGCTTCTTAGGCGAGGACCGAGCCTCTGTTGGCTGTGGCATGTGAGGACCGAGCCTCTGTTAGCTAAAGCACGCGAGGACCGAGCCTCTGTTGGCTAAAGCACGCGAGGACCGAGCCTCTGTTGGCTAAATGCACGCGAGGACCGAGCCTCGGTTCTCTGTCGCCTTCTCTGTTCCCTTCTCTCGCTCTGTCTCTATTGCCTCATCTGTTCGCTTCTCGCTCTGTCTCTACCCGCCTCTCTGTCTCTTCCCTACTCTCGGTCTCTACTCCGCCTCTCTGTCTCTTCGCGCCCCTCTGTTCTCTCCTCCCCCCCCTCTCGGTTCTTTCCCTCTCTCTTCTCCCCTCTCGGTTTCTACCCTCCCTCCTCTCGGTTTCAGCATCAGAAGGCCGAACCTCAACCAGACTTCGGGAATTTGTCACTTTTAGCCCATTTTTGATATTTTTAACATTTTGAGCCCGTTTTTCGTGATTTTAAAGCGGGATTTTCTCCAGAAATTATATTTTAACATAATAAACTCTAAATATTCATAATTTAAACATATTTTTATGAAAATCATTATCTAAATAATAAAGATCTAATGGGGGATTTATTTAAGGTGGAGTGTTGACTTTGCCTTAACTTATGACACAAGCAACCACCCCATACCCACTCTATGACCAGCCATACCTCTCCACCTTACCTATGTCACTTCAATGTCCTCTTACACTCAAATTTCACTCACTCCCACGTTTTTTGAGCTGGAACAAACAACCACACTTCTCATTTTCTCTCATTTCTCTCATTCCACTAAGTAACAAACACCACTTTTCTCTCAAACTTTTTTTACAAAAATTTTCGAGATTCAAAGCTGATTTCAAGTGTTCTTCCACTCTTAGTAAGTAAAAATTCATCCTCCCTATTATTATTTCACTTCCTTCTACTCAAATCTTTGATTGCTTACACAAACTCCATAACTATAATGTTAGATTCTTGAAAACCTTCAAGGCATCTCCAAGTGTTCTTGAATTAAACACTTCCATTCTTCAACAATCATCTACTGAAATCACTTAAGGTGAGTTCATACCCCTACACTTTCATGTTTTCTCAAGTTTTCAGGGGGGGGGGGATACAAGTTAAAACACCAAGAACATAACTAAAATTTTCTAACAGCCTTCATCAGAAAAGTTCAACTCCATTCACAGACTGTTTTGGGCATCTTAAACATTTTTGTTTTCAAAACTGTACAAGGTTCAAATAGTTCATGTTTGTAGTTTTAAAATGACTACTTGCACATCTCCATACGATTTTTCTACAATTTATGGTGATTTTTACAAAACTGCCTATCATTTCAAATAACAACCCGGACCAGTCTGTGATTATGGACTTTTTCACCCAAGTTGGAGGTCATTAAAAATCGTGATAAAAATTATGAGTAAACTAGACACATTTTTTGAACTCTCAGAATTTACGGATCTAGTTTTTGACTTCGTATGATTTTTCTATGATTTTTCCAAAACAGGGCAGAATGGCTAAAGTTAGCCTACAGCATGTAAATATCATAACACTTTGTATTATGTTGAGCAAAGTGTATAATCATAAGTTCTAATTATTGTATGTGTTTCCTTGTTAGTTTATCATTATGAACTGAAACTAAGTCATTCTTATTAAATATTATTCATTCATTTTAGAACACGTATATTTAACTATAAAAAGTATAGTTTGATAAATTCACAACACTAATACATTTCCATAAAAGAATTCATACATATTACATACATTTTAGATAAACTATAATAGGTATAGTTTATGATACATCACTCAACACACTCGTACAAAAAGGGTACATTCATACAAGAAAGATTTATATTCACACACATTTCACGTAAACTTGTTAACCTATGTTGTGAGACTCTCTCTCTCCCCGTACGTCCGAGTGCGGGATATAATTCCTGGTAGTTATAATCAGAATCTCCTTGAGGGAGAACGTGATACTTGTATATAGATCTATATTGGGTTTGACACCCCACACCTTGCTGCTAGCTACAGTGGGACCTGCAGGTCTACGGGTGACAAATGTCATTTCATTTCGCAACGCCTGAGAAACGTTGTGGCAGGTTCACATAGTCACAGTATGATTATAGCGACTCACCTAGGGAGATAACAATTCATAAAGTTCACGGGATGTCATAAAACCGAAGTAAGTTTTAGGTTGATTAAAAATTTACTTTCCATATCATTTTAAACTCACGACATTTTTCTACTAAGTAATGATGATTTCTTATACATTTTGGTCTTTGGTTATAAGGCTACATTTTTCGGATTTCAAGGAAAATATCGGATTTTTCTGAAACAAACGCGACATTTATATGTGAAAAACTTCTACTAAGTTTTATAATAAAAACTTATGAACTCACCAACCTTTGTGTTGACACTTTTCAAATAACTTGTATTCTCAGGAAAACACTAAACAGGTAATCAAGTGCTTTTGAGGATGGGACGTTAAGGCGTCAAACTTTTCATATTTTGTCAACATATTGTAATTGATTTTGAACCATGAAATTCATACAAGTGATGTAACCTTTTTCAATTATATATATATGTTGGTTGTGTTTGCTTAAATTACTATTGAAATTGTGGTTATGATACTACATGAAGTCCTCCACCCCCGGACGTTTCCGCCATCCTTGGTTTGGGGGGGTGACAGCTCGTCACGTTTAACCTACAAAAATTAAGCAGATTTAGGAACCCAAAGTTTCTTGGGTCCTTGTGAGTCTTTTTACAGAAAGTGGAAAAGCAATGGAGCAATCAACCATATAAGTTCGTTTAATCAAGATGGTTTCGTCCTTTTTCTTTATTGTGAAAACTTTGATTTTCGTCTTATCAGAGTTAGTTTGTTTTATTTTTGATGAGATCTTTGTTATCTTCCCTAGGGTTAGTTGTCAACTTCTTAGTTGAAACTTTAGAATCTGAGAACAACTTTCCCTTTGCTTTGAGATCTTTGGCAAATGCTTTCATAGGTTGAGAGTGACGAGTATCGAACTTCTTAGAAGGTGATGATTTGTGAGCGAAACTTCCCTTTTGTTTTTGGTAACCACACGAATGACAGTGTGAGCACTATTTGGGATATGCTTACAAACTAGCTTCGCTTTTTGATTGGATGCTTTTTCTTTGCGAATATAGTTGGAGTTTTGGGATTGCCAAAACTGCTTCCTTTCGTTGAGTTCTTCTGATATCTCTGATTCCTCTAATGTTTTTGCTCAGTAAGTTTCTTGGAAGATTTGTGAATATTCGCCTATCGCTTTGATTCACTTGCACGCGTTTCGCTCTTTCCAGTTGCAACTTTGCTTGGACATTCCTTAGTACCACTTGGACTACCCTTTTCAAAACTTAAAGGTCTATTTATTGGATCAGCCACATAACGTCCTTTAACTCTGCAGGAGGTTCTTTCAGAAAGACCCTTAGTTTCATTTTCATTATCAATTGGTGCAGACCAGAAGAAATCATCATAGCCATCTTTGTTGTCTTCGTTAACCATGATTGTTAGTTCGATGGTATGATTTTTGTCTAGTCCTCTAGTTGAAAATACTTGATTTGGTACAATTGGACTTTTGGAAAAACAATTGCTTTTTCTTTTAGTGTTTTGGGTTTATTTTGAGAAATCCAAGCGAATTCAACTGAATTTTCAGAGATGAGGACTTTTACTAGTTCAAGTTTGTTTTTTACAAATTCAGAACAATCAACCTCATCCTCTACAGATAATTCGCTCATATAACTGTCCTCATCAAATTCAAATGTATTTTCAAGATTGATTTTATTTACTGAACTTAACTTGGAACTCAATGAGTCAAATTTCTGTGTAGTGTCGGTCTTGATTTTCAACCTGTCATTTTCGTCAAGCAATTTTTTCAACATGTCTTTATGGTCTTTGGAGTTAATAAAAGATTTAATTTTGTCCAGTCCAATTTTGTAAGCTTCAGAGGTTTCGTCTGAAGAGACGATAGATTCATACTTGTAACAATCAACATCAATCTCATCTTCCTTGAATTCAAGGAAAGGCAAGATCATCTTGTGAATCTTTTTACCTATTTCGCAATCTAAATGCAACCGAGTAATATTTGAATAAATACATTTAGCAATCAAACAAAAGATGTTTCTATGTTTCAAAATTTTCAAATTATCTCACTGCAATTAAATTGATTCATCTCTAGACCTAGACAACTCAGACTCTATCTTCTCAATCCACATCCTTCGCTCCTCACTCTTGGATGACGTCCTGCTGATTTCATCAGTTAGGTTAGCATTTGCTAGACGAGTTTCTTTAAGACTATTACTTATACTTGAAAAGGTGAATTTTAGGTCGTTTAATTCAGTTTCGTAGTTAGATACAGGTACATTTAGAGATTCAAGAATGGTGTGTACCTTTTTGATCAGTTGATCACACTCATTGATTTGCTCGCGGCAAAACACTTGTCATCTCCTCTTTCCTTTGCACTCTCATATCCACTATTAGTTGACATGCCATTGGTCACCATTAAACATCTACCAATGAACCTTGAGCTTTCTTCTTTTGCAAAGAATGCCCTGCCATGTGTGGGCTTGCGAGCTTCCTCATCCTCGAAGTCAGTTGACCAAATCTCCACTCCTCCAAACGTATCCCCAGCTGTATTTTCCTGCAATATTAAAGCATTCATAGAGCTATCAGTGTGTGACATCCCCAAAATCTCGGCCAGAAAAGACCGATTTCATTTATGCTTTTTAAAATAATTTTCAGAGTAAATCCTTTTAATTTTAAAAGAGATGTGGAATTTGTTCCCAAAAACAAAACATGATAAAATAGATATTTATCAAAACATTTCATAAGACATATGATTTCATTTCATATTCAAAAGTCGGGATGTCATGTTCCGATACAGATCATAAAGCATAAACAATAGCATTACAAGCCATTCAACAAATATATACATATACAGACTTGTAAACAAAACAACTTGATGTTCACCCATCTTAAGCTCTTGCGCCACTTCCTGTAAAATAAATCAACTGAGTGGGTCAGGCTTGGGAGCCTGGTGAGCATATAGGGTTTTCAACCCACAATAATTATATTTAATTTCAACCATCAACAATAAACCCGATTACCCATTCCCGTTATCCTCACCTTACGTTCCTAAAAATAACGTCTATTATAAGGAACCTATTTCAGGATTTTTCATCGGGACGGACATTACTGCAGAGGGGCTTCCTCAACATTAAGTGTCCTAAAGGCAACCATGTGGGGGATAGAGTACACCGGTGAACACGTCGTTCACAACACCTACAGGTAATGAGCCTGCTAGTGTTCCACAGGACAGTCTAGAATAGTCCGTGGTCGTCATCCATACTCTGTTGAATGACTAGAATAACACCAATAACACCGAGGCCTCTCATCTGTTTATTACACACCAATTATCTACCCATGTTCTACCCAACACATTAGTAGATAAAGATATACATTTTTATACATAGTTTAAAAACCTGTACAACATGCTTTAATCAATACATATTCCACATAACAGATGAGGCATACACACATAACACGTATTTCATAGAGAATACATCAGATCTAAAAGATAGAAGAGAGTGAATATACACTCACACATATAACAACACAATAATATACACGTAGCACGTATTTTATATAATATACTTCATAATATTGCGTTGGAAAGAAAATAACTACACACTCACTTGATCAGAAGATGATCGGGCAACACTACGGCTTGCAGAAGAGGTGTTTCTCCGTAGATCTGGAAGATCTTCACAAAACCGGGCTCCTCGCGGGCAGCGTTTCGGCTCGGGAATAACGCTCTTCGGGATCCTCGGGGCTTCGGATCTTACTTCGGGGCTCGGGAATATTACCGGGGCTTTGGGGTATAAACGGCACGCAAATCGAGGCAAAACTTAGAGAGAGGGAAGAGTTTGAACAAGAGAAAATGGCTGAATTCAAGTTCTATTTATAGGCTGCTGGGTCTGGGATTACGCGGGGCGTACTTGGGTTACGCGGGGCGTACTTTGACATCACTGCGTGCGTCGACTGGTGGCACTCGAGTATTGGTCATACAAGTTGCATCCGACTGAGTACGCGGGGCGTACTCAAATTACGCGGGGCGTAATTGACTTGTCAAACTTCTAAATTGCGTAACTTTCGCATACGAGCTCCGTTTTCGACGTTCTTTATATCCACGCGAAGTTCAGACCATACTCTACAACTTTCATTTAGACTCCGTCGGCAAATTTTGACTTTTATTTTTATTATTTATTTTTAGAAGGCCAGGACAGAAAAACTTCGTTATAAATTCATAACTTCTTCGTCTGACGTCCGTTCTCGCCTAACTTTTCATCGTTTCGCTACTAACAACAAGATCTTCGATTCTCATTTAGATTGTTTCGGCTAAAAACCGCTCGATCTCAAATCGAGTATTCGGGCTGCATACTGCGACGTTGAAACTTCAGAAAATCATAACTTCCTCATACGAAGTCAGATTTGGGCGTTCCTTTTATGCACGCTCTCGGTTTAACGAAATCTACGACTTTCGTTTAGATCGCTAAGGCTAAATTTCGCTCTATCTTAAATTCATATTTTTACGTCACTCGGCGTCGTGTCGGTTCTGTCGCGAAACTTCGACAGGTCATAACTTCTTCGTTATAACTCGGATTTTGGCATTCCTTATATCCCCGGAATCCTTGTTTCGACCAATACAACTTTATGCAAAGATGTCGGGCTTATCTCACACTTAAATTTTGACGCTTATTTTATTCTCAATTTATTAAATTATAAAAATTAAGAAAATACACACATAAATCACATAATTCAAATAATTCACAAATAATACATTCTTATTATTTCAAGTTGAGTTACAAGGTTAACCTAGACTATTACATTGCTAAAAATGGCAAGCCTAGAAACACGGGCGTTACATAGTGGTCTTCTTCTTTTTGATCTCTTCCACCTTACACATATAGTAAGTCTCATCATCCTCGCCATCTTTCTTTTCATTCAACCTTCTCAACATGCACTCCTTTGCCATATGATTTTTACCATGACAGTAATTGCAGTCATAGCCAGAGTCACCTGTAAGCTTGTTTTCCTTCTTCTCTTCTTCCTTCTTAGGAGCACTTTTATTCTCCTCCTTCACTTTCTCAGCACTATAGCTTCCCTTCCAGTTTCGGTTCTTGGTTGAAGGAAACTTCTTTTTGGCGAACGACTTGGGATTCGTGATCATTAATGCATAATCTTTGCTAGAAAGATCACAATCAGAGAGCTTCATTTCATATTCTTCCTCTATAACATTTTTGCATTTCGCCATGAGAGCTATGGACCCCATGCTGGATAGAACTTTCATTTCTTTCGTCACTTCACTTTCATGTGACTTAAGATGCCAATAAGTTTGGCCAATGTATAACTCTTGAACTGTTCATGTGCTTTAACAATTGAGACTCCTATCATCTATTCAGGTCTAAGACCATTCATGAATGTGACCTTATGCTCGATTAGCTTTCGTTCTATTCCATGCTTAATCATCTTACTAAGAAGATGATTGTATATGTTGAAAGTTTGACTGAGATTCTCTTCTGGCTTTTGTTTGAAGATACCAAACTCCAAAAGCAGGAGTGTTTGGGTGGAATGCTCGAGAATGCTATTACTTATCCATCCATGCATATATTGTTTCTATGGTTTCATTTAGGTTTAAAAAACAGTTTTCATAACTACATGAAGATCAACATAAAAGGAATGAAAAGAAGTTTGAATAAGGGCAATCAAATTCTATCAGGTAGAACGCTATTACTTATCCATCCTTGCATATATTGTTTCTCAAGTTTTTGGTTAATAGTGATGAAATTAGTTTTAACTAATTTGTTTCACTTTATAATTCTTCTCTTGTATCTTTTTGTGAAATTTGTCGATAAAGTGACATTAATATGCAATAAACTTGGTGATAGGACACATATTTGGGATGAAGATGCCTTTGATTTTTAGTTGTTAGTTTCACTTTGTAGTGGTTCATATTTTCTTTCAGTTTTAGATAATAAGGACCTGCACAGATGAGTACAAATTTTTTTTCTTCCTTTTCTTCATTGGAATGGTGTACATATGGGAAGTTTTGGGGAACAAAAGAAGAACCATATATTGTTTTGACTTTTTTGTCCCTTCCATATTCCCTGTTTATCTGCTTATCCTCATTCTCTATTTCTTGATAACTATTGCAACTTTGTTGCAACAATAGCCTTCTTTTGAGTTGTCTGGAAAGCTTGCAGCTAACACCAATCGAGTCAAGGGTGAGTGAGTCTTTTTTTCACTTCTTTCCTCTCTGTTTCTTATAGATAATAAAAATAGATTTTCAAGAAACTAAATTAATATGATAAATAATGGTTTAATTGATACTTTTTTCGGGTAGGTGTGACACTGTTGTTTACTGAGCGACAAGATGCAAGGAAACCAGAAATAAGATGGAGGTTCTATGTTTTTAAGGGTAGTGAAGTGCTTAATGGTGGGCTTGATCATATCCTTCTGTTATTTAATGTAAAAAATGATTTTGTGTTAATTTTAACAACTTTTATTTAAAATAAATAAATAAAACAAATAATTTGTTTTCCAAATTACTTTTATTTAATATTAACAAATTTTTATTGTTATAAAAAGTAATTTGTTAATTACAAAAATTTTAGTTTTCCAAAAAACACTCATGTTCCAAAAATAACCTTCTATTGTCAATCATGCTCTTTAATTAATGAATTTCCTATAATACTCTTGCCTAAGATATGCCTAAAATCAAAATCTTCCATATTGGCTCAACAACATAATTATATTTAATGCGATAAATAACAACCTACTTTATAAGATCGCAGATTATTTTGTATGAAATTTTGTTTTTTTTTTTTTTTTTTTTTTTTTAATTTAAGTTTTGTGTGTGTTAGGTAAGAGGGTAAATAGAAACTCCAGCTTTATTTAATGTATTTAAGCCATGTATCGGGTAAATACAACAAATATCAATATACTTTATAATAATCAATTATTATTATTATTATTATTATTATTATTATTATTATTATTAATGCATTTGGGTCCTATATATGTTTTTCTATCTAAGAAGTTGTTTATAATAATGTATGTTTTTTTTTTACTTTCCCATATTGTCCTTACTTAACATGTGTTTTTCCTTGTGATCATCTTCTTCCTTGATGTTGCCAACCAGTATTAACATTTGAAATCTATTCGTTATATTGATCTATATTTGTGAAAATTGGATCTATGTTCCATGATTTCTAACTACATTCGTTAGATTTAAGACATGAGTTTAGGTGAAGATATTTTTTTTTGATAGATCTATATATATATATATATATATATATATATATATATATATATATATATATATATATATATATATTTTTTTTTTTTGGGGGGGGGGGGGGGGGGGGATAATAGTTTTGAACATTGATTTATGTGGAATGTAGCTTAAAGTGCAACTGAGAAATCATTTTTTGTATTTTTTTCCCTCCTTTCTGATGCAAGGGTAAGAGTTACTAATTTATGCAATACAAACAGGGAATGAAATCATTCCGGTTTTGTTAACTTTACTCTTTATGTATTGTATTATCCGCTAAAAGTATTTCTTCTTTATTGGAGCTAGATGTTTGTGAAATTTGATTGTGCTTTGATTCATTCAATAACCTAATAACCTGAATGTTCAATTTATATAATATAATTGAGAAATGCAACTTTTACTTATCTCTCATGGTTATCTCCTAAAAAACTCACACTTTTGCTATTAGTTATCAAATAAATATGTTTCCATGGTCTTTTATGTCTCTAAGTAGTTTATTTGCATGAGAACCGATTTAAACAATATAATTTGAATATAATTATGTTGACTGTTGTAGCTGCATATTTTTGGTTGTTTATCTTAGTAACACCTTGAAACGTTTGTATTGTTTCTCTTATTTTGAAAACTACTTAGCCATTAGTATTATATGTTTATATATGAATATTAGCAATGTACTTTTACTTTGTTTTTTTGCCCATATTAGTAATGTACTTCCATTATGTTACTTGTGTAACATTGTACTTTAGCTTGTGAGTAAATATTATAAATTGTAAATATTTATTACATCTTTCTTATTTGTATAAATATACTAATTATTTAACAAAAATATATATGAAGGGTGAACATCTATAATAACTCGGTCATAAGATTTGCTTGATGCATATGGAAATGATTGTTTTCTCAACTATCTAATATTTCTGTTTACCCCATCTATTATACTTCCTTTCAAACAACTTGAATTTTTTAATATAAGTTTGGTAACAACTTTTGTACCTATTTATTTTTCTCATATCCAATTGCAAAATATTATTTTATAAATCATTTGAATACAAATTTGTGTGGGGCGGTTCTTTTAGGTTGTGATTTTGTCATCATATAGAAAAAACAATTTGATTTTTTTTCGGGTAAATTTGAAAATAACAAGCTCTTTTTGAGTGTTTAGGTGGTTTTTGGTGTATACTTAATATGAATTTTGTTGGTCATAACTCATATGAATTTTGTTGGTCATAACTCATAAGTGTGCAAAGGAAAAAAAATCAAACCTATTCATGTGGTGTTGCGGTAGATCTCTAATGGAATGAAAGAAATACACCATTAACCGTAAAACTTCATTTATAAAAACCTATATAAAGAATATTTTACGAATTTGTGTTTACACTTACAAAGAAGTGTACATTTTATGATAAAAGATCGTATTTTTGCACTAAAATTCCATTCCTTTTAGTAATCAAATTTTGCAAAATGAAATACTTTGTTAAAAGGTCTTATGTTTTTGATTATACGGAAATTTAAAAATTCTACGGTTATCTGTATTTATTGAGTATATCTCTAATTGTAATGTAGATTTTATGTTTAACAAATTATAAGACCCAACAAGTTGTTTTATAATGCACCATTTATATTTTCTAATTCAAATGTTAATTGCTTTATTGTTTAGGTTTATTTTGTTTTTTGTTTTGGTACGTCATTAATTGTGGGTATGGTCTTCATTTAACAAAAAATAAATTATGCAATTTAAAGATGTATGTTTGTGTAAAAATAAAGATAATATTTTTAAAGTTTTTGATGTTGTAGTACAATTTTTAATTATCAATATTTTTTTTTTATTATCCGTGGTTTCCACGGGTTATAATTTAGTTGTCTTAATTTAAAGTTAACTTTTATTTTTAACTTTTTTTTCTAAATTAACTCATATATTATATGAGTTTCACAACTAATATTCTAAAAATTCAAACTGATTAAACGATTAAAAGTTCCAGATGAGATTTGACTGTTGGATCATTATCAAAAGAAAGTCAAGCGATTGTTGTTTTACTCAATTTTTCAACCTTCGCGAGCTATATAATTCACATGTCAGGAAACTGTGACGATGCTTAATATCGTGATTTACGAGGTATTTGAGCATAACCGGAACTAAGCTAAACTCTTCGTCCTAAACCAACTTTAGTTAATTAATATTATATTAAAAAGAATCATTTGAAAGCTTCTATAGTTTCAATTCATTTATTTTATAGTAAAATAGTTGAACTTTATTCGTGATTGCTTTGTTATTATTGTAAACCTTTTATGATTCGATTAACTTTAAAAATACGAAAATAAATAAATATTATTTAGAGTTTACAATATTACTCAGAAACCCATCCTAATTCCAAACAACGAATAACTAAGAATTTTTTTTTGAGAGTTTTTAGAAATTTTTAGGTTTATGTTTGTTAAAATAAAATACAAATACGATAGTAAAGTTTTTGATTTAAATAAAAAACTTTTAATCCAGAAACTATTATAACTAGTTTTACACAGCTTTTTTAAAATTTTTAGTTTAATTTGTATGTTTTATGTTATTTTACACCTTTTATGTTATTTTAATCTAAAAATGTTTATGTTAGTTTACACCTTTTAAAAGATTAAAACTAATTTTGCTGAATATTTCTATATAAATAAATGTCATAACCATCATTTATTAGCTAATAACTAGGTTAGTCTTTTCACAACTACGTATTTTTTAGAATTTCGTTTATTTTGACTAAAGAGACATTTCAACAAAATATATACAAGAAATTCTCTCTCTCGTGTGTGTATATATATATATATATATATATATATATATATATATATATATATATATATATATATATATATATATATATATATATATATATATATAAGTTGTATTCTACTTCCCAACCTAAAACATTAAACTTCTTGGAAATCGGGTGCAAAGAGAAAGCGTATTCTATTCTTATGTACCAACTGATCAAAGTCAATACCCATTGGTTGTTAGAATGTATAACATAGATCTTGTCATATTTAACCACATTTTAAACTCAACAATCAAAATTTATTCAGGAATTAATTCATAGACAACAAATTTAATTGACATATAAGATTTAAAATGTTATATTCTATAACTCTATAAAATATAAAATATTGTATGTGGAGAAAAAATATTGGATATGAATCACTTCTCAATAGAAGTTTTATAACAGTTTTCATAGTTAACTAGAGATTGAATGATTCTATAGAAACATAAATGAATAATTGAAGATACAACAAAACAAGAAAGAAAAACTTGGAGCTTTTAGGATAAGACCCAAAGGCCAAAGGCTTTCAGTGAAAGATGATGAGATTTGATCATGTCATCTTTTATGTCCAAAAGGATGTATGAGTCGTTTTTTACTTTTGATCAATGTTTGTGAGTTGAAGTAATTGTTTAGAATCTTATGTCGGAAAGACAAACAACAATACGTTGTTTTCTTAGTTTGACTGTCTGCTAAGAATAATAGAGGGGACCTGTTTTACATGCCTTAATAAGCACCAAATAGGTCATCATTGATGTAATCCTGCACCTTTGTAGACATCTAGATAAAGCATAAAACGATTTAATTATGATATTAGTCATCTTGATAAATATTTAAATAAACCCATAAATATTATTGGATTTGATAAAACATCAGTCAAAGCTCCGTACGATACATTACTAGAATCTCCTCACCACAGCCCACGTGAACATTGCTCCCAATTAGTGGTCCGCGATATGAAGCTCTTTTGACTGTTAGCTCAACCAATATGTACTAAACAAAATCATATTAATATTGCGGCAACGGTGCCCAAGCATCTATTATCAATAGGAGATATTGATACGTATCTTTATATTTAAAATAGGAATCCTATAGTTTATGAGATATCTTTTGTTCCATCGTGTATTTAATCAAAGGCAAAAGCCTCATTCAATGATAAGTTAATTTTTCAATGGGAAAATGATTCGTATACAACAATTTTTCTTCATACATAACAATTTAAGTTTTATAGAATTGTACAACACAACATTTTAAAATATAAATTATTGTGTGTGGAAAAAACTATCGTGTACGAATTAGCTCCCTTTCCAATCAACTATTTAAAATGTTAATGGTATTAGAGTAGGTTTTCTTGCCTGCGAACCCTAAAATAATACCGCCATGAAGGGAGACGGCAGCAAAGGGTGTAGCAAAAGGAGTGATGACAGGAACACATCACCGATCAACCCATCCCCCTAATCCAAATTCTCAATTCTATTGTAATACCCGATTCAAGGTATTTTTCATTTTTGACACTTGGTGTGTAAATAGTTTGCAAGTTTGGTCCTTACGGGGATTTTTTACATTTTTGAAAAAATGGGATCATGCTCAACATACGCGCCCACGGACAAACCCTAATATTTAGCGTTTGGACCCTATTTAAGCAACATTATGACTCATGATCCTATCATTCTTTAGCCTCCATTACCCTTTGATCCCTATTTCAAAACCCTAGCCCCTCTTGAGAAGATTTGATCCTCTTTGTGTGTTTTAATGTGTGTTTGTGAGCTTTGAGGAAGAAGAACATAGAAGAAGGAGCTTTGATTAGGGGGGAGCTTGTAGATCCAGATTCTACTCATCATTTCCAGCTTCATTAAGGTATACAGCTTGAAACTTGTTGATTTTATGCTTAGATCTAGTCTTTATGTAGTTTTGGTCCTTTCGGTCCCATGAATGAGATTTAGTAGGAATTCTTCCACTCTAGAAGTTAGGAGTTGCTTCTGTTGATGTTTCTAAGGTCCCTAGTCTATAAATTTAGCATCTTGATGGTTGTAGATCAACCATGCATGTGTTTGTGTCTACTTGGTGGAAGTAGAATGCTTAATCTAGGGTTTGGGGTCATTTGAGCCATGCAAAGGCTCCAAGTTAAGGACTTTATGGATTAAGATGTTCTAAAATGCTTTGATCTGTAATTTAGACGTTTGGAATGCAAACATTAAATACTTAAGGAAAAGTCTTTAATGGTCGCGTATGTTAGGAGTGCGCAATCGTATGTTGTGTATACGCGTTTGAGTCCTTTATCATGCACACGACCTAGTACGTCGGGTGTACGTCTACTATACATAGCGTACCAGGCCTGGTCTTGGGCTTTGCAGTTTGGGCCATTTTGGACTATTAGGGTTTTAGGCCTTGTTGGGCCACTAGTCTTTCTAACTTTCGGCCATTGTTGGGCTTTGGACCTTCTTGGATTTTTGCCTATAATGGGCTTTAGGTATCACTTAGGAATTTGGGCCATATTAGGCTTTTGGTGCCATTGGGTTGGGCCTCGGTTATTAAGCCAAGTGCGGAAAGGGTAAAATGGACTTTTACCCTAGGTGTTGGATAAATGAACAAGATTCCCAGTTATGGTTTATAGCATAATTATGAATTAGGTTTTTATTTGATTGATTGATATAGGGATTTTCCGATTCAGCAGCTCGATCACTTGTTTAACTGATAGCATACTGAGGTGAGTTTGCTCACTATACTATAGGACACTAGGATATGTTATGTGCTTGTAGTCATTGTGACTCCTGATGTATGTGGTATATGCATATGTGCCTATTTTCTATATGTATCTGGCGTGAAATAGACCCGAGGGTGAAATAGACCCAGTACAACCTTGTGCTGATATATGAGTTGAAATAGACTTGGGGTTGAAATAAACCTAGAGGTGAAATAGACCCGATACGGCCTTGGGCCGATACATAAGTTGAAATAGAATCGGGGGTGAAATAGACCCGACACAGCCTTAAGCTGGCAGTAAAAATGTATGGTATGTGGTATTTTGGGGAACTCACTAAGCTTCACGTTTACAGTTTTCAGTTTATGTTTAAGGTACTTCCGGATCGAAGGGGAAGATCTCGGGATAATCGTATCACACACACCATGACTTTTCACTTATTTGACTCTGATCTTTTTGGGATGATTGATTAACATACTCTAATTTTCCTTTATGATTTTATAAACAGGTTTTGCTGATTGTTTATTTAATATGAAAAAAAAACATTGGCTTTGAATTTCGGTACGATACAAGTTGGTATCAGAGCCTTGGTTTGAGGGATTCAGGCATACTCATGGGTCTGTCTGAACTCAAACTGAGGGTTTGACAGATTTTTCATAAAAAGAAACGTTTTTATAAAATGAGTTTTTCTAATAAAAGAAAGGGGTTTGGTGCATGCAATGGACCGAGCTCAAGTAAGTTTTCCCAAAAATATCCATATATATGTTTCATGTTATGCTTTGAATTGGGAATCTATGAATCGCATGTTAGAATAGGGCTAAGGATCTACTCAGGACTGTATGATAGAATGCTATGAGAGATACCGTTATATGACTACTGTATAAACTTGTAGACTTGCATGTTAGTAATGATCAGTCAGTGATAGGATGGCATGTTTAGGTTATGCTTTTATTCCGATTACTCGATGCCTGAATGTTGCCTGCTTTCTACTTTTAGGAGTTCCTATTAACATCAGCTACCTAGTAAGCGAATACATTAAGTTACATATTATTGAGACTAAATAATTTTAGAAGGTTAGGTTTTAACTCTATTGTGCCATTCTTGTTTGATTCCAACCGTTGTAGTGTGAGACCTTTCATTCGAGGAATTATCTGGTGTTGGTGATATGTAATAGTAATCTTGACCTAGTTAGAGGATGTTAGAGGGTGTTCCTTTTGCAGCTGATGGTGGAGAGTGGTGTGGTGGTTGCCCTAGGGAAACCTAGGAGGTAATTCGGTGCCAATAACCTTTTCTTATTGAGGATTGTTTGGATTGATAAAGGAGTGAATTTGAGGACTCGGGGCGATCCTTGAGGAAAATACATATATATGCGGAAGATAGTAAGGGCCCGTACTACTGGAAGCAGAGGATCCATATTCGAATCAAGGGAAGCCACAATGATACTAGGAAGCTTGTAGAGTATGATATTCCTCGATATATATATATATATATATATATATATATATATATATATATGTGTGTGTGTGTGTGTGTGTGTCTGTGTGTGTTTGTGTGTGTTCTGATGGTTTGAGTGGTCTATTTTCAGTATGGTGGTCACTCGAGGAGGATCTGGTAGTGGTTCTAGTACTGGTCATGGTTCAGGTTCGGGCTCTGGGGCCGAACATATGGATGTTCAGAGACAGGAGTTCATTTCATCCGAGATTACATGTAGTATTATTGATCAGACCCATGTGATCTTCGGTACGATCAAGGAGGGTATCATGGAGATTCTAGATGAGCGCATGGGCGCTTTTCGTTCTGAGATGGTGGCGATAATGAGAGCTCGCACTTTGACTTTCCATGAGTTCCGGGCATGTGGGACTCTAGAGTTCTTCGGGAAGAAGGACCTGATTTTGAGAAGCCATTGGTTAGCAGATGTCATGAACGCCTTCCATACTAGTTGTTGCCCCGAAGGGGAAAATGTCATACTTGGTTCCAGTCTTCTAAAAGACAAAGCTCAAGATTGGTGGGAGGAGGTTGGGCATGTGCCTTCGAAGGCGAGGCAGTTGAGTCGATGACTTGGGAGGATTTCGTGATGAGGTTTTGGGCTCATTTTGAACCTATGATTGAGGTCCAACGGTTGGCAGGGGAGTTTCAGGACCTTCTCCAGACTACTAAGATGTTAACAGAGATCGCTGTTATGTTCCGTAAGAGGGCGTTATTGGTTCCACAGTATGTAGCAGACGAGGAAATGAAGAAGGCTTGATACCACGAGATGTTGAGGAGCAACATCAGACAGTTTGTGAGCAGATGCGATTGCAAGACACTGGATGACATGATGGCGAGGGCCTCAGAGAGGGGGATTGATTTGGAGATAGAGAAGAAGAGGAGTCCAGATAAGGTTTAAGGTTCTAAGGGTTCAGAAAAGAGGCCCAAGGTTTTTGATTCGAGATCAAGACGCCAGAAAGGTTGGGGCCGTCGTGGCAAGTGCGAAAAGTCGCACGATGGAACTTGCAGGGGAGGTGGTTTAGGCTGCTACAAGTGCGGAAAGACTGGGCACTTTAGTCGGGATTGCACAACCACCACCCATGGATCGAGTATGATTTTCTCTCATTGCAATCACAGGGGCAATAAAAAGGTCAATTATCCAAGTTTTTCAGTGGCAGGACCAGTTACAGCACCCATTTCGGCAACCTTGAGGATCACGGATGGCCGCCAAGGTTAGGCGGAAGCTCCTATTATGAGGAGTAGGGCATTTCAGCTGACACCCGAGGAGGCGCGTGCAGCACCTGATGTGGTAACAAGTATGTATCTTCTTTTTATCTCTTTATTTATCTTGGTTTTCTTGCTTATATTTGTGTGTTTTGTTTTAGGAGCATCCTTGTGAATGGTATCCCTACTTTGGTTTTGTTTGATTTTGAGGCTACTCGATCCTTTATATCTCTTGCGCTCAACAAGAGGTTTACCGATGCTCTGGGGGAGTTGGATTGTCCATTAGAGGTTCAGATTGTTGATGACCGTCCTGTAGGGATATAGAGGGTTCATCGGGGCTATGTCTTAGAGTTGTTCAGTGAGCAGTATCTGATTGATGTGGTTCCCATTCCTCTACGTGAGATCAATGTTATTGTGGGTATGGATTGGTTGAGCCCCATAGGGAAATGATTGATTGCGAGAAGCAATTGGTGTGCATTCGAACCCTAAGTGGAGGAGAGTTAGTAATTTAGGGAGAGGGTGTTTAGTGTAGGTCAGTTCTATGTTCAGCAGCTAGGGCTAGACACTTTCTTCAGCAGGGTTGTTCTGGATTTGTTGCCTATCTTAAGGATACCTAGGAGAATGGTATGGCGATTGTGGATGATGTTCCGATTGTTCGGGAGTACCCAGATATATTCCCGGATGATTTGCCATGATTACCTCCGGAGAGAAAGGTGGAGTTTCAGATTGAGTTGCTTTCTAGTGCGGCTCCGATAGCCAAGGAGCTTATCGTTTAACGCCTATAGAGATGTAGGATTTGTCTAGTCAACTGTAGGAGTTATTAGACAAAGGATTTATTCAGCCGAGTAGTTTGCCATGGGGAGCGCCGATCTTGTTAGTGAGGAAGAAGGATGGTTCACATCGGATGTGTATCGACTACCTGGAGCTTAATAAGCTAACAATGAAGAACCGTTACCCACTCCCGAATATTGACGATTTATTTGACCAGCTTCAATATGCATATTGGTCTTCTGAGATTGATCATCATTCGAGTTATCATCAGATGAGGTTAAGAGAGGGGGATACGCAGAAGACGACCTTCGGGACTCGTTATGGTCATTACGAGTCCGTGGTGATGCCTTTTGGGCTCATCAATGCTCCAATCGCATTCATGGATCTCATGAATTATGTGTGCAGGCCTATGTTAGATCGGTATGTGATTGTGTTTCCTGATGACATCCTAGTCCATTCCATGACCCAGAAGCAACATGAGGAGCATCTGAGGGAGGTATTGGAGACTTTGAGGAGGGAGAGATTGTATGCAAATTCTCTAAGTGTGAGTTCTGGTTACGCGAGGTGCAATTTTTGGGGCACCTTGTCAACCAAAACAGTATTCTGGTTGATCCGGATAAGGTCGAGGCGGTGATGAAGTAGGAAGTTCCGAGGTCTCCTTTTGAGATTCGGAGATTCCTTGGATTGACGGCTTACTATCGGAGATTCATTCAGGATTTCTCCAAGATAACAGTTCCTTTGACCCGATTAACGAAGAATACCATCATGTTTTGTTGGGGGCCTGAGCAGCAAACAACTTTTGAGACTCTAAGGCGAAGATTGTGTAAGGCGTCGATTCTGACCCTGCTAGAGGGTGTTGAGGATTTTATGGTATACTCTGATGCGTCTATCATAGGTTTGGGAGCAGTGTTGATGCAGCAGAATCATGTGATTGCTTACTCTTCGAGGCAGTAGAAGCCTCACGAGGCGAATTACCCAACACACAATTTGGAGTTAGGGGTCGTGGTGTTTTCCCTTCAGATATGGTGACATTACCTCTATGGGGTCCGATGTACTACCTACACGGATCACAAGAGCCTAAGGTGTTTGATGGATCAGCCGAATCTGAATCTGAGGCAACGTAGATGGTTGGATGTGATGAAGGATTATGATTGTGAGATCCTTTATCACCCGGGGAAGGCCAACGTGGTGGCCGATTCTCTCAGCCGTAAGGCGGTCGTGACTTTGATCAGAGATATGTGTTTGAGGATGACAGTGATAACCCCACTCTTAGAACATGTTCGAGTGGCTTAGGTGGAGGCTATGAAGGAAAATAACCGAAAGAGTGAGCACATAGTGGGTCAGGTGGCTTCCTTTGATTATGATAGTCGGGGGTTATTGACCCTCCATCGGAGGGTGTGGGTTTTGTATTTAGCTACTGTGCGTTAAGTTTTAATGAAGCAGGCACACAAGTTGAGATTCTCTATTCATCGTAGAGCAACAAAGATGTATAGAGATCACTTGGCCGACTATTGGTGGTCATGCATGAAGCAAGATTTAGCTTGGTATGTAGAGAGGTGTTTGACCCTCAGGAAAGTCAAGCCCGTGCATCAGCAGCCTCATAGAAAAATGGAGTCGTTGGGAGTTCCCGTTTGGAAATGGGAAGAGATTATGATCGATTTCAGCAGGAAGCTACCCCGAACGGCGCGCATAGTGGATTCAATTTGGGTCATTGTGGATTGATTGACCGAGAGCATGCATTTCATTCCGATTCAGGAGAGTATTTTAGCAAAAAAATCTAGCAAATATCTACATTCGGGAGGTGGTAGCATGTCATGGGGTGCCGGTTTCTGTGATCTCTGGTAAGGATGCTTGGTTTACTTCCAGGTTCTAGAAGAGATTCCATGAGGAGTTGGGTACTCATTTGCATTTCATCATGGTTTTCCACCTGCAGACTGATGGACACAGTGAGCGGACTATCCAGACCTTAGAGGATATGTTGCAGGCATGTTTTCTAGATTTTGGCGGTAGTTCGGATACATATCTTCCTTTGGCGGAATTTTCGTTTAAGGACAGTTATCACGCCAACATTGATTGCCTCCTTTTGATATGCTCTATGGGACGAAGTGTAGGACCCCGATTTACTGGGGAAAGGTTAGTCAGCGGATCATGGAGAGTATCAATGTGGTATTCAAGATTACGAAGTTGATTCAACAGGTTTGCGGTAGACTTCAGACGACACAGAGACGACAGAAGAGTTACGCAGATAGACGCCGGTCAGAGTTGGAATTCCAGGTTGGGGACATCGTACTCCTGAAGGTGTTACCTTGGAAAAGTTTCATCGATTCAGGAAGCGGTGCAAGCTGGGCCCAAGGTATATTGGTCCTTTTAGGTTGTTAGCCCGGGTGGGCAGGGTTACATATCGTTTGGATCAGCCAATGGAGCTCAGTAAGATCCATAGCCCTTTTCACATCTCTCTGTTGCGAAAGTGATTAGTTGATGATTTTGTAGTGGTTCCTTTAGAGGATATTCAGGTGAATGACAGCCTGAATTACATTAGGAGACTAGTGGCGATCCATGCCCAAAAGACGAAATCCTTAAGGAACAAGGATGTGGGATTGGTGAAGGTGTAGTGGCTGCACTGAAGGCTTCTTAATGGATGTGGGAGCCTGAGGACAAGATGATGGAGCATTACCCAAAGTTATTCGCGGCAGCGGACTTCGAGGACAAAGTCTGATTCAAGTGGGGGAGAATTGTAACACCCGATTCAAGGTACTTTTCATTTTTGACCCATGGTGCATAAATAGTATGCAAGTTTTGTTCCTTAGGGGGCATTTTTTCAATTTTCGGAAAAATGGGGTTACGTTGGGCGTACGCACCCATGGGACAAACCCTAATATTTAGGATTTGGACCTATTTAAGCCACATTATGACCCATGATCCTATCATTTCTTAGCCTCCATTACCCTTTGAGCCCCGTTTTGAAACCCCAACCCCTCTTGAGAAGATTTGACCCCTTTTGTGTGTGTTTTAGTGTATGTTGGTGAGCTTTGAGGAAGAAGAGCATAGAAAGAGCTTTGATCAAGGTAGAGCTTGTAGACTCAGATTATACCCAATATTTCTAGCTTCATTGAGGTATAAATCTTAAAACTTGCTCATTGTATGCTTAGATCTAGTCTTTATGGGTTTTTGGTCATTTTGGTCCCATGATTGAGATATAGTGGGAATTCTTCCACTCCAGAAGTTAGGAGTTGCTTCTCTTGATGTTTTTGAAATAAAGTTAGCAGTTTGATGGTTGTTAATCAACCATGCATGTGTTTGTGTCAATTTGGTGGAAGTAGAATGCTTAATCTAAGATTCGGGATCATTTGAGCCATGTAAAGGCTCCAAGTTAAGGACTTTATGCACTAAGATGTTCCACAAGGCTTGGATAAGTAATTTGGATGTGTAGGATGCAAGCATTAACTACTTAAGGAAAAGTGCTTAATGGTCGCGTATCCTAGGTGTGCGCTATCATATGTTGCTCATACGTGTTCGAGTCCTCGATCATGCACGCGACCTAGTATGCCAGGCGTAAATCTAGTACGTGCAGCATACCGGGTTAGCCTTGGGCTTTGCGGTTTGGGACATTTTTGACTATTAGGGTTTTGGGCATTGTTGGGCCTCTAGTCTTTCTGAAATTGGGCCATTTTTAGGCTTTAGGCCTTCTTGGATTTGGGCCTATAATTGGCTTTGCGTATCATTTAAGAATTTGGTCCATATTTGGCTTTTGGTGGCATTGGGTTGCGCCTCGATTATTGGGCCAAGTGAGGAAAGGGTAAAATAGTCGTTTACCCAAGGTGTTGGACAAATGAACTAGATATCTAGTTATTGTTGAAGTCCCAATTATTAATTGGGTTTTTATTTGATTGATTAATGTGGGGATTTTCCGCTTCAGCAGTCCAATCATTTGTTTGACTAACAACAGACCAAGGTGTGTTTGCTCACTATACTATAGGATACTAGGGTATGTTATGTTCTTGTATTATTTATGACTCCTACTGTATGTGTTATATGCATGCGTGCCTAGCCGTTTGTTGTATATATGTAGGGTGAAATAGACCCGATACATCCTTGTGATAACATATGCGTTGAAATAGACTCAGGGGTGAAACAGACTCGGTACGGCCTTGGGCCGACACAAGAGTTGAAATAGACTTGGGGGTGAAATAGACCCGTCACAGCCTTGAGCTGGCAGACATGTATGGGATGCGGTATTTTGGGGAACTCACTATGCTTCGTGCTTACAATTTCAATTTATGTTTTCGGTACTTCGGGATTGAAGGGGAAGAGCTTGGGATGATCGCATCACACACACCATGACTTTTCACTTATTTGACTCTGGTGTTTTTAGGATGATTGATTGACATACTCTGGTTTTCCTTTATCGTTCTATAAACATGTTTGATTGATGGTTCATGTAATATGAAAAGAAAAACATTCTGGCTTTAAATTTTGGGACGTTACATCTATATTCATCGAAACGATTATCTCCGACAACTACACATCCAAGAATGCCTCAACGACAACAATTATGCCGACTGAGCAAGACAGATGAAAGATTTCTTGTTTACCAAGAATCGTGCAGGATTCATCAACGGGACTATAAACCAACCTAATGATGGATCACTGGGCTTGAATTCCTGGAAATGAAGTGACGCCATAATAAAGGTTTGGTTAACTAGAAAAATGGTCAAAGAGATACGGAATAGTGTCAAGTATGCAAAACAACTCAAGAAATCTGGAATGACTTGGAGGAAAGATTCGAGAAGGAAAGCGTATTATATGCATATGAGTTAAAAAGAACTCTGAAAAAAATGAGGCAAGATAATTAATCCATTTAATCCTATTTTACGAAACTGAGAGGCAAATGGGATGAGATCCATTCGACATCTCCAACACCAAGATGCACTTGCAGCGGGTGTACATGTGATTTGGGAAAGAGACTAGTTGAAGAAACGGAGAAGGAATGCACCTATTAATTCCCATAATACTTGATGATGCATTCGGAATTGTTAAAACCCAAATACTAAGTAGCAAACTAATTCCTTATCTTGGTACCAATTATCACCTTGTAACCGAAATATTACCGCATTAAGAAAAAAAAATGTGGACGTTGCTGCTCTTCAAATGCGTTTGTCTACTATTGATAAAATAGACACTAAAAACAAGATCGATCGAGATAACATGAAATGAAAGAATTATGATAAAAATGGTCACGCCATTGAAGGATACTTTGAGAAGATAGTATACCCTAATTGGTGGGATACACGACAAAAGAAACCCGATACAGAACCAAGGAAGGCGATAAAGCAAAAACCCAAAGTTCTAAATGTGGAACAGGAAGCTAGCCCCATACCTAGTGTTACTTTTGAGAAATATACAAAAATAATGAAGTTACTAGGCGATACTCAAAAACCAGAGATCAACATGGTAGGTAAATTTAATTTTAAATCTATCTGGGTCATTGATTCAGGAGCCACTGAACATGTTTCTTGTCATGAATCATATATCTTGAAGTTAAAGAGAACCGACAGTGACATGGTTGTTAGTATACCTCATTGTGTTTCGGTCAAAGGTTTTAGTAGTACAAAATTACCAAATAACATGAAGATTGATGATGTCTTTTTAATACCAAAATTTATGTGCAATATTCTTTTAGTAAGCAACATAACCAATGACTTGAATTGCTATATGACTTCCTTTCCAAAATTTTGTTCTATTCAGGACTTACACTCGAGGAAGATGATTGCCATGGGTAGATGCGAGGATGGTCTATACAAGATGTAAGGGATGGATGAAAAAGTAAAGATCATGGAAGTAAGGATGGACATAAAGATATGGCACAAGAGACTAGGTCGTACCTCCAAAAAAAATAACTTCAAAATATTCGTTCTATAAGAAGTATCATAGATTCAGAGCATTGTGACTCCTGTGTAAGGGATAAACAAACCTGAATCCTTTAATTTGATAGTTCAATAAAAATTATTGATTTTTTTGATTTAATTCATTGTGATATATGGAGTTGGTATCACATACCTTCATTATTTGGTGCTCATTACTTCGTTACAATACTTGATCAACACCAATTAAATAATAATATAATCTATCAATTAATATATTATTCATATAATATAGTAATAAATCACAAATATCCTCTTTCTTATATATCCATCCTATCAAATTGCTCTGGTGAAGGCAACCTAAAAGGACCATGCCACTATCGGGTCAAGTACATACCAATTATAGTTAAGGGATTAGACACCTAATCCAACAATTTCCCACTTGGATAAGTCTAATAACTATAACTGCCAATGTAACTTGGATAAGTCTCAAAAGTCGTTGTCGTACTCTGACTTAGTCAATAAAACGTCCTTTAGATAAGGGATCATATAATCCTCTTTTCTTCAAGATATCGTGTGGACAAAGACATGGAATAAAATCATACACATTGTCCAACAGTTTGTTCCCGATTTCTGATTTGTTTGACATAGAACTTAACTGAACACATCAATTAAGTCCTAACTGGGCCCGACACATAAGTCAAAACAAAATCATCAAGGAACCCATGATATCGCTTTTAATCCTCTTAGTATAAAAGGAATGGATAAACTTTGACTTATATTCTTGTACTGATTACTTGTTAAAATTTACACAACAACACATATTATAACATCAAGTTACAGATGCATTTTCGTACTATCAACGCATAACCAACTCGTAATCAACAACTCATATATCTTGTTTTGAAGACCATATTATATTATCATCTCACAATCACTCGTGATAAATTCTATGAAGTGATTCATATGAGCGTGGGTTTAATCCAATACTTAAAAATTATTTCGGGAGCACTCATGAATGTTGTACCAAAATTTTGCAATGTCTAAACACTTTAGACAATCTACAAGCTAATTCATGACAGTCTAACCTCATAGCTAACTTCCAATGTATGATAGCCTATGGATATTTCGAATAATCATATTATTCTGGAAGTCAAAACATGCAAAAAGTGAAACATAAAATAAACAGTTGACAAAAGACAGTAAACTTTACTTATAAATAAAACCCTTATTATTTAATCATCAAACATCAATTACATTTATATATTACAAGTTTCTAATTGCCTATCTAATCACTAAACTAATATTGTCTCTTAGGTCAATGCTCTTAGCATGTTGCAAATGCTTAACCCTACTTACTCCCTTCGTAAGGGGATCTGCTGGGTTATCCTCTAACGATATCCTCTTCACTATGAGGAGTCCCTCTTCCACTCGATGTCTTATGAAGTGATATTTTATGTCGATGTGCCTAGATCTGCCATGATCCCTTGGTTCCTTGGTTAAGGCAACCGCACCCTCATTGTCATATAAAATCTCCATAGGCTCCATTACAGCTGGTACAACTCCAAGGTCTCTGATGAAGTTCTTTAGCCATATTGCCTCCTTCGACGCTTTGCTTGCTACTATGTATTTTGATTTGCATGTTGAATCAACTATAGTCTCCTATTTGGAACTTTTCCATGTTACTGCTCCTCCATTTAAGGTAAATACCCAACCCAACTGAGAGCATAAATTATCTCTGTCGGTTTGAAAGATGGTGTCACTATACCTTATCACTCTCAAGTCATCACTCCCACTGAGGGTAAGGACCCAGTCCTTAGTCCTCCGTAGGTACTCAAGAATGTTCTTTACTGCTATCCAGTGAGTTCTACCAGGATTCCCTTGATATCGACTAACCATGCTCAAAGCAAAAGCCACATCAGGGCGAGTACATGTCATAGCTTACATGATCGAGCCAACGGCAGAAACATATGGTACTCGACTCATTTGTGCTCTTTCGGCGTCGGTACTTGGACTCTGAGTCTTAGTCAGTTTGGTATTGCTCTGGATAGGCAATTCTCCTTTCTAGGAATTCTCAATGTCTAAAAGTTTCAACACCTTGTCCAAGTAGGTACTTTGACTAAGTCCTATTAGTGTTTTACTCCTATTTCTCAATATCCTTATCCCTAGAATGTAAGCAACCTCCCCAAGGTCCTTCATAGTGAAACACTTCCCATACCAAGACTTAACCTCCTGCAAGGTTGGAATGTCATTTCCTATGAGTAGTATGTCATCCACATACAATACTAGAAAGTTAAGTATATTCCCACTAGCTTTGACATATATGCAAGACTCATCCTCACTTCTCGAAAAACCAAACTCTTTGACTTTCTCATTGAAAAAAAGAGTCCATCTACGAGGTGCTTGCTTTAGTCAATAAATGGATTTCCCAAGCTTACACACTCTATTAGGGTACTTCACATCTATAAAACCCCCATAGGGTACCCTCTGGCTGACTGATGTAAACATCCTCAATCAACATCCCATTAAGGAAAGTGGTTTTGACATCCATCTGCCATATTTTATAATCACGAAACGCAGCTATGGCTAGCATAACCCTTATAGATTTGATCTTCACTACTGGTGAGAAGGTCTCATCATAGTAAAATCCAGGAGTTTGAATAAAGCCATTTGCAACCAATCGCGCCTTATATGTGTGTACTTTCCCATCCATGTCGGTCTTCTTCTTGAAGATCCACTTGCACTCGACCGTCTGATGACCTGGTAAATTGTCAACCAAGTTCCAAACTTGATTCTCGTACATGGACCGAATCTTGTTGTCCATTGCCTCTTTCCACTTTGTAGACTCTTGGCCCGCCATGGCTTCCTTGTAGTTGTTAGGTTCATCCAAATTTATCAGTGTACTATCACTAATAAACATATCACCTTCACTTGTTATATGAAAACCATACAACACAGGTGGAACACTAACTCTACTGGAATGTCTCAGAGGTACGGAATCGTAAACTGGTTCAACAGGATTCTCATCCTCTGGTTGATTGCTATTGTTAGAGGTTCCTTCATCACTTAACTCTTGAAGCTCTCCAAGGTCAATTTTCTGCCCAATATCCTTTTGGCATATGAGTTCTCTTTCACGAAAGACACCCCATTGTGCTACGAAGACCACGTTACCACTAGGTCTATAGAAAAATATCCAAAGGATTTCTATGGGTAGCCGATGAAAATACAACGCTCACTATGAGGTTCGAGCTTTTCGTGAGTCTCTCGTCTTATGAAAGCCTCGCAACCCCAAACCTTGATATGCGCTAACGAGGGAACCTTCCCAGTCCACATTTCGTGAGGTGTTTTGGCAACCTTCTTAGTTGGGACTAGATTAAGGATATGGGTGGAAGTCTCTAAGGAATACCCCCAAAATGAGATAGGTAATGAAGCTCGACCCATCATGGAACGAACCATGTCCAACAAGGTTCGATTGCACCTCTCAGCCACACCATTAAGCTGCGGTGTCCTAGGTGGCGTTAATTGTGAAACAGTTCCACATTCTTTAAGATAGTCGTGGAACTCAATACTAAGATTTTCACCACCTCGATCGGATTGGAGCATCTTTATCTTCCTGCCCAATTGATTCTCCACTTCTTGCTTAAACTCTTTGAACTTTTCAATGGTTTCCGACTTGTTCTTGATTAAGTAGATATATCCATATCTGCTATAATCGTCGGTAAAGGTTACACAGAAGCAGTTAGCATCGCTTCTAGCAGATCTAAAGGGTCCACACACATCGGTGTGTATGAGATCCAAGCAAAAAATATTCGCACGTGTCATCCGACTTCAAGTCAAATGACTCCAACACTCCATCCTTTTGGACTTGGGCTATGCGCTTCTTGTTGACATGTCTAAGACGACAATGCCACAAGAATGCCTTATCCAAACCATTAGACGAATCAATATGCAATACATTATTTCCTAAGTTGTCTACAACCATCAAAGTTTCATATACACCATTACAAGGAAATGATTCAAAATAAAATTTACCATTACAAAAAGCATTAATAGAACCAATTTCATTGTTAAATGATAATCTAAAACCTTGTTAAGACAAACCATGAAAAGAAATAATGGTTCTCGCCATATCTGGCGAGTAGCAGCAATTGTTAAAATCTACCCCTAACCCATTACTAAGAAATAAAGAATAAACTTCAATCTTGGTGATAGGCAACACTTTCCTATTCCCCATGATCAAATTAATCTTCCCGTGCTCCACATCCCTACTTCTTCTTAGAATCTGCAATTCATAACAAATGTGAAAACCACGTCCTGTATCAAGGACCCAAGAACTAGCATGTGATGAGTTATTAGATTGAATAGTGTAATTACCAGCGAAGGTGAGCTTTATCTTCCAATCCTTAATGTCCTACAAATATTTAGGGCATCTTTGTTTCTAGTTCCCTTTTTCATTACAATGGAAGCACTCTGCTTCCTTGGGGTTGGATGAGGGAGCAAAAGAACCACCTTTGGACCCACTAGAATAGGATCCATCATGAGACTTTCCCTTGTGATTCTTTGAGGAAGCTTTCCTCTTCTTTCCCTTCCCATGTCCAATTGTCAGGACTAGGGCAGCAGCAGTAGAGTGGCTACAACAGACTTGCCTTTTAAACTACCTTCAGCAGTTCTCAGTAGGCCTTGAAGCTTTCTTAGAGTGACTTCCTCCTTGTTCATATGATAAGTCATTCTGAACTGATCATAACAAGGAGGCAAGGAGTGTATGATAATGTCAATAGCCAACTCTTCATTGAAATTGACATTCAACTTTAGCAAGCGGTCCACATATCTTTACATCTTTTGCAAGTGGGTTGTGATGGACTCTTCATCCTTTATTTTTGTTGTTATCATGAAGGCAATGATTTCATACCTTTCTTGTCGAGCACTCTGATGGTACCTTTCCATCAAGTCTTGGTGCATCTCGGAAGGCCAAAAGTCCTCGTAGGACTTCTGAAGCTCAGAAGTCATAGTAGCTAACATGATGCACGACACCTTTGTTGCATCCTTCTCATGAGCCCTATACTCAGCCAGTTGCTCAGGAGCAGCAGTTTCTTCATCAATCTCCTTTAGCTCTTTGTCGAGGACATATTCCTTTTCCTCGTATCGAATGGCCATGCGAATGTTTCGAGTCCAGTCATTGAAATTCAAACCATCGAAAATGACCCCCCAGATAAGTTCATGGGGGAGAAAGAGCCAGAAGCATTTGAGTTTGAAACAATGTTTGAAGTAGACATCTGAAAAGAAAGACAAGTTTCATTAGATAGAAATTCCTTAATATAACACCCAAAAGAAATATTAATGCTAGGACCCAACAAAATATTTCACAATTCGGAAGAGGGATGTCGTAATCCAATTGCAAAATATTTAAAGGTAGGTAAATGACGATTTACAAATTTCACCACCCAAAACCAAAATTTTAAAGAATTAAGTTTTATGAAATTCCTAGTTCTTTGAGATTCATTGAACCTTTCAATGGCATGTTTAATCTCGATTACTCCCTTCAAGTTTGTGAATGGGATACCGAGGATCACAAACAAGGTGTGAATAACCATGAAAATATGTGTGGTACTCTTGATGTCATTTATCACCTAATCAATGCGCCGGTGAACCACACATGCTCCATTGATATATGACAAACATTGAGCTACCCTTTGCAACCCTTGTTAGGCCAAATTAGTGTGTCGGTAAACCACACACGCTCCACTAACGACTTGGCAAGGTGCAAAGTGCAATTTCATGGAGTAGCACCATTTTCACGTTTTTCCTAAAGTAACTAAGATTGCGAATTTATGAAAAACATTTAGTTACTTTTATAATAATCATTATACATTTTAATGAGAATTAATGTCCTATCCTACCTGTTCGGCTAATGACCCTCCACTAGTCAAGGAAGTGGTGGGTGAGAGTTGACACTCATTCAATCGCCATTTTATAGACAATTTCCTTATACCCCCCTTACAGACCATCTTCATGAATGAGGCCTACTAACATTAAGACTGACTGTCGTATACGTGTGTGTGTGTGTGTGTGTGTATATATATATATATATATATATATATAAGTATTAAGCTTTTAATATTATAATAGTATAAGGATTGAATTTTACACTTTTGAAACTCTAGGGTTTAGAATTTAAATATTTCAAAATTAAAACCTTTTAATCAATTTTTTTAAATTCCAAAACTAGAGGGCAAATTTTGAAACTTTTCAAAACTTATTGGATCAATTTGAAAACAATTAAATTAATCATATAATTAACTATATCACAAAATTGACCTAATCTAATTTCATATAAGAAGATGATTCAAATCAAATTCTACAAATAATTAATTTTTTCGCAAAATCAAGTAATTATCTTAAAATTTGGCAATCATCATTCAATTGGATGAGGATAATCATTACCTTATTAGAAAAATCAAATATATCAGTCAAAACAGTTTGTGGTAATGATCCTAATCCAAATCCGACCAAAAAACTCAAAAAAATCCGCCAACAGATGATCCAACTCATTGAGTTCCTTCATAGGACTTCTTGAGTTCCTTCATAGGACTCGTCGAGTCCAGTAGTCAGAGTCCAAAAATGAAATTTTTCCAGCTTTGAAAACAATACAATTGCATCAATATAACATAAAAGACCCTAGGCTCTGATATCAATGATGGGTTTTGAGCACTATAAAAATTCTATGGTGCACATACAACCCTAATGCTTTTGAATCTCATTTTTCTCAAGTTATACATGCAATTTTCATTTATCCAAAGCATGAATCCTAACTAGCATAAAATTTTGAGATTTACAACATAAAACAAGTTAAGACGAATACTTCTTTGTTGTGGCTTGTAGAATTTAGCCTTTCAAGAGCTTAGTACCTCAAATGTGATACCTCAAATAAGTCACAAACACCAAAAGTAAGAGAAGTATTATGAGAGATAGGTTAGGAAGCACCAAAATCGGCTAGGGTTTCACCTTGGAAATGATTGACCGATTTTCAGAAGGTTAGGTATTCAATTTATAGTGTGGAATCCTTAGGGTTTCACACAAAAAACCCTAATTTACTTAAGCCTTTAAGTATTCCAATAATCCATATGATAGACCCTTTCGACTAACTCTTCATGGACTCTCACATAGATTTAGTCCATCCCTAATCAACATGGATCATTAGCCCAAACTATAAGTATTACTGATTTACCTAATCGGTCCCTTTAAATTTAATAAGTCTCTTTTGATCACTAAATTAATTCCAAATTAATTCTTGATCAATACCAATTAAATAATAATATAATATCTCAATTAATATATTATTCATATAATATATTAAGCAATCAAAAATAACCTCTTTCTTAAATATCCATCTTATCAAATTACTCCGGTGAAGACAACCCAAAAGGACCATGCTACTATCGGATCAAGTACATACCAATTATAGTTATTGGGGTTAGACATCTAATCCAAAAATATCAACATTACAAACTTAACTTATGTAAAAAAAATATGTCAAAGGTTAATAATTTATCAAAACTGTAAGGTCACACCTTATGATCTCATGAGTTAAACACCGCTCGTTGACCGCCAATGCCAGCGCCAGCACCAGAACTTATCAGCGTCATCGTGGACTTCATAATCTAAATAACTTATGTATATTAGGAAGTTATGTGTATATATAGAATAGATCTCTTGTTTGTAATATTAGTGATTAGGATCAGTCCTTTACTTAGATAGGTATAAATCTATTAATTAGTGGGACAAGATCCCTTTTTTCGATGAGCACAACTTTACAATGTGGAGATCAAAGGCTATAGTTGTTCTTGAAACCATGGATTATGAGATGCTTAACGTCATCGTGAAAGGTCCTCACAAACCTATAGTATCAACCTATGGTTGACAATGCTCCGGTTGGTCTCTTGAAGCGAAAGCCAACGACTAGCCATGATGATGATGATAGGAGACTTATAAGTCTTGATGTGAAAGTTGGGGCAGCCATCAGAAACTCTCTTCCCTGTCATGTGTATCATCTAGTTCAAAAATGTGAGACAGCTTAAGAGATGATGGAGACGTTGACAGTGGCTTTTAAAGGCACTGTGGAAGTTTAAGCTACAACCACGAACAACCGTAATCGGAGATATGAGTACTTCTTTGCTCAGCAAGGTGAATCTCTAACTCAAACCTTTAACATGTTTAATTTTTTGATGAATGATATGCACATGTTGGGAGTCGTCAAGAATTCTTCTCAGTTGGTTTTAAAGTTCTTTGCTTAGCAAGGTGAATCTCTAACTCAAACCTTTAACAAGTTTAATTGTTTGGTTAATGATATACGCAGGTTGGGAGTCGTTAAGAATTCTTCTAATTTGGTTTTAAAGCTCTTATACTCTCTTGTAAAAAGTTGGGAACATCATGATGATGTTCTTAAGAACAGTTAGAAGATTAACCTCATGAATCTCAACTACTTGCTTGGAAATCTGTAACATTCCGAGATTTGCAGATATTTCCGAATCCTCTCGGTTTATTTTGTCATTTATAGTCCCTGGGGTTGGAAGCGTCGAGCCATGAGAAGCCTAAGGGCTAGAGTTGAAACTTTTAAGACTAGATGAGTACGCTAAGCGTACATAAGGTACACTAAGCATACTAGGCGCGCCCTAGTATGTCGGGCGTACACTTGTGTATGCTAAGCGTACTCCCGTCAGATAGAAACCCTAATATTTAGGGTTTGAGTGCTATATAAACATCCTTATGAGCTCAAAACCCTCCATCACCTCAGCCTCCATAGATTTGAGCCATTTTCCCCAAACTCTAACCTTTTTCTTGAGTGTGTGAGCTAAAAGAGTGTGCTTTAAGTAGTTGGAAAAGAAGGTGTTACATCAAGAAGTTGGAGAAGGAGGACAAGCTTGTAGATCTGAAGTTTCTTTGTGCACTAGAAGATCCATAAGGTAAAAAGCTCCAACCTTTATGTGTGTATGATGTAGATCTAGACTTAGTAGCCTTATGAAACCATTTCTTATTCTAAAAGGCCCAAGATGGTGCATGTTATGGTTTGAGGGAAATAAAATGTCCTTTCAGACCCTAGAAAGGGTCCTAAGTGATAAAAATGATGTCCCAATGGCTTAAAATGTCCCATGCATGTAGCAGGAAGGTCTTAGTGGATCAATACCATGTATTAAGAACTTTCTGGATGTCCAAAGTCTTAAAGTTCAAGGCTTTATGGTTCTAAGGAACATTTGGGTGACGGATCTTGAGTTTGGCCTTAAGTGCTTAAGCCAATAACCAGTTATTAGGGTTTTGGTGAGACCTTGTGTACGCCCCACGTAATTTCTGTACGCCCAGCGTACTGATTCAACCACCCCGATGGTGGTGAACTCAAAATGGAAGTACACCCAGCGTACCAGAGGAGTTCGCCCCGCGTACACCCTCTGTTGGGCTTTTGATGAATTCGGCTTCGAGTATGGGCCACCTTTGGACTAGTTGGACTTGGGTCTTGTTGGACGTTCTGAATAATTGGGTTTTGAGCCAATTTTGATAATGGATCCTAGAATAAGGCAAAATTAGGGAGTTGGGCCAAATTGGGAAAATTGGGCCATTAATGGGCTTTGGATATATGGACTTTTAAGATCATGGATTTGGTATTGGGCCTTGGCCCAAACTAGAGAAAAGTCAATAGTGGAAAATTACTCTATGCGGGAGCCTTGTGCAATTTTGAGATCCCAATTATTGACTTAATATTCGTTATTTTAGATAGTTTGGTATTTTCGGTAAGACAACGATCAGAGACTTTCAGTCCAGTTCTGCATTACTTGTAAGGTGAGTTCTCCTCACTATATCAATAGGGTCTAAGCCACCAAGGCCGGTCCTTTTCAGATTTGTATCTGGGTTTATTACATGATATGCTTATTAATTTGAATCCTGGTAGTTAGGATGGTGATATGCTTAGTGACCAGGTTAGGTCGGTATCCTGGTATATAGGATAATGTTATATTAGTGACCGGTTAGGTCGGTATCCTGGTATATAGGATAATGCTATGTTAGTGACCAATTAGGTTAGTATCCTGGATATAGGATGTTGCTATGCTTAGTGATCTATTAGATCAGTTTGACTACTATATACATGCTAGCGTATGATATTTATGTGCACATATTTGTTGGTTTGGAGGATTGGGTTGAGGCAGGTCGTGCTTTGTGATGTAGGCCAAGATACATAGGATGGATCGAATAGACTGCAGACCTAGTTTGGGTATACCAGTCAGGCCGAAGGCCTGACGAGCAGTCCGGATAGGCTATAGGCCATGCGAGGCGGTCCAGACGTTCCGAAGGCTTGGAGAGCGGTTCAGATAGGTTGAAGGCCTACGAGGCGGTCCAGTCAGGTTGAAGGCTCATTATGCATGCTATTTTTTATATGATATGGTTATATCTATATGGCGTTGGTATTTTAGGGGTAACTCACTAAGCCTTCGAGCTTACATTTATAGATTATTGTTTTAGGTACTTCTGATGATCGCAGGAAGGCGAAGGCATGATCGTACACCTCCTTATGTTTCATGATTTTATTCTAGGATACTCTGACACTAAACTATTTTGAAATCAAGTTTGTAATAATTATTGGTTTTGAAACGTTTTAAAAAGTTTTAATTTGGCATGATTTTTATGGTTATTACAAAATCTACAAAACTATGAAGAAACCAAAGCTCTTCATAAATACTTAATGAAGGACTCAAGAAAAGAAAAATCTATAGCCTTGGTCTCTTGAAAAGAAGCATTGACTCTCATCAGCGACTCCGATGACTCTGAATAGAGGAAAAGAAGTAATAATGAAATTAGTGATGAATTATTTGCTAGTGTTGCACTTATTGTTAAACACTATGTAAAAACCAGATCAAATGGAGTCTAAAGAGCTCAGTCCAAGGGAGGTAGTTCAATGAGAAGACTTAACTCAATTAAAAGAAAATCAGGTAACTATTTTAATTGTGGAATCCCTGACCATTTTTCCAGGGACTATAAAGAGAAGAAAGAAGATCAAATCTTGGAGAATTATAAAGTCCTATACAAGAAGTCGCTCGACCACATGAAGAACAAGAACATCTCTCTGCCAAAAGCTTTCATTGAAACACAGGAGGAATTTAAGGAATGGGTTAAAGAAGAGGCGACATCTGAAGAAGAAGAAGGGTTAAAAATTAAGGACGTTATGGCTCTTATCAACGATACCATTGATGGTGGTTCCAACAAGTGTGACGCTGATACTTTTCAAGTTGTCCAAGAATCAAAGATGAAGATCTGGAATGTCGCTTCCACTCATCAGGATCTGGAACATACTTGGTTCCTAGATAGTGGGTGCTCTAGACAGATGACTGGTCCCAAGTTCCTTTTCACAATGTTTGTGGAGAAACATGGTCCCATTGTAGTTTTTAGGGAAAACAATGAAGGAATAGTCATGGGCATTGGAACAATTGAGTGCATAGCTATCAAGCTGAAGAATGTGTTCTAGGTTAAGGGCCTGAAAAGCAATTTTATCTCTATCAGTCAACTTTTTTATGGCGGTTACAAAGTTCTCTTTAATTTCAATTAAGGAAGGGTCATTGACTCAAAGAACAAAATTGTGTTGACTACACTCAGGGACAATAGCATTTACATGTTTTAATTTTACTTGTGTTGGATAATGTTTCTTTATGACTTTACATTACTTTTTGCTATCCTAAAAATTCTCAACATACGCTGCTGATTTTTTGTTTACAATGATACTTATATGCTTCAAAAATTCTATCTAACTTTCAATTTTTCCAAAGAAGTATACATTGTATATTGTGCAACTAACTTTGCCTACATGTTTACCTTAGGCGAACTAACCCGCATACTTACAATCACATCAGAACTGATTTGATGGATCATTTCGAAGCTTGTTTTGTAGCTATTAGATGTGTGGTATATTTGTTTTTCTTGGTTTATATTGTTTATTTAAAATTGATAATGTTTCTACATCTAAATTAATTTATTTTTGTTCCCAAAAAAATATAGGTCCATGCATTCATAAGTTGCTTCTTGCTTGTGATCTTCATAGGTAGTGTCCCTCTTAGATGGGACTACCTAAAAAAATGTTTATAGTGGTTGCTATCGACGAGAACAACCAGACTCTCCTTATAGCATTTGGTCTGGTAGTGGAAAATAATATCTACTGTTGTACTTGGTTCCTTATGAAGTTAAGAGAAGCTCTAAGACAAGGTATGGAAGTATCGTTTATAACAAATGCGGATGATGTCGTTAGTTCTTTCATAGAGAATGTATTCCTTTATTCTTATAATGGGTATACTTATAAAAGTTTGTTCAAGTATAAGCTCACAAGAGGCGTCTTGGGCAGAATATTACAACCTTTGTTTTGGATGACATCCAACTCATATAGTGTGTCTGATTTTGAAGAAAACTTCCATCGGATGACCCGTGATGCTCATGAAGTGATTGCCAACATGGCTTATGCAAAATAGGAAAGAGCTTATTTCCCTAACATCCGTTGGAATGTAGTTAAATTGATGTTCCCCAATTTTTTTGTGTTATCAGTAAATCAATGTAATGTACCGATAATATTGCTTACCGAGGCAATTTGTCACTACATTCAACGGATTTTGATTGAACGTACTTTAATGGTAGGTAAAATACTGAGTGAAATATTAAAGTTAATTAATTACTTGTACAAGAACCTTATTTGATCATATTTACTTTTTAGCAAGTTTTACTACTGTATTCACCCCGTATGCTGAAATGGTGCTTTATAAAAGGATGAAAAAGTTTGTTCGGTGCCAAGAAAGAAAGATACGAATAGAGATCCCATCTCCGCTCCTGTCCGACATTTATCGAGTTTTTGGTTCTAAAAAAACTTGTGTTGTTGATCTGAACCGTCAAACATGTTCATGTGGGAAATGCGCAGTCTGGGTATAGTGTGCGATCATGCTATTGCGACATCATGTCATTTGAACATCCATGAATTACCAGATGTGGTTCAAATATATTACCGGGTTGATGTGTTTCAGACTGCCTACCAGACCAAAATTGTTCACCCTCTTCCCCCTCCATCAGAATGGGAAATACCAAACCCTTTGATTGCAGTCTTATTGCCAATGTAATTGCAGTCAATTATGTTTGTAATTGATTTGCAGCGTGTAATGAAAAATATTATTATTGCCCTAATAATTGATACAAATTACAAAGATAGAAAAAACATAATTTACAAGTACCCAAACACTCAAAAATTGTAACATCCGGTTTCAGACTATCCATGATTAAGGTTCATGGGCCACGAGTCGGTGGCTAGGAGGTCTCGGGTTGAGGTGAGTTGCTAGAAACGTAGGGCATCTTATTACCTTTCCGTAGGTATGAGGATTTTTGGAAATCGAGTCATTTTGAAGATGCAATGGAAGTTAGAAGAGCTGGCAAGATAAGTCCCTAAAGTTGAGAATTTTGGCAGCGAAGTATGCTGGGCATACGTATGTGTACGCTTAGCGTACAAATGCGCGTGTTCCTTAAGCAAGAGCCACCTAGTATGCTGGGCGTACTAGGCACAAAAGGAAACCCTAATTAAGTGAAGTGTCCCTATATAAAGAAAGAGATGGTCTCATTTCTGGCCACCTTCCTCAGTTAATAAACCCTCTTAAACCCTAATATCCTTTCTTGAGCTTGTGTGTGGCCATGATGAGCTTGTTTGTGTTCTTAGGAGCTTTTGGGAGTTAAGAAGGAGCATGGAAGGGAGTGAAGTTTAAGAACGGGTTGTGGATCTGAGCTTTCTTGGGGCTAGAGCACCATTTGAAGGTATAAAGCTCCAAGATTTCCCACTCTTTTTGTTTTGTGCATACTAGGGTCCATTTTAGGGTTTTTGATCCCAAGCTTGAGGCTTTATGAGTTGATGCACTCCAGAGCTTAATAACCTGTCCTTTTAAGTGTTTCTAGTGGTGAAAAACCATAAAAATAAGGCCTTGATCGTGTGAATCCACCCATGCATGAGTTATGAGCATTTTGGGTTAAGAAAGTAAGAGTTTTTATGTGTTGTGACCTTATCAGCCATGCAAAGGCTTAAAGTTGTTAACTTTATTGAGTAAGAGATGTTAGGAAATCCAGATCCAAGAGTTGAGTTAAGGTCTTAACGGGTTAGGACCTAGAAAATGGATTAAGCAAGGCTGAAGGTACGCGCCACGTAATTCCAGTACGCCCCGCGTACTGGGTTGAGGTCCTCGATGAGTTTCTTGAGTGTTTAGGTACACTGAGCGTACCAGGGGGTACGCCCCGCGTAACTCCTTCTGGGGGTTTACCGCGTAACTCATGTAATAGAGTCTTGGACTAGAGAAGTGTATGTATGAGCTTTGGGCCCTTGGTTTGGGCTTGCCTTCTTGTTTGGGAATTGGGCCGTGTGAGGGCCCATTTATTAATGGGCCTCTGTGGGCCCAAAAGGCTTAGAGCATTAATGGGCTGGTAGGTGGTCTGTCTTTAGATCCAATAAGTGAGAGGTTGTACTTAGCTCCTAATTTCGATTATTATGGGTTGGCACAGAGTTAGAGGCTGGTGCGTAGCAACAGTGTTTATAGGAGCTGTTCTTCATTTGAGGTGAGTATTCTCACTATACATTACTTAGAGTGGTATTTATGCATAGACTGGAGGGTCTTGTATGCTATGTGTATGTATGAGATTATGTGCATTTTGTTATATGTATGCCATATGTTGTATAGACCGGACCGGAGGGTCCAACGATATAGACCCGACTGAAGGGTCCAACGATATAGACTGGACCGAAGGGTCCGACGTGCTATGACCAGACCAGAGGGTCCAATGAGCTACGGGACTGGAGGGTCCCACTGAGACACATCGACCAGAGGGTCGTACTGTAGCCTTGAGTGGTGTATGTGTTGTATGTGGTATTTGGGGGAACTCACTAAGCTTCATGCTTACAGTGTTATGTGTTATGTGTTTCAGGTTTTCAGGTTAACGGGACATCATTGGCTTGATTGTACACAACAGAGGAAGAGTTATGTTTTGAGGATCCTCGATTACTAATTATTCAAATATGGGGTTATGTTTTGAAATTTGAACAAATGAAATTGTTTTACAAGTATTATGAAAAGTATGCATTTTAAAAATGAAAATTTTGTTTTAAACTTTCATGTCGTTACAAGTTGGTATCAGAGCCTTGGTTTGAGGGATTCAGATGTACCATCAGGTATATCTGGACTCAAACTGAGGAGATTTTCAAAAATAAATGATTTTTCTAAAACGAGCAAGAGTTTCTAAGAGAAAGCGGGAAGGAGCAGTGTGTACAATAGCCAGAGCCGAACGGTGATTTCCCAAAATACCCTTACTTTTGTGTTATGAAATATGTTATGAGATATTATGCACGCTAGAGATAGGCTAGGTATTTCATATTTTAGGACTAGAGTGGCCTGATTTGTGATGCCTTAGCCTAGGAGTGCTGTTATCTGTGATCCACTTTCGAGTATGTGTTGAGTAAGAGTACCCATCAGGAATCCTATGTAGAGAGGGATTTAGGTAGAGGAGTAATCTAGGAGAGATACCTAAATGAGCATTTGTGGAGCCTACCGAGAGAGTAGCTAGATACCCGCGGGGGTAGAGTTGCAGAGTTCGGTGATATCTTTTGAGTATGAGTAGAGCTAGTGGAGTTATCACCTATAGCGGGTTATAGGTGTTTATTCGACGCTCGAATGTTGCTTGCTTCGTGAATGTGAGTCAGCTACCCGGTGATGGGAGTCAGCTACCAAGTGAATGTGACGATATTCAGGAGGTAGATGAATGGCATCATAAGGATTTTCTCAGCAGCTGATGGCGGAGAAGTGTGAGAACCTAGGAAGATACTAGGAAGTGACCTTAGTCAGATAAGTATGCTGACAGAGTAGAGAATTGGTGATGAGAAGGTTGAGCATCTACTTAGGGAATCTGGGATGGTCCGTGTAAAGAGTATGGGTAGATGTGGCAGGTAGTATGGGCCCGTACTACTAAAAGCAGAGGACTCATACTTGATGCAGGGAGTATTCCAGAGGTTCTAAGTAGCAGATCGAGAGGTGATGTCATGGTTCGAGTACCATGATTGGAAGCAGATCAAGAGGTGATGTTATGGTTTAAGTACCATGATTTGAAGCAAATCGAGAGGTGATGTCATGGTTCGAGTACCATGATTGGTAGCAGATCGAGAGGTGATGCCATGGTTCAAGTACCATGATTGGTAGCAGATCGAGAGATGATGTCATGGTTCGAGTACCATGATTGGAAGTAGGTCGAGTGGTGATGTCATGGTTCGAGTACCATGATTGGAAGCAGATCGAGAGGTGATGTCATGGTTCGAATACCATGATTTGTTGTAGATCGGGAGGCGATGTCATGGTTCGAATACCATGATCTGAGGCAGGTTGAGGAGAGAGGACATGGTTTGAGTACCATGATATGTGGTGGTTAGTGCTTCTGGTTTTACCAGTTATTCCGCAGTGATTATCTAGACCAAGGTTGGATGTGAAAGAGTATGGGCCCAGAAGGCCAGGGTGAACAAGTTTTAGTGGAGCATCCCTTGATAGGGAAAGCGAGTTAGCTCCGAGGGATTGTTGGTGATATGCCAATAGAGTCGCAAGACTCAGAGATGGGTAGGGACGGTGCATTATGGAAGAATACGATCTAAGCTCGGCAACTGGCCAATAGTAGAGATGTCACCTTCTGTGACCCGATTGGTGCTATTTCCGTTTCCTGAGGGAGACGTAAGAAGGTGTTGAGAATTCGGTTTCTGATTTGGGGGTGAGCCCTGTGGGATTGCACCGTTAGTGATCTTCAATCAGAGTATCTGGCAGTAGGTCTGTCGCGAGGGAATGATATAGCTTGAGCAGGTTGTCAGTGGGGACTGAGATGGTCAAGGACCAGGATACACCCTATTTGAGTATAGTAGGGCATGTGTTAGCTGCAGCGTTGGACGATCAAGAGGAGTATATCAGGGCGGTGACTCTTATAGTCCTTGATGGGTATAGAGAGTGGAAATGTGTTTTCTACTCTTATGATAAGGGACATGTCGGAGCGTTGGTCGAGGAGTCGAGGATGAGGAGTATGATAGTTCATTATTTCCAGATTAAGAGTCAGGGTTAATATTGGATAGTTGGGAGGTCCGGTGATGGTATGGTGTGAGATTCGGAATGACTAGAGGCAGTCATGATGGTAAGTTCTAAGGGTTTCATATGAGATTCGGGTATTTGGAGTTGTTTGATCTCTGTCAGGGAGATCATCGAGCATTGCATAGCATCTTGCGTGATTAGGTGCGGTGTTACTGGTGGAGACAGTCTATGGGATAGAGTGTTGGTGAACCAATTGGTGATGGTTCGAACCCTAAGTGGGGGAGGATCGGGTATTTTGTTGAGAGGATCAAAGAACTGTTCGAGATCACTTGGAGATCTGGATATAGAGACCTACGGTGTGGACTCATGTGATCAGGGTTATTGGTGTTTGAAGCGAGGTACAGAACGAGATAATGCATGTGGTATATGTTTGGTAAAGGCTGAATGTCTCCACGACAAGTGGCCATCGGTCAGAGACCTTGTGATGGATAGGAATTCTTCGAGGTGGTTGGCTCGTAGGCTTAGTTCAACGGTGGAAGAATTCTGGTTCAAATGTTTGGGCTGTTATGAAGTTGGGGAAGGGCAGAAGTTAATTTTGGCATGAATTTGAGCATTATAGGAAGGATTTTCGGATTGTCGTCAAAGTGTTCTGAATCATTGAAAATCCCTCCTTGTTGCAAGTGAGAATTGGAGTATTCCGAAAATCCGGATGGTGTAACAGGAAGATCAGTGGCTGAAGCAAAACATCGTGAGGTTCTATGGTGGTGTGTCAAGCATCTATGATTCCAGTGGGAGCCCTTTCAGTTAATGACGGTAAGTAGATTATCTAAGACAATGGATTGCAGCAAGGAAAGGTGTTTTGTTATGACTCATAGTCAGTTATAGTGGTGCATAATTCGAGTAGGTGCGTGTACCTATCTATGTTAGTCCATGGAGCACGATTCAGTGGATGTAGTGTGGTGTTATCAGAGAAAGGGTGTTGTGATGCTACGGGGAGCCGTAGTACTCACTAGTCAGAGAAGGGGTGATGTGATGCTACGGGGAGTCGTAGTACTCACTAGTCAGAGAGATGGTGTTGTGATGCTACAGGGAGCTATAGTACTCACTAGTCAGAGAAAGGGTGTTGTGATGCTACGGGGATTCGTAGTACTCACTAGTTAGAAGGAGGGTGTTGTGATACTACGGAGAGCCGTATTACTCACTAGTCAGTAGGAGGTTGCTGTGATGCTATGCGGAGCCGTAGTACGCACTAGTTAGCAAGAGGTTGTTACGATGAAGCACTTTTGATTAGAGCATGACATAGAAGGGTTTTAGGCTTGAATAGCCCTAAATCATGAGTTTTTTGGGAGCCTGGTTGTTGGACCAACGGTGAAACTGGGGTCTCCTCAATGATTGGGAATCATTATATTCTGAGTAAAGTGTGGACATTGCAATCCGAAGGAATTGGATAAGTGAAGTACGCATGGGTTTCAGGTCACAAGTCATTAGTTGAATGGGTCATTGGGACGAGTGGTTCCAATTACGGGTCGGACCAAACTCTCGAGTTGAGTTGAGTCCTAGTGGTGTGTTAGATAGACGAGATGAGATTCTATAATCGGAGGTGGGTTCCATGTGTGTGTGGGGGGGGGGGGGGGCGTACTGTCCGTTATTTGATGTCTTAAACCTGAGTAGGCTAGGGTCTTGGTTCGGGAGGTGCAGCGAGATGCACGGGACTATTGGGAAGTAATCAACAGAGTTCAGGAGTGATTTGATCTTCAGTAGATTTGTAGTGTTTTCTTGAGGGAAAGCAAACTGCGTGACTTTTGCGTCACTAAGAGTGGAGACATTTATTATAAGATGGGAAATCGGTAAGACCTTTTGGTTATGGAATGGGTGAACTTGAGGTTCAGCTATTGGGCCGACAAAGTTCTGAGAATATTTTCAGGCAAGCATGATCATTCTCTGGTGTCTGAGATTAGAGTCTGGGGTTCATTCTCTCTAATGAATCCTGATGATCGTTCTTGCAGTAAGCCCTGGAGAAAGGAGGAGATTATGACCTTTCTATTCCATTTGAGGTTGCGATCGGGATCGATCAAGGAATCAGGGTTGTTTAAGTGTTCTTAGAGGCTGTTAGTTGGTGGGCGATTAACAAGGTGATGTTTCGAGGATGGTCTGGCAAGAGATAGACCGCAAGAGTTTTCAAGTTCTGAAGATTAAGATTGAGTACCTGTAGCGGTAGTTGGGTCTGCCCCTTCCGGGCTAGGAGTTCTTGGTGGGATCGAGTATCTTTGGAAGTGATTACCGTTTGGTTTCAGGACCTTTGGTAGTGCTTCTCGGCTAGTACGGTTTGATCTATGTGGGGTTACGGAGTGATTTCGAGGGCAAAATCTAATTCAAGTGGGGGAGAATTATAACATCCGGTTTCGAATTATCCATGATTAAGGTTCATGGGCCACAAGTCGGGGGCTAGGAGGTCTCGGGTTGAGGCGAGCTGCTAGAAACATAGGGAATCTTATTACCTTTCCGTAGGTATGAGGATTTTTGGAATTCGAGTCATTTCAAAGATGCTATGGAATTTTGGAGAATTGGCAAGATAAGTCTCTAAAGTTGAGAATTTTGGCAGCGAAGTACGTTGGGTGTACATATGCGTACGCTTAGCGTACAGATGCGCGTGTTCCTTCAGCAAGAGCCACCTGGTACGCTAGGCATACCAGGGGGTATGTTGGGCGTACTAGGCACAGAATGAAACCCTTATTAAGTGAAGTGTCCCTATATAAAGAAAGAGATGGTCTCATTTCTGGCCACCTTCCTCAGTTAATAAAACCTCTCAAACCCTAATATCCTTTCTTGAGCTTGTGTGTGGCCATGATGAGCTTGTTTGTGTTCTTAGGAGCTTTTGGGAGTTAAGAAGGAGCATGGAAGGGAGTGAAGTTTAAGAACGGGTTGTGGATCTGAGCTTTCTTGGGGCTAGAGCACCATTTGAAGGTATAAAGCTCCAAGATTTCCCACTCTTTTTGTTTTGTGCATACTAGGGTCCATTTTAGGGTTTTTGATCCCAAGCTTGAGGCTTTATGAGTTGATGCACTCCAGAGCTTAATAACTTGTCCTTTTAAGTGTTTCTAGTGGTGAAGGACCATAAAAATAAGGCCTTGATCGTGTGAATCCACCCATGCATGAGTTATGAGCATTTTGGGTTAAGAAAGTAAGAGTTTTTATGTGTTGTGACCTTATCAGCCATGCAAAGGCTTAAAGTTGTTAACTTTATTGAGTAAGAGATGTTAGGAAATCCAGATCCAAGAGTTGAGTTAAGGTCTTAACGGGTTAGGACCTAGAAAATGGATTAAGCAAGGCTGAAGGTACGCGCTGCGTAATTCTAGTACACACCGCGTACTGGGTTGAGGTCCCCGATGAGTTTCTTCAGTGTTTGGGTACACTGAGCGTACCAAGGGGTACGCCCCGCGTAACTCCTTCTGGGGGTTTTTGGGCTAAGCATTGTGTTGGGCCGGGAGTTTAGACTTCATGTAATAGAGTCATGGACTACAGAAGTGTATGTATGTGCTTTGGGCCCTTGGTTTGGGCTTGCCTTCTTGTTTGGGAATTGGGCCGTGTGAGGGCCCATTTATTAATGGGTCTTTGTGGGCCCAATGGGCTTAGGGCATTAATGGGCTGGTAGGTGGTCTATCTTTAGATCCAATAAGTGAGAGGTTGTACTTAGCTCCTAATTGAGATTATTATGGGTTGGCACAAAGTTAGAGGTCGGTGCGTAGCAGCAGTGTTTATAGGAGTTTTTCTTCATCCGAGGTGAGTATTCTCACTCTACATTACTTAGAGTGGTATTTATGTGTAGACCGGAGGGTCTTGAATGCTATGTGTGTGACAACCCCATATTTTGATTCTATGTAATGACTTAAAAAGCCAAGTATTGTAACCACCTTTGAAAATAATGAAATTAACTTTGAAAATAAAATGTAAAAAAGTGTCTATTTGGTTACCTACTATGTTAGATATCATTAAACCATGAGCGTACATAAAAAGAACGTCCAAATGTGACTTCGTATGAGGAAGTTATGATTTTTCCAAGTTCAGTATAGTGGTAGACAGCTAAAAACTCGAAACAGAGAGCGAGCGACTTTTGGCAGGAATGACCTAAATGAGAATCGAAGTACTCGACAATGGTATTTTAACAATAAAAAGTCTAGCAAAAATAGACATCGGATAAAGAAGTTATGGATTTCTAACGTACTTTTCCTACCTCGACCTTTTAAAAATAAATAATAAAAATAATTTCAAAACTTGCCGATGGAGTCTAAACGAAAGTTTTAGTGTGTAGTCTCACCTACGCGTGGATATAAAGAACGTCGAAAACGGAGTTTGTATGAACCAGCTATGAATTTTTGAAGTTTCCTAAATAATTAAAATATAAATTTAAATAAAAATTCGGTATTATCCGAAGGAGGAATCACCGGGCCAATCCGAGTTATGCCTAGTGTACCCTCGTATGCCCAACGTACTCGAGGACAAGGCCTCGGAACGTCCACATCGCCCGTCTACTTCCCTATGTCTTGTCCCGTCCGAAGCAGTCGAGGATGCGGTCATGCATGACGCACGCGTACACCCAGCGTACCGAGGTGGTTCCCAGCCCCTATAAAAGGGATGCGAGGGTTCCGGGTAAATTGCTCATTTTCTCTCCTTTTTCTTGCGTTTTTATTTCGTTTTGCATGCAAGTAATATCTTGAAGCCTCAGTTCCCATACCCAAGCCCCAAAGGAAGTTTACGCTCCCGAGATTCCCGAGAAAATCTGCTTTCTCAAGTCAAAGTTCTGCTCGGTTTTCATCTCACCTTCTTCGATCTATCAAGTGAGTTCATACCCCTATAAACTACGCTTTTAAATGTTTGATAAACGCTTTTTATACACTTTTAAGAGAGGGGGGAATGCAAGTAAACACACTGTTATTATCATGTGTAACCTAAAGTTTCACTATATAAACTCTTTATATTTTAATCATATGTGATTCATAACTACTACATGAGAACTTTCGTATGCAATATATATTCTCGATAACAACTTGTCTTTTGGAAATAAAACATGTATATATATATATATATATATATATATATACATATACGAATCAAACACTTTATTTATACTTTAAGTATATGTGATCATTTATGTCACTTTAAATGTTATACTTTACATAACAAGTGAGCATTACACTAGGGTTTACTATATGAACGAAACAGACACTTTGAAAAACTATAATAGGTATAGTTTACGAGAAAATCATGAACATTTACATACTAGAAACATTATATCAAAGAGATATTTTCATACACAAGAATAAATGAACATTTTCATACGTAAAAATTTTTTATACTAAGCTTTGTGAGAAATTTCACGTACTTTCGAGTATGCATTTTAAATCCTGTATTATATATCACAATCCCTTGTAGGGGGAGCGTGATACTTGTGTATAGATCTATACGGGATTGACAATCTCACACCTAAGCTATTAGCTACAGTTAGGCCGGCAGGCCTGGGGTGACAAACGTCATAACTTTCCAATGCTTGAAGAACGTTGTTATAGGCATCCTGGTCAAATAGTATGGTTATAAGACTCACATGGAGTATTAAAAACACATTGATTTACGGTGTTTTTCAATCGCCTTAAACAATTTATACATAAACCTACTATTTTAAGCATGAAAAGCACTATTGTATTACAGTTTTGGAACAATCAAACTACCATTTAATATAGTAGAAAATATGGGATTTTCTAGGAACTTTTAAACATGTACAAACCATTTTCATTCTATTTCATATAAACATTGTCACTAAATACTTATGAACTCACCAGCTTAAATGTTGACCTACTCTTTCAAAACCACTTGTATTTCTCAGGGATTCAGTAATACAGGTAAACTACAGCTTTTGAAGAAGGGACGTTATGGCGTTAGTTTAATTTCATTTTGACATCATATTGTAATTTGTTTTTGAAACAAGTACCTTTCAACAATGTAAACTTTTAAAATTATATATATGATCGTTGTATTACTTTCTTTACTATGTATTCAATTGTTGCGATACTACATGAAGTCATCCACCCTCGAACGATTCCGTCGTTCTGGTTTGGGGGTGTGATAATGTGTATGTACGAGATTATGTGCATTTTGTTATATGTATGCCATATGCTGTATAGACTGGACCGGAGGGTCCAACGATATAGACCCGACCAAAGGGTCTAATGATACAGACTGGACCAAAGGGTTCAATGAGCTATGACCAAACTAAAGGGTCCAACGAGCTACGAGACTGGAGGGTCCCGCTGAGACACATCGACCGAAGGGTCGTACTATAGCCTTGAGTGGTGTATGTGTTGTATGTGGTATTTTGGGGAACTCACTAAGCTTCATGCTTACAGTGTTATGTGTTATGTGTTTCAGGTTTTCAGGTTAGCGGGACGGCACCGGCTTGATTGTACACACCAGAGGAAGAGTTATGTTTTGAGGATCCTGGATTATTAATTATTCAAATATGGGGTTATGTTTTGAAATTTGAACAAATGAGATTGTTTTACAAGTGTTATGAAAAGTCTGCATTTTAAAAATGAAAAACTTGTTTTAAACTTTCACGTTGTTAAAAGAAAAACCAAGGAGAGAGGAGTTTTACGGGCGAGAAAAGTTAAGGCAAAAAGCTAAAGTACCTTGAAGGTATCAAAGAATCCTCTTGACTGCTTGATAGTGATCGTCTGTATGAGCATGGGGGAATTGACTAATTTAATTTACAGCATATGAGATGTCAAGTCTAGTGATGGTTAAATAATGAAGAGCACCAACAATACACCGATAGTGAGTAGGGTATGAATATGGAGTACCAGAAACGGTAAATGAGACATTAGCAACATAAGGGGTAGGGTAAGGTTTAGCATCGAACATCTTGGCACGTTCAGAATCTCATGAGTATACTTTGTTTGATTTAAGAAAATCCCATTGGAAGCATACATAACTTCAAGCCTAAGAAAGTAGTTGAGCCCCCTAAAATCCTTGATAGCAAATTCTTTGTTTGGACGAACAATAAATGTTGTAAGAACGTGATCTTGGTTACCTTTATGAATTTGGTCCTCAACATATACCAATAAATACATAACACAAGAGTCATGTTTAAAGATAAAAAGAGAAGTGTCAGTCTGACTACTTGTAAATCCATTGGCTAAGAGAAATGTGATCAGTCAATGAAAGTGAAACCATGCTCGTGGGGCTTGTTTAAGCCCATGTAAGGCTTTGTTTAATTTTGCAAACATGATTAGGAAACTAAGGGCTAAGAAAGCCCGAGGTCGCTCCATATATATGCATTCTAGTAAGATGACCATGAAGGAAGGCATTGTTAACATCCTGTTGATGTAACCCCCAGTTATTGAGAACCTCCAAAGAAAGTATGATTCGAACCGTGGGGGCTTTAACAACCGAGCTAAAGGTATGAGATAATAACTTGTGTACGAATAGTCATGAAGATAAGGAAACACACGACAACCAAAAGCCGGAATGTATGATAATTTGGTGGTTGTAAATACAGAAGCTCAAAAGGAGATTTTCCACCCAGAGTTTGGGTAGGTAGGCGATTGATGATGTAGACAACAAAAGAGAAAGCATCCACCGAGTGTGAGGATGGTAGTTAAGCATTAAACATCATAGCTAATCCCATCTCAACAACATTACGATGTTTTCGTTCCGCCCGACCATTTTGTTGCAGTGTGTATGTATGAAACAACCTTTGTAATGTGTCATTGTTCTCAATTAAGGTCCGAACTTTATGATTCATAAATTACGTTCCACCGTCACTTTGAAAAACTTTAATTTTCAATGAAAATTGGGTTTGGAAAAATTTCATGAAAACCTCCAAAGCAGGGTACACATCAAATTTTAGTTTTAATGGGTAGAGCCAGCTAAAGCGAGAAAAATCATCAATGAAAATGACATAATATACGCAATTATTGACCGATACAACCGGGGAAGGACCCCATACATCACAATGAACAATATCTAAATGATGCAAATCTCATTTTGGGTTAAGATCAAAAGGTAACCGTTGGCTCTTAGCCAATTGACATGGTAAAAAAAATTGGTTTAGGTAAAAGTGAAGTTGCAGATAAATATCCCAATTTTTTAAAGCAACAAGTGTATCAAATGATGCATGACCCAACTGGGAATGCCAAACTTCAAAAGAGGATTTAGGCAGTGTAGAGGAAGCAAAAATAGCAAGAGGACCTGGTTACAAAACATAAAGCCCGTCATCACACTTTCCTTGGGCTAGCACCTGCTTTGTGTGGCAATCGTAAATAAAAAAATTGAGGGTAAGAGAGAAGAACATCCACATGGTTTTCTTTGGTGAGTTTACTAACAAACAACATGTTTTTGGTGATATGAGGAACAACCAATGCATCTTTTAATAATAAATTAGGTGTATAGTTAGCATGACCTTTATGAGAGATTGGGAGGCGGTGACCATTCCTAAAGGTAACTGAAGGAGTACCTGGAAAGGAAGAAGAGTTGCAGTCGGTTTTAGAAGAGGCGATCATGTGGTCCGAGGCACCTGAGTTGATAAACCAATCAGGCCCAGAAGCTGAAACATGACATTGAGATAGGAAAGCAGAGGCCAAGGCATCATCAGAGGGGCTGTCCTAATAGGCATAAGATTCAATTTTAGGCCAAGAGGAGGCATAGTGGTCATTTGTGCGACATAGTAGGCAATGGGAAGGCCGATGACCTTGACCCTAACCTCCGGAGGAGGCTGAACCACGAGAGTAAGATCGACCCCGCCCCCCCCCCCCTTCCCTACGTAGTCAGTGAGCCAGCTGCAGAGAAAGCGACAGATGGAGGGGAGGTTCCATGAAGGGCCTATAAGAATAGTTCATGGCTTTTTTCCGGCCAACTAAGTTAGCGAACGCAGGAGCAAGGCGAAAAAAGCAGACAACCACCCAATACCACACTGGAACCAATGAAGTTGATCATCATAATCAAATAAATGTCTGATAGCAGATAACTGGTTGCATAGCCCTTTGAAATATAACGGATTTGATCTTGTAGATTGTGAACTTGTTCGATAGAAGAATTACCGAACATAGCTTCCAAGGCAACCCATATTTGACGAATCGTGGAGAGACCAAAAATCACTATAACAACTTCCTCTGATAAAGATGCATGTAAGATATTGATAGTTTTTTATTATCAGTGATCCACGTAGCATAATCGATATTGTTGGTTGATTTTCGTTCGGGTTAAGCGAGATGTGAGGGAGGTGTTGTGACAAATCCATCCACATAGCGGAGAAGGTTTTGATATGATAAGATGGGTACCATTTGATTGTTCCACAACACGTAATTAATGGAAGATAGTTTCATAGTAAGCATATGGACGAGGGTATTAAGGGGAATATTTCCATCCATCGAGGAAGAAAAAGATATGGAGGGGGGGAGAAGAATGGGTGGGAGATCAACCAATTAGGCTGATACCATGTGCAATATTGAATTCACTTAAATCGAATACAAACATCACAAACAAATATATAAGTACATCAGGGGAAAAGGAAAAGACAATAATAAACACCTATAAATAAGGTAATTTAATACAAGTGCATATTTTGGGTTTCAAGTTTCATATTCGATCGAAATGAGTTACTAATTATCAACGAATTATTGTCTTTTGCTTTGTCAACTCAACAGATAAACCCAGAATATGGTCCCTGAAAATTTAAGACCAAACACATGACGTATATTGTGTAAATTAATATTAATTCAAATAAAAATAATAAAAGGATACCCGCATACCTCTTTAGGACAAGAGTAAAAAATCTGTCCAGGGTTATTTCTAGTCATTGATATCCTTATAATACCTTGAGAACCACAATCACAGTATGTCATTTCTTTGGATTAAAATAAATGAATTTTTAGTAGTAGATTTAAAAAGGTAAAGAGTTTGGACGCTTGAATTCCTTTATATAATGACATTTACTACGGTTATGATTCCTGACATTATTCAAGAAATTCATTCCGGAGCCACAATCCGGAATTGATATTTCAAACCCTAAATTCAAAACAATAATATGTCATAGATTCCTGACATATGTGTAGGCATTCCGAACAGTAAAAGTCATAGATTACTGACATATGTGTAGTCATTCCGAACAGTAAACGTCATAGATTCCTAACAATATTTTGGACCCTCATTTTGGATGCTCATTTTGGAGCCATGTTTTGGACCGACTATTTCAGACCATTGTTTTGGGCATTGGTTTTATACATAATTATCATAAATTCCTGACATATGTGTAGTTATTTTCTAACAGTAAAAGTCATAGACTCCTGATAGTATGTGTAGTTATTTCGAACAGTAAATATCATAGATCCCTAATAGTATTTTGGACCCTCATTCCGAAACCCCATTCCAAAGCCACTTTCCGGAATGGCTATTTTTGACACTTATTCCGGACATTGCTTTTGGACCTTAAAATGCACCTAGCATACATCGTCAATGTTGAAATAAAATTGGAATGAGTTCATCTCATGATGGTGTTTGGCATTATGAAAAAGAAGATTGTTATGTTTGTTCAGATAATAACCCGTTTCCGGAAGTACTAGATTTCCCACTCCCGTATAAAACATCTGATGATGCTTTCCAAGCTATGAATGTTGCTGAAGAAGCAAACGAAATGGACTCTGAAAGAAGCCGCATACTAAATCAATGTGCAGACGATCTAGCGGAACAAGTAAATGAAAAATAAAAATGGGTTGATGAAGCTATGAAAGAAGTGAAACAAGCTAAGAAGTGGATTAAACATACAAATGCAGAGATCAATATGCTACGTGCAGAACGGGATCGTCTAACCGATGTTGTTACAATTAGAGGAGGTTTTATTGACCGGGAACAAAATATGTATCCCTTCCAATTTTCTAATTTGTGGAAACCAATGTAAGTATGTATTAGGATTTATAATACTCTTTGCAATAATGTTATGAAAAAAAGATAATAGTCATTTTAGATAATTATACCGTTCCTTTTACAAAATCCAGTTTCAAAAGACATTGTAATATCTATATTTAAAATTAGATTACGTTTCTAGTCGATAAATAGGAACTTGCATCTGATGCAAACTAGCCGTGACTACATGATTTTCAAACAATTTCATGCAAGTCTCAATTAGTTTGAAACCATTATCAGTCAATTCGACTTGATCTTCCATTGTTGGAGTTGTCCTACGTGTTTCTTCGACGATTTCCATTGTGTTCACAAATTGTCGTATATCTGCAGACATGGTAATGAGGAGCATTTGCATGTTATACAATGCTACTTTCTTCAGTCCTCAACCGTTGAAGGTGGTAATAGGATTTCCAGTATTATCATTCGTTGTCTAGCACGCTGATAATCACGAATCATTTCTAATGTCGTCGTATCAACAAAACGTCGTTGCTCGTCTTCAAGACGTGATATAACATACTCTATAGGCAACTCATCAGTATCGTTCGAGTCACTGGATGTTGGAGACTGGAAATAGAATATACATGAATTATATTCATATACTATTTAAAACCAATGTGTATAAAAGTTTTTAATAATAATAATAAACACTTCCTGAACATATCCATAAAAAAAATAATAAATAAATAAATAAATAAATAAATAAAAACATAATTACGACAAGTATATCATAACAAGTTTGTCTGCACTTGCACCGGTGTCATCTTTCAAAGTCCTATCTGCTTTCAATTTAAGGTTTAACACCATTTCTGATTTCTTTCTTAATTTTATGGGTGCCTTTGCTGGTTTATTTTTATCTTATTTTGAAACTTAGCATCTTCGTTTTTTATTTTCAAAAACAAAATTCCAAGAACATTTTAATATATTACCGTAAAAATAAATTATAATTATAAAATTATTGATTTTCGATTTTACCTTTATCGGACGCAATTCCGAAAACTCTTGTAAATGAAATACATCTTCATCGTCCGTAAAACCAACTTTTTTTTAACAACATCCACGTTAACTCGTTTTTAGACTAATATGAGTTATTAAATAGTAGTTAGAAAAAACAAATTATATATATAGTTATTCCAGATCATCATTCTAGAATAGATCATCGAATTCCGAACCACGTTCATCATGTTTAAGACTTACATTACCATACTTGAACTCCTGCAAGACATAATTTCATACAAAAACAACCGATCTAAAACATATTACAAAGTACTTACATAAGATTCAAACGCGTACAATGAGAAATAGATTAAAAAATTAATAATTTTTTTTGGATATTCAGGAGTTGTTCCTCGTGTTCTAGACCATTCTACACAATTCCTGAATACGTAAATCGTTTTGGAAAATCAAATGCAAAGTAATTTATAGTGTAGAATTTATTTGATTTAACGAATCAATACTGAAAATTTGGTCTGAAATATGGGTAGATCGTGCTTCAAATCTTGTTAATTTCGGAACACGTATTTCATATTTTTTATGTGTGAGACTCATATAGATACCATTGGGTTTGGACCGGTTTTCGGGTCTAAATGGTTAGTTAAAAAAAAAACCTTGGTTATATTTCTTTAAAAACAAAACCCAAAAAATTGATTAAATTACTCAATTTCCCTATAAATAATGATATAATGGTACAAGTTTTGATAGGAGTTTTGATGAATTTATTGTCGAAGCTGCAGAAGGAATTTTATAGTCCGGATAAATTTGCATAATCTATCTTAAAGGGGCCGTCAAATTAATTTTGTTGGTAGGGGTTCAAAATAAAGTTTTACTGCTTTTTAATTTTTTATAATTTTAGGGAAACTATTTTATATTGATTTACATAATTGATTACATATGTTATCTTATTGATTTCATAAGATTATGGAAAAGACAAAAATATCTTTTTTTTTCTATAAATATGTGTTTTTCTTTACTTTCAAAATTTTAAATTTTATTGATAATAAAGAATAAATATAGAATTGAGGTTTATGTTTTTCTATGTTCATTGTAATTGTGATTGCCAATTTATTTGTAATCAACTGGGCATCACATAGAGTGTAGCACAGTTGGTTACTTCACATAGTCCTATTTAATGGTGCCAATTGTAATTATGAATGCCAATATAGTTGTAAACACCGGTTTTAAACCGCTTCCTTCTAAAAAATTATTTTTATAAAAAATTATTATAGAAAAATCGGTTTCATTTATAATCATTTCAGTTTTTTTTTATATGAAATTTTGTTAAGTTTTTTTATATGATTTTTTTAAAAAAAAAATCGGTTTTTTCGGTTTAAAATCCCTTTCAATTCGTTTTTTTTTTTTTTTTTTTTTAATATTGTGCAAATACCGGTTTTTGTTTTTTAAAATAACCAGTTCCTAACCACCAATTCTATTTTAACCGAGTCAGATTTCTCAAAACCGGTTCTTAATAAAACGGATTCTGTTTTTTCCTGTTGGTTTAAAAAACGGTTCACAATGTGCACCTATTCTCATAGCGTGCCCTGGAGAGACTCATTGGGCTACGCCCAGTTATGTGGATACAGAATCTGTGCAGTCCATAACTTGTTGGGCCAAAAAACTAATTCAAAAACTAATTTTTAGTTGTTTTAGTTGTATTTACAAGTTAAAAACTTATAGATCAATGTATAAACCATAAGCTAAATGTGACTTCAATTTATTTTAAAATAAACATTTGCTTTTAATTTCAAGTTGAATGTTGAACTTCAGTCCAATTTCATTTCCAGTTAATACAACATTGCTCAAACAAAAGTTAAATAATAAATAAAAGTTAAATAAGTGCTACTTCTTTGATAAGAGAATAGAACACTAAACATTCATATAATGTAGAGCAATTTGTTGTCTTTAGTTTATGTAAAATAATTTACAATTAAATAAGTAATATTATCCAAAAATATTTGGTCATAAGAAAGTCAAACAGAGCACTTGATTCAGATAAAGTAGGATGCTAGAAATAGAAACATGCTTACAAGAGCAAAATATAATAACTACCTAGAGGACCTGATACAATTTTGCAATTTACTTTCATTTTTGTAATGCTAGAAATGGCAATGCATTTTCAAAGTAAAAGATTTAAAAGACTAATTCCTTTTACTTACCGACTACGAAACATAATGTAATTTTCAATAGTAATGATCATCACTCTTCTTTATTGTATAAGTATATACTAAAACCAAAACACATGATTTATTAAAAGATAAGGGTTTCTATGAACCCTAACTTTATATCTAAAAAAATGAAGATCATAAAAAATATCTGAATAAAAATTTTGATGAAAAAATATCAAAAATTCTAATTCAGATAGTTATTTTGGGCTTACCAAAGGAACTCTTCGCCTTAATCTCGTCAATCACCCTCCCATTTCCTTGACGTGACAAATTCAAATATGTTAACTAAAGAACCAACAAGAAACTCTGCTTTGTCTTTGTCATAATCAAAAAGCAGACTTGTGAATAAAACCCAAAATTAAAAATCCATTAAAAAAAAAAAAAAAAAAAACAACTACAAAATGAATTATGTACAAATTTATGACAAACAAATCCATTAACCTAAGATAACAAAAAATCCACATAAATTTCATACATAAATCGTGAAATCTATACAAATATCCACAAAAAAAAAATGGTACGAGTTGTCATCACTTTTAAAATGTCGATTTCTAGAAAGGATAAATGATTCCAGGACAAAGGGTTTCACGATAAATAAAACTCCGTAACTTTCAAAATTAAGACCTTACAAAAAATAGAGAGGAGAAAGATAGTACTAGAAGTTTAGGCTACAATTAGCCGATTTCACCATATGTTATTAGAAGCATGTGCAAGAGAGAGATCAGTGGTGGTAAAGGTGGCTTTTAGGTTTTCATGTAGAAATCATACTATGGTGGTGGTGTGGCATGTCTAATAACGGTGGTGAGTGGTTTTGAAGGTCATGATGGCAAAAAACATCTTAAACATGAACTTCTTTATAGATACGAGGAACATTAGACCAGATAAATTGGCCATTTCTACAACTCTAAACATATTATTGAACAGCAAACTGTTGGATAAGAACACAAAATCTACATAAAATGATCATGGATATGGAAATTAAAACAATTAGAAATGCGATACTACACAATCAAAACTAATGAAAATCCTATATTAAGACAAATAGAAAAATATATGGAAATGTCCACAAGAATGACAGAATCACTACTTACCTTCAAAGAGGAATCGGAAGTGACAATTAGGGATTGAAATCGGAGTAGGTTCTAAAATTGTGTCATCTTATACAAAGAAAAACAAAAATTTAACGCAGTCCATGGTGAAAATGATTACAATATACAACAAATTTGAATTTAATAGCAAAATGTCAAAAAGAAGATATAGATACGATGTTTATCTTTAAATCGATATAGAGAGTGAGAAGTACATGTTTAAATCATCGCAACTTCTAGAATCATTTGAACTTAGGTTTGGTAGTGAGGTTTTAGGCTTGTGGTGGTGTTTGAAATAGGGTATTTATGTTACAAAATAGAAGGTATGAAGATTAAGATGTAGATTTAATGAGTTATAAAATGAAACACCAACAATCGGGGACTGGAATTGAAACCAACCATTAGAGGTGGTGTAGTGAACTAACAATCGACATGTGTTACAACGACAATGACAATGAGTGGTGGTAGTTGTGGAACGTGGTTAGGTTTTGTAGAGAATATTGGAAGTGTAAGGTTGTGTAAACGCCACATAATGGGTAGGTAGCGAGATTATGAGAGATAGATGCCTAGACTGGGGAAACTGGAATTCAAAATTGAACGTGATAAACAAAAGGATAAAATATTGTGAATTTAAGGCAGCGACCTTTGGGTTTTTTAGGGTTAATTAGGAGACAAAGAGTTGATACTGAGTCAACGAAGTAGAATGTGGTATGTGGGCTTCTAGGGCTTTGATCTAACCTCAAATGGAAACCTTTTGTAAATTGAATAAACTTAAGAAGACTATAATTGGGATTTTCAATGTAACTATAAATCTTTAAATTATGCTATGAATTGGTATTAAAGGAGACTACTATTTCTTATCTTGATTTTTTCGTTTGTTGACTAGATAAGATTCATTATTTTTTAATGCATAAAAGGTTTGTACATAGTGCATTTGATTTGGATGATTTAAAATTCAGTGTTTGACCAAACATACATTTTAATGTATTATATATATATATATATATATATATATATATACCTTAATAAGCATTTAGCATGTTTTGTTGAATTTTAAGAGGTATAACTTTTAAAGCATCATTTACAACAACTTTTTGCATTCTACAGAAATCATATCTTATCGGGTAAGCATTTAGAAAAAGTCAACAAAGCTCTTATCGCTCCTATTATCAAGGTGTTATTGTTTTTAGTTTTTGACCTAGCTCCCTCTTATCTCAAAATTTCCTCATATCTCGGCAGTTCCGTTTATTGTTCATATATACATACAGACACATTCGAATAGAAGCTCCCGTCACTCCTTTATCACATTTATCTGGAATTGGTTTCTCTAGAAACCCTAACCGTCGACTACCACCGGTGATTGGATCCTCTTGAAAAAGGAAAAAAACGGCCTTTGGCCTCCTACTACGTTGTCGTTTGCTACTCCCCCTAAACCACCACTATTGTTCATCACTACATACATACACAACCATCTACTCGATTATCTCTCTACACCCCAATCATCTATTTGTTGTCTGATCCACTCAATCAAGATTTTGTAGGTCATAATTCAGCTTCAAAATTGCACACACGCAACCAGAATATGGGAGTTAAAAGGGAGAATGATTGAGCAGATGGAGCTGTGTTTTCTACTTTCGATCCAATCGTCTCTCCAGGAAGAGTGGACGTTTTATTTTTTATTTTTAAATTAAAACTTATCATATTGTGATTTCGGGAGAAACATAGACAAAATCATCTGCTTGGACCACTTCAATAGCCGGGCAACTCGCTCCCAAGAAGGCATACATCATCTCTTCAATTTGATTCTTGAATCTGAACTTTCATGATTTTAGGATAGAGGTATTTTATTATTTTTATTTTGAAATTTCTTGATATTCATCTATTTATGCCACTGTGGATTTGATGGTATTTTTTTGAAGGGTGCTTTTAAAAAGGTATTTTGTTGGTATATCTATTCTTCAAGGAGGAAGCAATGGTCATAATTTTTTGCTTAGGCTAAAGCCTAAAGGGTGTGGTGGATTTTGAAACTTGAATTCTTTTAAGGAAAACCATCAACAACTAAAATTTCCCCTGGTTTGTGTTTTTCCCTTATTTAGATATATGAATCTTTTCCAACAATCTCTTAAATTTAGTCTTTATCTTTTGTTTGTAATGATTTGTTTAATTTATCTACATTGATTGAATATATTTGTTATTCTATGTTTCATTTTTTCACTGTAGGTCTGCAGCTATGTAGTTCTATCAATATACCTACAAGGTGTTTGTAAAAGCTCCTAAATGAAGTCAAGAATATAATACTTGATAAGTTTGTCAATAACAAAAATAAATCTATGTACGCCTCTAAATTCCTAATTTAATAACCCATTGTTATTGTTGCTTGATCCCTTCATCTGATCTTTTAGGGGTGTTGGTGACAGGTTCTTTACTTGAAGATTGTACATTAAAGGTAATTTTTCCAAAAGTTCCATTTATAAAGTAAATGATGTGAAATTTTTCCAAAGTTACCACTTATGATGTCAATACTCTTTGAATTGCAGGGGTGATATCTTTTTTACTCCATGTCTCCCTCTATTTCCATGGCTCCAAACACGATAGCATTGACCTCCCTAATTAGGTTCTCTAAAATTGCGGAATCTAAACCGGACACCGGACACCTTCTTTGCTGACTGCTTCAGGTTGATTAGAAGTCATTGGTTAAACCGGATCACCAAGTAAGAAATGATATGAAGCTATCTTTTACGATTTTTATAATCTTACAAATTTCAAACCTGTTTTTCAAAAACAGTGTGAAAATTTCATATTTTATATAGTTAAACTCCAACAACTTGGTTTTGTATTCTTTATAGCCACACAAATTGAGTCATAAATGCATGAAAAGATCTCGACAACAGAAACTTTAGTGACTATAGACAATATGAGGACACTCAATTCTAACATGGAGAGAATGTTGGAGAAGAGTATTCCAGGAGTGGACTTGGAGAGCAGAAAAGTTTGACTCTGTCGATATAGAAGGTTGGTGTTCAGATTGTTTCCTTAAGCTCACGGTTGGGAGGACTCAATGTTAAGAGAAATATGTGTATGGTCTTATTTAAATTTATGCATGTAATAAATATATCAAATATGAATAAAAAATAAAAAAATATAGAAGTAAAATGTAAAATGTCACATCACGTAATGGGGGTGGGGGTATAAGAAAAATTACTTTCATATTTAATCAAAGTACATTCGCTGATTTGTTTTCTTTACTTTTGTTAAAAAAAAATTAGAAAATAAACTTTATTAATATAACGCAACAAGAGTCCTTCATTTTTTACAACTTGGATACTACCACTTCCTTTAGTCAATGTGACATCAAAAAATTATATATACCTTTAAAAAACCTTACGAGTGTTACCACTTTTTTGAAGCTAATTGTCATTTTTTTTTTATTTGTTTAATCGAACATAGCATATTTTCTCGACCAACTAATAATGCCTCCTTTTGATGTATAAAAATATCTTTAAAAAATTTCAAATGTTTATCGGGTTATATAGTTTAGTTATCATTTATTACTATAGTGTTTTCCCTTAGTGATATTTCTTGAATAAGCTTTTATGCATTATATTTTTTAAATTTTATTCTAAATTATATTTACTCTATTTATATTATAATCTTCTAGCATCTTTTTTATAAATAAATCTACTAAGATTATTTACTATAATTATATCTACAATTCATATTTCTAAATAAATAAAAAACCTATAACCAAATATTACAATTTACAACATTATACAATAATAATTTAAAGATTGTTAATTGAAAATTTATTAATGATTACTGTAAATTCAAATATACACTTTCCTTTATGTTCGAAGTGAGTTTAATATGTCATTTGCACAAAAAATTTACTGAAAGAAATTAATTTCCAAAATAATCCATTCGTCGAAAATAACAAACCCTCTCACCCGAAATTCTGTAAAAACAAATTTCTGAAAAACAATTCACACCCGTCGCTTGGCGCGGGTAAACGGCTATTTTGCGTGTGTGTGTGTCTATATATATATATATATAATTAAGCATATTGTCTGTTTCTTGAAATTTAAGAGGTAAAGTGCCTACTACCTCATGTACAACTTATTATCCAATACAGCCACTCACGAATCGTTTACAGAATTACTTTGGGAATTAAACAATATTTTTTTTATTCCTAGACTCACAGTCACTCACTAAAACCCTAAATCACCCTAAATTAGTCATCTTCATCGAAAAACCCTAAACCACCACCGTCGTCCGCTACGCCGTTAATCAGTCATCTTCATCGGGAAACCCTAAACCTTCACCGCCGTTCGCTACGCCGCTTCTCCTTACTCCGAAGCAAGGTGCATAGTTATACAATACGACAGAAGTTGAGTATACATTTGGACTTTCATCTAATAGTTCATTATTGATTTTACAATATATAAATTACAGCAATATGAAATCATCTAGTTTTGTATATTTATAACATGTCTAATATATAAACTACACAAATCTGCAATCATGTTGCTTCATCTGCTAGCCCTGCATTAAACATCAAATGAGCATATAAGATACATATTTGAACAAATTGTAAAATAATAAGTTGTTGATTATACCTAGTTAATCACATAAAACTTTTTTGAACACAACGTTTGATGTGTAGATTCCATCATTATCAAACGTTTTTTCCGGCTTTACTAATATCTTGGTATTGACACGTGATATTCCTCTAGACAATGGCACATAAAGTTAGCCATGTAAGAATACCGATTTTGCTAGATAAACACTTACGTTTGGAATTGTTTGTCCTTGAGCTTTATTGATTGCCATAGAGAAACTAAGCTGAATTGGAAACTACTTTCTCTTTAGTTTAAATGGGAACATCTCATCGTCAGACGGATATAGAGGAATTCTTGGCAAAAACACTCTTTTTCCAGCATATTGGCCAACAACTATCTCTGCATCAATGACATTTTGTTGGAAAGCTCGACATATCAATCTGGTGCCATTACATAACCCATTTGAGGGATCAATATTTCAAATGGGTAATGTAATGGCACCAGATTGATATGTCGAGCTTTCCAACAAATGTCGGTGATGTAGAGATAGTTATTGGTCAGCATGCTAGAAAAAAGAGTGTTTTTGCCAAGAATTCTTCTATGTCCGTCTGACGATGACATGTTCCCATTTAAGCTAAAGAGAAAGCAATTTCCAATTCAGCTTAGTTTCTCTATGACAATCAATAAAGCTCAAGGACAAACAATTCCAAATGTAGGTGTTTATATACCATAATCGTTATTCTCACATGGCCAACTTTATGTGGCATTATCCAGAGGAATATCACGTGTCAATACCAAGGTATTAGTAAATCCGAAAAAAACATTTGATAGTGATGGAATACACACATCAAACATTTTGTACAAATAAGTTTTACGTGATTAACAAGGTACAATCAACACCTTATTATTTTACAATTTGTTCAAATATGTATCTTATATGCTCATTTGATGTTTAATGCAGGGCTAACAGATGAAGCAACATGATTGCAGATCGGTGTAGTTTATATATTGGACATGTTATAAATGTATAAAACTACATGATTACAGATTGTTGTAATTTATATATTGTAAACTCAAATATGAACTATTAGATGAAATTCCAAATGTACACTCAACTTCTGCCGTATTATATGACTATGCACCTAGCTAGAAACTATCTATTGAAATGAACTATCCGACACAAAATAGTCTACCAAAAGGTCGTAATGAATAGCTCACGTCTAAAGGAAACTAATCATCACATTAAAACAATCTTCCGAAAGAAACTCTTTGTCACCCGACGCTTGGCGTGGGTAAACGACTAGTGTGTGTGTGTGTGTGTGTATATATATATATATATATATATTATAGCACAAAGGAGTTAGTAACAATGCCTTTTGTTTGTTTTAGACTTTTGCCACATAATTTTTCATATTTTGGCAATTTTCATGCCTTATTAGCCACTTTTTAAATTTTGCATCTCATGCTAATATGTCCTTCATCCGTTTCCACCTCTACTGCATTCAATCAGGTAGCAGATGTCCAACCCCTTAATCTCTTTTAAACAAATAAAAAAACTCACTTTTTCTTTCTATTTTCTGATGTTTAGATCCTTCTCCATAGTATCCCTTTGGCATCCTTCTTCCAAAAAACCTACTCGTCCTCGACTATCTCTCTTCACTGTCCCTTCACTATACAACTTGATTTTGTCTAACCCTTTCTCATACACGCTTCCAAACATTATAGCCAAAGAGAAGGATTGACTGTGAGATTGAAGGTCTGGTGCAAAGTCTGCACAACCATTTTTTTATAACGGCAGAAGATATTATTAAAAAACTAGCACAGAGCTAGAAAAACAAAACAAACTACAATTGGATAGAAGCTAAAGCAGGATTATGAAGCCAAGTAGTCCATCTAAGCTTGGATTTACTACACCTTTTGGAAATCCAAAAAAATGTCTTCTCAACAATATCGCCAAAAATAAGGGATTTCCGAGGAAGAGTTGTGTAACACCCGAAATCTAGAAGATTAATTGTGGAAATAAATTCCCTTTCCTAGGGTCCAACTCGACAAGTTTATGGTGGGAACTCAATGTGTTGGAGGCTTTTCAATTGCACGTTTTTATGGACCAACTCGGTGAGTTGGTGAAGGGAACTTGACGAGTTGGGTGCTGTTTAGGAAACCCTAATTTTGGGGTTTTTCAACCTATTTAAACACCTTAAGTTCCAGGTGTTGGTCTTATTCCCAGCCTCCATTTAACCCTAATCTTGAAACCCTAGAGCCTCATTGAGTGTTGTGAGCTCATTGTGGGGGTGTTTTGGTGTGTTGGAAGCTCATTAAAGGGAAAAAAAAAGCTTGGTGGAAGGTGGTGGTTCAAGTAGGAGCTTTCAGATCTAGATTCTTTGTTTCATTTCAAGCACATCTTGGGTTTATTTGTATGCTTGCAGCCATAGGTGGGTGGTTGTTGGGGAAGTATAAGTCCCAAGTGTTTATCCTTTCTAGATCTATCATGTCCATGAGCTCTTTTGGCATAGCAGTGCCAACTTTATGGTCTTAAGGGCTTCATGCATTCATGAAGTACTTCTTTTGGCCTCTTTTAAGCTTTTGAGCTTCTTCCAATCATGAATAAGTGTAAAGTTGGAAACTGTACATCCCTATCTAGCCTCATGTGGTCGGATCTACATCTTGGAGTTGTGTCTTTGTGGAATAAGTGCCTAATGATTAAGACTTTTCCCTTTAAAGTTTAGGGTTTAGATTTTGAACCCATTTTAGTGGTTCTTAGGGGTAAAGATGGAAACTTTACCCTTATTGTGTAACATCCCGAATTTCAGGAGTACGACTTAAGAGTTTAAAGTGTAATTTCGAAGTAGGGACTCGACGAGTAGGTACGCTTACTCACCAAGTCGGAGCGGGTTTGGGTCGCGAATTAAGTGACTAACTCGTCGAGTCGGATGTTGGACTCGACGAGTTGGTGTTGGGATGAGAAAAACCCTAATATTAGGGTTTGCACCCTATTTAAAGGACTTAATGTCCTCCCCTCAGCTCCCTTAGCCCCCTTTGAGATCCAGTAAACCCTAACTCGTGTGTATAAGGCCATTGGAGGGAGATTGAAGCTTTGAGAGGTGTTCTAGTGGAAGAAACTTAAAGATCAAAAGGGTTTGCATCAAGAAAGTAGTGTAGATCCAGAATCTACTGTAGTGTTGGGCACATCTTGGAGGTAATGAGCTATTACCTTTCCTTTGTTGCTCCTAGATTTATTCTTGAATGAGATTTGGGGCCATTTTGGTAAGATTAGGATCCACTTTGGGTTTAGAGTCCAGATCTGAGGTTGCTACTTCAGATCTAGACTTGTATTGGTCCAGAAAGTCATAAAGTATCAGTTATTGAATTGTAGGTGAAGTCCTTTTGTCCAAAACCCAGACCCTAGTGTGTTTTGGGCCTATATCTCCTTGGTTTCATGTAAAATTTGCAACTTTATGGGAGGGTTAGACTGTAGAAGAGTGGATCTATAGATTAGAGCCCATGCATGACTCGAAAAGCCACTGTATGGGTTAAGAACTGGAGAGACTCGGCGAGTCACATGGGTGTACTCGATGAGTTGTATAAACATAAGCATGGACTCGACGATTCTGTTCTTGGAATTGGCGAGTCTGGTCGCGGAACCCAACCCCTTTTGGTTAAAGTTTTGGATTAGTGAGTCGGTTGGCGACTTAGTGAGTTGGTCAGGATGGAATTCCAAGATTGTTGGACTTAACGAGTCTTGGGGAGACTCGGCGAGTTGAGTCATGTTATGGGAGTTTTTGAGTATAGGGACTCGACGAGTCGACGGGTTGACTCGGCGAGTAGAATCAACCAGGAAGGTTGACTTTGACTGAGGACCTTAACTTTGACCAAGAGTTTACCAGTTTGACTTCCAATGGTATTTTGGTAATTTTGGTATTTATGGAATTGGTTCTTTGGTAGTGTTCTGTGGTGAAGTTCGTGTCGGTGGTCGGAGCAGCTCGGTCTTATCTCTTCAGTTGGCAATTGCAGGTAAGTTATCCTCACTATATCAATAGGGTCTAAGGCACCAAGGTTGGCCGTTTTAGTTGTTATCTTGGTTCCAGTATGCTACATGTGGGTATGTTCTGTTAGATTGGTATTAGAATAGACAGTATGTTGTTATGCTCATGTGATCCGTTAGGATCGGTATGTTAATGACCTGGTTAGGTCGATGCCTTGGTCATGCGAGAATTGCTATGATCGATGATCTGTGAGATAGTTATATTTGATATATGTACTTGTACTGTTGATGTGCTTATTGATCTATTAGGTCGGCGTCCTAGTAATTGGGACAGTATTATGTCAGTAACCTGGTTTAGCTCGGTATCCTGGTATATAGGATGATGCTATGTTAGTGACCGGTTCAGTCGATATCCTGGTAAGGATGATGTTGTGCTTTATGATCTGCTAGATCGATTTGTTTGCCTATGGACTGTTATGTGATTCCTTGTTATATGTACATATGGCTATTTGCTTGATGTTGGGTTGAGGCAGTCCTGCTGTGTGCTGAAGGCCAATGTACCCTACGAGCGGTCCGGATAGATTGTAGGCCCGTATGGCGGTCCAGTCATACTGAAGGCTCAGATAGATCCTGATAGACTGAAGGCCCGGTGCGGGTGGTCCAGTCATATTGTAGACTCAAAGAGTGGACCAGGTGAACTGAAGGCTTGTTGAGGGTGAACCAGTCACGCTGCAGACTTGAGAGGCATGGTTGTTCAGTATTGTGATACAATATGTTATGATTATGGTTGTATGTGGTTGGTATTTTGGGGGTAACTCACTAAGCTTTCGTGCTTATAGTTCAGTGTATTGTTTCAGGTACTTCAGGAGATTGTGGCAAGGTGAAGGCGTGATCGTACCGCTCCTCATGTTTTATGATTCATGTGATATGGTTATGGGGGATACTCTGATGTTTAAAAAATAAGATGTATGAACTTAATGGTTTTTGAATGAAATAAAATGTTTTAAATTGGCTCAAATTTTTGGTTGTTACATATTGAGGCCATTTCAGCTAAGATTTGGGTTGAGAAGCCCTTAGTTTTGAAAAGGTCAGCTTAATGAATTAAGAGGTTGGCTTTCTGGCAAACTCGGCAAGTTGATGGGGTTTTACCCGATCTATGTAGTCTAATGAAGAAACTCGGCGAGTTGGGTCAACTTAGACCGTTGAATTTGACGTTGATTTATGTCATTGAACATCTTGTCCCAAGGGGTTCTTGAGGTAATATGATTTGTAATTAATGGAATTATGGACTTAGGATAAGTCCCATATTGTAACAACGTAAATTTTCAAAACAATTTTTCATTTTAAACACATAATTCATTCATAATGAAATCCCAAAATTCAATGTTCAGATATTATCCGATAAAAACAAATCCCAAGATCTCAATACATAAAATCCCTTAGTAACTTCCCCAAAATACCACATGCAACACACACACCACTCGAGGCTACAGTATGACCCTTCGATCGATGTGTCTCAGCGGGACCCTCCAGTCTCGTAGCTCATTGGACCCTTTAGTCCAGTCATAGCTCGTTGGACCCTTCGGTCCGGTCTGTATCGTTAGACCCTTCGGTCCCGTCTATACAACACATAGCATACATATATCACAATGCACATAATCTCATAAATACACATAGCACACAAGACCCTTCGGTTTACACATACTTACCACTCTAGGTAATGTATAGTGAGAAGACTCACCTCGGGTAACTCAGATAATCTTGCACACGAATATACTGATCTATCCCCCGCCTAATCACATAACAATATGCTCAAAAAAATAATGGCTCTCAAAGGATAGATAAAATCCCTTTCTACAATCCAACAGAAGGGTAAACGACCATTTTATCCTTCCTTGACCTAAACGTCCAAATGTTGACTAAAACCTTAAAAGTCAACGAAAGCCATCAGGGGGCAGTATGCGGGGTGTACCAACTCATGTACGCAAGGCATACTCCAGCTAACCAGAATCGCTGGACTCGACCCCCATACACGGTGCGTACTGGGATTACGCCCAACGTAAGTCCCAGTTTCCCATCCTCAAAATTTTTGGTCTGAATCGATTAAGACAACGGTTCATATCACAGATCTAGGCACTCTACTTCCTCCTAAACCATAAAGTCGAAACCTTTAGGCCTTTTCATGGCTAAAAAGGTTGTAACTTCTTCCAACCTCTTATCCCCCTTTCCTCATTAAGACCAAAACCTATGCATGACTCCATAATGACAACCAAGTTTGGATTTTTATGCATCTACAACACATCCAAAGCTGAAATGGGGGCAGATCAAGGCTTATGGAGACCATTTACACATAAAGTCTCCATCTTGGGAAAAAAAACCCTAAGAATTTGGACCATGAAACACAAAACCAAAATGAAGAGGAAAGCTTTGAGCTTTTTACGTCCAAGTGAAGCTCCGCCCTCTGTAGAACTCAGAACCAAGCTTGTACTCCAACTCCTAGCCTCCACAAGAGCCTCCTCTTCTTCTTAACTAACACACAAAGGCACTTTCTAGCTCAAGAACACTCACACACTAGCTTTAGAATGATAATATTGCTCTCCTATGGTTTTTCTCTGTGGAATGGTGGCTGGGGACAAGAGCATATCATTCCTTTTATAGTTCACAAGCCACAATTAGGGTTTTCATTTGGGCCCGCTACACCCAACGTAACCATGGGTACGCCCAGCGTACCTAGGCAAGTCCACGTCCAAACAAAGTTCACGAGTACGCGCAACGTACTCTTCAATACGCCCAACGTACTCAATGGCCATATTTTTCCTTTAAGGGCTAAACTTGACTACTTGGAAAGGAAGAAGGGTTAAATAAATATACCTGAATTTCGGGATGTTACACATATGGGGTTGGTCCCAATTTGGAAAATTGGGCCAATGGTTCATCAGTGGGCCTTTGGGCCTTTCAGATTGTAGTTTGGGTCCTGGTTTTGGACAATACTAGGTTAGGTGTAAAATGGTCTTTTTACCCCAGGTATGAAGTTGTGGTTATGGATTGGAACCCAATTGTGTGAGGTGAGTCTCATCACTGTGTTTAGCGGGTCGAAGGCACCAATTCTGGCCCATGGTTATTATTTTATGATGCTAGTTGTCTGCGTGACTCTTGCATGTGTATGTATTGCTATGTATGTTGCACGGGGCCCGATGATTATTCTATTTGCTAGTATCAGGTTGTGCATATATGATTTATATATGGGTGTGGCCCGATGATTGTACAGTATGTTATTATCTTTATGATTTTTGCATGAGATGAATGTTATATGATTTTATGGTTATGCGATTGTGGGCGGGACCCGTATCTCAATCGAGTGTGGGCGGGGCCCGTTATGTGTTTAGTTATGTATGGTATGAGGTATCTTGGGGAACTCACTAAGCATCGTGCTTATGGTTTTCAGTTTATGTTTCAGGTACTCCGGTTTTCAATGGAAGAGATCGGAATGGTTGCAGGGCACACACCACATGTTTCCGCATATAATATTCTAATCTAATTTTATGACAACGGATGCGTTGGTTTTCTTTTGAGTTTTATGCTTGATTTGTGAAAATACTATTTAATCAATTTTAATTGGGAGAGAGATGTAACAACCACAATCTAGAAGGTTAATTGTGGAAAGAAATTCCCTTTCCTATGGACCAACTCGGCGAGTTTATGGTGGGAACTCAACGTGTTGGAGGCTTTTGGTTCGTGCGTTTTTATGGACCAACTCGACGAGTTCGTGAAGGGAACTCGGTGATTTGGGCGCTGTTTAGGAAACTCTAATTTTGGGTTTTGCACCTTATTTAAACACCTTAAGTTCCAGGTGTTGGCCTCATTCCCAGCCTCCATTGCCCCTAACCCTAATCTCGAAACCCTAGAGCCTCCTTGAGTGTTATGAGCTCATTGGGTGGGTGTTTTGGTGTGTTGGAAGCTAATTGAAGGGAAGAAAAACTTGGGCAAGGTGGTGGTTCAAGTAGGAGATTTCAGATCTTGATTCTTTGTTTCATTTCCAGCACATCTTGGGTATAAAGTTCTAACCTGTCTTAGTATTGGCTTAGATCTCTTTTCGGGTTTATTTGTATGCTTTTAGCCATGGATGGGTGGTTGTTAGGGAAGTATAAGTCTCAAGTGTTTATCCTTTCCAAATCTATGATCTTCATGAGCTCTTTTGGCATAAAGGTGCCAACTTTATGGTCTTAAGGGCTTTATGCATTCATTAAGTCCTTCTTTTGGCCTCTTTTAAGCTCTTTAGCTTTTTTCAATCATGAATAAGTGTAAAGTTGGAAACTTTACATGGCCATCTAGCCTCATGTGGTCAGATCTGCATATTGGAGTTGTATCCTTATGGAATAAGTGCCTAATGATTAAGTCCTTACCCTTTTAGGTTTAGGGTTTGGGTTTTAAACCCATTTTGGTGCTTCTTAGGGGTAAACTTTGAAACTTTACCCTTCTTGAGGCCATTTTAGTTAAGATATGGGTTGAGAAGCCCTTAGTTTCGAAAAGGTCGGCTTAATGAATTAAGAGGTTGGGTTTATGGCAAACTCAGCGAGTTCAAGGGTGAACTCGGCGAGTTGATGGGGTTTTGCCCGATCTTTGAAGTCTAATGAAGAAACTTGACGAGTTTAAGGGCAACTCGGCGAGTTGGGTCAACTTGGACCGTTGACTTTGACTTTGATTTATATCATTGAAGAAGTTGTCCTAATAGGTTCTTGAAGTAATCCGATTTGTGATTAAGGGAATTATAGGCTTAAGATAAGGCCCATATAGGGTTCGGCCCAATTTGGAAAATTGGGCCAATGGTTCATCAATGGGCCTTTGGGCCTTTCATATTGTAGTTTGGGTCCTGGTTTTGGACAAGGCTAGGTTAAGGGTAATATGGTCCTTTTATCCCAGGTATGAAGTTGTGGTTATGGATTGAAACCCAATTATTAATTGGGCGTTGTTTTGATCTAATAGTTCGGAGGTATTATCAAGGCAACAACTAGGGATTTCTTTCAATGTGCTTCAACGGTGCAAGGTGAGTCTCTTCACTATGTTTAGCGGGTCAAAGGTGAATGGTTTTGAGCATTCTAACACTCTTATGGTGTACATGCAACCCTAGATGCCTTGGATCTATGTTTTCTCTATTATACATGCAAACTTTCAATTTTCCAAGACATCCTCCTAACTAGCATACTATGGAGTATATACAGTACACAAATCTAGTTAGATGACTTACCTTTGTTGTAGCTCTTAAACCTTAAGCCTTTAGGAGCCTAGCATCCCAAGTGTGATGCCTCAAATGCTTCACACAACGCCCCCAACAATGGAGGACTTGAGAAGAGATTGTCTTGCACACACAAAATCGGCTAGCCCTCTTGTATCTCACTTAAGTGTCGATTTTGGTTTCCATCAGGTTTCTTATATAGTGTGACACAACTAGGGTTACACCATGAAAACCCTAATGTGCATGACTTTCCACATTCCTTAGGCTCCATGGGTTTTAACCTCCATGGAGTATCCATGGGTCACTACATGGATTTAGCCTAACATAAAGAACTATGGATCATAAGCCCACTTTATAAGAATGAATGATTTACACAATCAATCCCCATATATTTAATTAGTCTCTTTTGATCACAAAATTAATTCCAAATTAATTTTTGATCGATACTAATTAAAATAATATGATTTCATATTAATATATTAGAACTTATAATATATTAGTAAATCATAAATATCCTTTTCTCAAAAGTCCATCCTTACAAATTGTTCCGATGCCATGCAACCCAAATGGACCATGCTACTCTCAGGTCAAGTACATACCAATTATAGTTATGTTCTTGAACACTAAATCCAACAATCTCCTACTTGGATAAGTCTAATAACTATAACTGCAATTACGACTTAAAACACCAACTAGCAATCATAGCTCTTAAAAGCCTTTGTCGAATTAAGACGCTTCATTTTAGATAAGTGATCATATAATCCTCTGTTCTCAAGATATCAGTCGGACAAATAAATGGAACAACTTCATACTTATTGTCTAGCAGTTTGTTTCTCGATCTCCGATTTCTTTGACATAGAACTTAATCGAACACATCAATTCAGTTCTGACCAGGTTCGGCACATAAGTCAAAACAAAATCATCGAGGTGCCCAACATATTGCTTTTAATCCTCCAAGGACCAAAAGGAACAGATAAACTTCGACTCATATGTTTGTACTAACTACTCATCAAATTGTACACAACAACATGTTTTATAGCATCAGGTTACTGAAGCGGTTTCATACTATCAATGAACAACCAACTCATAGTCAACAACTCATATCTCTTGGTTTGAAGACTTATATGATATTATCATCTCACGATCACTCGAGATAAATTCTATGAAGTGATACAAGTGAGTGCGGGTTGAACCAATACCTAGACCTTATGAGCACTCATGAATGTTGCAACAAACTTTGCTATGTCTAACACAATTCAGAAAAATCTACAAGCCAAATTCATGATAGTCTTGATTCAATACCTACTTCCAAAGTATGATCGACTATGGATAGTTTGAATAATATAATTATTCTAGAACTCAAAACATGCAGAGTGAAACAATAGTAAATAATTGACACATGGCAGTGCCATACTAGTAAATAAAAAGCACCTTTTATTTAAGCATCAAATGTCAATTACATTTCAACTATTACAAGTTTCGAAAGCTATCTAATCATTAAAACTAATATCGTTCTTCAACCTGATGTACCTCGCATGACGTAGATGCTTAACCCTACCCAGTCCCTTCGTGAGGGGATCTGTTGGGTTCTTATCTGATGATACCCTATTTGACACAAGGAGTCCTTCTTCTATTTGATGTCTACTGAAGTGGTATTTTTTGTCGATGTTCCTGGATCTTCCATGATCCCTTGGTTCCTAGGCTAAGGCAACTGCACTCTTGCTGTCACAAAAAATCTCCATAGGCTCCTTTATAGCTGGTACAAATCAAAGGTCTCCGATGAAGTTCTTCAGCCATATTGCCTCCTTTGCTGCCTCGCTTGCTGCTATGTACTCTGATTCGCAAGTTGAATCAGCTACAGTCTCCTGCTTGGAACTTTTCCAACTTATTGCTCCTCCATTCAGAGTAAAGATCCAGCCCGACTGAGAGCAGAAATTATCTTTGTCGGTCTGAAAGCTGGTGTCGCTATACCCCACCACTCTCAAGTCATCACTCCCACCGAGGGTAAGGACCAAGTCCTTAGTCCTCTGTAAGTACTTGAGAATGTTCTTTTCCACAGTCCAGTGAGCCTTGCGCGAATTCCCTTGATATCTGCTGACCATGCTCAAAGAAAAGGCCTCATCAGGGTGAGTACAAGTCATAACATACATGATCGATCCAACAGCGAATGCATTTGGTATTCAAATCGTCTCAACTATATCAGCCTCTGTACACAGACTCTGAGCTTTGCTTAGTCTGACATTGATCTGCATCGGTAAGTCACCTTTCTTGGAATCCTGCATGCTTAATCTTTTCAACACCTTATCCAAGTAGGTACTTTAACTAAGTCCAATTAGTCTCTTACTCCTGTCTCTTACTATCCTTATCCTAAGAATGTATGCAGCTTTTCTGAGGTCCTTCACTGTGAACCACTTCCCAAGCCAGGACTTAACCTCCTGCAAGGTTGGGATGTCATTTCCTAGGAGTAGTATGTCATCCACATACAATACATGAAAGCTAATTGTGCTCCCACTAGCTTTGAGATATACACAGGACTCATCCTTACTCCTCGAAAGGCAAACTCTTTAACTTTCTCATCGAAACAAAGATTCCATCTGTGACATGCCTGTTTCAATCCATAAATGGATTTCTCAAGCTTACACACTCTATTAGGGTACTTTGCATTGACAAAACCCTATGGTTAACTCATGTAAACATCCTCAACCAACTTTCCATTAAGGAACGCGGTTTTGACATCCATTTGCCATATTTCATAATCATGAAATGTGGTAATGGCTAGCATAACCCTAATAGACTTAATCTTCGCTACTGGTGAGAAGGTCTCTGTAGGAACCCATTTTTATACGAATGGTGGATGCGGAAGAAAAATATCGTGTATAAAAACTATAAGCATGAAGAACATATGATGAGTATTCATAGATAGATAAGAAATGAAGAATAGAAAGACAAAGCATAAAGAACGTGGGTGGGAGAGAAGAATCTCCCTTGGTGGGAGAGATCCCACAACTTTCTCTCTCTAGAGATTAAATTTTTAGAAAAGGTGCACACAAGAAAAATGACCACCTCTCCCTTTATATAGGAGGGAGAGAAAATACACTAACTATGCAATAAAGGGAAAATAAATAACCTAAGTATCACTCATTATTTGTAGAGCATTTTCATGCTCCAACATTTTCTCCCTAAATGCTTACAAATGATGAGGGATATAATAAGTGATACAAGGCTATAATATAGTAATCCGACTAGCAAGTGTGGTAATAAAATGAAACATAATGAGAACCAAATGCTGAAATGTCTTTGAAACTCTGAAGTGTCGGTGAAGTCTGAAACTGGCCATGAATCTCTTAACAATGAAGGTCATCGGCTTCAAAGCACCACCAATGAAGTAGAAAAGTAAGATCCAAATATTCAAACTAGTCATAAGCGCCATGAACAAGAAGAAGATCACCATGAGCAAGTAGAAGATCCAATAAAAGAAATACTTCGGCTTCAAAAAGTCTGAAAAATATCTTGAGTTCTCAAATCATAATACACTAAAATTCTTCAAAGAATAACCTGCAAAAAATGTGAAGCATCCAAAAATGAAGTCCGGATAATAAATAATGTGAGTCCAAAGAAAATGTCCAGCAATGCCAAAAATTTGATCAAAAGATCAAAAATAAGTGTCACGTCACATCGCCAAAATAATCTTCGTCTTCAAAATATGACAAATCCAAACTCGAAAAATCATGTGATCTAAACCGGATGCGAACACAAAATCATCCTTTGATAGAGTCTGAATAATAAATAATCTGGAGCCGGTAAATATCTAGTAATGCCAAAAATTTGATCCGTGAAGACCAAAAATAAGTGCCACGTCGCATCACTAAATAAATCATCGTCTTCAGAAGTCTTCAAAAATCCAAACTCAAAAAATCATAAAACCCAAATCCGAATGATATTCCCTCCCTATTTTTGATAACCAATGACCGGATATCAAAAATCAACAAATCATCGGATGTAGAGTGTTGGATACCAAGAGCTAAGAGAGCTCTCCCTAGATGTATGAAGGGTCTCGATAAGACATGAGAAATACAGTAAAAGAGATACGCTGTTGTCATGAGAAGATGGGTGATTCAGTTGCTGAAGCTGCTCGAAGAAATACCATAGAAAGAAGAATCACTATGCATGAGAAAATAATCTGTTGTGTCGAAAATATACTAAAATACCCAAAATGCAGTGTCAGAACTCTCGAAGTTGTCTTCAATAGAAAATAAAGTTCACATGCTCAAGATACATGATTCGTCAACTGAAGATCAAGAGTGCGAAGTCATAATATCCCATAAAGTGAAGAATACGAAACAACTTTGTTGATCAATCGTCGTCGCGATGCAAGCATCACAAATAATAATATGAAGTCCGACTGCGGTATGGAGTAATCTTCCAAAATAATCAGCATGAAATGAACCAATGTGACTAAACAAGGTTGGGTTGTGGCAAAAATTGGTGTTAAAAAACAATTGGTTGTAAAAAAATTGGTTTTAATAAAAAAAATTGTGTTAAATAAAAAAAATTGGCTAAATAAAAAAATAGGTGTTAGAAAAACTTGGCTAAATAAAAATAATTGTTGTTAAAAAAAATTAGAAAAACAAATAATAATAAATAGTTTAACAGAATAAAAAAAATGAAGTTAAAAAGGGGGGGGGGGGGGGCTGATGAGAAGGTAATGAGGGAATGAAAGAGGAGGAAAGGAGGGGGGAAGAGGAAGAAGGAAGGAAGAAGAGGGGATGGCTGAAGGAGGGTGGAGGCGGAGCTGAGAAGGGAAGAAGATCCAAAGTTAAGAGGGGTCGGAGTTATGGAGGTTGCGGACTGAGTAGATTGCGGGTGGAGGGGATGCGGATGGATAAGGGTGCGGATGGTATGGGTACCAAAGTCAGCAGGTGAAGAGTGATAGTTGAAGGTTGGACTACGATAGTACCAAAGTACAGATCACAATTGCTGGCCGATGGAAGACTGCAGTCCGAGAAGCAAGCGATGGTCAGAACCGAAGGCAAGGCAATGATCCGAATCGAGGGAAAAAAGGGTGGGTACGGGTCATCAGCAAGATATGAGGATCCTCAGCAGATTCAAGGATATGGAGTCCGGACGTCGGTCCGCAAGCAAGAAGTAAAGTGAGGATGGGCTGCCTAGCATTAGAGGCTGCAGATTCACAGCAGACCTCGAAATTTTTTTAATAATATAACGAGGGAATAATGTCTTGGGAAAGCAACAATAGGAGTATGCAGGTGGGTTTTAAGGGACAAAAGGTGATGGGAAGGGACAATGTCACATGGTTTTATCTTGAGAAGGAAAATAAGATACATTTTACCCAAAAGAGAAAAAAGGATAAAGTTTTTTATGAAAACACATACTATGTCCAAATCTCTTCAATTTAAAGATTCACAGCAAGAATAGTGTGACGAATAAGAACTTCATATCTCTGTGAGGGAGAGTTGTTGGGTAAAAAAATACACCACTTCAAGGAAAACAATCCCATCAATTTGTGTCTTTTCTTCCAAGAATGAGAACCTTCTGGAGCATATTCTTCAACAGTTTGGAGACCACAAAAATAATATCTTCATCCATTTATCTTCATTTCTTCAACAGAAAAATAATAAGAACTTCAAGAACATAATTTCCAGCAGAAAATTCGAATGAGCATAAGCAACATAATTATTCTTCTAAGCTTTGAATCAACCCAGAAAATAGAAAAACTCATCAAATTTCCAGTTTAGACCCGAAAATTCTTGCAAAAACACGAAAAACTTCAAGATAATCACCGAACGGGAGTTGTTCCCTTGAACTAGTCGATTAAACCTTCAAGGTACGGCTCTGATACCAATTGTATGAACCCATTTTTATACGAACGGTGGATGCGGAAGAAAAATATATCGAGATTTATCGTGTATAAAAAATATAAGCATGAAGAACATATGATGAGTATTCATAGATAGATAAGAAAGGAAGAAAAGAAAGAGAATGCATAAAGAACATGGTGGGAGAGAAGACTCTCCCTTGGTGAGAGAGATCCCACCACTTTCTCTCTCTAGAGATTACATTTTTAGAAAAGGTGCACCTCTCCCTTTATATATGAGGGAGAGAAAATACACCAATAATACAATAAACGGAAAATAAATAACCAAACTATCACTCATTATTTATAGAGCATTTCCATGCTCCAACAGTCTCATCATAATCAACTCTCGGGGTTTGAGTAATGCCCTTCGTAACAAGTTGCGCCTTATAAGTGTGTACCTTCCCATCCATGTCGGTCTTCTTCTTGAAGATCCATTTGCACCCGACTGTCTTACAACCCGGTACATTGTCAACCAATTTCCAAACTTGATTGTCATACATGGACTGAATGTCGTTGTCCATAGCCTCTTTCCATATAGCAAACTCGGGGCCTGCCATGGCTTCCTTATAGTTGTTAGGTTCAACCAAATTTACCAGTGTTCTATCACTGATAAATTTATCACCTTCTGTAGTAATATGGAAACCATAAAACTCAGGTAGAACTCTAACTCTACCAGAACGCCTCAGAGGTACAGACTCATCATTCGGCTCAACAGGAGTTCCTCCTCGGGTTGATTGCTAGTGTTTTAGGTTCCTTCACCGCTTGACTCTTGAAGTTATACAAGGTCAATTTGCCTCCCACTATCTCATTGGCCTATGAACTCTCTCTCTCTCACGAAAGATTCTTCTCCTCGCAACGAAGACAACATTGTCACTCAGTTTGTAGAAGAGATAACCAAAGGATTTCTATGGGTAGCTAATGAAAATGCACCGCTCACTCCTAGGTTCGAGCTTGTCGTGAGTCTCGTGTCTCACAAAATCTTCGCAACCCTCCCAGTCTACATATCGTGAGGTGTTTAGTCAACCTTTTAGTAGGGACTAGATTAAGGATATGGGCAGCAGTCTCCAAGGCATACGCCCAGAATGAGATAGGTAACAAAGCTTGACTTATCATGGAACAAACCATGTCCAGCAAGGTTCGATTGTGCCTCTCAGCCACACAATTAAGCTGTGGTGTCCTAGGTGGCATCAACTGTGAAACAATTCCACATTCTTTTAGATAGTCAAGGGACTCAATACTAAGATACTCACCACCCCAACCGGTGCAGAACATATTTATCTTCCTGCCCAGCTGATTCTCCGCTTCCTGTTTAAACTCTTTGAATTTCTCAAAGGTTTCTGACTTATGCTTGATTAAGTAGATATAGCCATATTTGTTGTAATCAGCAGAAAAAGTCACATAGAAGCAGTTAGCATCCCTTGTGGTGATTCTAAAGGGCCTACACACATCGATGTGTATGAGATCTAACAAACCTTCACCCCTTTCAGAAGTACCAGTGAAGGGTGATTTACTCATATTTCCAAGCAAACAAGATTCGCAAGTGTCATCCGACTTTAAGTCGAATGACTCCAAAACTCTAGCCTTTTGGAGTTAGCATATGCTCTCTTTGTTGACATGTCCAAGATGATAATGACACAAGCATGCTTTATCCAATTCATTGGAAGAATGGATATGCAACACATTATTTCCTAAGTTGTCTACAACATTCACAGTTTCATATACACCATTACAAGGTAACGCTTTAAAAAAAACATTGTTATAATAAGCATTTATGGCACCAATTTCATTATCAAATGAAAAACTATAGCCTTGTTTGTACAAACCATTAAAGGAAATAATATTTCTCGCTATGTCAGATGAGTAGCAATAATTATTCAAATCTATTTCTAACCCACTACTAAGCAATAAAGAGTAAACTCCAATCTTGGTGACAAGTGAAACCTTCCTATTCCCCATAATCAAGTTTATCTTCCCTTGCTCCACATCCTTTCTTCTTTTTAGGCCCTGCACATCAGAACAAATGTGAAATCCACAACCTGTGTCAAGAACCCAAGAGTTAGAATGTGATGAGTTTTTAGATAGAATAGTATAAATACCTGCACGGATGGGTTTATCCTTCCCATCCTTGACATCCTGTAAGTATTTGGGGTAGCTTCGCTTCCAGTGCCCTTTGTCGTGCTATTAGAAACACTCGGCTTCCTTAGGAATGGAAAAGGGAGAAACAGAACCAGCCTTGGTCCTACTTGAAGAGGATCCATCAAGAGACTTTCCCTTGCAGCTCTTTGAGGGAGCCTTCCTATTCTTCCCTTTCCCTTGTCCAATTGCCAGAACAGGGACAGTTATGGCAGGATTAGAAACAACATTTTTACCTTTGATACTGGTTTCAGCAGTCCTCAAAAGCCCTTGAAGTTTGCTAAGTGTGACATCCCCCTTGTTCATATTATAGGTCATGCGGAACTGATCATAACATGGAGGCAAGGAGTGTAGAATGATATCTATATCCATCTCCTCGGGGAAGTTCACATTCAACTTTAGCATCCGGTCCACAAACCTTTGCAGTTTCTGTAAGTGGCCTGTGATGGATTCACCGTCCTCCATCCTGGTTGTTATCATGGAAGAGATGATTTCATACCTCTCTTGACGTTCACTCTGATGGTATCTTTCCATCAGGTCCTGGTGCATCTCAAAAGGGTAGAAGTCCTCATAGGATTTTTGGAGTTCAGCTGACATAGTGGCAAGCATGATACAAGCTACCTTGGTGGCATCCTTCTCATGTGCCCTAAACTCAGTAATCTCCTCAGGAGTAGCAAAAGACTCATCTATTTCCTTAGACTCCTTGTCTAGGAAATATTCCTTATCCTCATAGCGAGTGACCATCCTGATGTTCCTAATCCAATCATTGAAGTTGAAACCTTCAAAGAAGACTCTCCCACAAAGGTCCATGAGAGAGAAGGAGCCAGTAGGGTTTGAGCCAGAAGCAGTGTTAGAAGACATCTAAAAGAAAGAAAGACAAGTTTAGATTAGTTAAAGAGTCCTTAATAAAACACCTAAATGAAATATTAAGGCTAGGACTCAACAAAATATTTTACAAATTGGAAGAGGGATGTCGTAATCCAACTTGCAAAATATTTGAAGGTAGGTAAATGACGATTTCCTAATTTCCACCATGAAAAACAAAATTGTTATTAAGTTTTAATTGGATTGAAATTCCTAGATCCTTTGAGATTCATTGAACAATTAAATGACATGTTTAAATCTCGATTATGCTCTTCAGGTTTGTGGTTGGGATATCGAGGATCACAAACAAGGTGTGAATAACCATGCAAATTGTGCTTGGTACTCTCGACTTTATCACCCACTCAATGTGTCAGATAACCACACACGCCCCATTGATCTTATGATAAACACCGAGCCACCATTTTCCACCCTTACTACTCCAAGTTAATGTTCCGATTAACCACACACGCTCCATCAACGACTTGGTAAGGTGCAAAGTGTAATTTTCATGGATTAGCATCGATTTCTTATTTTCCTAAAGTAACTAAGATATGGAATTTAATAAAACATTTAGTTACTTTATTATCATTATACTTAATGAGAATTATAGTCCTATTCTACCCGTTCGACTAATGACCCTCCACCAGTCAAGGAAACGGTGGGTGAGAAAGGACACCCATTAAACTGCTATTTTATAGGCAGTAACCTTATACCCCCTTATAGACCAGCTTTGTGAATGAGGTATACTAAAGGTAAGACTGACTTGATCATATATATATATATATATATATATATATATATATATATATATATATATATATATATATATATATATATATATATATATATTATTAAACTTATAATATTATAAAGTATAAAGGTTGAATTTTAAACTTTTAAAATTCTAGGGTTTGGAATTAAAGTATTCTTAAGTGACTTTACAAATTCCAAAACTTTAGGGCAAGGTTTGAAACATGTCAAAACTTTTTATTTCCATAACATATGAGTTTAATGATCTCTTAAAAGAAAAACCATTCATTTTCCATAACTTCATGACAAGTTATGAAATCCATTAAAAGCAATTAACCAATTATTTTTATCAACACAATAATCAAATAATTCATACATGATTCAATTAAACTCATATGAACAAGATAATTCATATCAAACAAATTTCATGGAATTAGCCTAATCATATAAACTAATACAAAACATGAAACTTTGACAATTATCTTTGAAAATGGATAAACACAATCATTACCACATCAAAAACAGGTTTATTTGTTCAAAAATAGTTTAGGGTAATGATTCTACTCCAATTCTAGCTTTAAAACTCGAAATTCTACATTCTAGAGCACCAACTCGTTGAGTGCATGAACTGACTCGGTGTCTTGGTCAGTTTTTAGGGTGGACTCGGCAATTCTGTCAATGAACTCGGCGAGTTCACTGTCCAGAAAGCAAAATATCAATTTTTCCAAGCTTTGAAAACAAGTAGCATCAAGTATAATGGAAAACAAGCCTAGGCTCTGATACCACTGAAGGGTTTTGACCATTCAAACACTCATATATTGTACATGCAACCCTAGATGCCTTGGATCTATGTTTTCTCTATTAAACATGCAAACTTTCAATTTTCCAAGACATCATTCTAACTAGCATACTATAGAGTATCTACACTACAAAAATCTAGTTAGATGACTTACCTTTCTTGTAGCTTTGAAACCTTAAGCCTTTAAGAGCCTATCACCCCAAGTGTGATGCCTCAAATGCTTCACACAACACCACCAACAATAAAGGACTTGAGAAGAGATTGTCTTGCACACACAAAATCGGCTAGCCCTCTTGTATCTCACTTAAGGGCCGATTTTGGTTGCCATGAGGTTTCTTATATAGTCTGACACAACTAGGGTTACACCATGCAAACCCTAATGTTCATGAGTTTCCACATTCCTTAGGCTCCATGGGATTTAACCTCCATGGAGTATCCATGGGTCACCACATGGATTTAGCCTAACATAAAGAACTATGGATCATAAGCCCACTTTATAAGAATGAATGATTTACACAATCAATCTCCATATATTTAATTAGTCTCTTTTGATCACAAAATTAATTCCAAATTAATTTTTGATCAATACTAATTAAAATAATATGATTTCATATTAATATATTAGAACTTATAATATATTAGTAAATCATAAATATCCTTTTCTCAAAAGTCCATCCTTACAAATTGTTCCGGTGCCATGCAACCCAAATGGAACATGCTACTCTCGGGTCAAGTGCATACCAATTATAGTTATGGGCTTAGACACTAAATCCAAAAAAGGCACCAATGTTGGCCCATGGTTATTATGTTAGGATGCCAGTCCTCTGTTTGACTCTTGAATGTGTATGTATTGATATGTATGTTGGGCGGGGCCCGATGATTATTCGATTTTCTAGTATCAGGTTGTGCATATATGATTTGTATGTGGGCGGGGCCTGATGATTGTACAGTATGATATTATATTTGTGATTTTTGCATGAGTTATACGTTTATATGACTTTATGGTTATGCGAGTGTGGGCGAGGCCCGTATCTAAGTGGGTGGGGCCCGTTATGCGAGTGTAGGTCGGGCACGTATCTCAGCCAAGTGTGGGCGGGGCCCGTTATATGTTTAGTTATCTATTGTATGAGGTATGTTGGGGAACTCACTAAGCTTCATGCTTAAGGGTTTCAGTTTATTGTAACACCCATAAATTTAAGCTAAATTTAAACTTTCAAAACATGTCGAATTCATCAAAACATTACAACATTGTTTTCAAAATACATTTATATCAAAGTTTTCCCAGAAACATAACATAATATGAGGAGCTGTAGGATCATGCATTCGCCTTGCTGCGATCCCCTGAGGTACCTGAAACAATAAACTGAAATTGTAAGCCCGAGAGCTTAGTGAGTTACCCCCAAAATACCGATACACATACAGTCCACATAACCATGTCACACCATAACATATCATAACAAACTTAGCGGAACAGCACATAGTGGGTCCACAACTTTACAGACTGGAATATCCCTGGTCCCACAGTGTGAGTCTGGAATGCCTACTGGGCCCTCAGCTCACATCTGGATTGCCACCGAGCCCTCAGTACGAGTCTGGAATGCCTACCGGGCCCTCAGCTCGTATCTGCAATGCTACCAAGTCCTCAGTATGAGTCTGGAATGCCTACCGGGACCTCAGCTCATATCTGGAATACTCTAGGGTTTGTTGGCTACCGCACGGAGCAGTACAACCTCAACCCATCCCACATAACATATCAACATGTAACAGATAATGCACATATAGGCAATCAATCAGTGTCACAGGTAGTCCTGCAGGCCTACCCTCTATAATGCATAACTAACTCATACTCAACATAATACAAATACTAGGATATCATATCTAATGGGCCGTCCTTGGTGCCTTAGACCCCTTAGTATAGTGAGGATAACTCACCTCGCAACTATCATCGGAAATAAGAAAGCTCAACTCCCGCGTCCAACACGAACTCCACCACCTATATGTACCATACAACCATCTACATAAATCTCCCAATTACCATAAACCAACAGAATTCAACTGGTCAACCCTTGGTCCAAGTTAAAGTCCACAGTCAGAGTCAATAGTCTATGTTGACTCGACTCGCCGAGTGCAGATCATCGACTCGCCGAGTTCATCCTGAATTCGAGAAGTCGTGAAATCCTTGATTGGCTCATCGATATTCCCTTTTTAACTCTTCGATTTCATACGTGGCCAAGATTTGGAAGAAACCCTATCTAACTCGCCGAGTCTTCTAACAACTCACCGAGTGCAAGGCAATCTTCAACGAACTCGTCGAGTTCATGGCCATCTTCAACGTACTCGCCGAGTTTCTCATTCAACTCGCCGAGTCCTTGCAGTTGTTAATCCATGCAGATGATTTTTAAGCCATGGCAAGGTCCCAGATTACAGATCTAAGCTTCTAAGGCATGTTTATCATGTAAAGTTGCAAACGTTACGCACATGCAAGGATCTAAAGGCACTAAATGATCAACCTAAGCTCTTAATGGAGTTTTACACCTTGGGAGAGTCTCATCCTTGAACAAGTTGGGAACTTTATGAATCTAGAGGTCAAAGGAAGTCCAGATCTGAAGTTACAACTTCAGATCTTAGCTTAAACATGGAGAGTCCTCCATAACACCCATCCAAGAGAGTTTAAAAGAGAAATGAGCTTAAGGAATATCCTAATACCTTCCAGAGAGTGATGACTGAGAAAATCCCTTAGCTTCCCACGAGTTCCTAGCCTTGCTTTTCCTTGCTACCTCAAGTGCTTCCTTCTCCAAGGTTACTCCTCCAAGCTTGAACACACCAAAGAACACACACACGATTTAGTGTTTGAGAGGGACAAGAAGCAGTAAGGGGAGGCTGGTGGAGGCCAATAATCCTTTAAATAGGGTGTAAAACCCCCAAAATTTAGGGTTTCATCTGTCAGCTCCTACTCACCGAGTCCCTTAGTGGACTCACCGAGTAGGTCACTAAACACGCGTTCTATTCCCGCTGCTACTCGACGAGTAGGGCAACCAACTCGCCGAGTTGGACATAAGGCCAATTATTCTTTATTTAAATTCATACCTAGAATCGGGGCGCTACAATCAATTTATATTTCAGGTACTTCATTTTCAATGGAAGAGCTCGGGATGGTTGCAGGGCACACACCACATGTTTCCGTATATAATATTATACTCTGATTTTTATGACAATTGATACATTGGTTTTATTTTGAGTTGTATGCTTAGTTTGTGAAAATACTATTTGATCTATTTTAAAAATGAAAATTTTGGGACCATATTTTGGATCTTACAAGTTGTTCCAAAAGCATAAGTATTTCTGAAGTTCCAAAAACACCAAAAAGTCGAAATAACCATAGCATCAAAAACGTTTCTTTGAACACCCCTCAAGCTAGTAGAATCAGACCAAAACATGAAGTCTGTAATGGTAAAATGATCAGGAAGATGAACATCCCACTAAATAAAAATACGTCTCCAAATATTTGTTAAGTCAATACAACCAACAAAAAGATGATCAATAGTCTCCACAGCAATATGTCAAACCGGGCACAAGATCGAATGCAACTCCAAGCCTCAATGAGAAAATCTCTCCCTAGTAGGGATACTCCCGAGATTGATCCTCCAAATTATAATATTAAATTTTGATTGGAACCCAATTATTCCAATGGGTTTTCTATACCACTAGAATCAAGCATACTGTAATCAATAATAAATCGAGCTGAAGAGATAGAATACATATCAGACACATCCCCATTCCATCCAAATATGTCTTCTCTATCAAGAAACCGAACATTCTAAACCAAAGCTAAAAAATCATACCATTGGCTCTGCTTAACACCTCCCTTAGGCAAATGACGAAGAATATCGGGATCCCAACCTAAGAGAAAATGATCTCTGGCAGATGCCACTCTATGAATATCCAAGGTGAATATTCTAGGAAGAACCAATGCATTAGATCTATCAAAAAGCCAATTATCATGCCAAAAACTTATAGAAGCACCATTTCCAACCTTAGTCGGACATAAGGAAAAAAGGTCAACCCCCCACCCCGGAGATTAGCAATCATATAATTATGATTGTTCCAAGGGCCTAAATAAGAACCACAAGGCGACAAAGAAGAGAGATTGCCATTAGAACCATAAATACTCTTGACAACCCTCACTCACAACAACAGAGAGTTATGAAAAAATCTTGATCGCCATCTAAACATCACCGCTCTATTAAAAGCGAAAAGACATCCTACTCCAAGACCTCCAATCTGTTTAGAAGTCATAATTTTGCTCCATTTAACCTAATGAATCTGCCTCCCATCCAAATCAGCACCCCAAAAGAAACTAGCCCTCATAGATTACAAGGAACGAAGAACTGTGACGGGAGTAGGGAAAACCGACATGAAATAACTTCCCATAGAACCAAGAACATGCTTGATCAAAGTATGTCGGGCACTAAAAGAAAGACTTTATGCCTTCCAAACCGCTAGTCTATTGCAGAATCTATCAATAATAGAGGACCAAGCATTCACTTAGTTCATATTATAACCTACCGGCGCCCCCAAGATGAACAGGAGATAGTCAAAAACACAACCCATAGATCTCGCAACATCCATGACCAGAGAGGAAGAAACACCGACTCCAATTAATTTGCTTTTAAGAAAATTGATTTTAAGACCCGGCTCCAAATAGAAGCAACAAAATATATGAATAAGTTAAGTAGCATTATCGAGGCTCCAAGGAGAAAGCACAACAACATCATTTGTGTATAGAAGGTGCAAAATCTCTATGTCACCAATAGAAATATCTATAAAAACATTAGCCATCCGGGCCCTTTTCAGAGAAACTTGTAGACCCTCCATAGCCAAAATGAAAAGAAAATGAGAAATAGGGCCCATTTGTCTCAATCCTCTCTGAATCTGAAATTCTTGCGTAAGAGAACCATTAACCATCACCGAAACTCTAGTAGAGCTTAACAACTCCAAAATCCACCCACACCACTTATGACCAAATCCCATAATTTGCATAATCTCAAGAAGATAGTCCCACGAGAGAGAATCATATTCCTTCTCATAATCCACTTTACAAATAAAAAGTGGATTCTTATAGGCCTTACACCAAGCAACCACCTCAGTGAGAAGAATGGAACCATATAAAATATGTCTGCCCTTTATTAAAGCAGATTGCTCCAAGCTAACCACAAAACCGATGACAATCATCAATATATTAGCTAAAAGTCTACCAATTATCTTATATTGGCAACCAATTAGACTAATTGGTTTGAAATCACGAAAAAAAATCGGGTCCCTAACATTAGGGATAACAGTAAAGAAAGAAGCATTAAATCCCTTTGGAATAGTCGAATGATTATAAATATGCAAAAAAAAGCCACCACATCATTCTCTGAAAGTTCCCAATATCTCTTAATAAACCCAAAAGAAAAACCATCCGGACTCGGAGTTTTAAAAGAGCCACGGTCCCAAAAATCCCTTTTGATATCCTCTCGAGTAAAGGGAGCCTGAATATACTGGAACTGATTCTCTGTAAGAGAAGAGAAGTGAAACCCATAAGTCAAGGGTCTAGTCCTTGACTGTCTTGAAAAAATATACTGACAAAAAGACCGAAATTCATCTTTCACTCGAGCCGGATCATCCACCCAAACACCATCACTAAACACACCACGAAGAGCAAGTTGACGCCTCTTACAATTAACCATAACATGAAACAATCCTGAATTATCACCCCCCTCAATACCCCACTAAACCTTTGCCTTTTATGCAAGGTCAATATGAGAGAGATGATCTAGCTTATTTAGCTCCTTCAGAGTCGTAACCTAAAGTTCCCTTAGGGAGGTCGTACCATCATCTGCCATAAGTCAAGCATCAATGGATTCAAGTAAATCCTATAACTCCTTTCTTTTAGATCCAATACGAAGTCATGAGTTACAGTTCCCGACCCTAATATTAGATTTACTAAATTGCAACTTTTTCTTAAAAATAACCCACAGGTTATTAGAACCCACATCCTTTGCCCATGATTCTCTAACGATGCCCTCAAAACCATACATATCAAACCAAGAGTGAAAGAATCGAAATGGGAGAGGCCCATAATCTGCTTTGTGCTCCAAAAGAATAATGGGATGAGGAAAATGACCTAAAGATCCATCTGTAACTAAGAATTTATCCAACTTATTGAGCTTCAACCCCCACTTATCACTCCAAGTGAACCTAGGACCGCCCAAAGGAATATCAACCAAATCTACATGCTTAATAAATTGATTGAACACGGAAGTTTTTGCTAAGTTAAAGTGCGACCCCAATCTCAGTCACAATTAGGATAATGCTTTCTTATTTACTTGGACTTTTTGTTAATCGGAGGATACTTGCAGCCATGGCCATTTTTCCAGGGACTACAAGGAGAAGAAAGAAGCCTGGAACCCTGAGAACTATGAAGTCTTGTATAAGAAGTCGGTGGCTAATATGAAGAATGAAAATATTTCTCTGCCAAAATCTTTGATTTCAAGACAAGAGGATCATAAAAAATGGGTAAAAGAATAGGAGAGTTCTAAAGATGAGGGGTTGAATGTCAAGGGTATTATGGTTGTTATAAAGGATTCCCCTAATGACATATGAGATGCTGATAGTTCTCACTCTAACACCTAATCAAGTCTGAATCTAGAACATAATTGTTACTTAGACAACGGATACTCTAGACACATAACCGGTCACAAGTCCCCGTTAACAGATTTTGTGAAGAGAGATGGTCCACAAGTGGTTTTTGGTGACAACAATAAAGAATCCATCACAGGAGTTGGAACCTTTGAGTGCAGGGCATTCAAGTTGAAGGAGGTGTTTTTTTTTCAAAGGTCTAAAAAACAATCTCATCTCCATCAGTCAACTTTTTTATGTTGGCTATAAAGTTCTTTTTGGTCGTCATGAGGGAAAGGTATTCGATTTTGAAAACAAAATTGTGTTGATTGCACTCAGAGACAACAACGTTTATATGGTTTGATTTTGTTGGTTTAAGACATTGCTACTTTAGTTTTACTTTATGCTTCACTTCTTTTAAACTGATGACCATAAGTTATTTTTTTATTATCAACTATAAATTTTTGCTTTAAAATTTTCTTTTTAACTTTTATATTACTAAAGAAGTATAAATTGTATATTTTTCTCCTAATATTGCCTATATGATCTTCTCTATTGATAGTGACCTTATCTGAATGGTCTATTTTGAAGGGATTAGCATGTCATTCCTTGAATGCATCACTCTCCTTGTGGAGCCAGTCGATGTTGACTCTGCATATTTTCTTCAGCGCTAACCACTCTCTCCCTGGTGTTGATGCCCATGCTGATTGATCAGTTGCATCCTATTAATGAGACCATATATGGGATAACTATGCCACTAAGTATTTTTCTAGGCACATATCTCCTCCGTCTTTAATAACCTATCTCTGTTGAAATGGGATGAGGTGAAGTTAGGTAACTTAGCACATCGATTTTCATAGATGCTCTTACAGCAACACCAACTCCCCTATGAAATCTATAAGTGTCTTCAATAGGAAAGTGATCCTACCTTCTCTTCTTCATGGATCATAATGAATGAAACCTTCGAGTATTGTCCTGGTGACTCTCATACAGTCAGGTAAGGTTACAAAGATTGGATCCTTCTAACTCGCTGGTTACAAAGACTGGTTTATGTTCTTCCTTTGTTCTTGGTGAACATGAAGCTTGGAATCAATCTACAGAATCTCAATGATTAAAGGCATTATGTCTCTCTATGTTTACTATGAATGGTGTTGTTTTTGTGTGATATGGTTGATCTTGTTAGCTCACTTTTTATAGCTAAATATTCAAGGGTTAGATATCTTGAAAAATAGAAAATCATTTATGACCATTCAATTCCAAAGATTTGATGGAACGAGTCTTAATCTACTTTCTGAAAAAGTTGCACATATTTCCCTATTTAAACTATTTTCTTCTTTGACTAATTCTTTTGTTTTTATTCTTATATTGTTTATTATGTACCATTTTAAAAAAAAAGAATCTAACGGTGGAAACTTTAAGCCTAGTATGCAACTTTTGACACATCACTTTCCCTAGAAGCATGTTGTTGTATGTGACAAAATCTCTCTTAAGTTTCTCATCAGCGAGACCATTTGCTGAGAACATTGAGTCACCCCCTCACGCTGAATGTCTAGCATTGTCAAAAATTTCTAAGTGAGATTGTCTGGTCCAATTAAAAAATTAACAGAAAGGTTCAGGTGTTTATTTTTAATTAATCATCTTTACCTGAACTTTTCCCTAGAAGCATGCTTGCCATATGCATCAAGTCTCATGTTCTACTTAAACATTGAGCAAAACCTAATGGCTTACCATGATTGCATAGTCGTCAGCGTAAGAGTTACTTGTCTGGTCCTTAAATGACAAAGGGTTGTTCATTTCCCTGACCTCGTAGTCCGAGGTATGATATAGTACCACGATGATTTTAACGGTGGATCTTTGATTCTAGATTACAGCTTACTCTATGATACAAAAGTTTAACCACTTCTTGTTGATGATTTAAACTATTAATGATTTACACTGATTTTACCTCAGCGTAACTAAAACAATTCGTTCTCTCCACAAGTCTTCTAAAACAGAACTTGGTGATTCATTGTGTAAAACCACACACTGATGAAAACTTCGAAAGTCTATGTCGATGGTTAGTCTATGTACCGTAGGCTATCACACGCACGAATTCATTCATGCCCTTATATTATTCTTTAAAGTTTTATGATTTAGCCTAATGTACCATATGCTGATGAGAGCTTGATAAATATGTGCCGATGGGTATATCATTGTCAGTGGTATATTACATGCACCTATCCACTCTTGCCATTTTTCTTCTAATAAAAGAGATTTACGATTCAGCGTATGAAACCACACACTGATGATTTCTCATAATACAATGTTAGTGAATGGTAGTTTTAGCCTACATTATCACGAGACATCACAAATTAACTATATGATCATCATAAATTCATTCGCTTATCGCTTAAGCTGATACACATTGCCGCAGATGATTTATCTCGTTGATATAACTTCCATGTCTTAATAGTAACTTTTTGGAAATCGAAGATTTTGTCGACTATGTCAAAATCAGTCCTCTTTGATATCTATTCTGCATCTTCCAGGACCCTTTCTACCCTAAACAAGTATGTGAGTTTTACTATACATGCGTTGTTGATATTGTTGCTTGAACCATCACCGGAACCATTAGATATGGTCAATATTGGGTTACCATTGATGTGGAATCCTTTCGAACTTCTGTTCTTCTTCCACGATTTGAAAGTTACTCTAAAACTCCCTCTGAAGAAAGTCGCAAATCTGTTTGTGAAAAATTAGGGCATAATTTCAATCTTCAGGGTCTCACTCGTGATCCATACAAGAACAATCTTCTTCAATGTTTTAATGTAGGGTGGAAGTACTTAACATGTGTGACTTGAAAATTTCTTGGTCACAAGACTGGAAGTTTGGATCAATTGCATCTCTTTGGGCAAAGGATTTTATATTCTATTGTTTAAACCAAGAAACTAAATTTTGCTCAACTTTTTCATGATCAAATGGTTGACTACATTACTGGGAACAAAAAGTCATTGAATGTTCCTTATCCTCGTTGGCTTGGTCTGATCTTGTCTTAAAAAGAAGGTTATGTTAAAAGTCATGGGATTGTCATTCCAATTCCTGCCCTTTCCTCAAAAATTATTAATGTCACTCTATCTCAGGGTGACTTGCCTATTACTGCAAGGATGCAAAAGTGGATTGAAAAACCCTATGTGGTTGAATCCTCAAACTCTGAAGATGATGGTGATGATAATGATTAGTTGGCAATGAAGAAGAGAATGATGATGATGATGATGATGATGATAATGATGATGATGATGATGATGATGATGAGAATGATAGTGATCTAGAAGTTAATAATAAAGAAGGGGTTGACGAGGAAGAAGACACTGATAAAGATGAAGAAGAACCAGAAACTGATATGGGAGAAGATTTCACTTAGAAAATGAACTCTCTTCCAAGGGTGAACAAGCACATTCATTTTTCAATTACCTCTTAATCCTCTTCCTTTATTGATGATGTTGCACAACATGGGTTAACTCCTCCTATTATGGAAACTACTGAGCCAATGATTCAAGATGTCAATTCTCTAAAACCAATGTCTCCTCCTCCTCAAGCTGAGACTGCTCCTATCATGACTGATACCTTTCATCAAGATAATCAGGGAGAATCCAGCTCCAACTTTGAAACTGTTGTGCTTTCTCAACTTTCCTTAATTGTGCAGTTAACTCAGTCAATGAATAAAAGGTTGACTAAAGTTGAAAGGGATGTGGATACAATAAAGAGACTTATGGCCTTAGATGATGATGACGATATGGTTGTTGATGATATTCCACCAAATTCTCCAAGTAATAACCCTCCTACACCTCCATCTCAATCAACAAATCTTCCTCCACCATCTAATCCTCCTCCTATAACTCCTCCACCACCTTCTAACTCTCCTCCCTAATCTGATGCTTCCAAAAGGGGGAGAATAATCAAAGGGATCTTCAGCTAATACAAATACAGGTGATGATTGTACAAACTCCATCTCAGCCTGAGATGACTGAAAGGGTTGAAGCTGAAGCTGATCCTCAAAAGCATATTAATGTTTCATATGTTGATGCAACAAATGATTAGCCCATTCCATATGCTGGTGACTAACCGGAGACCGATGAATTTGAGGGGTTTCTTGATCTTGGTTTCATGCCACAATCTGTTGTATATACTATTCCTTTAAATGTTGTCTACCCATGATCTTACTTTGAGGAGGAGAATTCTCAAGAGGTTCCTCGAGGAACTGATAGTGATATTGACTCTGACAATGATCAACTTAATCATCGAAAGATAAAGGCTTCCTTCTTAGGGGGAGCTCATGATGCTGAAGTTGGAAGCTCTTTTGTTGCTACTGCCAGTGATCCTTCAATATCTCCTCCTAAAAAGAAAAAGCAACCTTAGCTTTGATCTAAATGAGCTGACAGAAACATGGAAGTTATGGTGGATTTGTCTCTAAGTCCATAACTATTTTAGTATGTACTTGACCCGATTATGAGCATGGTCCTTTTGGGTTGCCTTCACCATAGCAATGTGTAGGATGAATTAAGGAGAGAAAGGATTAATTATTATTTATTAATATATTATGAGAATAATATATTAAAGGAGAAATCATATTGTTTAATTAATATTAGTCAAGAATTAATTTTGTGGCTAAAAGAGATTAATTAAACATTAGGGGACTGATATTGTAATTATAAGATAGTTACAAAATTGGGCTTAGGATCCATTAGATGGGAATGGACGAATTCTATATGGAAGTCCATAAAGAAATCGTCCAAGGGCCTTTTGGAATGGTCCATTGGACTGCCTAAGGCCTAAGCAGTCAGATTAGGGTTTCCTAGTTGAAAACCCTAATAGCCCCAAAAACGTGGTGAACACTTGGATTAGGGTTTCTAGCCATTTTTTGTGCCTCCCCTCTCCTCCCTCTTCATTCTTGTTGCTTAGTGGTGTTTGTGACTCCATTAGAGGTGCAACACTTGAGGCACTAAGCTTTCTTAAGCTAAGGATTGATTGTTATTGCTATATAACAATCTAAGGTCAGATCTCAACCCTATTTTATGTTAATATGATTAATTGTATGCTAGGTCTAAGGTTTATAGCTTTGGATATTCAATTGCATGTTCATTAGACAAACTAGATCCAAAAGCTATTAGGGTTTGCATGTACACCATAGGAATCATGTATTGCTCGAAACCCATCAGTTGTATCAGAGTCAAGGCTTTTTGTTTGATGTATTTGATGATATAATGGATTGTTCTTGCTTAAAAATCGAAAATTAGGGTTTCAGGGGGCTGGACTTGCCAAGCCCATGGTGAACTCGACGAGTCCATGCTTCACTCGACGAGTCAGCTAGTCAGAAAGAGGTAATTTTGGGATTTTGTGCATCTTTGGCTATGGGATAGTTACCAAAACGGTTTTTATTGATATAAATCAGATTTTTATGATATTGGGTGATTATCCTTGCCATAATAAAAGATAACTTCATATTAATTAAATCATTATTTCCTTATATGATAAAATTTAATTATTTGAATTATTTAGTGAATTATCTTCCAAGATATTGGACTAGATCAAAATTAGATAATTGACTTATTTGAATTTTGTGATCTAGAATATTCTTGATAAAGTTTGGAAAAGTTTCAAATTAACCCTTTAGGTTTCATAGTTTAAATTTGAGCTTAATAGTTTTAGTTTTGAAATTTAAATAGTTGAACCATAATGTTTTGAAAAGTTTCAAAACTTGCCCTCAAGTTTTGGATTTTAAAATTAATTAAAAGTCTTAATTTGAAATTTTAAATTCTAAAACCCAAGTATTTTGAAAAGTTCAAATTACACCCTTATGGTTTTATTAATTAATTAAAATGTACAATTAAAAGAGATTTAATAAACCCATAAAGTTTTGGTTTACATTTAAATAAATTAAAAGTATAATTTGCTAAATTAGACCACCTAGTATTTTAAAAGTATAAAATACACCCGATACTATATATAACATTAAAAGTATAATATTATATATATGTATGAGTAAACAGTCAGTCTTACCATTAGTAGGCCTCATTCACGAAGCTGGTCTATAAAGGGTGTTTAAGGAAATTGCCTATAAGATGTTGATTGAATGGGTATCCACTCTTACCCACCGCACTCTTGACTAGTGGAGGGTCGTTAGCCGAACGGGTAGGATAGGACAGAAACCTTCCATTATAAGTATAATGAAGTACAAAGTAACTAAATGCTTTTACAAATTCCCAAATCATAGTTACTTTAGGAAAAATGTAAAATTGTATGCTAATCCATGGAATTCCACTTCGTACCCTTGTCAAACGTTAGTGGAGCGTGTGTGGTTAACCGTCACACTAATTTGGGGATGACATTGGTTGCGAAGGGTGGCTCGATGCTTATTATAAATCAATGGAGCGTGTATGGCTAACCGACACATTGATTAGGTGATAGCAGCATTGGGTGCACTACTTGATTCGTATGCTTATTCACACCTTATTTGTAATCCTCGGCATCCCAGTCTCATATAGAAGGGCATAATTGAGATTTAAACATACCATTGAAAAGTTCAATGAATCTCAAAAAGATCTAGGAGTTTCAATTCATTTAAAACTTAAACTTCCTTTTCGTTTTTCATGGTGGAAATTGGTAAATCGTCATTTACCTACCTTCAAATATTCTGTGACTAGATTATGGCATCCCTCTTCTAGGTTGTAGAGTATTGTGTTGGATCCTAGCCTTAATGTTTCATTTGGGTGTTACATCAAGAATTCTAATCAACTTAACTTGAATTTTCTCCCATTTTGTAGATGTCAAGTTCTGACAATCATGGTCTTCCCAAATCCCATGGAATAAGCTTTCCAAATGAAGATGATGTTCCACGATATGATCGAGGAACAAGAGATCATGCTTCACTTCCTCCACCACCTCCAATTGTTCTCCCTAACCCACAAGTTCGAAGGCTTGAAAAGTTCAAGCTCACTCAAGCCCTATTGGCAATTAAGCATGAAGATGGAAAGTTTGTGTGTGCACACGTCTTAGAGATGAAGTCACATATTGATAGGTTAAGGATGTTGGGTGTCGATATCACATAGATATTGGTTGTTGACTGGGTTCTTCAGTCACTTCCTGAATCATATAGTGATTTCGGTAGAGAGTACTGTATGATGGATCACGACGTGACGCTTATTGATCTCACCTATTTGCTTATATCTGCTGAATCAGCAATCATTTGGCGTGCTAGTCAAGCAAATTTGTCTGGTGAATCAAACTCCCAAACTTCAATGGATATGGAAAATGATGACATTGGAGATCCAGAAAAGGTAAACTCTGAGATAGTTCCTTGTGTCGCTCCAAAAGAGTCCATTTGCTTTTATTGCCAAGAGAAGGGGCATTGGAGACGAAGTTGCCCTATTTACCTGAGAGATCTAAGAGATGGGAGAGTCAAGACGTATGACTCTAGTTCAGGTAAAATCTATCATCTAACTCTTTTAAGTTCCTATTCTAGATTCTTAATTCATGATGTGATAAGATTACATTTTGATGTTTTGTAGGATTGAAGAAAAGAGAGGAAGCTTAAGGGAAGAAGTGAGTTGAATCTAATCATGAAGAAATGGATTTCGATCACATTGCTTGAAGATTGGATTCTTGAGCTACTACTTGGAATTAGAATAGATTGCTGAGAAATATGTAATAACATAGTTTTTCAATTGAATTGCATTGTAAGGACAAATTTTTTCCGCAATAAAATGAATTTTGTTTTTATCTTATTTATTTATCCTTGCAATGGCATGTATGAAAAATTAATGTTTGAAAGTTTCTATTATTAGCAATAATGGATTTGATTCTTAATTATGTTATTTTTGTGGAAATGTCGAAAATTTATGAAATAGGGAGAGTTTCTCATTGCCCAAGTTTCAATTGGACAGAAACTTGGAATCATGCAACATGCATTGCGTGATGAATGAGAAACTTCATATTTGGAAATTAGACTAAATCTTTGGCAAAGTGTCAAGTGAGGGACTAAGAGATCGAGTACACTAGGTTGTACGTTGATCAAGTCCACCACAAGAGTGATAAAGATATTCGTCATGATTTACTAAAGTTTAGTAAATATGATCATACTTATAAGATTAAGAGTAATTCTGAGTTGGTTGAAAGAGTTTCAATGAATAGCAGAACAAATAAAGAAGAATCAAGTGGGCAGAAAGATAAAAGTTTCTCCATTTTAAGAAGAACGGAGAGTACCTTTTATTGTGTTTTATGATAAGTCTTAATGATTAAGAACCATATCTCAATTGATCCTCTTAGCGAGTCTTAGTGCATTTGTATGTCTAAGAAGAGGAATCGAGAATTGTGGAAATGGTTAAATCAAGAAGTCAATCATATTTCATTCCAATATCATGTCTTAGAGTTATACTCCAAGATTGCGAATTGAGTGCCACGTCTTTAGTAGGTTTATAACACCCAACAAATGTGGAATTTGGAAAAGTTTTCTTATTCTTGCACATTTGAAATTGGTAAGTTGTGCTATCTTGGATAAGACAACGACCAACTAGGACCAATTATGTGAAGTGTTTTGTCTTGATAAGAACTACACTAACTCTTGAATATTTGTTTTGTCTAGAAAAGTTTCATGACAAGAGAATCATATATGTCAAGAGGTTAGTGGGAGTTTTAATGATCTGGAAAAAGGTTTCAAGAACAAATCAAGAATAAACCTTATCGATCATCACTAGCACACGACTTGAGGTTCACAACCCATCGTGTTGACATTATGTTGTTTCTGTGCCATTCCAATTGATTTAATTGTATGTGAATTCTATGAGTTCTCATTTGAATGCATAAAGACAAAGCACCTTGATCGATGGAAAGTACATTGATATGTAAGGATAAATTGCTAAACTACTTGGAAGACATGGTGGGCACTCGTGTTACCATAAAGCAAGAAATCAAGATTAAGAAAGTTCAGTCCATAAGAGATTGGATTTGTCGTAAACTTTGGTTTTGGAAAATTCACAAGGATAGAAACTCATACACCATAAAATCTAAGTGTCATAAGATTTCCTCCTTCATGAAAATGATTGTGAGGAAATGCTTTCACTAAGAGAGATTTTAAGAAGATTGCAGTTATGAAAATTGAATTCTCAAATTCGATTATGGTTACGACATCCCTTTCCATAGTTCAAATTGTGAGAGTTGGCAATTAGTCTAACATTTGGGACTTATTGATATAAGTTCTGAATTCTTTAGACACATATGAGCTATCTAAGGCAAAGGTGTATAAGTTTAAGAAGCTTAGATAAAGGCTTATCGAAGCATCTGGTATTAGAAATATTAACTTCATAAATTCAATAGGCATTGTTTTCTGGAAGTTCAACGTTTTTCTGAATATATGTCAAAGCTAGTGGGAGCATAAGTGTTATTCTTATATGATAATAATCATCATGATAGTGGGAGCATAAGTGTTATGCTTGTATGATTATTATGGCAAATATTGCAAGTTAGCAATATTAATTATAGAAAAACAAAGATTCAATTTGCAAAGTTGCATGGGTTGAAAAGTTGTTTTATTATAATTGAGGGAGAGAATATTATACTTCGTTTCAAAATCTAAAGCTTAGATTGATAAATTTTAATAAATATAGTCAAAGGATACATAGTGTGTTCTCAAATTTCAATTATGATTACAACATCCATCTTCATAGTTCGAATTTTGAGAACGTGACACATAAAATATTATGGCAAAAGATTGATAAAGTATCATATCTTTATGTAAGACATTATGCATCGTGTCCCATACGCTTCGGGTATAGGATCGATTGCAAATGCTATAATATTTGACCATTCTTAAATTTTCCAAATGTCTAGCGCATTAAGAGGGAAAAAGGACTAGAATTGGTACTGACTAAAATAATTAAACAACTATCAAAGAACGATCCAAAGTTCGTTGAGGATTGGTCGCTTGTGAATAGTTGGAAGTATGGTATTGGATGGACCATATCGAGATTATTTTGAATAGATAAGATTCTATTAAGAATGAGTTGTCATATGGTAAATATGGAAATATTTCCATATTGGGAATTGGATATTGAGAGTCTATGTCTAGATTAGAAAATTTTATGCAAGAAGGATGTTCAAAGGCATGTGCTTTGAATGTGAGACTTCACGTCTATGGAATTGTCTTGTAAAAATTTCCGAAAGAGTACTTTGTAATTTCATTGGCGAAATGATCGTTGCATAAAATGTTAGAATCTAGCATATTCTAGTACTGGTAAGAACCTTGTGTCCTAACACTAAAGATAACAATTTGGAATTGTGAAATGAGTGTCATTGGAAAAGTTTTTCAATTGATCTATTTCACAAAGTAAGGACCATAGGATACATAGTGTTCATGCTTTGTGCGTGGGACAACTATTGTTGTAATTTGAGTAATAAGTTGATTTTCTAAAACAGTAAACGATGAATAATGAGTAATCAATATGGTGGTTAAATAGAAGTGTTTTATTTACTCTCACAAGTTTGGGGCCATATAGGATTAAGTATTATTGTTGTGTTTCAATTTGCATGTTTTGACTTCCAGAATAACTGGGTTATTCGAACCTCCACAGTCGGTCATACGTTGGAAGTATGTATGAAGGAAGACTGTCTTGAAGAGTCTGTAGATTGTCTGAAGAGTTTAGACATAGAACAAGTTTGCTGCAGGGTTCATGAGTGCTTTGATAAGATTAGAGTATTGGATTAAACCCACGCTCGCAAGAATCACTTCATGGATTTTATCACGAGTGATTGTGAGTCGATAAAATTGTATATTCTTGAAACCGAGACGTGTGAGTTATGATTTGTTGGTCGGTTACACATTGATGATAAGTAAACGCATCAGTAACTTTGTGTTATAAAACTTATTATTGTGTGTGATTCGATGAGTGAATGCAAGCGAGCATATGAGTCGAAGTTTATCCATTCCTTTTACCCAAAGTGGGATAAAAGCGATATATGTGAGCCCCTCTATGATTTAGTGATGACACCTAAGCACTTGGCCAAGCCGGGACTAAGTTGATGTGTTCGATTGTAGTCTGTTGTCAGTCGTCATAAATCGGAAGTCGGGAAACAGTATAGAGAGAATGATCGAAACTCATGTCTTGTTTTTATACGATATCTTGAGAATGGAGGAATATATGATCCCTTATCTAAAGGACACGCTATCTGATAAGATCAGAGTTGACAACGGATTTTGAAAGCTACGATTGCTGATCAGGTTCTGAAGTCATACGGAAAATAGTTATTAGACTTATCCAAGTGGGAGACTGTTGGATTAGTGTCTAAGTCCATAACTATTTTGGTATGTACTTTACCTGATTATGAGCATGGTCCTTTTGGGTTTCCTTTACTATAGCAATATGTAGGATGAATTAAGGAGAGAAAGGATTAATTATGACTTATTAATATATTATGAGAATAATATATTAAAGGAAAAATCATAATGTTTAATTAATATTAGTCAAGAATTAATTAAGAATTAATTTTGTGGCTAAAAGAGATTAATTAAATATTAGGGGACTGATATTGTAATTATAAGATAGTTACAAAGTTGGGCATAGGATCCATTAGATGGCAATGGACGAATTCTATATGGAGGTCCATAAAGAAATCGTCCAAGGGCCTTCAGGAATGGTCCATTGGACTGCTTAAGTCCTAAGCAGTCAGATTAGGGTTTCCTAGTTGAAAACCATAATAGCCTACATATATAAAGGGCCCTTATGGCCCTAAAAACGTGGTGAACACTTGGATTAGGGTTTCCAGCCGTTATTGGTGCCTCCCCTCTCTTCCCTCTTCATTCTTGTTGCATAGTGGTGTTTGTGACTCCATTAGAGGTGCAACACTTGAGGCACTAAGCTTTCTTAAGCTAAGGATTGATTGTTATTGCTATATAACAGTCTAAGGTTAGATCTAAACCCTATTTTATGTTAATATGATAAATTATATGCTAGATCTAGGGTTTATAGCTTTGGATATTCAATTGCATGTTCATTAGACAAACTAGATCCAAAGCTATTAGGGTTTGCATGTACACCATAGGAATGATGTATTGCTCGAAACCCATCAGGTTACCCCTTGAGGAAGTTAGAGAAATTAGGTTTGAATATAATGTTGCCATCTGATAAAAGAAAAAAATAATGTACGTTTGCCAAACTTGCTCAAGCTCTTGTTTTTGCTGATAAGAGTGCTAATGTTCAAAGCACTGATAATTAGGTCAACAAAAATATTCAATAAGAATGTGGAGAAACAACACATTGTTTCAGACCTAAATGACTAGATTATAGGAAGAAGTTTGGAGATGTTCTTACTCACAGGTCAAAGCCTGATCCCATTGTCAAAGTGAGATGCACCAAACCAAGAAACGAGTCCCTGAAGCTTCACTTGGTTAGGAAGAAAACATAATATGAATACACTGAAGTTGTTTTTTGCTCGTGAACTAGTCAAATTTGGCTACAGTGAGTGGATGCACATTCAATAAATTATTGACAAACACAAGGGTGTTCATGCTCAGGAAGTGAAGTTGGCAATACAATAGCTACTCAACAAAGTCAAGAAGTTGAACCTTGTGTCATCAATTGCTCCATCATCAGCTGGTAAATCAATACCATCATCCTCAGGCGTAACAGGTGCTCTTAGACAATCCAAAAACACCAGGTTTCTTCTTCTTTAGAGAAATCGGTATATCAACAATAAATTATCAGCGGGTGTTGAAACAGTCCAACATATGTTCATTCCAAAACCAGAGCATGAGATATTTTATCTTGACAGTTAGAATCATATGTGCTTTCAACGCACTGATGACCTTCCTTCTGCTCCCACAGTCCCACTGAACATTTGTTTCATTTTTACTTGGAAGGACTAGGCACTATGAACTGGAAAGAGGATATCGTGTGCTTATATCACTGGAACTTAGTAGAAGACTTGTTGAACTTAAGCTTGAGCAATTCAGATGGGTCAATCCTAAAATCTTAAAAGAGGCTTACAAGTTCTACAATGGCTCTTCCATGGCCCTGAAGAAGAAGATTAGTTTTGACATCATTAGATAGGGGGGACGATAAGGTCAGACCTTATGATCTTATGAGTCAAACACTCTACACTATCTGTCAGTGTCAGCATCAACCACATCAACAACACCAGTGCTCCAAGCTTATCAGCGTCATCATATAACACAGTTATTCTATGTAATCTTTTGTATATTAGGTAATGATATAGATAAGAATAGAATAGATCACATATCCGATATCTTTATGATAAGATCGATTCTTAGTATAGATTAGATACAATCCTTTTAATCATGGGATTTATATGTATAGATAGTATATATACAACATTAGAGAAACCCCTAATGTTGTACAATACGGCTTGGTGTCGTAATCGTCTTTATGACAAATTGTCTTCTTGGTGAAGATAAAACTCTTTCTTGGTGAAAGAACAATTTGGAGAATTCTTTGAGTCTTTTAATTTATATTCTTTATTTTTGTTGACTAAGTTTCTCTTTCGTCTTTATACTTGAAGTGTATCTGATCGATACAAACATTCACTGTTCCCTATTATCGACACCCGAATTACCTGAACTATTCTATAATCTGACTAGGTACAATTCCTATAAGTTCATAATTAGCATATTAAGCTAGGTTATAAATTTAAGGCCAAATTGTGCACATCAACTACCCCTTAAACTCAAATTCTTTGGATGGCATGCTACATTAAATAAAATCCTTTCAAAAGTTGCACTTTCCAGGTGTGGGCTAACACTTAACACAACCTTTTTGTGATGCTTGTGATGAGGAAGAAAAACAATAGATCATATTCTTATCACATGCTGGATCACATTATTATTATTACACGCAGACTTACAAGTATTATTTGGCAACATATATGGAGTGGGTGTAATATGGAGGTTTGAAGTGTTACAAAGGTGGTATAGGGCTCGCCTCGAGGATATGTAGGATGTACGACCACATAGGGGTCCCAAAAAATCAAGGCCCGAAATTTGGTTAATTTGTATATTAATCTGAAGATATATGCATGATTTATTTTCTTGAGTCAATATACATAGTTTAACTGAAATGGCTTGGGTGCTTCCCTTTGATTTAATCTAACCTATTTATTTATTCATGTTTCTTATTTGTTTTTTTTTTTTTTTTTGTATTAAAACTTGTATTTAGGACTTTAGGAGGCATGGTTTTACATTTTACATTTGGCCTTCAAAATCAATGGACGGCCTAGACGCGTCAATTGTTTTTCTATCACATATTGGTTTAATCTAACCCATATTCCATTAATGTTCCCTATTTTCTTTTTTTAGCCTCTACAAAAAAACTTATATACAGGGATTTAGGAGGCATGTTTTTACTTTTCGTATGTAGCCTTCAAAATCAATGGATCCATCCTAAATGAATCAATAGTTTTCCATCACATAAAGGACTTATAACATTTCCCACCATTGCTAAAGGATTCATGTGTTCTAGCTAATATATGATTTATTTGGCGTAGTAGAAATGATCAAATATTTACCAATTCCATTGCTTTTACTACTTGGGTGATCAATGAGATAAAATGTGAATATTTATATATGAATCAAAAACAACAAAATCGATTTCATTAGATTGGTGATCACATGTTAACTCCCTTTGTAATGTTTTTTTTTGGCATTGTCTTTAGAGCTTCTCTTACCACATAACACTAAAATAGTGATTGTTTAACACCAAAATGATGATTCAATTTCAAAAAACTTCTAAAATGATGTTTTTAGATGCCTTCATAATTGACATTCATATTTAGTGTTAAAAGGAAGTCAACACAAAAATTGTGTTAAATTTGAAAGTCGGTTGGCGTATTCTTGACCTATAAAGCACAAAAATGATGATTTTTTCCGGATAGTTGGAACTGCTCTTAGACCATCCACTAAACATATGAGATACCTACCATTAAACACACCACTTCACCTCATTTTTTAATTAAATTTAAATAAAAAATACATAAAAATCATATAATTTTTTAAATAATAGTTTTTCATCAATTTAAAATACCAAATTACATTAAATAAAAACTACGTTAGTTAAAATAACAAAAAATTACATTAAAATAAAAATTACATTAATTAAAAAAATAATAACATCAAAAATAAAAACATGAAAATACCAAACTTATGATTTGTGTTTTAAGCAAGGTTATTCCATTTTGTGGAATTCTTCAACTTTTGTCAAGCTTTGACATGTCTAAAACGTTTATGATTTGTGTTTTTATATTGCTTCGTGGCCATATTAACCGTATCGATATCGACTTTATGTATGTTGTTTATAACAAAGTTGTAAATTCCATTGAACTCACAACATTTAACCTTATATCATGCCACTTCGAGCATATTTCATCGGCATTTCGAATTCAAAAAGAACCATACATTTGACCAACATCTTCTTCTGCAACCGACACCCATGCTTGTGTTGATTTCTCTTCTTCCTCTTCTGACAATTTCTTATTTTTGGGAGCCATGGTTTCTAAAAGATCAAACAACAAAAACATGTGAATATGACTAAAAGGAGGAAAAGAAATATGTGTGAAGATTAAGAAGATGGGTGATATTTATAGGTAAATATTGAAAAAAAAAATGAAAGTAGTTGTTAGATGTCAAAGGATGATTAAAGCAGGAAATGAATTGATTGAGCGTTGCAATTCATTATCCGGAGCACGAAGATTCACAATCACGGCCCACGACGAGACATCGGGATGGTGTGCATAATCGTGGTTCGTGGCAACCTAGACCACGACCTCGTTCATGGCCACCATACCCGAAGGCCTTAGCATCTTGATGGTGTGATTTTTCATTTCTCCATTAGAAAGAAACTAATCTTGAAAGTAAATAATAAAATTAGACATATTTGTCTTTTTTTTCTCAAAATTAAAATTAATAAATGTAATATTCAAATCAAGGGGAATTAATGCAATAATCTTCATTTCTAATAAATGAATGGGTTGAATCTCCTACTGTCATGCGTCAAACTCTAACACATCATAATCAATTATACATTTCACATGTCACTCTTTTGCCGTTCACTTTTACATTTAATTCATTTCAAATTTCAACTTCTTTTTATTCATCTTACGACATTCAAACATATTATTAAATAGTTTTTACTTTATTTTTCTAACATGCATAACTAAGACATTAACAATTAACAATTAAAAATTAACAACTAACATTTAAAAATTACATATCTTTGAAATAATGACAGAACAATACCAATTCAAGATTAAAACTTCTTAAGTTACAATTACATTCTAAATATAAAATCAATTAAAATTAAAATATTCATCTTAATATGAAATATGAAATCAAAGATATTACAAGGTCATATATTTGCATATTTTGTTCAAATAATTATTAGATGGTTAATTTTATTTTTTACATTTCCAAAACTGTATCATTACTTTTTACTGCAATAAATAATAAGGTATGTATTGTTGACTTTTATTTAAAACTATGTTCCTTGCCTTCTTTTTTTTTGTGTGTGTTTTTCTATTTTTTTTCTTTTTTGTAGGTTGAAGAGCATACGCCACATCTATGTTTTACAAAACAAATAGTTCATTATGTATCCTACATGTATGTTTTGTCATCCATGGTCAATTATATGCTGTTTTATCTAGAGTTCAAAGTAGAGAATGATTAAAATTGTTAATTTTAAATAATGATGATAGACTTATAAATAAAACTTCTAATATTGTATATAAAAAGTTTTTAGAAATTTGTAAGTTGTTTGTAAAATATTATTCCTCATAACATGTTTTCTTATTATTATTAATAAGACTTTGTTAATTTTATTTATATTATTTGATTAATAATTACAATATTTTAGTATGAAAGTGTAATTAGTTTTGCAACCATGGTTCCCACAGAGAATAAACTAGTCTTTTTTAATAAATGAAGGTTTTTTGTTAGTTGTTACACTCTCATTCAATTTGTCAAATGTCATTTTTATAGTTATTTTGAATTAAAAATTTTATTCCACATGTCATTGTATGATTTTTTTCAATTTTGTTTATACAAACGACAAAGCTAACATATTTCTAAACTACACCTTAAATCCATATATGTCCACAACATGACTTGAACCCTCAACCTCAAGGATGGAGGACAACACCGGATACCGCTAGACTATAAACCATTTGGTTTCTATTTTATTAATTCTACATAGTATTTAATTAAATAATAAATGCATATTAATTTACTTAATGAACTTTCCTTTTTATTTCAAAATTATTAAATTAAAACTTCATTAATTTCATTTATTTATTATCTAAATTATTTGTTTAAATTTTAAAAAAAATACTTTAATTCTTATAATTTATTTTTTTTATTTTTCTTTTAAATTCAAACTTCTCAAAAAATTTTAAAATTTTAAATTTAATTTTTTTTTTATATATATACATAGTTAATTAATTAATTAGAGAGATCCAAAATTGTACGGCACACGCTTAAAACAAACAGTATAACATACGGCTTCGGAGACAAGGTGCCCTTTTTGTCTTATTTTTATTGTTAATTTTATTTTTATTATTTGTCGGCAAGTGCCAAAATAAAAAATTACTAAAATGCTCATCGTTCACGCTTCACAATGTGACAAAAGAGCGAAAGATTGTCAAAGTACCAGGCACCGTTCTGACCTTTTCCTTTTGTTTGATAATAATATCCCATTTGACATTTTCAAAAGTCAATCACTCTCCAACTGTATAAAGAACTGGAAATTACATTTTCATATATTGCAATTCGGTTTACATTGTTTTGGTTATAAGAGTTTTTCCTAGAAATTCACAAAATATTTACCACTAGTATAATAATTAAATTAAATGGCTCATCATGAAGTGAATTGTCATAAAATATTAACGTCTTGCTAGTTTCGGCATTTTTATTTATAATATGATCTTTCGTTTAAAAAATAGCTTTTGTATGATGTTTTGCGTAAATTACTGTATATTATGTTTTATTAATTATGCAAGAGTGTAAATTTGCATATTAACTTTATGTGTCGAATCGAGAAAAATGAAAAGAATGTGTCGATTTGCAACATGTACCGAAACTTTTGGACCACAATATTATTTCTGAATAAAGGGATAATAAAGCAAAAGAAATCCAAACCCTTGTTTGTTATCCAGAATCCTTGTGAAAGGCCAGCTGCCTCTCCCACACATATACACGCTTTTCTCCTTTCATACTATAAAATTAAACTACACACATCCCCTATATTTAAAAAAAAGTACTTGATTAAATTAAATACAATATCATGTATCAAAAAAGTCAAAACGTTATGCATATTATAAATATATTTGTAATGAGGATGTTTGTTTATCAGTAATAAATTAAATTATTCTAAATGAAAGCAATAAATGTATTTTGCATACCAAAGTATGTTAATAATGTTATGTAAGTAACATTAATATGTTAAAGATTGTCAATTTTTTTTTTAACCGGCAAATGAATATATATAAAATGTAGCCCCTAGCAAGAAGCTAGGAAAATACCCAAACCAGATAAAATATGGAAATAAGAGACAAATAAAATATGCAAACAATTTTAAGAAAAAAAACCGTCGTTTTATAGTGGTTGTATACTCCAATCCGTCCATTTAAGACTCTCATTACCACTTTTGTGTTTGAACCAGACAAAAGGGATGTATTTGATGATATCTGCAACTTTTGTAGGCGTTATTTTGTTTTTGTTGAACCGTCAATTGTTCATTGCTTTCCAAAAATTTCACATCATTCCGTAACATACACCAACAACTCGCACTCTCTTTTTTGACAGTTACCCCAGTTCGGGGCATAATCCAAACATCAATCACCGAATTCAAGCTGATCAAAGGGATATTACACCAACTAAAAATCCACTCCATGACTGACTTTGCGAAAGGGCATTGTACTAAAATGTGATCCACAGTCTCTTCTGTGTTCCCGCACTGTTGACAATTGTTTGAGTCCACCATCACCCCTCTTTTGATGAGTTCCACGCAGTTGGTATTCACCCTAATCTAGTCCTCCATATGAAGCTCGTTACTTTTAAAGACACTTGTTTAACCTATAAGAATTTTCCAATGTCTACTTGTTCCTGAGTTTGCAATCTAACTCTCAATGCTTTGACTTTAAACTCACCATCAGCCGTGAGGCCACACAACCAAGTTACACCGTGTGGCCGCACATTCTTTTTAATCACATGATCAATTGAAACTCGTTTTTTCTCTAGGTCTTTCTTTACACCAATAATGTTTTTCCAAGTTCCTGTCAATGTTTTTTTCGAATAATATTCATCCGATTTGTTTTGAATATTATGTATACCTTTTATAACTTTTGCCCATAATGCCATTTGTTCCACTCTTAACCTCCACAACCATTTTACAATAAGGGAAGTATTTAGTGCTTTTAAGGAATCCACCCCAAAACCACCTAGCTTCTTATCCGCTATTACCTTCTCCCATGGAACCCAATGAATTTTTTTTGCTCCTCCGACACCCCCCCCCCCCCCTATAAGAACCGGCGTCTAATTTTCTCCAATGTATTGATTACTCTTTCGGGTGCTACAAATAGTGATAGAAAGTATGTTGGGAGGTTCCCCATTACCAATTTAATGAGTGTTAGTCGTCCCCATAATGAAAGTGATTTTGTTTTCCAAATTGACAATTTTGGCCGAAATCTATCCACAATCGGTTTCCAATGCTTCTTCAGTTTCATGTTGGCTCCCACAAGTACGCCTAGGTACTTGAACGTTAGGGCGGATGGTTCGCATCCAAGAGGCCTTGCCCAACACGCAACTTCAGTTGTATGTGCACCAACACCATAAACTTTTGATTTGTTAAAGTTTACCTTTAAACCCAACGATACATGTAAGCAACGTAAAAATTAGTGATCAATTGTCTTTCCTCCTTGAGGTCGATGGTTCAAATCTCACTGTGGACATATGTGGAGAAATCTAGAAGTAGTTTAAATATATTTGTATTTTGCCGTTAAAAAAAATTGTCAAATATTCAAAATATAAACTTTTAAGATTGGTTTGTAGAGACCTTGCCATATTAATTGCACAATTTAATATACATAAAGCAATTAATCACTAAAACCATTTACCTTCATAATTGTGAACAAACCAACAAAAAAAAGTTGTACCTACTTTAAGATAATAACAAAATGTTATTTTATTGTATTACTTTTTTATAATAATAATAATTAAAGCAAAATTTATCCCTTTTCCATTTCCACACCCAATATATCATCTTACAAACCTTGCCTTTCTCTCACTATCAAAAGTCAGCGCCTTCATTTGTCCGCTATTTCCTCTCGACATGGATGCTGATTGGGACCTTCACGCGGTGGTCAGAGGCTGTTACTCCGCCGTCTCCTCCTCCTCTTCCACCACCACCACCGCCGCCGCCACTCCAAATTGGCCTGTGGATGCTTACAATCAACAAAAGCAAACTTTTTACGGTGAAAATCTCATGGGGTTTTCCTCAGATCTATTTCAACCAAGAAATGAGAACAGTATCGAGCAGTTCTTGAATAATCTTTACACCCCCCTCCACTTTTCAAATCTACAAAAACCACCTCCGTCTCCTCAGAACTTCCCAATCTCACCCCTTTCTGTTCTTGGAGGACTTCCAGATCCACCATACCACCACTACCACCACCAGCAGCAAGAGAAACAGTTTCAGGGAAAGCAGCAATCTATAAGCATAACTAGATGTACAAATTCTCAAGCACAGGGTACAACAAAGTTCAAGAAAAGGTATTAGAAAAAAAAACATTGCTTTATTCAATTTCATGTGGATCGATTTTTGTGGGGTTTTGTTAACTTCTTGATTTATGAAAATATTAAATACGGTTGAAGCATTTTTAAGCTCGTTTATTTATTAAAAATTATATTTATTTTTCCGTTTTAGAGGGTATGGGTATGAAGAATATGAATCTAGGAGGCACCCACATGTAGTCACTCGAGCTATTTTTGATTAAATGGATTTCTCCTGAATTAATTGTCAGAATAATAAATATAAATAATTATTCTTTTGAAAGAATCTCATAAATATATTATATTTACAGGAAAAATCAGATTAAAAAGGTTTGCCAAGTGCCTGCTGAAGGATCATCTTCCGATTTGTGGTCTTGGAGAAAATATGGTCAAAAACCCATCAAAGGCTCTCCATATCCAAGGTATGTATTTTTGTTAACTTATTTGTATTATTTAATAAATCTTTTATTTAAAAAAAAATATTCTGCTTCAAAAATATAACATTCAGGTTTTTCATCCATAATTATCGATTTTTCCTAGATTTAATTGCTGAAATTTTTTTTTTTTTTTATATAAACAGAGGATATTATAGATGTAGCACTTCAAAAGGTTGTATGGCCCGAAAACAAGTTGAGCGGAATAGATCCGACCCGGGTATGTTGATCATCACGTACACCGGCGAACACAGCCACCCAACGCCGACTCAACGGAACTCTTTAGCCGGCAGCTCCCGCAACAAACCCACCACCTCCAGCGACGATGACAACATAAACAAACATACACCCACTTCGCCGGTTTCTCCCACGACGGAGAAGATGGATGACACCGACGACGATAACAACTTCGACGCCGCCGGCGTGGTCATCGACGATGATATTTTTGACGGATTAGATGAGCTGATCGGCCCGGCCACCGGAGACAGCTTTTCCACGTCAAAGACGGGTGCGCCTTTTAGTGGTTGTCAAATAACGTGGCCTCCACAACCACCACCGTTGCCGGCGGGGGTTGACTTTTAAAAATTGGAGTTATTGCTTGCTGATGCTATTGTGATGAGATTATACGCGTTTTTTTGTCGCTGACTTTTAATGCCCTTTTTCCAGAGCTAGAACTCTTATAACCAGAGTAAACATTATATACTAGATTGTACTCGATTCTTTTAAAGTGGAATTTAGCTTGGATTTGATAATTTTAGCCTTGGAAAAGAGCGTAAATTTTTTTTATTTGTTTCGCTTTTTGTGTTTTTGAGACATCCGAGCCGTTGGCAAAGTGGAAAAGGTCTTTCGTGTAAGTTGATTTTAAAAGCATTGTTTGTTGTACAATGTGTATCAGTTATTGTATATTATGCTTTATGTACAATTGTACATGTATTGAGAAGTGTGTGTTACCTCTTTAGGCAAATGGAGTATGTAGTCTTTTTGTGGCTCAAAGAAAGTTTCCAAACTACAATGAGAATTCGTTTTTCGTATTTGAGAGAATAATGTATTAAAAATGTCATTATTTTATGAGAAATTAAATATTTCTTCTAGTTTTATTTTTAAAACTATGAGAAATTAAATATTTTTTAGCTTTAATTTATTTTTAATTCATATAAAACGATGATGACTGAAATCCATTAACTTTTTATATTAATCATTTTTTTTATTGATTTTACCATCTCATAATACACGGTGATGAGGAGGAAGATAGATATGAATAAAATTTATATATTAAAGTAAATTATATGAATCATTTTAATAGTTAGGGTAAGCTTTGTGTTTTAGACACAAAAACAGTTTTTTTACAGTGACGAGTTTAAAATGAAAAATCATGTGGTTCACTAAAAAAGTTCAACCGAGCTGATACAAGCATGGATTTAAAAACCGGACCACACTACTAGTTCGACCGGTTGAATCGAGAACCGTTCAAGTTACTATTTTTTTTATCTCAAAAAACAGCTTGTCAGCAAACAGGGGAATTGGCTGATTTGCGAGAAAAAAAAAAAACAGTTCGACCGGACCAATCATTCCTTTCAAAAAACAGATTTTGATAAATATATGTATTAAAATTTTAAAAAGAAATGCATAAACCAATTTATAATAAAAAGACTGCGTCTAATTGAATTATAACTTGTCTAACTAAGTCATAGCTATCAAGCATAAAAGTACTTTAAAGTTTTTCCTATCTTGTTATTTAGAATCTCACATATTTTAATTTAGTTGGTTGATTTTTGAGTAACTATAGATGGTAAATATATGCTTTTGAATCAAAAATGTTTTTTTAAATATATCAATTTTTCTTTTAACCAAAGAATCTTTTTTCCAACATAAGATACCTCATTTAAATTTTTTTAGGTAGGTCCCAATTTTTTGGTATATAATATATAATAAATCTTGTAAATTTAGGTGGGACAAATGACCCACCTTATGAGAGTGTAGCCTCGCCCCTAAGTTTTTGAGTGTTTTTGAGCACCTCATGCACAAGATTTTCTGTTGACTATCTCTATTGATGGCCTCGACCAGCATATGTATTATGTGGAATACCGAACCATCCTTCGTTACGGCCTCAGATTCCTCTATTCCCAATTGACGAGATATGCCCAGTTTTCCGCAAGGCATGTTTGGACACTTTTGGGGAACATGCGGTTCATTGTAGAGAGCCCCCTGGTTTCAAGTACCGACATGATGTGGTTATTGATGTTTTCTTTGATGCTTTGTCGGCATGCTGATATTTCCGTAAAGAAAGAAGCGTCGGTGAACTTTTTGACGGACCCGCATGATGGAAGATTCACACTCAGACCGACTGACATTTTGGTCTTTGGATTAGTAGGAGGGAATCATGCTTATGTGGATCTTACTAGGGTCTCTCATCTCGTCGGTTTAAGGAGCGGGGGCTTTACAACAGGGCATGCCGTTTTGAAAGTCGTTGCGTGCAAAGTAGCAAAACACGATAATGCATGTATAGAAAATCAACATGTATTTGTACCCTTTGCGTTTGATTCATTTGGTTTTCTCGCACCAAAGGCATTGTTGCTCCTCAATAGAGTTCAATGGATCATGCATTCTAATGTTATATATCCAATATCCATAGATGTTGTTTTCAAAATAATTAGTTTTGTCATCCAAAAATAGCTAGCGGTGCAGCTTGTTATCCGGTTGTCTTTGGTCGATATGTATTGACCTCTCTTATGTTATATAAGAAAAGATGACTAGATTTCATAATGTTTCATAAATTTTTTTACCTCTAAAGATAATTTTTAATGATTTTTCTAATTACAGTGATAACTAATGTATTAATCATAAACAACCCCATCAACAAACACTCACTACAACTTGTTCTCCTTATTTTAATCTTTTGGATAATTCTTTTATGGTTTGAAAATCATCACTTTTTGTCAGAAAACCTGCAAGATGAATTTAAAAAAATAATAATAAGGGTCAAACGCATAAATTATTCAAAACCAAATATTAATAATTAAAATATAATAAAAAAAAGTTAGTAAGGGTACTATAATCATTTTATAACGATCGATAACCAAAATCGAAAAAAAAAAAAAGAAAAAAAGATGGTCCAATAAAAAAATAAAAAATTAAGTACCAAACATATAAATTACCCAAAACCAAATAATAATAATTAAATTATAGGAAAAAAATTAGTAAGTGTAATAGAGTTATTTTATGATAGAGGATAACCAAAATCGAAACAAAAACAAACCATAAGGATAGTCCAAGTTAAAAAAAAAAAAAAAAAAAAAAAAAAAAAAAAAAAAAAAAAACAATAAACTACTCCTAAATTATTTTACATATGTTCACAACAAGACTTGAAACCTCAATCTCAAAAAAAAATGACAACTCCGGAAAATATACAATAAACTACTCATTCTACCTATTTTATCTTTTTGGACAATTTTTTTATAGTTGGAAAATCATCATTGTAGAAAACCTGCAAGATGAGTTAAAAAAAAAACAATGACCAAACATATAAATTACTCAAAACCAAATAATAATAATTAAATTATAGGAAAAAATTCAGTAAGTGTACTATAGTCATTTTATGATAGAGGATAACCAAAATCGAAACAAAAACAAACCATAAGGATAGTCCAAGTTTAAAAAAAAAATGGAAAATATACAATAAACTACTCCTAAATTATTTCACATATGTTCACAACAAAACTTGAACCCTTAATTTCAAAAAGAAATGACAACTTCGGATACTGTTAGGACCAAACACATAAACTTATATAAATTTACTTTATATATAGACAGTCTTTTTAACGGTAAAAAGTTATTATTAATATAGATACTAGAAAGATACTAGAATCTAGATTTAGAAAAATGTTGCATAGGATGGGTGGAAAAGGGGGATACATGCCAAATATTTCGGTCTACATGCAAATTATGCACCCTATTTTTTTTATAAGAATGTAACTATTCTCCTTAATCTCTTCCGGTCACCATGTCTGGGAAAAACAATTTCTTGAAGAAGCTTTTTGTTGTTTCTTGCCTTCCAGATTATCCAGCAAGTTGATAGAAGTATCGCATGGATTAACCTTTTGTGTTTTTTTTGGTAGGATGTTTGGTCAGAAATGTTTCGTTATATACTCATTTTCATACTTTATATTGGTTGAAAAAAAAATGTGTAGCTATAAGGCCGATGAGGTGAGGACCAATGGAGGTGGGAGTGATGTAGGAAACTTTAACATAGTACACAGATTGGTTAACTTAACATCCTTACGGGTTTACCGACTAAGATTATGACTATGGAGTATGGATGGTGTTTATTCTTGGATTTGGGATTTAAGTATGGATGTTAACTTTACAGTTAAGGAAATGTGAAAACATACTGAAGATCTTATGTTACCGGATAATGAGAAACAAACATCTTGGAATAAGTTCATCCCTCAAAAGGTTAATATTTGAACTTGAGAGGTGTTGGTGTGGATATCTTTATACATCTATTATGTAGTATGCAACCAAAATCTTTGTCACATTTGTTTGTTGAGTGTCACATTGTAAGTATGACTTGGAATGTGGTGTCTCATTGGCTAAGTATGAATCTGTCTTAGTATGTAGGAACTTTGGATTTGGTTATATGAGTGAAATTGTTATAAGTTTCAAGGGTAAAGAAATATGTCATTGATGTTATAATTAGATTGATATGGTGGGTGATATGAAAGTATAGGAACAAGGTTATGTTTACAAAAAACATGGATAGAAGATAACCTATTTTTGATTTCCTTGTTGAAATGCCTTTTTTATGGTTTTTTATAACACGTGTTACCCGGTATGTCCTTAATGGAAAAATGTTGAAATTCAGGATTCTATCCCTACGTTGCACGTAGGTTGAAGTTACATCGTGCATAGCATCGCGGGCAACTCAAAACCTTAGGTCTTGGGCTTTGGGCCATGTTTAAAGTCTTTAATTTTTATGGTTTCATTCTTATTAGCCTCAATCATCTCCAGAAAAAACCCTAGAGTAGCATCCGTCAATCCTTATTGAGTTTTGGTGTTCCATGATAACATTTAAAGAAGAAGAAGAAGGTGGTTTTCGTTCAAGTAAAGTTAGATCCATCCAAATTTCTACACACTTAACATCTTCTCGACCTTGGGAAGATATAAATTTTCAACCTATATGCTTATATTTTGATAGATCTAAGTTTAAAGCTTCATTTGGTCCCTTTTGGTCTTGTTTCTTTGGAGTTTGGAGACTGCAGGCCCGAAAGGATGATTTGTGTTGCTTTTTGGAACTTCTGAAGCAATGAATGCATGTTTATGTACCTTTGAGCCACGCATGGAGGTTGTCACATTTTTTGACTTATCTTGGATCTAGGGTTAGAGAACTGTAAGTTAGAGGCTTGTCAATGGATAAATTTGGAAACTTTATCTATTTAGTGCTTGTTTTGAAGGATTATGGAAAGAATCGGTCCATATCTTGATGGTTTAAGCACTTAACAAAAGGGATGAAGTCATCAATGATACAACACATGTAGGTTATAATCTATGTTGCACGTAGTGTAAAGGGGTCCAATATTTTGTCTTTTATTAGTACACATAGTGTATGTTAGCGGACGTTAGGTGTAGGTTGTGAGCTACTCCACATGTATGGCGTTGGCCATTTACGTTTTGAGCAGTTTGACTTTTGGTTAGATTTTGAGGGATTTGAGTGTTTGACTGAGGTTTTGGTCTCATATTGGTATTAGGTAGTGTGTGTTAGCTGTTCAGTTGCTGAGATTATGTTGTTTGGCTCAAGTGATTTTTCTCACTATATTGTGTGCTACATGTATATCCTTTATATGGTAGGATATAAGTACTATTTGGGTATGAATATGCTAGTAGATTAGGTAGTCTTTATTATGTATGTGGTTGATTGATTGCATGATACTTCTATATGGCATGATTAGATGTGTATTGATAGTATTGGTTGATCGCTAAGTGAACATCATATGGATTGTACATAGTTCAAATTGGATAGACTTAGAAATATAGTATGACATTATTGCATCGTTCTTGTTTCATTTTTTGCTCTTGGATATGATCATCTGTTCGACTGTCTATCTTATTTAATAGCTACGTATGATTATAAATTCATAAGGTGACCGCCAATATTAGCGATAGCCTTGATATGGTTGTAGGAGGGCTAAGAGTTGATGATCGTACTATGGCTAAAAGCCGGTAGTGGTGTGATAGCAGGGTTCATATGGTTGATATGTGTGTTGGTAAGTTATACTTGAGAGGGTTGCTGGTGGATCGGATAAAGACGAAAGCCTTTCCTTGTATGCATTGTATGTATGATGGAATATATGATATATTAGAAAACTCACTAAGCTTTATGTTTACATTTGTAAGTTAAATCTTTTCAGGTTGTTCAAGGTAAGGGTGTGGCGTGACTCTACGCTCGCATCGAAGATTTATTGTTGTTTGACTTCTGTTGGTTTTCTTGTGATTAATTTCTATTTAAACCTTATGCTTTTGAAATAAATGAATAGTATAACATGTTTTAAGGAATGAGTTTGAATGTGTTTTAAATGAAAAGTTTGGTTTGAAATTTGGGAGGTTACATTTTCCAATAACTACTGTAAAATATCCATTACTTAAGATTTTAGTTCCAAAACCCATTGAACATTCTATAGTTATTTAGCTTTTTGCTAATTTGATTCATATGAGTCATTAGGATGTTAAAAAAAACTTTTATGTTATATATAGTTAATTCATTTTAATTTTTAATATTATATATTAAGTTAATTAGACTTAAATAAATAATTTTTAAAATTGTTAAAATTTTCACATGGATGACACATAAATAATGATGGTGATGTGGAAGCCAAGTTGTTAAAAAACATGTATGACATACTATAAAAAACATAGTGAAATCGAAAACACAACGTCTTGTTGTGATGATGACAAGGTATTTAATTTTTTCTTAATATCAAAAGTTTTCTTACAAAATACCCCTTGAACAATAAAAAAAAACATAAAAATCATAACTGAAAAATACCTACAAGCTCCAAGCGTCCTTGGCAACATCTATAATATGTCATGAAGGTCGTCGATATTTCTTATGTTTTTCTGCTACGAGTGTTTTTAACAAAGACAATATCTACAACTAGTTTGGGTGTGTCAGTAGGATGGATACATAGTTGGACTAACTCAGATATGAATCATGTAAATAGGAATGAGCATTATTAGGAGGTGAAATTATGAGGGACGTTGTTTAACCTAAGGCATGATAACGAGAGCACTACATTGGATGATCTTACTGAATAGTTGGGTCAGCTAGTTGTGCCATCAAAATTACTATGTTGATGTTGCCTATTAAGAGAGTTGGATTCATAATGACATCATTCAAAATTTGGCCTCGTTGCTAGGGAGATATTGCACTTAACTATTGTTTTGAAGTAGTCATTAACTTTTATTTTTCCTGGTTCTATTTTTAGTTCAAAATCTTCACCCTTTTGTTGTTTTTGTGTAGGTATACTTGTGTCTACACATAAGGCACAACATACATAAAATCTCGATGATATTTGATGAGCCAAGATCAATACAATAATGATTTATACAATGAGTCATATAATTATAACCCATATGCTAATGATTGGTGCTGGATAAAATACTGGCTCAAAACCAACACCATGAATCACCTTGTTTCTCGGACGACCAAGAATCAGATGAATATTCATTCAGCAAGAGGTTGGGTCAAATTTTGGATATGTTGAATGAAACCTTCAACAATGAGGAAAACAACTCCAAATCAATTTCCACTATTGAAAAACAATTAGAACAAACAATAGAGTAGCTAAATCAACAACCATAAGACAATCTTTCAAACACTAAACAAGTATATGTAACATCCTGTTTTTGGGCCTAGAAGTTTTAAAATTTTGGTAAAATAAATAAATAAATAAATAATAAAAGTAGTGAAAATTTTATCAAGCTAATTATTATAATAATAATAGATTGTGTTATTGTCTACAATTAAAATGAAATCGAATTTTAATATAGAATGAGTGATATTTTGGTTAGAAAGGTCATTTGTGTCATATTAGGGAAACATGCGTTTGATTAGGGATTTGATTAATAAAGTGACTAGGATTATTCTTGTCATGAATTATGTAGGAAATGATCGTATGTGAATGAATCCTAAGTTTAAGTTAGTTGGGGATCTTTATTGAAAGAATTCTCAAAAATGAGGCCATAGTTGCGTAAAGGACCAAAATTGTGTTAATTGAAGCTACCTTCTTCCCCATTTCTTCTTAGTCACAAAATCAATCATATCCTCCCTCCCCCATTGACATTTTCTTACCTCATATACATGGAGTTATGATGCTTGAAATTCATATTTGAATCCTCAGTAAAATCCCCTAAAGTTCAAGCATACAAAGGTTGTTTCTCCCCTTCTTCTCTTCTAATTTTCGTTCTCAAACTTCATCGATGTGGTAAATCCGAATCACTTTTCAAATTATTGAGTTCACATGAGTTTTATGCTATGTTTTCATTTCTAGAATCATCATCTATATTTAACTAGCAAATGGTTTGTAATTTTTGTGAACTAGAGTTATTTAAATGGGTTTTCAAACCATAGATCTTTCAAATACGAATCTAGGTCTCATTGGTGATGTTTTATTTTGTAATGTCACTCATAGATCCATCTCTAAGCTCCAACTTTCTAATATTTGTTAGATATGGGAAGTGTTGGAGTAATTTAGTGGGTTTTCTTAGCCATCAATGGTGGAATCCGAAATTTGTCATTTAATTGGTGGATTCTTGGTATATCATGTTTATCTAATGTTTTCAGATCATTATCCATTGTTATAATTTCACTTCATACTCTTATTGGGATTTAATTCATTTTTTGGTCATAATTTAGGGTTTTCTAACCTGAGGAGTTCTAGATCTTAAATCCATGGACTATGATGAGTATGAAGTTGTTTTTATGATCTCATGAAGTTCAATCATCATCTTTAAGGTCTTGTTGGAAATTCATGCTTGGTTTTGTAGTTAATGAGTTTTTGAAGAATACAAACTTCTTTAGAGTCCATGAGAAGCTTTGAGCTCAATGTTAATCATAGATCGACTTTAAATCTTCCACGACTCAATAAATTTCATATGTTTTAAGTTCTATATTGGTATTAACTCGGTTGGCTACAATCCATCTTTACACAAAGTGTTTTTTGGTGCAATTTGAGTTCTATATGCACATTAAGCTTCTAATTGAATTTTATGAAATGATTCTTGTTTGATGTCTATCCCATTGATATGAATCATGTATTAATCGTTCCATATGTTAATTTGGAGTGTTTTAACATGCATTTTATGTTATATGAGTCCATTGTTTCAGATTTGAGGTTATCTGGGAGTTAAATGGCTTAATGAGAAAAAAATTGTTAAATTTGCATTATATCAGCGATGTCGTGATGCGTTCCCTATGAAGACTCATTTTCAATGTTGTTTTTCACTTGAATTTTTAGTCTGGTTCCTTTTGGTTTCCATGAGTCATTATAGGATACTTAAATAGTATTATGGACTTAGGATGATATACTAATCCTTAGAAAGATATTCTTAGTCTTTGACACTTTATAACAATGATATAATGTGTTAAGTTAGAGGAACAAGCTTGGTGACATGTAGCAAGAGAGGAGTATCACTAGCATTGGACTAAGGTGAGTTTACGAAGAGCATATGTCCCAAACTATAACTTTTATCTAAAAGTTTTCACATGCTATAAATTGTAAATTTGCTATGAAATGTTTTGTTGATTTTTTTATGTTTCTATATGCCATGTTCTTTCTATATAAGGAAGCAAGTTAAATGTTTTATACAAGTGGTTTGGAAAATAAAAGAGTTTCCTTAAAATATTGATTTGAATATAAAAGGGATTTAAGATGAAATATTGATAAGTTGTTTTGTGTCACACCCCCAAACCAGAACGACGGAAATCGTTCGAGGATGGATGACTTCATGTAGTATCATAACAGTTGAATACATAATAAAGAAAGTAAACACAACCATCATGTATATAATTTAAGAGTTACATTGTCAAATGATACTTGTTTTAAAAACAAATTACAATATGATGTCAAAATGAGTTTAAAACTGACGCCATAGCATCACTTCTCCAAAAGCTGAAGTTGACCTGTATTACCTGAATCCCTGAGAAATACAAGTAGATTTGAAAGAGTAGATCAGCATTTAAGCTGGTGAGTTCATAAGTATTTAATGTCAATGTTTGTATAAATTTAAATGAATTTGTTTGTAGATGTTTGAAAACTCCTAGAAAATCCCATATTTCCTACTAGTATAAAAGTAGTCTTCTACTAAGACCCGACTGTTTCGAATGTTTATTCTAAAATTCCAATATTTTTCCATAAGTGTAAGGTAATTATAAAGTTCCAAAAACTATTATGCATTAGTGTTTTTCATGCATAGAATAGCATATTTGTGTATATAAAAGAGTCGCTAAGGCATTAGACAACCCCGTAAATCAATGTGTTTTTAATACTCCATGTGAGTTTTATAACCATACTATTGACCCTGATTGCCTATAACAACGTTCTTCAGGCGTTGGAATGTTATGATGTTTGTCACCCCAGACCTGCCAGTCTAGATGCGGCTAACAGTTTAGGTGCGAGATTGGAAATCCCGTATAGATATATACACAAGTATCACACTCTCCCTACAAGAGATTATGGTATATAATATAGGACTTTAACTGCATACTTGAAAGTACGTGAAGTTGAATGTCTCACAAAACCTAGTATCAAATAGCTTTACGTATGAAAAGTTCATTTGTTCTTGTATATGAACGTATTTCCCTGATATAGTACTCATAGTATGTAAAATCTCTTGAATATCTAGTAAACTATACCTATTATAGTTTTTCTCAAATGTATGATTCGCTTGTATGATAAGCCCTAGTTCAGTATCAGCTTGGTATGTAAGTATAACATTTGTAATAACATTATTGAACATTATACACCAATATATAAATAAAGTGTTGATATTTGTATAACAACATGTTTTTACTCTTGAAGGACAAAATGTTATTGAATAAGTGTTGCATGCCAACATTTTCATATGATAGTTATAAATCACGTATGATTTGTTATATAAAGATAAGTGTAGTAAAAGCTTAATGTTTTTCACATGCGAGTAACCGTGTGTTTACTTGTATTCCTCCCCTTTTAAAGTGTATAAAAGCATTTATAAAGCATTTGATAACGTAGTTGTAGGGGTATGAACTCACTTGATAGACAGAAAAAGGTGAAACAAAAACTGAGCAAAACTTTGACTAGGGAAAGTTGAATTTCTCGGGATTCTTGGGAATCTCGGGAATCTCGGGAGAAAAAACCTTCCTTCGGAACTTGGATATGAAGACCAGGGATTCGGGATGGCTTCGGGGTTTAAACATAGAGCTTCGGCATGAGAGAGAGAGAGAAGAAGAAGAAGAAGACGAAGAAGAAGAAGAAGAAGAAGAAGAAGAAGAAATGAGCACTGGAACCCAACACCTTCGGCTGCTATTTATAGCCCAAATTTGGTCACCACGTCGTGCTACACCTCACCACATCGTGGTGAGGGATTCTATCCTCTTCCATTGATGAGACATTTGCTGACGCACCTGGCACCCATCAATCACATTACCACGTCGTGGTGGCCCTGACAGCCTCGGATTTTGTGTCAAAAACTTGTAAAATTCATAACATCCGCGTACGAACTCCGTTTTTAACATTATTTATATCCACACGTAGGTAAGATTATTCTCTACAACTCTCGTCTAGACCCCGTCGGCAAATTTTGACTTCATTTTTATCTTTATTTATTTTTAACGGGTCGGGACACGAAAAGTCCGTTAAAAATCCATAACATCTTCATGTGATGTCCGTTCTCTTCAGAATTTATTCCCTTGTGCTACTATTTTTGAGATCTTCGATTTTCATTTAGGTTGTATCGGCTAAAAATCTCTCGATCTCTGTTTCGAGTATTTTAGATGTCTGCTGCTATATTTGAAACTTGGAAAAGTTATAACTTTCTCATACGAAGTCAGATTTGGACATTCTTTTATATACGCATACTGTCTAATGATATCTACAACTTTCATTTAGATACCTAAGGCTAAATATAATTGTATTGAAACTTCGCGTTTTACGCTTATCAGTGTTGCCGGTTTTTAGTTTGATTCTTAGATTGGTCATAACTTCTTCGTTATAACTCGGATTTTAGTGTTCTTTATATTTCTGAAACCATTGATACAATGTTTATCATTTTATGTAACCCAATAGAGAATTTTGAACATTCAAATTTTGATGCAAATTTCATTACATTAAAAGAGATTACAAATTCTTGACTTTTTAGGTCATTATACTGATCCGAAAATATCAGGTTGTCACATTTTGAAAAAGGGCTTCTATAAAAGAAACTTGTTGTTTTATGTTGGTATGATATTTTATGATGTTCTCATGTTGAAAAGGTGTTTTTATGAAACATGTTGCTTTATGTTGAAATGTTGTTTTATGATTTGAGCTATTAACATGTGTATATATACTAGGATGGGTGCCTATGTGAGTCCTTCATTTTTATCTATATGTGATTGGATATTATGATTATGATGATAGTGAGTGATTCTAGAAAATCCTTACTATGCACAAGTAGGTAACTACCCCTTGTGTGTTGTCCATCTGATGGTTCATGAATACCTAGTTTATGATGTGCACGTAAGAGATGTTTTTTTGGAGTACGTTCCTTCTATATATATATATATATATATATATATATATATATATATATATATATATATATATATATATATATATATATAGAGAGAGAGAGAGAGTCAAGATCAAATAAGAAGAAAATTTTTGGTAGGAATGTGAAAAGTTTTTTTTTCTACATATTTTTTCGTGAACAAACAAAATGAATCATTAGATGATTCATTTGTAAGATGATTCACAAGAAAAAAAAAATCTCAAAAAAACATCTCGATGATTCATTTATACAATGATTTTGTTGTTATTCACTAAAATTGTCATAAAAATGAATTTTTTTATTAATTTACTTAAGAATGAATCATAAAGATATTTTTTTGGGAATTTTTTTCTTTTGAATCATCTTACAAATTAATCATCTAGTGATTCATCTATTTTTTTCGTCAAAAAAATATGTAGAAAAAAAACTTCTTACCTTCCTACCAAAAAAATTTTCTTACCGGATATATATATATATATATATATATATATATATATATATATATATATATATATATATATATATATATATATATATATATATAGGGAAAAGTGAATATACCCTTAAGGGTATATAACCTTAGGTACCCAAAACCACAATAATGCGCCGTTTTGTTTGATATATTAATTATAATGTTCTTAAACTTCAGCCCTAACTTGATTTACTTTCAAGATTTTTCGAAATTTCGCTATTATCTTCATCTTACATCACATCTTTTTGCGGAACACCTACTAGACTATATATATTATAGTTAAAAATAAAAATTATGTAAGAGGAAAATAAATATGAAATGTATAAACTTTTTGGAAGTAAATCATGTTAGAAGTTGAATTATAAGAACATTGGACAATTACAATGTATATATATGATACAAAACGACGTAATATTATGAATTTGGGTACTTAATTTATATACCCTTAAGGATATATTCACTTTTCCCATATATATATATATATATATATATATATATATATATATATATATATATATATATATATATATATATATATATATATATATATATATATATATATATATATAATATTTTGATTTATGTTTTGTATTTAACATAACATTTTAATTATCAAAACAATATATTATAGTAATCATTTTAAAAGTTCACCAATAATAATATATTTTATTTAATAACATATTTTAATTTAATAGATTAATTATGTTAAGTTGGAAATTAAAATTTTATTGACGTTTCACATGCATAAATGTTCTAAAATAAATATATTTATTATGCATAAATGTTCTAAAATAAATATATTTATTATAGTATAGTATAGTATAATAGTTTATGTTTTTGTTATTTTATACATTTCTTTTTATATTTTTTTTTTCCAACTTAAGATTTTGTTTTAAATTTTAAAATTTATTTTCTTGTAAAAATTGTCTTTTATAATTATCATAAAAAAATCATGATTATAGTAAATATATGAATAATTTTACAATATATTTTTGTGGCACAACTTGTTGCATATTTACTCGTTACGTCTATATAAATATTTATTATTGGTAAAATAGATCGAAAGATTTCGCAAGTTAAATCCATATAAATTTTCCGGAGTATACGTCCCTAAACTCGGCTGGTGTTACTAATTAAGTCAAAATTTGGCAAAATTGTCACGAATATATACAAACGGCATTAACTTATAAATTACGTTTTATATTAAGCAGAAATTTTGATAATGATAGACTAATAATAGAAAAACACAAAATGTAAAATGAATTATAAAGCAACAACAGATGAAAGAATATGCCCATGGGCCAAGAACTTGTAAGTTATAACCTTTATTGCACTCAAATGTGGGTATCCATCGAGTGGGCCTACGACAATATCATTCATAAAGATACTAAACTGATAATGACTAAATAGGTATATTTGAAGTCACATCGATCAAAATTTGAGGATGTAATCAACAGGATATTTGCTGTACATCTTAAAATGCACACAATCGCTTTATTGTAAAAGAATGAGTAAATTACATGTTGGTCCCTATTATTTGGAGTAATTTGTATATTTGATCTTAAATTTATTTTTTTAATTAAGAAGGTCCCTATAATTTGTTTTTGTTGTGCGGTTCGTCTCTGTCTTACATAAAAATACTATTTTTGCCCTTATTTTTTATTTTAAATAAGCTGGGATAACGTAAGATGATGTTGATGTGAGGTTAGGGGTGTGTTTATTTAAATAAATTAAAAAATCAAGAACAAAATAGTTTTTATAAGTAAGACAGAGACCAAACGCGTAATAAAACAAACAGTAGGGACCTTCTAAGTTAAAATAAATAAATTAGCGACCAAACGTTCAAATTACCTCAAACCGTAGGAACCATTCGTATAATTTACTCTAAAAGTATTGAATCCAAAAGTTAAATTATAATTTGATAATGATAAACATATAACTAAATATTTATATTTAGAATTATAAATGGTAAATTGTATGAATCTTTCTTAAGGTTTGTTCCAATCTGTTTGTTATGTGTTTGTTTTGTTTTTTATTCCTTTGTTATTTTGACACTAGGATAATTCATCTTTTAAATTGTTGGGTATGGATCATGTACACTCCGTTTTTGTCGATGTGGCACAAGTATAACGGCGCCATAATGAGTGGAACACTGTCCCATCTAGCCGTTATGGTAAATCTCATGGTAAGAAGAACATCGAGTATAACCAATCAAAACCCATTTTGACCACCACTTTCACAATATTCACATTCAAATTTTTAAATAAAAAATAAATAATATTTTCTACCAATAAATACATATCATCTATCCCAATTTTATTCACGACATTCTTCTATTTCTCTATATTTTATACAATTTCAATACCTTCTCGAAAAAATTATGGATATGTTCGACCTGTCCAACAATGAAGATGATTATATGTTCATTATTCTGATGTACGAGTATTACACCAACGAGCTAGTACAACCAAATATAATCCGTCTACTAACCCGACATGCAGTGTTAAACATAAATCATGAAGAAGGTCACAAAAATCTATATCGCAATTACTTTGTGGATAATTGTGTTTATCAGCAAAGCGATTTCCAAAGAAAGTTTCCTTTGCGTAAAAATATGTTTGTAGAGATAGAGAACGCCTTGGAAAGTATGCATCGTTTCTTTCATTTTTTTATAAATTTTAAAAATAGATTTTAGATAAAATAAATACATGTTATTACCTATTAAATATGTATTTAGGTATAGCTTTTTCCAAATGAGATATGTTGCTAGAGGTAAGTGATGATTCACAGGGTTGTAGAAATATATTAGGCTATTAAACTGAAGGCTATGGGGGAGTCATCCGATTCTATTTACGATTATATGAGAACGTTTGAAAGAACTGAAAGAGAAAATTTGTATAGATTGGCAAGAGGTGTTGTTGAAACCTTCGGTGACGTTTATTTGCTTAAACCTTTGTCAAATGATATGCAACAACTACATGCGACACATGAGGAAAGACATGGTTTTCCCGATATGTTTGGAAACATTGATTGCACACACCAAAAATGGAGAAATTGTCCCATGGCGTTGAAATGCTAGTATGTAAGTGCTCATCATGGATCACATTCATCGGTATTAGAGGCTGTTGCTTCCCAAGATTTATGGATTTGACATGCATATTTCGGTGTTGTAGGTTCCAACAACGACATCAGTGTTATTGATCAGTCACCAATATACAACGATCTTTTGTCTGGAAAGGCATCAGATGATTATTTCACAGTGAATGTAAATGAATATAAGTTTGAGTATTATCTTTTGGATGTAATATATCATGCGTATTCTACATTTGTGAAGGTGTTTGGTCACCCAGTGGAACAAAGAGAAAAATTATTCAATAGGAGACAAGAAGAAACATGTAAGGATGTTAAACGTGCTTTTAGAGTTATAAAGTAGACGTGGCACATAGTTGAATATACGACACATCCATATAAGATAGAAACTCTACAAGATATTATATAATGCATAACATTATGATTGAAGATAAAAGATGAAATTATGTAGAGTATATGCCTACAGAACCCTGACACGTGTAATTTCAACAAAGTACATCGGAATATTTATATAGAGTCGTTGATATTCAAGACGCACAAAACACGGGAAACTTCGAAAGGACTTGGCAGATTATATCTACGATGGTAACGATGATGAAGAATAGTGTATTTAGGGGGGAAATTTGTCTTGTAACGTCTTTTTTTTTTTTTTAATTTAAATGTTATGTTTAATTTAAATATGATGTTTTATTTAAATGTTATGTTTAATAAATATGTATTTGTTTTTATAAATATTAAAAAAATTAAACTCAATAAATAAATAAATGATGACATGAAAATTATTTGGTGTTATAACATGATGACTTATTCCCCACATGGTGCTTTAATGTCATGGGTGGTGCGGTATGTGATATGATATATTTTTGATGTTATAGCATGTTGCTCATACTTAATAGTCTAATATTAATATCGTTTAACTTGTGTTGTTAACCTTTACTAAAATGAAAATTTTATCCTTATTAGTATATATATATATATATATATATATATATATATATATATATATATATATATATTGTTTTTTTTTAATTATTTTCTAATATTTTTATTGTCAATAAAATATAATATGTCCATACCCTCCGCCATCCTCCCCGATCTTGCATCTCCTTCACTATCTTAGCCTACTTCGGTAAACACCAACGATAATTAATTAATAAGAAACCCACACAATAGAAAATCAAGAAACATATATTGATTCAAAATAAAAATAAATACCAAATACAAATAGGAATTGCATAGGAAAAAAACATCAAATCAAAATGGATGAATACCATAAACAATTATTGTTTCAAAAAAAATTATTTTTGAGGAAACAAAATAAAATCAAAATACAATACAAAGAGGAACTATTTGGTTCATTTCAGATTGTGGCTTCAAATTGTTGTTATTCCTTATTGTACATAGAAAATCTAACTCTACACCACCAAAGATGAAGGGAACAACATGTCGATCTCGTCTAATCAATTGTCAAAGAACTAGAACATGGAGATGTGGCGAATCTTGAACATGAATATAGAACATTGGGGTTCAATCCTTCTTCACTCCATCAAATACATAGAACATAAAGATACTTGTGTTAAATCATCCTCATCATTGCAGGTACACAAAAGCAGTGACATTGGTTTTTAGGGTTAAAGATAAAGGGAACGGTGACAACCTCTTATAGGGTAGGTTATACCCCTAGTGGTGATGTGAACATAAGAGATGTAAGAGTACTTGACGGTGATATAAGTAGCCAAACAAATCATTTTTTTCTATTTGCTATCTTTACCATCTCCAAAACTCCCTACATTTTATCTCTGGCCACCTTCACCATCTAAAAACCCACCTCCTTAACTCCTTTATTTTTATGGTTAGCAAATGAAATGTATTGATCTACATGGTGATATAAGTAGCCAAACAAAAGAAACTATGATGAAAACTTCTCAAAATAAGCATTATAATGACATATATATATATATATATATATATATATATATATATATATATATATATATTTGTGTGTGTGTAAAAAGATCAAATGAGAAGCAATAAATGTTAAGAACTCTAAGAACCATTTACTTTTAACTTATCATTAAGGTTATTTTTGTCTTTTCTAGTATTTTAATTTTTTTAAAGTTTTTATAAATGGAAGAAAGTAATAAAGGTATTCTATTCAATATCCATATAAGATATTTGTAACTAATAAATATCAAATATGGTTCTCATTATCTCACCAACACAAAACACAAACTTATGCCTCTAGTTTCTTTCTCTATACTTATCTACTTATACACCACCATCGTTAGCCACCTCCAATCATCGTCGGTAACCCGACCCACCATCTCATCCTCTTTCTATGTCGATGACTCTTCTGTAATTCTTCGTTCCTAGTTTGCATTTAAATTATAATTTATTCATTTTTGTAGAGCAACGCGACGAGTTGGAAGCCTCGAACTCGTTGAGTAGAGATCAAAAGAGATGTGAGATTTTAAGTAACCTACTCGATGAGTAGGGCTGTCAGGATGAAACCCTAATTTCGGGGTTTTGCACCATATTTAAGCATGTGAATCCCTACTTGTTGACCTCATTTCCAGCCTCCAAAAACTAAACCCTAGATTCAGAAACCCTAATGTAATTGTGAGCTTGTGAGCCATATATGAGTGAAACTATGTGTTTTGAAGCTTATGAAGGAAGGAGAAGCTTGGGGATTCAAGAAGAAGATTATAGATCCAGAGACTTCATTTCTTCCTTATCATTTTCTGGTAAGCAAGTCTTAAAGTTGCTTAGTAGCTTCTTAGGTCTCTTTATCATCATCTTATTGGGGTTTTGGTCCAAGAAGCTTAACCTTTGGGATCTGGACGTCCCAAGTGAGTGAACCATCAGATCTGGAATCATGGAGGGATTTCATGGCTTAAAAGTGCAAACTTTATGACCATTGAAGCCCCATGCAAGCCATATGATGTCATTTTGGCCTTTTAAGCTCCTAAAGGCCATGCATGGAGTGAATGGGGGAAGCTTTATGTCTTCATGTAGTGTTTATAGTCTAGATCTTTGTTTCTATGCTTTAGTTTGGAGTGTGGATGGCTTGTGGACCAAGATCTAGGTCCTAAAGAGTTAGGGTTTAAGCTAAACCCATTAAGTAAAGGTACTAACGGGTAAAGTTGGAGACTTTACCCTTAAAAGGACATTTTCAGTGTATATGAAAAATATGACGTTTAGATCTGAAGAGTATGGGCTTAATCCATTAAGATGGCCCAAACAGACTGAGGAACTCGTCGAGTCCATAGAGGAATTATGCTCCGTTTTTTACGTTCTTTATATCCATACGTAGGTGAAATTATGCTTTCATTTTGACTCCGTCGACTAATTTTAACTTTATTTTTTAAAGTTATATTTTAACAGGCCGGGACAGGAAAAGTTCGTTAAATAATTCATAACTTCTTCATCCGACGTCCGTTTTCGTCTATCTTTTTACCGTTGAACTACAATTGACAAAATCTTCGATTCTCATTTAGGTTGTATCAGCTAAAAAATTTTTGATCTATAATTCGAATTTCGACCTGAATACTACTATACCAATTCTTAGAAAAATCATAACTTCCTCATACGAAGTTAGTACGTTCTTTTTATGAAAGTTCTTGGTTTAACGAATACTACGACTTTTGTTTATATCACGAAGGTTAAAAAATAGTTTATCGTAAACTCACTTTTTACGTCATATGACACCGTGTCGGTTCTGTCGCGAAACTTCAATAAGTCATAACTTGTTCTTTACAAAACGGATTTCAGTGAGGTTTTCGCCTAAATGTTTCTAACAAGATAATTTACAACTTTCAATAGCATTAGTTTTACTTATTTCCAACTTAAATTTTATATTTTTGTTAATTTCAATATTTGACTTTTTGATCGGAATCTCATAAGACTTCTCATCACTTCCAATACTTTCCGAATTATTCTAAACATAGTTTTACTTCGAATATCATAAAACTATCTTGTTAGAACTCAATGCTCAAAACCATATAATATTTAATATTATTCATTTTTTAAACTAACAAAACACGATAATTGAACATGTATGTTACAGTTACTTTGTTATCCAATGGTTAAAACGACCGTTTTATGTCAGGTTTGACAGTTGGTGACAGTTTTAGGACACTCATCGATTATATTATTATCTAGTAGTTAATACTCGGGTTCTGTGTTAGTTACGAAACTATCTTGTGACAGTTTTTTGACATGAGACATATTTAAGCAAGTTTTGGTCAATTTTCTGGTGCGGACGACGAAAGACATATCTTCTCATTTTTATTTCTTGCTCTCAAAGTTCTATGTATTATCTAATTGAGAATTTGAGATTACCACCTAAATACTTCGATTTGAAAGTATACAACACAATTCTTAAAATTTCCAAGTGCTTTTAATCCCAAATTTCTTACACGCTTGTATGTATAGCAAAGGGTCTAATACATGTGGAGAAAATAATTAATCACAAAAATTAAAATCAATTTCATGTCATGAAAGAAGTTTTATAACCATTTTATATATGGAGCAATAGTGTAAATAACATAGATCTTAACACTTCATACTTTATGGATCCACATTAGAATTTGATGACCAAATTATGCCAAAAATGATAATTCACGTGACAAAAGTAACAATAAACATCATTATAAGCATTTTTTAAAATCTTTCCATCTTTTCTTACACAACACCACAAATGAGTGCCATATTAAATAACATATGTTTTTGGTATAATTTTGAATCAAATAACCTACACACATTTATTTGTATATGTTTTAATCAAACATTATTAAAAATAAAAATAGTTCTATATATGAAAAAAAATGCGATGGTCTATTTGTTCACACTTCACACCCTCCGTACTCGTGATAAGTTAGAAAAATCCTAACATTCCGAAATTCTGAAAGAAACCCAAATCTCGAAGTTTAAAGCTTCAAATCCGATAATTATATACGTGGGTTTATGAGTAAATGTGTCGTCCACTCTCACATGACGCTAAAACCCCATCACCGATGCAAGGTGGTCGCCCATTCTAAAGACCAACTGTCGCCGTTTCCCTTGTTTCCAAGAACCCTTCCTCCTCCCAATATGCACCACACGTCCTTCGATATCCATGCACAAGATCTCCTGTATACATGTAAATCACAGCTTTATTTTTCACTTGCTACTCTATGTATATATACTACCTATTTCCATATTGTTATATTAATATTTTGCTAGAATATGTTCTCTTCTTCTTTAACATTATGATCATCGTCTTGTTACTGCTGCTCCTGCCATTTTCAGTCAGCAGCCATGGCTGCCCACCTGAAAAATGTGGCAGTTTTGACTCCATACCCTACCCGTTTCATCTACACAACACTTCTGATTGTGGGGAGAATTTACTTTCAGATGCCTTCCATCTTTCCTGCTCTAATTCAACCTCCTTGTTCCTCACCATTGGATCATACAGATATCAGGTTCTTCATTTCTTTCCTGATGGTGGTGGCATACTAGTGGATTTTCCTAACGATACCTTTAGTTATTCTTCTTTGTGTCGAAGGTATTATGATCTTAGATCGTTTGGGTTTCAGACGAATGATTACTTTGGTATATCGAGTGATAACGTGGTTGGTTTGTATGGGTGTGGGGATTCTTCGTTGTGTAGGAGTGATTGTGGTGGATGCCATGATGAAAACACGACCACTACCTTCGCTAGTAGTGGATGTTGTTACCTTCTTTCTGATGAACGTGGTGGTGTTTGGCGTGTGGGTGATGGTTTCTCTGTGTTTTTGGAGTTGGGATGCAAGGGGTTTGCTTGTTGGATTGGTTCGAGTTCAAAAAATGATGTTGTAAAACATGGCATTAAGTTAGAATGGGCGATTCCAAGCAATTTGATACATGGAGTTTGTGATGTTAATGCTCGAATTGTGAATGTGAGCTCTGTTAATTTGGGTATGAGGTGCAAATGCTTTGATGGATTTGTAGGTGATGGATATGCTAAGGGAATGGGTTGCTTGAAAGGTGAGTTTAATTTGGTGTTGTTTCTTCAAGTTCTTTTTCTATTACTATACTGAGTTTTTGGCCTAGAACATCGCCTATATTGAGCCCCCTCCTCCATATCCTCGTAAAGTGGGGAAGTCTTGGTCAACGTTTGAACCAGGAAGTGAAAAAATGTAAATTTGAATCATTTACTTTCTCTATCAATCGTTATGTGTGCATTAAATAAAAAAGAAAACATTCATATAGGAAAACTTCATTTCTCTCACTTTCACTATTAAATTGCTAATTTGTATTCTTTTGCATACATAGCTTTACCAATTAAGTGTTGTTTATATTAAGTCTATTACATCAAAAAAAGAAACAAAATGATAGATTATTTGCTATTAACTTATCCTAATCTTTTCGTCTTCAATATATATATATAGCTTGCCTTAAGGATGGCCAGGAAGCATATGGCAAGGCTTGTTACGCAAAGCGACATGATCGGAGTAAACTCATGCTTGTGGCTGGTATATACATCAAACCTACTATAAGTCAATGAAATTTACAAATTGATCATACATTCACGCTAGGGTTTTGTTTGAAGTCTCACATGGATTAGACAGTCTTATTGTGTAGTCTTTCCTTTTTCTCAAACGTTTCTTTTAGGAAAAAAAAATCAATATATTTTACATGGTATCAAAATCAGTGATAGGGTCCACATTAGCGATATACATCTTTATTGATACTGGGAGCCTCACATCTTTCTTTAAACTCTTTTAAACCGATATACATCTTTATTGATATTGGGAGCCTCACATCTTTCTTTAAACTCTTTTAAACCTAAAATCTTAGACTCCACGTATCTAACAGATTTATTTTACATACAGGGATTCTTGCATTATGCCTCTCAATCGCCACATTGGGCGCACTCTTTTGCTTGTTGAAAAGACAAACAATAACAAAGTCAGGAAACCTTGATCTCGATCAAATACGAAGCCAAAGCAGTGTTTCATTTCACAAAGGGCGTAGAACTCGTTTGTTCACTCATAGCGAGCTAGAAGAAGCTACCAAAGGATTCTCAGATGATCAAAAACTCGTCAACATGGGGGAACGAGGTACAATCTACGCAGGCATCCTTACAGATGGACTCGAGGTAGCAGTCCACAAAGTACATTGCACAACCGAAACGGATCTCATTCAAGTTCTATCACGTGTCAAGATTTTCTCAGAAGTTTCCCACATGAACATGGCGCGTATCCTCGGATGCTCCATTGACTCCGGCTACACCCCACTTGTGGTATACGAGTATCCAGGAAACAAAACACTCGAACAACATCTATGTCAAGGAGGAGTAGATGGAAACCTAGGTCTTGATTGGCATACTAGATTAACAATTGCAGCTCAACTATCGAGTGTGCTCGCATATCTCCAATCTGAAGTCTTCCCTCCTGTGTTCCACCATGGTCTTCAATCCGGTTGTGTTCTATTAGACCATGACCTCTCTGTAAAACTAGTAGGGTTTGAGTTATTCAATTGTGGATCAAACGGGAGTACTCCTTTTTCTAGCAAAAACGATGTTTATGGACTCGGTGTTGTGCTTCTTGAGATCATGGTGGGTAGCAAGTCGGTGGAGTTAGCGGTTGGGAAGATCAGAAATGGGAAGGTGGAGGAGGTGGTGGATCCACGGTTGTACTACCATGAACAACCGGTGTATAGAAAAGAGCAGATGAGTATCATGGCGGATGTTGCAACGAGGTGTTTGTTGTTTGGTGGAGATGGGAGGTTGGGGATGAATGATGTTGCAAGAGAGCTTGTGCATGTGACAAAAGAGAGTATTGATAATATTGGAAGTAGAAGGATTCCAGCTGGACTTGAAGAAACTTTTTCTAATTCTAGTCTTCTACAAATGATATCATTGTCTCCTGATTCCATTTATGTGCCATAATTGTAATAAGAACGAAAGACATTACTGTATTTTTAACTTTCTATAGGTTAATTTTTATGTTTTAGTGTATATAGTATAAGTTGTTTTCTAACAAATCCAAACAACAACCATAAACATATATAAAAATGTTGAATCATGGTTTCACCTTCCACAAAATTGGGATACCAAAATTACAGATCTGAAGGTTTACTTATTGAATCTTATCTCCTACAAAATTCTCAGCCACTTCTGCCACCGCAGCTGCCGCCTTATCCAACCCCATCTTCTGCAATTCCTTCATGAATCCATCAACCTCTGCTCCATTGATTTTGTAAGGACTGTGCATAATCCCTGGAAATGAACGATTTTCAACTTCTTGCTTATATTCCGATAGAGCTTTGGTAATCACTTCTCCTACAAGAGCGAACTGCTTACAGAACTTTGGAGTAACCTGCAACAATGGCGTATAACAGTGGACCAGTCATTTAGTAAGATATAATGGAGTGAATTGTCTAAAATACCCTTAAAAACGATAAAGAAATAGAACCTTAGCATGATGTGGATGTTGCATCATTCCCAATAGGTCGTGGTAGACGAGAACCTGTCCACTGCAAAAAGGGCCTGCCCCTATGCCAATTGTGGGTATTTTAAGAACAGCAGTGGCGGCAGCAGCCACCGGAGCAGGAACACATTCAAGAACGACGGAGAAACAGCCGGCGTCCTGTAATGCTAGCGCTGTCTCTACAACCTGTAAGTATTCAAGAACATCAGAAAGTGGTGAGGTTTGACTTTTGAAGCCAAAGATGGAGTTTTTGGGATTCAAAACTGATATGGATTCTTTGAAATTTCTTGAGAAAACGTATAGCTCGATGTATCTACCAAATGCAGAAAAAATGGGTTGGAATTTGAGAGAAAACCGTATCAGTTTCGAAATTTGGAAACTATATGTTTGACCTGAAAAGTCAAACCTTGACTGCGCTGAGAACATTCTTCCCTTGAGGTCTAAATCCACCAAGAACACTAATGGCTTGAGGGGTAAGCCCTACATGCCCCATAACAGCAATCCCAGCTTCAACGATGTGTTTTGCAGCAGAAATTCTCGATGGTGCACCCCCTTCCAACTTGATTGCATCCATTCCTCCTTCTTTCAATACCCTCACTGCTGTATCAACAGCCTATTCATAAACAAAATTGCAATTGTATACAGGTAAACAATAATCGATTGTTATGATCAAACCAAGGATTCGAAAATCGAAAAGGGTACCTGTTGGGAGCTGGATTCATAGGTGCCGAAAGCAAGATCCCCCACAAGTAATGGCCGTTTAGCTCCTCTAGCAACAGATCGACAATGCACTAACATCTCCTCTAATGTGATCGGCAACGTTGTGTCGTAGCCGTGAACCACCATAGACGCAGAGTCTCCGACGAGTGCGATGTCAATTCCGGCGGTATCTAAATGGACTGCCGACGGGTAATCATAAGCCGTCACCATCGTTATCCCCTCCCCTTTCCTGTGCTTTGCGCGTAGAGTTGTCAGGGTGACTCTTTTGTCAGGGTTTTGAGGTTTTGGGCCTCCGTAGACGGTGTCTTCCGGGATGTTGCTCATATGCCTTGCATAGGTGGAGATTTTGAAATTGTGTTTTGTGCTGGTGAGGCATGCTTTTGATAATCTATTCAAGAGTGCAGCCATGGTTGATTGAAGAAATTAAAGAAAAAGTATAGTTTCTAATCAGTTTTGTTGAATATCGGAATGGATTCGTGGGTGTGATTGCAGATATGAAATTGGAGGTTACAGTCGAGGGATCACACACATGTAACCAGGGATTGGGAGTGTGGGTGGCCGAATGGTAGACGACTGCAGAGTGATAAAGCTGTTATAAGGCGGCGCCATTCTTCGACAACGTGAAATTAATGTAATTACAATTAGGTGCGGAGCACCTGTAGAAGCTTAGGAAATATTTTCTGAAAAATAATTAAAGTGTATAATCATTTTTATATTTATATATTAACAAATATATAATAATTAATTTGAAAGGCAAGTGATAAAAATATAAAAAAACTGAAAGTGTCTCTCATTCTCTCCACATGTTGGGTTATTTGAAATGCTTGAAATGTGTTTGGTATATAAAAATGAAAGACAATATGATATATTATCACATTTATAATGCATTAAATTTATTAGAGTTTAATGAATTGATATATCATCATTTTATTTACTATACAACTCTTTATTAATTTTTCTACAATGCATTGAACTCATTAAAGTTCAATGAAATATATATTTAATAGTTAAAAAGTTTTATTTTTCCTATTGAATAGTTCAATGGTCATTAAACTTCATATTCATTGAATGTCAACATGACATCCCACAATGGTAGAGTTTAATCTATTGAATATCAATTAGGCATGTCACCTCATTCAACTCTCCCATTGAACTATACATTGTGAATGCTCTTAGTGTCAACATGTTTAATTGGATCAAAAATAGGATTAAGTCATGTAATCTTGATTGGTATATGTGGTGTATGTCTCTTATGTTGTGTTTCTCTTGTAATCAGGCTTGAGTTGCTCGCTTAAGTCTTTTTTTTTTCTCTTTATGCTAATAATATTTGATCGTCGTTTAAAAAAATTAATTTGAAGAAAAAATAGAATAAATTTCGAAAAATAACTTATTAGAGTAATGAATTTCAACTTTTTTGGCAAGTTGTGTTATTTTTTTGAATTTTGTATAAAAAATATTTTTTACAACCGATTATAACATTACGTTATCCGTAAACAAAGTTCTAAATAACGTAAGACGTGATTTAACGGAAATGTCAAGCCTCAAGCTTTTCCGAGCCTTAGCAAGCCAAAGCAAGCCAAGTCATTTATAAAACGTGACTTAAAACGGTAATTTTGTATATAATCAATATTTTTATTTGTATTTTCAATTATTATTCTATTTTATACACATATATGGGTTAAGACACGTTTTGGTAAAACTTGACAGCAGGTACAAACCTTAGAGTCATGACGAGCTTTTTAGAACCTTATCCGTAGTTAACAAATTAACAAGCATTAAGTCATTGACAATCATCAAGCAACTAGGTGTGAAACTTGTGTGCTACATGGATTGATTAAAAAATTAAATATAAATGTGTAAACAATGATCATTTTTTTAAAGTAAAATTTTAAAATAAATACAAATGAAATAATTAATAAATAAGTAATTCAATCTATCCGGTCGACAAAAGTAATTTATATTCAAAAGTCATTAATTGATTATAATGAACTTTATACCCAACACAATGCCAATAAAAGTCACAAGATTTGTGCAATTAAAACTCAAAGGAACTCACGAACACTTGTTGAAGCAACTTACTATGAATTCAAATCATCATGCTAACGCTAATAGTACAACAACCTAACCCTAATAGAATATTTAAACATTAATAAGGCCGACAACAAAAGAACCACCAAGACCCGTGAATTTTTCATAATTCACCAACACCTATCCATGAGCTATAAACATAGCTAAAAGCCTTCGAATATATATATATATATATATATATATATATATATATATATATATATATATATATATATATATATATATATATATCAAGATTTTTCAATAATTTCAAAAACTATCTACATTAATTAATATATTAATAGAATTAATTAATATGAGATGTCATTTAATATGTGACATTTGAATAAAAAGCAAAAATACACAAAAATAACAAGTGAAAAAAATAATTTTAAAATTTATAGAAAATGATATCGGTCAAATTCAATGAAAAGTTGACATTTGATAAAATGATCTTCTACTCTAATAAATAAAGATTTTCTTTGTCACATGTCATATTCTTATATATTTTTTTCACATGTCATTTTGTTTTTATTTTAAATTAATTTTTTTCAAATGACATTTATTGTTTTTTTCGATTTTATTAAATCTCATATAATATTGATATTTAATAATTTTAATAAATGTCATAATAAATGGATATCAGCTTCATTAATATGAACTTTCCTTCTAATATAAAATTGCTAAATTAGTTTGATGACATAATTACTCCAAGTTACTGTTGGATTAGGAATCTAAGCTCATAACTATAATTGATATATACTTAAATTGATAGTAATATAGTCCTTTTGGATTGCCCTCAAAACTAGCAACTGAACATGATGACTGTTAGAGAAATATGTTGATTTATTATTTGATTAATAAATAGAAACTAATTTTTTTTTAATATATTAAGATAATAATGTATTAATTAGAAATAGTAATATTTAATTAGAAATTAATTGAAATTAATTGGGATTAAAATATTTAATTAAAAGTGTAGGGTCTAAAGTGCAATTGTTTAATAGTTGAACACAACTAGGGAAGGAATGGACGGTTTTTGTAAGATATTATAGGGTTTCTAGAATATCTAATGTGGATAAATATAGAGTTTGATAATTACCAAATTTGAAATATTATTATTATATTCAGATATTGGTTATCCAGGGCATCATTGTTGCAATATAAAAGGACCTTTACCCCTTGGGATTTCGGCCACTCATTCCTTTGAAGAGATAGCCGAATTCTAAGCTCCCATCTCATATCTCTCCATTCTTATTCTCTTGCTAATGTTGGGTGTGAACCACTAGAGGCACGACATTTGTGGTGCTTGCTCTTAAGGCTTCAACAACACAAGGATCTTTGCTAATGTTGGGTGATTATGGTACTTATCGGTGATTGTGAGGCAGTCGTGATGCGTTTGGAGGCTGTTATTGGCTCATAGACAGAAAAGAGGTGAAATTAGGGATTCCCGACAACATTATATAGGTGATCACCGCTGGTATTTGTCTTGCGATACGCAGACGAGGGAGTGAGTGGTAGAGGTAGGAGAGGGGGAACTAAAGATCATATGAGAGGGGAATAAGGGATTGGAGATGAAGGGAATTGGAGAGGGGGACGCACGATCAAGAGGGTTATACTAGAGTGAGAACGAAGAAAAAAAAAGAATCGTTTTTTTATTAGCCCCAAAAATGCACGGTTTGGCTAAGGTCATGCGTTTTCAACAATAGACCGTGAGTTTTTCCGAAAACCATAAAAGTTGCGACCGGACGCACATGGTTAATTTAGACCATGCTTTTTATGTTTCACCCATGCGTTTTCAAGTTAGGCTCGTGCGTAATTTTTTTTTCATCCAAACGTTGTGTCACCTACGTACGAGGTGTATCAAGGACATGCGAACTGATGCTGGACCGTGTGTTTTTGAATGTAGCCCATGCAAATTTTTTTCTTTAAAATGTCGACAACCTTGCATGGACTAAAATTAGGCTATGTGTTTTCAGTCCTAGCCCATGCGATTTTGTACATGCATGTGCATTTTTCTTTTGTTACCCTCACAATTTTTTTTAAACACGACTCTCTCTCAATCTTTGAGATATGAAAATTGTTTTGCACTGAACCCTCAAAAAGACTAAAAAACATTGCAACACAAATAAAATCAAGTAAAAGAAAGAAAACAAAAAGAAATACTCCTAAGTTGCCTCTTAGTTAGCTGCCCTTGTTTCAAGTCTTTGGCTCGACTTTGCCCTTTAGATTAAGCTAGATGTAGTCCTGATGTTCCAATATATCAACTTCCGTGTCCTTCTCTTGGAAACCTTCATAAAAGACCTTTAACCTGTGACCATTAACTTTAAATACTTTTCCCATTTTGTTACTTTTAATCTCAACTACACCATGATCAAATACATTAGTGACAATGAATAGTCCCACCCACCGGGACCGTAACTTATCGGAAAACCATTTAAGACAAGAGTCATGGAGTAATACCTTTTGACCTATTTCAAAGATCTTAAGGGAAAGGTACTTGTCATGAAATGCTTTGGTCTTGTTCTTGTATATGTATGATTTCTGTAACATTCATAAAATTTTGAAAATTTTAAAACTCTTACATAAATCCAAAAACCATCATTGTTTACAAATTGTTTTCAAAATTAGTTCAACATCAGAGAAATCCCAAAATCATGAAATAAAAACATAAGGAAGTGCACGATCGCGCCTTCGCCTTCCCGCGATCCTCAGAAGTACCTGAAACATAATCCAAAAATGTAAGCCCAAAGCCTAGTGAGTTTCCCCCAAGATAACACAATACAAAAACCAGAATAATATCACAAACATCATGCATTCAGAGCCTTCAGTCTGACTGGAATACCCCACCAGCCTACAGTCTATCTGGTATGCTCACAGAACCTACAACATGATTGGTATGCCACCTCGGGAGTTTAGCTAATCTAGGACGTTCTTCAGGCCTTCGGCCTGACTGGTACTCCCCATTGGCCTTCAGTCTATCCAGGATGTCATGGGTCTATTGACCTTCAGCACAAAGCAGGTCCGCCTCAACCCAACTACACAAAACATGTCGACATAAACATAACAATTAAACACATAACCAGTCAGTAGATAAACAGGCAGATCTTACAGATCGCTAAGCATAGCATCATCCTAATACCAAGATACAGATCTAATAGATCACTATAATACTCAATCATGTAATAATCAAGATAACAATCTAAAAGGGTCGCCTTGGTGCCCTTGACCCAACAAGTACAATGAGGAACACTCACCTCACAAGAAGTGTTGAACTGGTATAATCCAACTCCAAAACTCAACTCTAAACTCAAATACCTACAAGCACCATGTGACCAACACCATCAAAACCTCGAAATACACAAAATGCCCTCAAGAGTTGGTGGTTGTCGAGGTCAACATAATTAATAACCCAATATCATTTACACTAAAATAGTGTATAGTGATAAAGGGATCGTATCCACGGAGATTGGTTCAATTTAAATCTCTATGTAAATCTTTTTGTAAAATACTTGCAAAATAAAATTAAAAGTAAAAGGGGGGGGGATGTTTAGTTCTTTCGATTGTTTGAAAAAAATTAAAGCTAGCTAGAATAAAAATATGACAAGTAAACAAGTAAAAGATTGGATTAAATTCAAAGAAGTGGACTTGGTTGATTTTGGGGTACACCTCATGGATGATATAATTGACTTATCATAAGACTTAATGGAATAACACTTGTGAATTGGTTTAACTTGGCTATAGCAATTCATAAGCAAAAACTGCCTCAACTCTTCTTAGAAAGTAAAATGGTTAGAGGAGCTCTTAACACATTTCCTTAATTGAAGTCACAAAATCAATGAAGCATAAAATCTTGTGAAAATCAATTAGCTTTAAGTTGTAAGAACTACCAAGTCCAAAAGATAATCAAATGCTTACATTATCATTATGGAGGAAATATTTCCATGGTCTAAATGAAATGAAAACAAACATATAAACCATTTGTTGCTTACTAATTTGAAGATTCATTACTTAACCAATAAATTAGTCAACAATTACAAGTATTCATTCATCCAAGCTCATGATCAAGAATAAATAAACACAACAAGATGTTTAACTAGAAAACATTCCCATAAACTTCAAGCACAATGTAATAATAAGTCTTCAAAGCAAATAATCATCCATGGGTTAAACCCTAATCAACCAAATGAAAGTTTAGCCAAGCATGGCCAAGGTAAAAGAAAAACAATAGAGTTTAGTGATACCAAACATTGTCTTAGATGCAAGATGAAAGGAAATTACACTAATCTTCCAAATATTCTTCAATTCTTCCAAAGCTTCTTAGAGAGAATATGGAGTATGTTCTTCAAGTCTCTCTTCTCAAAAATGGCTCCAATCTCCAGCTAAAGGGACCTCATTTCCGGATTCAAAAAGGTGCCAAAAGTCACCCACCAAACTTCCACAAATAGAGTCAACAAGTCAAACCCAAAATCAGCTCAGAACAATTTACGCGAACCGCGTATGAGTCCACGCAGACCGCATGGGTCACGTTGAATGTGAGACTTGGGCCATTAATCATGTATTCTAGCCCAATCTTCAATTCTTCAACTTCAGCCCACAATCATGACTTTTTAGAGCCCATTTGTGCTATTCCAAAGCCTTCTAATGATTAACCCGATACTCCTTAAATTTTCTTGTAGCTCGATTCCACGTCGCCTCATCATCATCCTTGCTCACAAATTAAATCAAAATTGATTTCTTCTTTTACGCAAGCACCAAGCCCAATCGCACCACTTCAACTCCACAAGAAAATCACATGCCTCCATAAGTCTCGCATCCTTTTAAGCCTCCAATAACAAATAGTCTTCGGTAAATCCTGCAATTAAGCTCAAAAGACTAGAAAGCACCCGGTAAAGGGAAAAAATGACAGAAAGAGAAAATATGCATGCAGATTGACTAAAATGAGATGATTTTGACTAAAAATAAACTATGAAAAGAAGTAATAAAAACGAAACTATGAAATCACCCCAAGCTTGAACCTTACTTGTCCTCAAGTAAGACAAGACTAAAATGAACTTGGGACGAACTACCCTAAAAATAAAAAGAATGGATAGAACCATGGAACATGTTCAACGTTAGTCAACATGGTTAGAATTGATCTCGTTGCTATCTCACAACTTTTTCATCGGATGACAGTGGGACCATAAACCATAGCCAGAACAACTCCAATAACTAGATGCACCATACTTGAAGGTAATGTATTAACAATCAAAAATTTTAACAAGAAAACACTTTGACTCAAAATTTGGTTCCCAAAAGTGTGTGAGTGGAACCGAAAGGGTAGTATTATAATCCGAATGGTCTAAGTGTGAAAATGACCATGTGTGGAGCATAAAGATGTAATGTATGCTCCTTTTTAAGCTTGTGATTTTTTTTTCAAAAATGATGAAAATGTCCAAATATGGACTAAAAGACTCTAAAATCCTAAGAAAATCGCAAAAAGATATGGTGATGTAAAGAGACCGGATATGGATTCTACTCGGGGACAAGCACCAGTGATTCATCCTAACGGTTCAAACATGATCAAGTGTGATCCTCTCGGCGGTAGTGACCGCAAGGCTAAGACATCCATTGCTATAGTGTGACATCCCCAAAATCTCGGCCAGAAAAGAACGATTTTCATTTATGTTTTTAAAATAATTTCAGAGTAAATCCTTTTGATTTGAAAGAGTTGCGGAATTTGTTCCCCAAAACAAAACGTGATAAAATAATATTTACCAAAACATTTCATAAAAGAAATGTATTTTCATTATATAATCAAAACTCGGGATGTCATGTTCCAATACAGACCATAAAGCATAAACGATAACATTACAAGTCATTCAACAAATATATACATATACAGACTTGTAAACAAAACAACTTGATGATTCATCCATCTTATGCCCTTGCGCCACTTCCTGTAATACAAATAAAACTGAGTGGGTCAGGCTTGGGAGCCTGGTGAGCATATTGGGTTTTTAACCCACAATAAATAATTATATTTAATTCCACCAATCAACAATAACCCAATTACCCATTCCCGTTATTCTCACTTTACGTCCCTAAAACAACTAACACAAGGGACCTAGTCTTAGAATATTTCATCGGGGCGACAACACATGCATTCGGGGGTTTCCCGGCAATATATGTCAAATAAGGCAACCATGAGGGGGATGGAGTACAACGAATGAACACCCAATTTCATTAACACCTACAGGTGGTGAACCTGCTAGCGTTCCACAGGACTGTCTAGAAAAGTCTGTGGTCATCATCTAAACTCCGCTAGATGACTGCATCAAAAACAACATTGAGGCCTCTCATCTGTTTATCACACAACTATCTACCCATGTTCTACCCAACATATTAGTAGATAAAAATATATATTTTTATACATAGTTTAAAACCTGTATAACATTCTCATTCAATACATATTCCAAACAACAGATGAGACACATACACATAACACGTATTTCATAGAGAATAAATCATATCTATGAGATAGAAGAAAGTGAATATACATTCACGCATATAACAACAAAATATACACATAACACGTATTTCGTATAAAATACTTCATAATTATGCGTTAGAAGAAAGTAACCACACACTCACTTGATCAGAAGATGATCGGATAGCACTACGACTTGTAGAAGTAGTATTCTTCAGTAGATCTGGAAGATCTTCACAAAAACCGGACTCCTCGCGGGCAGAGCTTCGGCTCGGGAATTGCACTTCTCGGGATCTTTGGGACTTCGGGACTTGCTTCGGGGCTCGGGAATGATACTGGGGCTTCGAGATAATTCTTGCACGAAAAACGATGCAAAAACGCAAGAAAAAGGGAAGAAATGAGCAATGAACTCGGTTGCCCTCGACCTCCTTTTATAGGGGCCGGAACTTCGAATTACGTTGGGCGTAATATGGAATTACATTGGGTGTAATGAGGATAGGGTCGCTGACTCCCCCCATGCATAATATCGGTTAATATATATTTAAATTAAATATCGAAAATATTTAATAAACTTCAAAAATTCATATCTTCCTCATACGAACTCCGTTTTCGACGTTCTTTATATCCATGCGTAGGTGAGACTACGATCTACAACTTTCGTTTAGACTCTGTTGGCTAATTTTGATTTTATTTTTATTATTTATTTTTAGTAGGCCGGGACAGGAAAACTTCGTTATAAATTCATAACTTCTTCATCCGACGTCCGTTTACGCCTATCTTTTTATCGTTTTACTACTATTAACGAGACCTTCGATTCTCATTTAGATTGTTTCGGCTAAAAACCGCTCGATCTTAAATCGAGTATTCGGGCTGCATGCTGCTAAGTCGAAACTTCGAAAAATCATAACTTCCTCATACGAAGTCAGATTTTGGCGTTCTTTTTATGAACACTATTGGTTTAACAAAATATACGAATTTCGTTTAGATCACTAAGGCTAAATATCGCTCTAACGTAAATTTCACTTTTTACGTCATTCAACGTTGCCGATTCTGTCGCGAAACTTCGACAGGTCATAACTTCTTCGTTATAAATCGGATTTCGACATTCTTTATATCTTCGGAATCCTTGTTTCGACCACTACATATTTATGCAAAGATATTGGGATTATCACACACTTCAAATTTGACGCTTATTTTATTCTTAATTCATTAAATTATAATAATTAAGAAAATAAACACATAATTCACATAATTCAGATAAGAGTCAGATATTTCATCATTAATACTTCAAAAAGAGTTACAAGGGTTAACCTAGACTATTATATCAATCATAATGCCTAGCTTGGAAACGCGAGCGTTACAATTCTCTCCCCCTTAGGATGATTCCGTCCCCGGAATCACACATCAACAAACAAATGAGGATAGCGACTCAACATGTCACTCTCCGTTTCCCAGGTGAGATTTGACCCATTCGTATGTTTCCAAAGGACAAGCACTAATTCGACCATCTTGCATCGAAGTTTCTTAGTCTTTCGGTCAACAATTGCCTTTGGTTTTTCAATTAACCTCTTGTTTCATCAATTCTCAATTCAGAAATTGGAAGTATATTCGGAACTTCTCCCGTGAACTTCCTCAAATAACACACATGAAAAGTGTTATGAATACCATTTAGTTCTTCTGGTAATTCGAGCTTGTAAGCTTGGTTCCCAACCCTCTGAAGAACTTTAAACGGTCCAATAAACCTTGGACTCAACTTTCCCCTTTTTCCAAATCTTATAAGTCCCTTCCACGGCGAGACTTTAAGTAAAACCGAATCTCCAACTTCAAAAGTCATCGGCCTTCGCTTCTTGTCAACATAGCTCTTTTGACGATCTTGAGCTGCTAACATTCTTTCCTTGATCACTTTCAACTTCTCAGCGGTTTGATGGACCATCTCGGGACCCATAAACTGCTTTTCCCCAGCCTCAAGCCAACAAGACGGCGTACGACACTTCTGTCCGTACAAAGCTTGATAACGTGTCATCTTTATGCTCGAGTGGAAACTATTATTGTAGGAAAATTCTACCAAAGGTAAATGTTCAACCCAATTACCTAGGAATTCTAGGGTACATGCTCTCAGCATATCTTCAAGTGTTTGTATTGCTCTTTCACTCTGACCATCAGTCTACGGATGGTAAGTTGTACTTAAACACAACTTAATACCCATTTCCCCTTGTAGACTTTTCCAAAACCTTGAGGTGAAACGGCTATCACGATCCGATACAATTGTTAACGGAACACTGTGAAGCCTCACAATTTCCTTCACATAAGAATTTGCGAGCTTATCCATAGAACATTTCACATTGGCTGCTATGAAATGCGCACTCTTAGTGAATCGATCAACGACCACCCAAATCATGTCGTGACCACTTTTTTGTTCTGGGTAGTTTAGTGAAAAAATTCATAGCAATGTCTTCCTATTTACCCATAGGCACAGGTAAAGGTTCTAAACTCACATATGGGTTCTGATGTTGTGTCTTGACTCTCGCACATGTCACACACCCGGCCACATACTTCGCAACATCGAGCTTCATCGTCGGCCACCAGTAGTAGGGTTTTAGGTCCCTATACATTTTAGTGCTACCAGGATGAATCGAGTACATGGTTTTGTGAGCTTCTTCCATCAGGAGATCTCTAATTCCTCCTGACTTAGGTACCCAAATACGATCTTGGAATACCTTCAGTCCATGACTGTTTGTACTAAACACCAACGTTTTGCCCAAACGTTCCTCTTTTCGGTCATTTTTCTCAGAAGCTTCCTCTTGAGCTTTCTTTATACTCTCCACAATTGTTGAGACAGCTTCTATTCTCAACGCTCTTGGCCTCTTCCTTTCAAGATTGACTTTCCGACTGAGAGCATCAACAACAACATTAGCTTTACCGGGATGGTAAAGTATCTCACAGTCGTAGTCCTTGAGTAACTCTAGCCAACGCCGTTGCCTCATAAAGAGAGGTAATGCCTCCATATTTTCAGAGCGAAAACTACCGCTGCCAACTCCAAATCATGAGTCGGGTAATTCTTTTCATGCTCCTTCATCTGTCGAGGTGCATATGCTATCACCTTTTCTCTTTGGGTCAAAACACAACCCAATCCAACCCCAGACGCATCGCTATAGACAGCGAAGTCTTCAACTCTATCAGATACAGAAAGTATCGGTGCCTCGCATAGCTTCTTCTTTAGCTTCTCGAATGCTTCTTTATGCTTATCATTCCAAGCATAAGTAGCTCATTTGTGGGTCAAAGCTGTTAATGGAGTAGCAATCGAAGAAAAGCCTTGGATAAACCTTCGGTAATATTCGGCTAATCCTAAAAAGCTTCGGATCTTCGTGGGACTTTTCGGTTGTTCCCACTTCATTACAGCTTCAATCTTTGCTGGATCAACCATTATCCCTTCTTGGTTGACCACGTGACCCAAGAATTGGACTTCACGAATCCAAAAATCACATTTGGAGAACTTCGCATACAACTTCTCCTTCTTCAAAACTTCTAACACTTCTCGCAAGTGTCTGCCATGCTCCTCTTGGCTTTTTGAGTAAATCAGATTGTCATCTATGAACACTATCACGGATTTATCAAGGAACGGATTACAAACCCTATTCATTAAATCCATGAATGTTGTTGGAGCATTGGTTAGTCCAAACGACATAACCAAGAACTCGTAGTGTCCATATCTAGTTTTGAATGCAGTCTTCTCGATATCCTGCTCTCTCACTTTTAGCTGATGATATCCTGACCTTAGATCGATCTTCGAGAAATAGCTCGAACCTTGCAATTGATCAAACAGGTCATCAATCCTTGGCAACGGGTATCTATTCTTTATTGTTGCCTTGTTCATCTCTCTGTAATCGATGCACATTCTCATACTTCCATCTTTCTTCTTCACGAATAACATCGGAGCTCCCCAGTGTGATGAACTAGGTCTAATGAAACCTTTGTCCAATAACTCCTGAAGTTGCATCATTAGCTCCTTCATCTTCGTCGGTGCTAATCGATAAGGTGCTTTTGCTATTGGCGTGGTTGCTGGTAACAAGTCTATTCTAAACTCCACTTGTCTATCAGGTGGTAATCCAGGAAGATCTTCGGGAAATACTTCCAGATAATCACACACCACTGGAATGCTTTACATCACCTTATTTTCCTTCTTAGCATCAATCACGAATGCTAAGTATGATGTACATCCCTTGGTCAAACACTTTCTGGATTTCATTAGAGAAATGATTCCAGAATTTACTCTGCGTTTGTCCCCATACACCATAAACGAATCTTTCCCAGGCGGGTTTACTTTAACTATCTTCTTCTTGCACAATATCTCGGCGTCATTGGCGCTAAGCCAATCCATTCCCAGAACGGCGTCAAAACCATTAAGTTCGATAGGTAATAATTCCTCGTGAAACTTATTCCCATTAAGGTCGATTAAGATGTTTTTCATACGATGGGTAACAGGTACAAACTTGCCACTAGCAACTTCAACCAATAAAGCATTATCTAGTCTATCAATAGGCAAAGCTAGTTTTCTACCGAACTCATGCGAAATAAAGGAGTAGTTGGCTCCAGAATCAAACAAAATTTGAGCAAGGAATTCGTTTATGAGAAAGGTACCTGAAGCGATATCAGCTTCATCTTTAGTAGCCTCAAGTGTCATTTGGAAGGCTCTCGCCTTCGGATTTGGTGGAATGTTGGGCTTAGATGCCTCCTTCTTCTTCGGATAGTCTCTCAAAATGTGCCTCTCTTCATTACAACCAAAACACATCCTTTTGTTGGACGGACACTCATTGGCAAAATGCCCAATTTTTCCACACTTGTAGCAGGTTACATCCTCATTACATTTCCCAAAGTGCTTTTTCTTACACTTATCACACCATTTCGCTTTGCCTCCTTTTCCTCCAAACTTTTTCGAATCAGACTTTGAAAATCTGCTTTTCTTATTGGAACCTGAAGTTACTTCAAACTTTCTCTTCTTGCCAACTTCAACCTTGTTGTCGGATCTTCCCTTGATCATGTCCTCACAGACTTGGCAGCCCAATATCCGCCTCTAGAGTAGGTGCCTGACGAACTGGCACTGCGTACTCCCATGAGAGTCCCTTTGCGTACCGGTCAACCTTTGTCAGCTCATCTGGAACGATGCGCAAGGCAAACTCCATCTTGTCTGTAAAGTTATTAGTGTATTCATCAACTGACATGCTGCCTTTCGTCAATGTGAGAAACTTATTCTCCAATTCCAACAGATTTTGAGCCGAGCAGAACTTGCACTTGAACTGCACCAAGAATTCTTCCCATGTCAATTGCAGTGGCTCATTAGGACTTAAAGTCTTCCCTAGAGTGTTACACCAACGAACGGATCCACCTCGGAACTGACACACTACATAGGTAGTCTGCAACTTGCCTCTACAGCCACAATACATGAAGGCTAACTCCATTTCGAAGATCCAATCCATCACTCCGATCGGGTCCTCCTTTCCAGTGAAGGTCGATGGTTTGCAAGTTAGAAAGTCCTTGTACTTGCATCCCATTCCATCATGGTTGTTTTGCCTAACTATCGGTGGGTTGGCTTGACTAACAGACCCACTGAAGTTTCCACCTTCTGAGTGCCATTCATTTAATTCGGGCTCTTCCACGTGAATTGACAGTTCTTCATGATTCTGTTGAAGCAACCGCCTAGTCTCCTCCATTTGACGATCCAACATTGTTTGAATCATTATTTGTACACCAGCCATTGTTATTGGCTCTGGTGCTGCAGCTACAACAGGTAATTGTTCAATCACTAGTGGTTGATTCCTGATTTCACAGCATTTCCAACTCTACTCCTCATTCTCACCATTTTTTATCTACACACCAAATAAGGTGAAATTAGATCCTCATTCACGATAGATATTCAAATCATCCTTATCACTCTGAAAAGTTTACATGCTAGTTCTAATATCGAAGACGTACACTTAGAATCCTACACACATAAGGTTTCTAGATCCGGTCGGCAACAGACCATAGATCCGAACAAATAATATCATATATGGCAACATATAACATTTAGCACATAAAAGCATTTTAGGCAATTTTCCTAAAATAAACTAGTGCTCGTGTCTAAAACATAACATACACACATCTCAAAATTTCACTTAGCATTTTAAGTTTAAGTCTAGAAATCCTACAAATTCCTAGTTCACTTAAACTAATGCTCCGATACCAACTGTGACGTCCCCAAAATCTCGGCCAGAAAAGACCGATTTTCATTTATGTTTTTAAAATAATTTCAGAGTAAATCCTTTTGATTTGAAAGAGTTGCGGAATTTGTTCCTAAAAACAAAACGTGATAAAATAATATTTACCAAAGCATTTCATAAAAGAAATGTATTTTCATTATATAATCAAAACTCGGGATGTCATGTTTCGATACAGACCATAAAGCATAAACGATAACATTACAAGTCATTCAACAAATATATACATATACAGACTTGTAAACAAAACAACTTGATGATTCATCCATCTTATGCCCTTGCGCCACTTCCTGTAATACAAATAAAACTGAGTGGGTCAGGCTTGGGAGCCTGGTGAGCATATAGGGTTTTCAACCCACAATAAATAATTATATTTAATTCCACCAATCAACAATAACCCAATTACCCATTCCCGTTATTCTCACTTTACGTCCCTAAAACAACTAACACAAGGGACCTAGTCTTAGAATATTTCATCGGGGCGACAACACATGCATTCGGGGGTTTCCCGGTAATATATGTCAAATAAGGCAACCATGAGGGGGATGGAGTACAACGAATGAACACCCAATTTCATTAACACCTACAGGTGGTGAACCTGCTAGCGTTCCACAGGACTGTCTAGAAAAGTCTGTGGTCATCATCTAAACTCCGCTAGATGACTGCATCAAAAACAACATTGAGGCCTCTCATCTGTTTATCACACAACTATCTACCCATGTTCTACCCAACATATTAGTAGATAAAAATATATATTTTTATACATAGTTTAAAACCTGTATAACATTCTCATTCAATACATATTCCAAACAACAGATGAGACACATACACATAACACGTATTTCATAAAGAATAAATCATATCTATGAGATAGAAGAAAGTGAATATACATTCACGCATATAACAACAAAATATACACATAACACGTATTTCATATAAAATACTTCATAATTATGCGTTAGAAGAAAGTAACCACACACTCACTTGATTAGAAGATGATCGGATAGCACTACGGCTTGTAGAAGTAGTATTCTTCGGTAGATCTGAAAGATCTTCACAAAAACCGGACTCCTCGCGGGCAGAGCTTCGGCTCGGGAATTGCACTTCTCGGGATCTTCGGGACTTCGGGACTTGCTTCTGGGCTCGGGAATGATACCGGGGCTTCGAGATAATTCTTGCACGAAAAACGATGCAAAAACACAAGAAAAAGGGAAGAAATGAGCAATGAACTCGGTTGCCCTCGACCTCCTTTTATATGGGCTGGAACTTCAAATTACGCTGGGCGTAATGACGATAGGGTTGCTGATTCCCTCCATGGATAATATCGGTTAATATATATTTAAATTAAATATCGAAAATATTTAATAAACTTCAAAAATTCATATCTTCTTCATACGAACTCCGTTTTCGACGTTCTTTATATCCGCGCGTAGGTGAGACTACGATCTACAACTTTTGTTTAGACTCAGTCGGCTAATTTTGATTTTATATTTATTATTTATTTTTAGTAGGCCGGGACAGGAAAACTTCGTTATAAATTCATAACTTCTTCATCCGACGTCCGTTTACGCCTATCTTTTTACCGTTTTACTACTATTAATGAGACCTTCGATTCTCATTTAGATTGTTTCGGCTAAAAACCGCTTGATCTTCAATCGAGTATTCGGGCTGCATACTACTAAGTTGAAACTTCGAAAAATCATAACTTCCTCATACGAAGTCAGATTTTGGCGTTCTTTTTATGCACGCTCTCGGTTTAACGAAATCTACAACCTTCGTTTAGATCACTAAGGCTAAATATCGCTCTAACGTAAATTTCACTTTTTATGTCATTCAGCGTTGTCGGTTCTGTCGCGAAACTTCGACAGGTCATAACTTCTTCGTTATAAATCGGATTTTGACATTCTTTATATCTTCGGAATCCTTGTTTCGACCACTACATCTTTATGCAAAGATATTGGGATTATCGCACACTTCAAATTTGAGGCTTATTTTATTCTTAATTCATTAAATTATAATAATTAAGAAAATAAACACATAATTCACATAATAGTCAAATATTTCATCATTAATACTTCAAAAAGAGTTACAATGGTTAACCTTGACTATTACATCAATAATAATGCCTAGCCTGGAAACGCAGGCGTTACATATGGTATTTCCCACAGTCGTTAGTATTGTATGCATATTTCTTCATGAAACTACCTGATCATGATCACTTACCCCTTTAAGCTACCAGCATCTGATCCCAAGTATCAAATCCCAAACTGCAGCTAGTGGTCCCGGTTCGATGGGTGAGATAGCGATAAGATCTTGGAGCAATAATGATACAATAACTATGAACCTGTTCCATGGCATCCAAGAGAGGTGAGAATAAACAGAAAAGAAAAATGCATGAATGCTAATGCCCTAAGCTAAATGTCATTCAAAAATAAAAGATGAAAAAGAAGAAAATAAAATCTTTTTTATCTTTAGTTTTTAATTTTTTGTTGTTGTTTTATGAATGCAATTTATACTAAAATGCCATGCAACCTAATTAAAATGCATGATAAATTAAAAAGAAAAAGGAATACCCCACCCCAAGCTTAGAAATAAGCATTGTCCTCAATGCTCGGGGCGAGGCAAAAGTACCTAAACCGGGGGATCGGGAGGAGGATACGGGTATTGGGGGTAAGGGTAAGGGTAAGGGTAAGGTGGAGGTGGATAAGGATGCGTGGGTGGAGGGTATGGATAAGGAGGCGGAAGTGGGAGATGCTCAAAAAGGTTTTGGGATTGGTGCCACCCCCACATATGGTGCATTTGCTGGGACATAATTTGGTTTGAGACACAAAGAGACTCGAACCGCTCGGAAAAATTGGGGGGGGGGGGGGGAAGTGGGTAGTACCTGGGAGGGGCTTGTGGCTGGGCGTGTTGTGGACCATGGGTGGGCACATCGCCCGGCTCGTCATCCATATGCATCTCGTCATCATCTTGATCCTGGAGCACATCCTCATTGACTGACTGAGTGATGGTCCTCATGAGTCACCACTGAGTGCGATCGTGGAAGGTGAAGTTGGTGACTCGAGGGTCGGGAAGAACGAGATACCCAACCCCTTGAGGACAATACCATGTGAAGCTACTCCTGTTCCTGCGACGGATGTGGTGCATGTTTATGAGGGCGCGCTCATCCAAAAGATTCTTGCTGTCAACAAGCTAGCATTCGTTAGGGAGCTCGATGTCAAGACCACGAGCCAAAAGTGTGACAAATCCCCCAATGCAAATATCACCGGACGTCTTAGATATCATGTGTGTGCATTTGTGGAAAAAGAATGAAGCAAAGTCTGGGATTGGTGGCCTTTCACACCTCGTCATACACCAAAGGAAGAAGAGCTCATTTTTGGTGACCTGGCCCGCTTCTTTGCGGGCAAAAACCATGCACACCAAGATGTGATGGGCAATGCGGAGGCATGGGTGGATGATAGAGGTTGCTTTATCCAGACCGACACACAAAAAGATACCCCCGGTGATTTCCGTCCAAAAAGTCTCGTGATTGAATTCGATAGGTAGGACATCGAAAACTGTGGATGTGTCTGAAGAAGGTAAGCCCAAAATGTCGTTGATCGTCGCAAAATCGATGTACCTTCGGTGCCCTAGAAGTTGGAATGCGACTTTTCTTTTTTCGCTGTCGTACCCGCAATCGGCAAGAAACTCTCTTGTGGGGAGCTCGTAAGTGTGCGCCATGAGGTTGAGAAGGTTTTCCCACCAAATGTTACAGAATAATTGGGTGACCCCCTCAAGAACCCCTAGTGATATAAGCGTGGGCTTGCACACGAATTTGGTGGATGCAACTTTTCTAGGCAAGCTCTTTGTGTAGTTTTCGACTGCATTGGCATCCCGAAATCTTGGAATATCGGGGGCATCATTTTGATTTCTAGTCAGGGCTTTGCCTCGAGTAGCAGCCGAGCGCTTCATAGATGTGGACATGGATTTCCTACACGAAAAATAACCACTACACGAACCACAATTTCTGCTTAGGGTATCGGCTACCACATTGGCCTTGCCCGGATGACAGTGGATTTCACACTCGTAGTCGTTCAGCAGCTCTACCCATCTTCTTTGTTGCATGTTGAGCTCTTTTTGATTGAGAATATGCTGAAGTATTTTGTGATCGGTGAAGATGGTGCACTTTGTGTCATAAAGGTAGTGTCTCCAAATCTTTAAGGCGAACACTACTGCTCCCAATTCGAGGTCGTTGGTAGTATAATTAACTTCGTGGGTCTTAAGTTTCCTTGACGCGTAAGCGATAACCTTCCCTCTCTGCATGAGCACACATTCGAGACCTTGATTTAAAGCATCGCAATACACCACGAAGTCATCAGTTCCTTCTAGAAGAGACAAGATCGGCGTGCTGCATAGGGCTTGTTTTAACGTTTGGAAGGCGGCTTCTTGTTTATCTTCCCACTTGAACACCACACCTTTCTGGGTTAAAGTGGTAAGGGGTTTAGCAATCTTGGAGAAGTTCTGTATGAACCTTCGGTAGTAGCCTGCGAGTCCCAAAATTTGTCGGATTTTTGTTGGCGTTGTAGGTGCTAACCAGTTTTCGATTGCCTTGATTTTTGAGGGATCCACGTGTATTCCTTTCTTGATAACCACGTGGCCAAGTAATCCCACTTCTCAGAGCCAAAATTCACACTTCTAAAAATTAGCATAAAGCTTCTCGGCTCTTAGAGTCTCCAGTACTAGTCGCAGGTGTTGCCTGTGCTCTTCTTCGCTCCTTGAATAGACCAAGATATCATCGATGAACACGATCACAAATTTATCTAAGAAGGGTCGACATACTCGGTTCATTAGATCCATGAACACTACATGCACGTTCGTTAATCCGAATGACATCACTACAAACTCGTAGTGTCCATAGCGAGTTCTGAATGCCGTCTTGGGGATATCTTCTTCTTGAACTCACAGCTGATGATAACCCGACCTCAAGTCGATTTTTGAAGAGTAACTTGCTCCTTGAAGTTGGTCGAAAAGGTCGTCGATTCCGGGTAGGGGATATCGGTTCTTGATGGTAAGTTTGTTTAATTCTCGACAGTCGATGCACATGCGAAATGATTCGTACTTCTTCTTTACAAAAAGGACTGGTGCTCCCTAGGGTGAAAAGCTCGGTCTTATGAACCCTTTGCTCAACAGTTCATTCAACTAGTTGGACATTTCTTTCATTTCTGTTGGTGCTAGACGGTATGGAGCTTTGGTAACGGGGGTAGCTCCGGGAATTAAGTCGATTCGGAATTCGACTTGTCGTGCGAGTGGTATACGTGGCAGGTCTTATGGGAATACGTCATGGAAGTTGCATACTTCTGGAATGTCTTTGATGTCCTTCACCTCTTGTTTCTTATCTACGATGTGGGCTAAGAATGTGTGGTATTCCTTTCGGAGATACTTTTGGGCTTTGACGCAAGAGAGGATTTGCAAATTTGTACTGGGTTTATCGCCATAGATGAGAAGGATTTCGCCATTTGGAAGATTAAGGCGAACGACCCTTTCGTAACATAGAATGTCGGCACGATGAAAACTTAACCAATCCATACCAATGATGATGTCGAAACTTTTTATGGTGACTGGCATTAGATCGATTTTGAACGAGTGGTTATATAGAGTGAGGGTACACCCTATGTATATATCATTAGTGCGTTCAACCTTTCCGTTTGCCATTTCGACGATGTATGAATCTTTTAATGACTGGGGGTTTTGTTTTAGTAATTGTTTGAATTGGTGGCTCACGAAACTCCTCTCCGCTCCACTATCAAATAGTATGCATGCATAAGAGTTATTAAGGAGAAACGTACCGGTAACCACTATAGGATCTTTGACTGCTTCCCCATGTCCTATTGCCAGGACTCTCCCTACACCTCCAGTATTAGGGGCTTGTGCCTTAGGGCAGTTCCTCTTGAAGTGCCTTGCATCACCACATCCATAGCAGGTTTGGCTTGCCCCTGCGTTGGCAACTTGATTGATCGGTCGCGCAGGCGCTTTACAGAAACGAACTGTATGCCCCTTCCTGTTGTAGTTTTTGCAGTGCATTTCCCCAACAAGCACCAGTGTGGTGGAAGTTTCATTTGTTGCACTTAGGGAGGGTTCCAACATATTGTTTCGGTGATGCTGGAGTGGTAGCAGTAGTGGCAACACGAACAACCACAATCTATTTCTTCTTCGCGGGATCCTGTGCCGGTTGCTTCTTTTTATTATCCCAGAACTTCCTCTTGTTGTTCCCTCCTTTTGCTTGGTCGGTGGTGGCGGTCACGGTACCACGGCTGGCCTTATGATCGATGAGTTGTTGTGCTAATTCCTTGGCACTTTCGAAGGTAGCGGGTTTCGAGGCCAGTACACTATCTTAAATCTGGGATGACAGTCCCCAGAGATATCGTTCCACCTTTTTCCCCTCTGAAGTGTCCATTGTTGGACTGAGGAGTGCTAGGTCATTGAACCGGGAAGTGTAGGTTTCAAGATCTGTGCCTGACATTCTGAGGTTCCAGAGTTCTTCTTCGAGTTTTTGTATCTTTCCCCTCGGGCAATACTCCTTTAACATCAATGTTTTCAATTCTTCCCAGCTTATGGAGTTAGCCACCGCGAGGGTAAGTGATTTAACTCGGCCATTTCACCAAATGAGAGCCTTGCCTGTGAAAGTGAATGTTGCATACTTGACCTTGCTCGCTTTAGGACAAGCACAAATCTCAAAGATTGCTTCGGTCCTTTCGAACCATTGCATCAGCGTGATGACACTCCCGCTCCCATTGAATGTATCGGGTTTTCCGTTTGTGAAATCCTTGTAGGTGCATTCTTTTGTGCGCCCCGAACTGTCACCCTGGTTAGAGGATGTAGCACCATATCCAGATCCACCATTGCCATTGGTGCCGATTTGCGACATAGTTGCCGCCACACCTGCTGTTACTGCAGCCTGGAACATTTCTGGATCAAATTGTGGTGGTGGCGGCGGAGGTAGTGGTGCTGCGCTGCTGGAAGGTCTTGGTCTTTTCTTTGGTGGCATAGTTCTGTCATAAGTTTTAAAATGACAAGTCGGTAAGACTTCAATAGCAATAACGAGTCGAGTGTTACTTGTTTTATCTCATTTGTATTATATCCCGACTTTATTACGTTAGCAAGTAATTCATATAAAAGTTTATGCAATTAAACTTGTGAATTAAATAGTGGTGACTCAAACGGGGTCATGTGCTTGGTTCCGTGTCTGACTCACTCCTAAGATTCGCTCGATGTGCCTCAATTATGCGTAATTAAAATTTTAATAAACTGTTGATACTAATGAGTTTGCCCTACGTCCACAACCAAACAAGGAATAGATCCTAAAGCGGACTCGCCATTTCTAGGTCGATTACTGCTTTAATTACACACAACAACGAGGTACACTTAAAAATCTTAGAGTTATCAGTTGTAAATTGTTTGTAATACCACATAGTAAAATCTCATGTCAACATCCAATGAATCAAAATGCATGCCAATTTCATTGATAACTTTTTAGTACATATTGTTTTCAGAAAATTTGACCTCACCAGGGTCTTCATTACATCAATGCAAAGGATAGTTTTGACAACACAAAAGCCCTTTGAATAGTGTAATCACTTAGTCGTAGGGTCAACCTACATACAAAAGAGTAGCACCAACGCATGCTCGAAAACCTATACTACGAAGATGTGTGAGCAGTAATGAGTCCTACTCACGATGATCCTTCCCCAGTGGAGCTTGGGATGATGTCGATGCACCTTGTAGTTCTGCCAATCTCCGTTCAGTTTCAACCATTCTCTCCTCGAGCGCCCTGTATCTTTCCCGATACTCCCTTGTTTCTGCTCGAGCAGCAAGAAGGTCCTGAATGAGTTGGTCTCTGTAGTGGGAGTCTTGTTCCAGGTCCCTGGTGCGAGCAGTGGTAGACTCTATGATGGCACTCAGCTCCCAAACCTGATCGGTCGTCATCCTACCGCGATCATCCATAATCGCTATCTGTTGACTCATGACTGGGAAGGCTCTATCAGCCGGTCCCCCGTGGATGAGGTCCTAGTAACCACGCTAGTTGCCATATGGTGACTGATGGCGTTGTTGTCGGCTCCACCTCTCGATCGTTGTTGCCCAACGGGGCTCAGGCCCGTTGTAGCCAAAGCGGTGTGCGGGCACCCTCGCGATGTAAGGAGGGTTGAAGACTTCCGATTCTTCTTCACTTTCGTCCTCAACCTTGACTATCTCAACGTCTTCCTCTTCCTCTTCTTCATCTTTCCCCTCTTCTTCTTGTTCTTCTTCGGGTTCCTCTTTGGGTTCCTCTTCAGGTTCCTCTTCGGGTTCCTCTTCGGGATCCTCTTCGGGATCTTCTTCGATTTGTTGCTCGGGCTCTTCCTCAATCCATCCGGCATTTCCCTGATTGGGAAAGTATGGGTCCCCTGGTAGGTGAAATCCTGCCATGTCGTCTGTACGAGAATAGGGGTGTAAGTAGTATGCAACGGTTGATAATAATAATATTGTGCTATAGCAAACATACAAATACTCCTATAGTATTTTAAATGTTTAGATTTGGTCCTTAAAGCGTTCTTTGTAGGGTGAAGTTAGGTCATTAGATTTGTTGCCCACTATGACTATCCCCTAATATACGTAAATCACTCCTCGGACATATATAGTTTATCAGGCTATATCCCTCCCAGACTTGATTCACATATACCAAGGCATACTCATGGTGTACAAATCCTCTTCTTTTACTTTATGTTCTTCTAGTTATGACACTACGCGAGTATGTAATGCATGTAGGTATACTTTTAAACGAGAAAATTATTTATTTTCTAAAAGTATAACCCGTTAAAATGTTCTAAAATCAGAGACTTTTAGTCCCAAATGTGTTTATAGTTTGTATATCTTATGTGGTTTGATATACTTAATTCACTATAAACTGTGCTTTGATACCAATCTGTCACACCCCCAAACCAAGGATGGCGGAAACGTCTGGGGGTGGAGGACTTCATGTATAATATCATAACCACAATGGCAATAGTAATTCAAGCAGACACAACCAACATATATATAATTGAAAGAGTTACATCATTGTATGAATTCCAAATCAATTACAATATGTTGACAAAATGAAATGTTGATGCCTTAACGTCTCATCCTCAAAATGCACTTTGATACCTGTTTAGTGATTTCCTGAGAATACAAGTTGTTTAAAAAAGTGTCAACACAAAGGTTGGTGAGTTCATAAGCTTTTGTTTTGAAACTTGATGAAAGCCTTTTTCTTGTAAATGTCATGTTTGTTCCAGGAAATCCGATATTTTCCTTAAAATGTGTAATGTAGTCTTATATCCAAAGACGGAAATGTATAAGTAACATTTCTTACTTATAGAAAATTATGTAAGTTTAAATCGACATAAACGATTTTGAATTCAATGAAATTCCCATAAATTCTTATGTTTGTTAATACTTTCAGTGAGTTTATTATAACCATGCTATGACCTAGTTGGCCTAAAACGACGTTCTTCAGACGTCGGAAATGTTTATGACATTTGTCACCCCAGACCTACCTGTCTAACTGTTGCATGCAGTTAAGGTGTGGGTTTGTCAAACCCAATATAGATCTATATACAACTATCACGCTCTCCCTCCACGAAACTCTGCTTACAATACAACACTTATTGGTAAATGTGAAGCGAATGTCTCACAAAGTCATTAACGAATTTACGTGTAATGTGATGAAAACCCCTTTTTGTATAAATGTACCATTTTTGTATAAATATACCCTTTTTTTATGAGCGTGTTATGTAATGTATCATAAACTATACCTGTCATAGTTTATCAAAACAAGGGTAGTAGTGGTAATGTACGTAAACCATATTTAACATAGTTTATTCAAATGTTTATATGAAATGGATGTACTTTGATATATGTATCAAAATCCATTTATTAACTGATGTATGTCTATATAACAAGACAAAATGTCATTTATTTGCAATAACATATATTCACATAAAGATGTACACCTTGCTCGACATGTTACAAGGTGAAATGAAATCATTAGTATTTCTCTGTTATTAACAGATTCCATTACTATTCTTAGAAAATTTATAGAAAATTCATAACATATCCAAATCAGAATCCGTAAATTCTGGGAGTTTGGAAAATGAGTCTAGTTTGTTTATAAAATTTCCCATGATTTTTAGTGACCTCCAACTTAGGTGAAAGTGTCCATAAATACAGACTGGTCCAGATTGGTTCTTGAAATGATAGGCAGTTTTGTAAAAATCACTATAAATTTTAGAAAAATCGTATGGAGATTTGCAAGTAGTCATTTTAAAGATAAAGACGTGAACTATTTGAACCTAGTACAGTTTTGAAAACTAAAATTTTTAAGTTTACCAAAACAATCCGTGAATGGAGTCCAAATTTTCTGATGAAAGCTGTTAGAATTATTTAGTGATGTTTATTCCCCCCCCCCCCCCCCTTAAAACTTAAGAAAATACGAAAATGTAGGGGTATAAACTCACATTGAATGATTTTGGTGGATGGATGTTGGATAAGAGAAGTGTTCAACCCAAGAACACTTGAAGGATTACTTTGAAGATTTAAGAATCTAACACAATAATGATGGAGTTTGTGTAAGCAATCAATGATTTGAGTAAAATGAAGTGTAATCATCAAAAGGAGGATGAATTATACTTACCAAGAGTGTAAGAAAGCTTGATGATCAGCCTTGAATCTCGAATTTTTAGAGAGAGAAAGTGCGGGAAAGTTGTGTTTGATCTTTTGGTAAAATGCGAGAAATAAGTGAAGTGAGGAGTGTGGAGTGATGTTCCAGCTCTAATAATGTGGGAAAAAGGTTAGAAATGATGAAAAAGTACATTGACAAGACCTAGGCAAGGTGGGAGGAGTGTGGCTGGTCAAGGAGTGGGTGTGAGGGTTGCTTGTGTCATAAGCTAAAGGAAACTCAACACTCCACCTTTATTACTCCAACCACTAAATCTTGGATAAGATTTTGCATTAAAAAAGTGAATAATTAAGACATATGGGTCTTAATATGTTAAAATAAAGTTTCAGGTGAAAATCTCACTTTAAAATGATGAAAAACGGGCTTAAAATGCTAAAAATATTGAAAATCGGGCAAAAATGGCAAAAATTCGGAATTCTAGCCGAAGTCGCGAAGGTTCGGTTCTTAAGAAGTTTAGAACCGAAAGCGAAGTTCGGTTGGGCATGAGAACCGAAAGTAGAGAAGAGACCGAGAGGAGAGGAAGAAAAGAACCGAAGGTGCGAAGGCGGGGCTTGAAGAAGCGAGGTTCGGTTCGGCAGTTTCGGTCCTCAGTGGGTTCGGTCCTTCGGCGGGTCTCAGTCCGTCAGTGGGTTCGGTCCTTCGGCGGTTGGGAGGTTTCGGCTGTTGGGTTTCGGTTTCAGAGGTATCGGTTTCGGCTGCTGGGTTTCGGTTTTAGAGGTCTCGGTTTCGGTTGCTTCTTGGTTTCAGTTCTAGGGTTTCGGTTGCTAAGAGGTTTCGACCCTAAGAGGAGTTTCGGCTCCTTAAGGCTGTTTTACTTGTTTTTACCCCGTTTCAAGCCGTTTTTGACCCGGTTAAGGGTCGGGATGGCCCGAAAGACTATGAAAAGTTATGAGAACTTTTGAGAGAGATTTGGGAGAGATTTAAAATAGAGAGAGATAGAGTGAATACAATTGAGGGAGGTTTCGTTTGTGACCTTTTTGAGTGTCCGACGTCGCAATGCAAGGTCCCTAGACCCCATTAAGCCTTGTTGTAGTGTCCTACACACTCCCGATGAATGTCTAATAGTGTTTTATCGCTTTGGTTCAATGTTTAGCATTTTCACGGCTATGGAAATTCAAACATACGAATTTTCCAATTGATGTTTTCTCATTAAAATAATGGGTTGTTTAGTAAATACACAATGTAAACCCTAATATACAAGGGCTAATTGAGTCGTCTAGTTTGACTTGTTGACTTGGTTTGACTTTGACTTGACCCGAAATTGACTATTGTTACAGGCGATAATGGGAAGCCTTAGGTTTTATACTGAGAGTCAAAATTCAAATAAACCAGATTGTAAATGCTGATTTTAAAGGTCGGAAGGGCAAATTCGGAAGTTTACTTAGTAAATTTTTAGGCTAACAAGATGACACGTGGACAAAAAGAATTCTTTTATTATAATTGGGGATGTAATATTTTTTTGTAAAAACTTTTGAGACATAGAATTATCATTACAATTTTGTTATCTTTTATTTTTACATTACAAAAGAAAGTTTGAGTATACTAACGAGTCGTTTGTTTCGTTTGATTCCTAAGGAATTGAAAGGAATTGGAAACTAAAATCCAATACAAAACGTGTTTGGCGAACAGAAGGAATGAAATATGATTTCCATAATTACTTTTTAATTCCGTGTATGAAAGATTTCTCATTCATTCCCTTTCTATAAGGAATCCACATTCTGTTAGTTTTTTTTTTTTTTTTTTTTTTTGTTACACAATTATCCTCCTATGTATATGCGGTTCAAGTAAAAAAATAAACTATGTGATTTTTCATATCTTTTCTACGATTACATTCTTCTATCGATTATATTTTTCTCCAATCGGTATTTGTCAAAAAAAAAAAAATCATCTATCGATCATATCTTTTCTACAATTACTGCCGTATTTCATCTCTGATTCATCATTCTTCTACTGCTTTGGTGTATCTATCATCTTCGTTTACAGGTAAACATCTCATGTTCAATTTTTCTGCAATTAACTGTGTTCAACCATTTTTTTTTATATATTTGTAATATGTGATTCATCTTTGTTTGATAGAAAATAGCATAATTTTTTAACATTTGTGCTGCTTACTACATCTCTAGTTTCTTTGTGTGAAGTATGAACAATTTTCTTTACATGCTATGTACGTTTATTGTCGTCGTATTATAAAATTTATTTTCTAATTCCTTTGTAAAATCAGCAAACTAAACAGAAAACAGATTTCATTCCTTGTCCTCCAAACGCATTTTAGCTTCTAGTACATTCAGATTCTAATTTCTTCAAATTCCAATTCTTTTGACAGATTCCATTTCTTCAAAAAATATTCTGCGAAACAAACGCCACCTAAGGTGTTATAGGAAATAAAATGTGATATTAACTGGATGAGTTTATTGTTTGTGAAGTTGGGTTTTTTGACCGACCTAATTTTTCTAATTTTATAGAGATTTATATAACAAAAAAATGATAAATGTTAAAAATTTTGAATGACTTACTTTATATCACAATTTTACATACATACAATTTATATCTCAAAATTCAATGACATATCCAATTCCTTTAATATAAACCAATAAACAATGGCCCATTAGTAATTAAAAAAAAAACGTTAATTTGTATGGAGATTTAAAACGGTTGTGAATTAGTGATGAACATCCTCAACCAAACGATTTTCGTCCGCCTCCCCTGACGACACCACTGCCGTTAGTCATTGTCCAATTGCCCACCGTCGCCGCGACTCACACTCCAACATGTTTGTACAATTATGAATTCACAACTGTTCGCCTTTGGTATAATGATATTTGGTCTAAGATTTTCATAACTTTATTTAATTATGTTCAATAGTTCACTTAATCACTTTTAATGTTCATTATTATTTGTTTTCCAATCCTCAATTCATTAGGGTGGCGATTTCGTTTATTTGTTAGTGTATTTTACAAATGACAATTTTTATTTATTTATTTATTGTTGTCCTTCCAAATGACTAAATTCCAAAAACTTTATTATTTATTCACTGTTAATATATTTGACAATTAGACATTTGATTTTTCATCTTTTTGGTCTTTGTTTAATATTTTAATTACAATCACTTTCAAATTTCAAACCTTTGATTCACTCTTCGCACTTGTTGATGTGATAGAATCACCATGTATGAATTTTTGTCATATTAATTAACAATATGAAATTAGAATAGCATAGTTACGAAAAATGACATTTCCAATATCAAAACTATAAGTTTCTACAACATGCTTTCAGAGATAAACATCGAAGATTTAATAACTAGTTTACTGAAAATAAATATAATATAAAAAAGGATGTCGCATTATACTTATGTAAGAACTTTAAATCTTTTTTTGGTTATACGATCCGACCCATTATTAGTATTTTTATTAACCTTTTTAGTATATATTTTACTTAAATGTGAACAATTGAGTTTATCTTCTAAACTCACCCATGTATCACATTGGAATAAAAAAAAAATCTAGCTTGTTTAAAGAAAATGAAGTTGAAACTTTACGGTGTATACCATAGATTATGTGGATATGATTATTATATTATCTAGAAGCTAGATATGAATATATGATATAACTGACATGATAATTCTTTCGAACAAGAACATGTTATTATCGACTATAAAAGAAAGTTTGAGTATACGTACTAAATGGTGTTTGTTATCTAGTAATCCATGAGGAAATAAAATGTAATATTATGTTGGGATAAAAAAATCATGTTTGATCACAATAAGCAGGTCCGATCAAAGGTTTTTACTGCCCTAGGCAAAAAGACTTAATGATGCCCCATATTTAACAACTAATACATGCATGATATAATGATATGAATTAATTATAAATTTATTTAAAATGCGTATACTTGTCCAAAAAATCCATAACAAGGAGCAGCAACTAAAATGCCAATAAAAAGAAAGCTTAAAACATACTAACGCTTAATACTTAGAATCTTCACTTTATAGATAATAGTTCCATTTCAAAGTTGGTGTTCAACCATTTTAAAATCAAATCTACAAGAGCAAAATACACTGTCAATAAAAAAAAAATTAAAACATACTAAAGCAAAATACATAGAATCTTCAATTTAAAAATAATAATTCCATTTCAAAGATAGTGTTCAACCATTTTAAGCATTCCATTTCAAACGTAGAATCTTTAGTTTGATATCATTTGCATTTGTCTAATTTCACAAATGCTCCCGGTATCCAATTTAACAAAATCATAAACAAAAATTCTATTTCAAAGATATATCAAACAAAAAGATACTTCTAATATGCATTTATGAAATTATATAAATGCAAATGTTGTGTTTTTTTATTATATTCTGATCGAAAATCAAACATAATTCCATCTTAAAGTCACAAAAAGTCAATGTAGTTTACTAATCTTTTTAGCAAACTACTAGACTTAACATGTATAACATAATTTCACTTTAATGTTATTTTTTTATTATTTCAATTATCAACAAATTATTAAAATTATGAATCAGATTATCAAAAATATATAAGGAATATCAATAAATTAATTAGCACCACCACATCATTAAACTGAAGCAAAGTGAGATAGAGCAAAAGTGAATATCAATAAATTATTAGAATTGTGAATCAGTTTATCAAAAATCTATAAGGATATCAATAAATTAATCAGCACCACCACATCATTAAAGTGAGATACAAAGTGAAAGCCCAAATAAAAAAGTTGGATTAACACAAAAGGGCAGCTTTGTCTTTCCAACCAAAGGGCAAGCTTGCTCAAATTCTCATTGGGTAAATTTGACTTACAAGCAAAGGGCAAAAAATCCAACTGCAGGTTGAAGAACTTAGGAGGTTCGACCTTCAATTTTCATGAAAAAAAAGGAAAATTCTCCCCTTCTTTGGCTCTCGTCATAAAATTTAGAATGCAATTTAACATTTTTTTAGTAATCATTTATGCTAGAGCATTAAAACTCTAGAAAGATAGGCAAAAGTCTGAAAGAATAACGAGATTCGAGGACATAGCTTGACCGAAGTAAACTTATTTCTGATAACTGAAAACTGAAACACATATATCAGTCAGAAAATTAAGCAAAGAGACGACTTTCGGTGTTGTTTGCAAAAAAAAAAAAAAAAGTGTAAAAAACAAACCTAATCCTTGACCCAGAGTTTGAAAGTCCAAAGAAAGAATCAGAATACCTCCCCTTTTTATGAAAGAAAGCATCAAAATACCTCTCCTCTTTATGAAAGAAATAACATGAAATTAGCATGCGTGTTTTTTGCTTGGAAGAAAATGTTCGACCCCTGACTCCTCGATATATAAAAGATAGATTCAGAAAACTTCAACAACTCCTCGATAGTTCTCCCAGTCGGTTAGTCTCCTTGTCTTCTTCAAAGAGGCATGAGTATTTTAGCTAGTCGAGGAATATTGTCGCTTCTTTCTAGTTTCACGTTTGGGATCGCATACCCTTCCTGTTGGACTATTTTTATGGATAATATTATGGGATGAGTGACATATACCTTTAAGAGTTGGAAAAAAATATGATGTCCTGTCCTATATTGCTGCCCTGGGCAGTGGCCCAGTTCGCCCGATCCTTGGGCCGGCCGTGACAATAAGCCAAGGAAATTAATCATACTTATGGAATGTATGTGATTCTTTCTCCAATATTTTCCTTTTATGTTTTTCCTATTTATTTTAAATAAAATAATATATTATAATTATAAGTTATTTTCACTAATACAAACTACAGTTATATATATATATATATATTTTTTAATCTAAAACTAACTAATAATATTTTTAGTATAGAATATTTTAAGATTTTATGGTTTTCAGTTTTCTTTTTCATTTTGTTAACGATATATATACTTATTTCACCAAATCGACCAATATACCCCTTAAGGCCTTTAACCTAAACCTTATACAGCGACACAAAACCTACGCCTCCTGCTTCTCTCAGCAAGCCCTCCACCGCCGTTAGCCAAACTCGTCCCCTGTGAGGCCACCTGCCGGAGACCGTCGCACCCAACAGCTAAGGTTCGTTTTTGTCCAATTTTTCCTTGCTGTCGAGCCCTCCCTGATGCCGATTTTTTTCCTAGCTTTCACTCTTCCTTCTTTTCCCTGGTTTCTGTTAGATTTCTTTGTTGGTTCTAGCAATTGATGCATCACAAACTCATAAAAGACCTGTAACATAGAAAGTTTTTCTGTTAGATTTCTTTGAATGTGAAATGCGAATGAAATACCGAGGAGTTACAAACTCCAATTTTTCTGTTATGTAACAGTTTGCCTGCATATGTGTTTGTGCTTCAATTTTCAATTGAAAAATTGAACCTAGATGTTATTCTTAAGATGCTTATATGAATATGATAACTGGAACAAATTGAAGGTGTATGTTGCTCTTAACTTATTCAATTCGTTCATGTTTTACCTTGTCACAGGTATATCATGTTGCGTATAAAAACCCCTAAATCTTTGAGAGCGAAGAGGGAGCTAGAGAAACGTGCTCCAAGACTCGTAATTCTCCAAACTTTTGTTTCTTATCTTTTACTAAAAGAATCAAATAGTTTGTTAATGAAATTTAACACCAAACTATGTATTTATGCAGGTGGAATTTGGCAAAAAGACACTCTTACTACATGGAACAAAAACAAGCAATGTCCTAAATGCTGTATTGACAGAAATCTATCATCTTAAAAAGGACAATGCTGTGAAATACAGCAGAAGAAACGATAACATCAGACCTTTTGAGAGTGGGGGTGAAACTTCACTTGAGTTCTACTCACTCAAAACTGATTGCAGCCTGTTTGTGGTAAGTTAAATAAAGGGTACAATTTAAAATCTTTTTTTTTTCAAACACTTCTTTTATCTTTTATTTTTCCACTTTACAGTATGGTTCACATTCAAAGAAGAGGCCTGATAATCTTGTGATAGGAAGAACATATGATCACCACATTTATGACCTTGTGGAACTTGGAGTTGAAAATTTCAAAAGTATGGCATCATTTTCATATGACAAAAGAATAGCCCCTTTAATCGGATCAAAACCCTTTTTTGCATTTATTGGAGAAGGATTTGAGAACAATGATGAGCTTAAGCATCTTAAGGAGGTTTTGCTTGACTTGTTCAGAGGAAAAGTATGTCTTGTGTTTTTTACTTATTTGCCCTTTCTTTTCTTTATACTACTATTACAAAACATGTATTTATTTTCATATATTATTGTAGGTTGTGAAGAATCTAAATCTTGCTGGATTAGATCGTGTGTATGTTTGTACAGCAGTTTCTCCTACTAAAGTGTTGTTTACACATTGTGCTTTGAGGCTAAAAAAGTCAGGGAATATTGTTCCTAAGATGGAATTGGTTGAAGTGGGCCCCTCAATGGATTTGGTAGTTAGAAGACACAGGCGACCTGATGAAAGTTTAAGGAAAGAGGCCATGAAAATTGCTCCTGAGCTAACAAAGAAGAAGGTTGGTTAAATTGTAACACTTGTGATGAAAACTGCAACAAATTTGTGTTTGAAAGTTTATGGTTTGATTTTGTTTTGTGATAATTTCAGGAGAAGAATGTGAGCAAAGATCCAATCGAGGGAAAAATTGGAAAGATTTATGTTCCAGATCAACAGGTTGGAAGTGCGTCTTTACCCTTTAAGCCAAAGGGGGTGAAAAGGGAGAGGAGGGAAGCTAAGGAGGCCAAAGTGGAAAAGAAGCAAAAAGAGTCTGAAGCAAAAGAAGGGAAAGAAAGCATTAAGCATTCAGAAAAGAAAAGAAAGAAGCAGAAAGATGATGATTTGGCTTGATAATGGTTTTAATTTAAGGGTTATGCTTTATATCAACAGTTTTGTGTTTTTTTTTTTTTTTTTTTTTTGGATGGGATGTTTTTTTCATTATATTTAGTCAAAGTTTTGTTGTTGATTATGCATTTATGCTATATCTTTTGGTTTTCACTAGATGAAATGATTTGTCAGTTTTGCTGTTTTGCTAATGGATGGTTAATTTCACTAGATGAAACACTAATTGCATTCAGTGCTTGACCTTATTCAGTCATCTCCCTCCACACCATATATCATGAGCCAAGGGTACTTTCGTCATTATTTTAAGTGGACAACATCTAACACCTTTTTTAACAGGCAGAAGTTATGGCTTCAGTGGAGGATCTGTTAAGTAGAGAAGGTGTTATTTTTGGACGAAGGGGTATGACATGATATCTAACATGACAATGTGTTGTCATTTCTTTTTCTATACACACCCTCCTCATATTTCTTTTTATTCTTTTTCATCTTTCAAACAGGCTTTCCATGTCTTCCTTTTTGATAATCTTGTTGATGTTGGTCATTTCATTGCGGTTTGTATTGCTCGTGAAGGTTATTTGTTTTCTTTGTGAATGCATATCTCAGTATTGTTAGATGGATGATGTCAATGTTGCTATGTGGTCTTCTGAATGTGTGGTAGCACATAGATGGTTTTCTTGTCTAATGCACAATCTGGTAGGCAAATTGCAAGAGGTAGACAAATAATATGTTACAAAGCGATACCAACGAATGGACCCAGATATTGCTCTCCGATGCCTAAGTCAGATGTCGATTAGGAACGTAGTAAAGTTGTTAGACATGAGAAAGTTTTCCCCTTTTCCTATGGTGATGCTTGAGGGTGCATTTGTCCATGGTTCTACCCTATTTCTTGCATGGTCCGGGTAGAGATAACTATATGGCATGTACATCGTTATACTTGTTTATTATAAAGATTTGTATATTTGCACTTTTCCTGGGATATGCTTAAAATATTTTGTAGGTTTTTACCCGTTGTGTGTTGTAGATTTGAACTATCATACATGTTCACGTGGGAAGTAGCTCGGTCTTAGTATATCGTGTGATCATACTATTGCGATATCACGTCATTCGAACATCCATGAATTAGCCAATATGATTCAGATATATGATTAGGCCGACGTGTTTTAGACTACCTACTAGACACAAACCATGCACCATCTTCTCCCTCCATCTGAATGAGAATAGGGATGTCAAAAAGTCCCGTGGGGGTCCCGTTTCGTTTGCGGGTATTTTCTGAAAAAAAACTGGGGACGGGAGCGGGGGCATGGTTAACCCTCATTTTAATTTCGTGGGCGGGGGCAGGGGTTGGCAGTCCCGTCCCGAAACCCCCATGGGGACCCCGTTAATAAATTATATATATTTATATATATTAATTATATAAATATAATAAACAACATAATTATTTTTACATACTAAAATTCAACCAAAACATGTTTTTAAGATGTTTGTGACATGTAAAATTATTCTATAAATAGTTATTTGTTACCTAAAAAATGGTTTCTTTTAGCCTAAACAAGAACTTCTTTTAGCCCTAATAAGGTAGCTCAAAATCAATTGGGGGCGGGGCAGGGGTAAGAAGGAGAATTTGGGGGTGGGAGCGGGGGTGAAAATGATGAAGATTTCAGGGGCGAGGGCTGGGGAATAGAAGAATTTTGGGGGCAGGGGCGGGGGATGCAATCACCGTCTCGTTTGCATCCCTAAATGGGAAATACTAGACCCTTTGATGGTTGTTTTATGCCTATGTAATTGCAATTAATTATGTGAATCCAGAATGATATTCCAAAAAACAAACAAACATTACATATTATATAAATTAACTAATAAGTGTTACATAAACTTAGTTGATATACATAAAACTTACATCTTGTATGCAACAATACCAAAATAGAAAATCCAACTGCAAATTAACGCTATCTTCAAGTGGAAATTTTTGGTTTCAAGCTTCTTCTTCGATCGAATTAAGTTACAAATTATCAATGAATTATTGTCTTTTGCTTCGTCAACCCAACAGATAAACCCAAATTGTGGTCCCTAAAAATTTAATATCAAACACGTGACATATATTATGTAAATTATTATTAATTCAAAGTAAAAGTAATGAAATGATAACCCTTATATCTTTTTAGGACAAACGTAAAATAGCAATCTAGGGTTATTGCTAGTCATTGATGTCCTTATAACTTTGAGCGCCACAATTGCATGTTTGATTTATGTGAAATGAATTTTTAGTAGTAAATTTAACAAGGTATCGAGTTTGGACACTTGAACTCAATTATATAATGGCATTTGTAGAGGGCACTACGGTCTCATAGGATGTACTATGTGTACTCATTTCGAACAGTAAACTTGTAATAGATTCCTAACACACGGAGTCAATGACACATATTCCAGACATGCATTCCGGAGCACATTCCGGAAGCATATTTCGGACCCTCATTCCGGACATTACATTTCACCTTTAATATGAAGCTAATTATGTTTATAATCGATTTTTGGAGTGATTAATGAAAGATTTTATTATTGCCTTAATATTTGTTAGATGTTACAAAGATAGAAAAAACATAATTTATAACTACCATAACCTTATTAAACATAAAAATAACAAAATACATAATTTAAAAATATGAGACATCTTTAAAAATATCCCAAGCATGCCCGTATGGAAAATCAACCCTGTTATTTTTGTATTTGTATTCCACCCTTGCCAGCTGTAAAATTACTTGTTCATCTTCATCCATTAATTCGTTGTCGAGCTTGTGATAAATTCTTATAAAATTCTTCACCTTTGATAACATGTCTACAAACTTAGCATTCACTTATTCTTCGGTTCGATATTGTGGAACATCTAACTCAAATTGAAACAAAATTTTTAAGCGTGTCCATCACAATCCGTACATTAGATGTGACAACATGAGGAAAACCATATTATCCTCAATTATTACCCAATACGGAACGAGTGTGATCTCTTCATGTATAGTCCACGACTGGGGTTGATTTACTATCATTCCAGACTTCTAAAAGTTTTATAATTCTGGAGTTCTAAAGGTTTTACAATTCCAATCTCTTATTTATAATGGTTCTTGTTGGATTCCGGATTGACATTCTGAAAGTCATATAAATCATTCATGTATAGCAAATCAGTTATATATGTCATATATTCCTGACGAATATGAGTCACGGACGCATACTTCGGACACACATTTTGAACGTCGCATTTCGGAGACATAGATTCCGGACATTGCATTCCAGACACTTACTTTAGACATGGCATTTCGGACTATTAATATGTACCTACCTTGCATCGTAAACATATAAATAAGTTAAGAATGAGTTCATCTGAGTTTGGTGTTTGACATTGTGAAAAAGAAGATTACTATGTTTTTTTAGATATCAACCCGTTTCCGGAAGGCCCATATTTCCCACCACCAGATAAAATGTTTGATGACATTTTCCAAGCTATGAAGGCCGTTGAACAAGCAAACGAAAGGGATTCTGAAACAAGCCAGTCACTTGGTCAATGTGAAAACGATCTAGCGGAACACATAACCGAAAAAAATGGACTGCTGAAGTTATGAAAAAAGTCATAGAAGCTAAGAAGTGGATTTAACATGCAAATGCAAAGATCGATAAGCTTCATGCAGAACGAGACCGTCTAACATATGTTGTTAGAATTAAATGGGATTTTATTGACTGCTAAAAAATATATATCCCTTACATTTTCCTAATTTTTGGAAACAATATAAGTATGTAATAGGATTTGTAATGATTTTTGTACTAATGTGAATGTAAAACATTTCCGTTTTAGATAACCCTACCGTTTCGTTTACATATTTAAGTTTCAACAGTCATTACAATATTAAAATTTTATATTACATTTCCAGGATAACCGGAAGCTTGCATCCAATGCAAGCTAGCGGTGTCTACATAATTTTCAAACAATTCCATGTGGGTTTTAATTAGGCTGAACCCATTATTTGTCAATTGGACTCAATTTCTATTGTTAGAGTTGTCCTACATGCTTCTTCGATGAGGTCCATTGTGTTCATAAACTGTTGTATATCTTTAGACATTGTGATGAGGAGCATTTGCATATTATACACTGCTATTTTTCTCTGCTCCTCGGCCACAAAAGGCGGTAATGAGATTTCCAGTATCACCATTCGCTGTTTCGCATGTTGATAATCATGAATGAACTTTAATACAGTCGTATCAACAATACATCGTTGTCCTTCTTCAAGACGTAATATATCATATTCTATTGGCAACTCATCCTCATTGATCGAGTAACTGAATGTTGGAGACCGAATATTTTTAAATATATTAACATACACATTAAAAACATGAGAGATGATTTGTACACAACAATTTTTCTCCATACACAACAATTGGTGCTTTAAAATGTTGTACTGTACAACTCAATAATGCATAATTTGTTATTTATGGCAAAAAACTGGTGTATACGAATCACTTCCCTAAAAACATGGACTTGCATAAACATATCCAACAATAAAACCAACATACTGAAACATAACTATCAAAATATAATGACATTGCAACTAGTTTATAATAATTGGTTTGTCTGAACTTGCTCCGGTCCCATCTTTTGGAATTCTGTCTTATTTCAATTTAAGCTTTAAAAACATCTTTGATTTCTTTCTTAATTTTATAGGTGTCTTTGTTGGCTTATTTATATATTTTATAATTTCTAAATTAGCATCCTGGTTTGTTATCTGCAAAAACAAATTTCCAACAACATTTTAATGCATATTACCATAAAAACCAACCATTTTAACAAAATTATAATCATTTTTACCTTTATTGGGTGTAATTTTGAAAGGACCTGTAAATGGAATAAAACTTTTTCGTTTGTAAAACCCATTTTTTTAACATCCATGCAACTTATTTTTGGACTAATAGAGGTTATTAAACAATGTCAACCACAAAATAATAATAATAATAATAATAATAATAATAATAATAATAATAATAATAATAATAATAATAATCAATTATCATTCCGACTTCTCGTTCCAGAACATCATTCTAGGCCAAGTTCTTTGTATTCCGGAACATCATTTCGGACCAAGATCTTCGTATTCCGGACCTAAAGAACCTTTCTAGATTTTCTAGAAACATAGTTCTGGACTAAAAAACGGTTCTAAACACACTATAAGATAATTGCATGTACCTCATATATGTACAACAAAAAAAACACACAAATATTGGATATTTCAGACTCGTTTTCCGTATTCCGGAGTGTTCATCGCATTTTAGAATACGTCTATTTGTTTCAAAACTCAAATGTAAGTAATTTAAAAAGTAGAACTCACTTGGTTTGAAGAATCCGAAAATACAAGTAAAACGAACTTTCAGGAGAATTCGAAACGCATATTCCAAATTTTTGTGTGGGACCCATATATAACATTGGACTTGGGTCATATGTTTTGGTCCTGAATGGTGGTCATTTTACAAAAATATTTATTATCGTTAATAGTTGTTAGTTTACTAAATTTCCAATAAAAAATTAATTAAAAAAAAAAAGAAGAAAAAAATCAGGAATTATCTATAACAAATAATCACGTGGATCGCGGCACCTCGTAACAACACGATGCGATCACTATACTTCACCGTACAACTCTTCCTTCGTTACCCTCCTCCATCTCTACCAACGCCAACGACTTCCCCCAAACGAACGCTCTCCTTCCGGTCCCTCCGCAGATCGATTTCAGCCGTCACCGCCACCACCACCGCCACCATGGACCAAAACTTAATCAAAAAGACTTCATCGCCGGCAGAACACATCGCGGGACCATGGTACTCCGTCCCGGAACTCCGTCTTCGCGACCATCACTTCACTGTCCCACTCGATTATTCTCTATCTCAATCCCCTAAAATCTCGGTTTTTGCTCGGGAGGCCGTTTCCGGTAAATCATTAACTTCCACTTTCATTCCGGAATTATTTTGTACAAATTATGAGTCCTGGTTACCACTGAATCATTGTACTCATCACTTCAATGCCAAGACTTTTTCGGTCAAAGGCAATCATTGCAATGCAAACTGATGTGGAGTCTTCTGACTAATTTAATATCAACATTGCTGGATATCGAGTTTGTTTTATCAAATTATTCAGATTCACTGTCATCTAGACTATTATGTTGAAAATTAACCCGTTTGATCGCAAGATGGATGCGCCGATTTTCTATTTTGAAATTAAGAAAGTACTTCTTCTTTCGTATTATCATACTTCTGTTCCCATGATCTGGATCAAGATCTGATTGAAAACTACACAGATAAAGGAACTTATTAAGGTACAATCATTGAAGAAATCGGAGAGACTTATTAACATACAAAATAAAATTGAACTAATTTACGAGTGACAATAAACTCAAAAGTTTATACATAAAAAACTTGTTGAATATGGAGTTTAATTTTCATGTGGTGCAGTTGGAAAGGAAGATCAAGCTCTTCCATACCTGTTATACCTACAAGGTGGACCTGGTTTTGAGTCACCAAGGCCAACTGAGTCAAGTGGGTGGTTGAGTAAAGCATGTGAAGAACATCGCGTTATTCTTTTGGATCAGGCATGTTTCCATTTTTACCCTTGCCCTATTCTTTTATCAACCATTACTATATGTTTGCATCTATCTCTTTTTCATCTTTTGATTTTCTAAAATTGCAGAGAGGAACAGGGTTGTCAACTCCTCTAACAACATCATCAATGCTACAATTCAAATCTCCACAAGAATTGGTTGATTACTTGAAGTATTTTCGAGCAGATAATATTGTGAATGATGCTGAGTTTATCAGAAAACATCTTGTCCCCGATGCTGCTCCTTGGAAGCTCTTGGGCCAGGTATGAAAAAGACAAAAATACCCTTTTTATTAACAGGTTATATTAGCAAATGACACCTCACCTCTTTTGTTTTGTTAATAGAGTTTTGGTGGTTTTTGTGGAGTGACATATCTAAGTTTTGCACCTCAAGGGCTAAAACAAGTCTTTTTGACTGGTGGGATTCCACCAATTAAAGATGGATGCACAGCTGAAACTGTGTATAGAGCTTGTATTGACCCTATTGTCCTCCAAAATGAAAAATATTACAAAAGATACCCTCAGGATATTCAGATCATTCGTGATGTTGTCATCCATTTGGCAGAGTCCGAAGGAGGCGGGGTAAGGGTATTTTCGTAAATAAATAAAAAAAAAAACTTCGAATCTTGTTTATCTAAAATATAACTAATCTTTTTTCACCTTCACTGTGTGTTTTGTGTGTGTTATTATAATAGGTTCCTCTTCCATCTGGTGGTGTATTAACCCCGCGGGGCCTACAACTCCTTGGCCTTACTGGCTTAGGTGCTAGCACAGGCTTCGAGCGTTTGCACTACTTGTATGTTTGACTTATTAATCAAATATCTAAAAGACTAAAATACCCCTGTCATATTATTGTTTTTGTTTTATTTATAGGTTTGAAAGAGTGTGGGATCCGGTAATAGTTCCAGGGTCAAAGAAGCAAATAAGCTATTACTTCTTAAATTCTGTGAGACAAAATTTTCCTCTTTACATATCATGTATAATGACAGAATTGCCCCTGCGAAAACCTTAACATCACTTTATATAATACAGTTTGAGAGGTGGTTATCTTTCGATACAAATCCACTATACGCCCTTTTGCATGAATCCATATATTGTCAGGTAATCTAATCGTTTCAATTTCAAGTTTCATCATAACATAAACTCAAAAAATAAATAAAATTTAATTTACATTAAATTTTAAATTAAAAGGGAGCTGCATCACAATGGGCTGCTCACAGAGTAAGACTTGAACATGAAAGTAAACTTGATGCAGTAAAAGCCGCTAAAGAAAACCGCCCTGTTTTGCTCACAGGAGAGGTAAATTTTCCGATTAAAATTTTTAATTAAAAAAGTGAATGTTTTTATTTATATTTAAAGAAATAATAATAATGCAGATGGTGTTCCCATGGATGTTTGATGAAATTCATGCATTGAGGCCATTTAAGGAAGCAGCGAATTTGTTGGCTGAGAAAAAAGATTGGCCTCCTTTATATAACAAAACAGCATTGAATAATAACAAGGTATGTTTTAATTGTATAATAAAATAATGTTTACTTAAAAAAATATAATGAACATATTTTTAATCGTTTAATTTAAAAAAAAAAAAATAGGTGCCAGTTGCTGCTGCGGTTTATTATGAAGATATGTTTGTTAATTTTAATGTGGCAATAGAAACGAGTAAAGAGATAAGGGGAATAAGGTTATGGGTAACTAATGAATACATGCACTCGGGTCTACGTGATGGAGCAACTCATGTTTTGGATCATTTGATGGGTTTGTTAAATGGCAAGAAGCCACTTTTTTGACATTGCGACTATATTTAAAAGTTAAATAGTTTTTTTTTTTTTTTTTTTTTTTTTTTTTTGATGTTTGAGGATTTATATTGTTATATTTATATGTTTGATAGGAGCATTTTATTTAGTTATTGGGTTTATATTAACTTTTTGGATATACTAATTTAAATATTAAACAACTTCATGTTTACAATATTTTGAACTTTAATATATTTTTATTCTCATATCCAAAAATCTTTTTCTGCCACTACTCATATTGTAATTGTAAACCATGTATAACCCACCAACAACAATATGTTCACCACTAAGATTCATATGAAAATAATTAGTTGGTTTATGATGAAATTGTAAGTGTTTTGTTATTGAACATAGAACTTTATGGTAAATGTTAAGATTATTATGTGTGGGCAACATGTTATTACATGTATTCACACCTAAATTGTCCACCTCATCATCCTAGTCACAATTTGGTGTTATAACACCAAAGGTGGAAATGGACAACACCAAATAACATTGGTTAACATATTTAATTTTCTATTTTTTATGAATGTTTTTAGTTTCTTTTATTCTAATTTGTTTTATTTTTTTTATTCACTTCATATATTTCTATTTCGTTTTATTTTTTATTTATTTATGTCATATATCTAAAAAAACATATAAATTAATAAAACATAATTTCATTAAATAGTAAATTAAAAATACCATACAAACCAAAAACAAAAGACATTGAAAAAAAAAACACACGATAGTCATAATAATTAAAAAAACAAAACACTGACAAACTATTCTTCGTCCAAGTATTTTCTCTCTATCTGTGCTTTCATCCTCCGTATTACTTCAGCTCGTCTCGTTGGTAATTTTTTTTTTCGTTTGTCGTAAGAATTACCAAATCCTTCGATATACGATCTTCTTGGGCTTCTTGACGAAGGAATTCCAAATGCTCCCGTTGCAATTCATATTTTTTATTTGCGATTTCCGTGTGCGCGTCGATTTTTTTTTCATGTCCTCGTTGTCTTGAAGCCGACTTTCATTCTCCTCCGCATATCGTTGAGCTCGCTTCGCTTTGTCGCGCCCCACCGGTCGTCGTGGCGGAGAGATTTCCTTGATGTCGTCAAACTCGTTCGGGATCTCATCGGTGTCCGCGTTGAGGTCGATGTTCGTGTATCCGTCGGAAACGTCAACCGAACCCGAACCCGAACCATAAGACCTCTTCGATTGTTGTTCCGATGATGTTGGTGTTTTCATCCATTTTGGATCTTTCCTCACTATCTCCCATACTTTTTCATACTCAAATACGTGCCCCATTTGCAAGTGATATTCCTCCCTCGCGGCTCTAAACACATCGAAATCATTGGCACCACTTTGACGTTGCGAAGAAAGTTTGTTGTATATGGAATTGAATTTGGTGCACTTCCGGCTAATTTGAGTCCATTTTCCACTAAGCATATCATTATTGCGATATGTGTCACTCTTGTCCAAAATCGTGCAGAATTTGATGATTACGGCATCCCAAAAAGCAATTATCTTCATATCGTTCTCCATGATTGGTTGTTTTGAAGTACCGCACTAAGCCACCACCAACGCATGCTCTTCCTCCGATGTCCACCATGTTGGAGGTGCTTCTGTTTCATCCGTCCCGACAACGACCTCTTTCCCTTTCTTTTTTGGTCTCCCTTTTTTTCCCGATGCTCTCTGACTACCGCCAACTTGCGTCTCGACAACGGGTTCTTACGTGGGTGTGGGTTGTGTGACTGTTTGGCGCATGGAACCAAATGTGTGAAAAGGGTTTTGTTGTATATTTTCATTTTGTTGCATAAATGGTGAGGTAGGGAATTGTATTGTGGGTGAGGCGGTATTGAAAAAATTATCGGAATATGGAATTTGTGGTGAGTTTTGGGACTTTAGAAGGTTCATGTATCCCTCGTATCCCGCAAAACCCAATGGAGTGGATGTTTTTGTCTTCGGAGGAGGGGTATTCGGGTTTTGATCCATAGTGGGTATTTTGTTTTGAATGAAATAGAGATAGATATAGATAAATAGAGATAGAGAGGTTAGAGTAAAATGATATATATATATATATATATATATATATATATATATATATATATATATATATATATATATATATATATAAGTAAATTGAAGAAGTAATTTTTTTTAAACTACTAGGTGTGGGCAACATGTTATCATATATTACCACACCCAAAAGGTGTCATGTCAGCATCCTACTCATACATAGTATTATAACACCGAATGTGGAAATGGGCAACATCTAATAACATGTGATAACACCAATTATTTTCTATTTTTTTGATGTTTTTTTTTTCTATATTTTGTATTTGTTTTTTTTATTTATTTCTATTTGAAAAGTAAAAAATAAAATTTTAATAAATCTTAAATTAAAAACAACATTATAAAAATTACAACAAAACACAAAAACATTCACAAACGTAAAAAAATGAAAAAACAAAAAAAAGATGATAAAACCTATATTTTTTGCCCTAAAACTATTCGTCTTCATCTTCGTGACCAACATAGATGTAATCCGTCAAGTCTTCACGGAGTTGCTTGTGTTTTCGCTAATCTTGAATATCAACCACTCCATGTAAATATTCTGATGTCCCTGGTTGAAATTGCACATATCTTGGTTCCGTAGAAGAATACGTTGCAATATGCGTCCTTTATGTTCGACAACCATGCTATGCATTATGATACATGCATACATGATATATCGTAGAGTATCTAACTCATAAGGTTTCGCCACATGTTCAACAATGTGCCGTTTTGATTTCAAAACCCCAAAAGCACGTTCAACGTCCTTACGTGCTCCTTCTTGTCGTCTCTTGAAATATTTGTCCCTTGGATCTATTGAGTGTCGAAACGCCTTCACAAACGTAGAATATCGTTGATATATTCCTTCTGTAAGGTAATACCCGAACTTATATTCATTTTCATTCACTATGAAAGGAGCATCCGGGGCTTTTCCTGACAAAAGATCGTCAAATATCGGTGATTGATCGAGAACGTTGACGTCGTTGTTAGAACCCGCAACCCCGAAAAAAACATGCCAAATCCATAAATCTTGTGAAGCAACAACCTCTAATACCAACGAAGGCGCTCCATGATGACCGCTCGAATACTGGCCTTTCCACGCCACGGGACAATTTTTTCATTTTCAGTGTGTGCAGTCAATGCTCCCAAGCATACCCGGAAAACCATGTCTTTCTTCATGCGCCACATATAATTGTTACATATCATGCAACGAAGGTTTGCGCAAGTATTGGTCACCAAAGGTTTCGACAACACCTCTTGCCAATAAATACAAACTTTCTCGTGCGGCCCTCTCAGGCATTCTCATGTAATCATCAATAGAATCGGGGGACTCCCCCATTTCCATAAGTTTAATTGCAACAACACATTTTTGCAACCCTGTGAAACCTCGTTTTCCTCTAGCATCATATCTCATTTGGAAAAATGCATACCTAAATAAATATTAAACACGTAAAAATTATTTTTATTTTTATCTAAAAGTAAAATTTTATAAATTATAAAAGTTGAAACAAACGATAACTAAATATATAGTAAACAAACGATACCTAAATAAATATTAAACACGTAAAAATTATGTCTATATTTATTTAAAAGTGTCATTTTAAAAATTATAAAAATTGAAACAAACGATACTTAAATATATAGTAAACAAATGATACCTAAATAAATATTAAACACGTAAAAATTATATCTATATTTATTTAAAAGTGACATTTTATAAATTATAAAAGTTGAAACAAACGATACCTTGCTTCCATAGCGTTGACTATTCTTTCAAAAGTATTTTTTCGCAAAAGAAATCTTCTTTTGAAATCGTTTGGTTGGTAGACACAATTTTTCCCAAAGTAATCGTTAACTAGACGTCTATGCCCTTCCTCGCGATCTCTATTTAACGCCGCACGTCGGATGAGTAATAGAGTTGGATCTGGCTGTACTAGGCTGCCTGTATAATACTAGTACATCATACTCACGAACAAATCATCTTCATCGTTATCATTGTTGTACGTATTGACCGGATCAAATTCATCCATATTTTAGTTTTGAAATATTGAAAGAAATATGTAGAGAATTTTGTAGGTAAAAATGAAACAAATATGATTTGATACATTATATATATAAAAGTTGTTTCTTTTATGTTATCGTTTGAAAACAAACGGTCAAAATTATGTCGAAAAAAGAGAAAATCACCCGTTGTTACCATAACGCGTCGTGGCGTAACGCGCCTTAACGCGAGCCCGAGGCGGTGTTCCCCGCCATGGCGCCGTAAAGGGCGTATGCCACGTAAGATAACGTCTTATGCGCATTGCCCACACCCGTTCGTCTTACAATTCCACCGTATACAACAACGATATTATTACCGTTTTTCAACAGAAAGAAATTGAAACGGTCGAAAACTTACACGTTATGGCTCGTTATCATGGTAACATCGAATGGCGTAACACGCCTTAATGCGAGCCTGGGGCGGTGTTCCCCATGATGGCGGCAGTGGCGAGTTTGTATATATATTTGGTGGGTCATTTGACCCACCTTTATATATATATATATATATATATATATATATATATATATATATATATATATATATATATATATATATATATATATATATTACAAGTTATATATAATAAATTAGTGGGACCCTCCTTAAAAAAATATGAGTGAACCATCTAAATACTTTTAACAAAAATATATATAATAATAAATTAGATATTCAGAGCGTTTGTTCTATTTTGTAGTAGCCCAATGTTTTTAGGGTATAGCCCAATAAAATTAAATTAAAAAAAAGAAAAAAAAACAAGTTAATGCACCTCACGAACAACATCAATTTTGAGTTTTCACAGGGCTTCAATTTCATTCAAGGAGCACCATTTGGCATTTGCCCGTGCCCACCATAGGTATATTACTTAACTAGTTTATAACCCGTGAGAACCACAATTAGAAAATTAATTAAACTTTTTAAGTAAAAACTCAAAACTATTAATTAATAATTTTAAATAACTTATTAATTAAAATATATTTTTTTAGTTATATATAAAATTATAATTGTTGGTTCAAATAAATACGTAAAATATATCATCTTATAATTTATATAAATTTTATTTTATTTTTATTCTAATAGTATTAATTTAATGTAATTCAAATGTGATTTAAATTTTGAAATTTGAAATTTGAAATGGAGAATTAATAGATTGACAAATGTCATGATATTAATTACAAGCATTAATAAATTGACAAGTGTCATGATATTAATTACAATGTCTAATATTGTAACACATGGCAAAAGAACTACTCTTTTATTAGATAGGAAGATTAGTCAATTTTAGAAATTTTGTCATTTTATCGATTGTGATTAATATATTATTTTTTGTTTTGGAATTCTAATACCACTAATGGTTAATGGACGATTTACAATTCCCAAATCATTAATCTTCATAAATCCCATGAATTGCTCCCGATTACAACTATTTTAATAATATCGAATAGTTACTGTGGGTTTTTCTTTTCAGTTGTTACTTTTGATTGCCTTATTCCATGATTCTAATTTTAAATAGGCTTTCTTTATTGTTTTTAATTTTCATTGTCAATTGATTATTGGATTGTTGTTTATTTGTTTGAATATTTGATTGTTGTTTGTTTCAGAAATTAAAATCAATAATGTCTTTATTCAAGTTTTTTAAAAAGAGTGATAAAAATACAATAGAAGATAACGAGCAACATAAGCATATGAGAGTTGATTTAAGTTCACTACCTATTGACCCGACACAACGACCAAGTATGGAATATTATCATGTGAACCAAAGAGATGAAATTAGAAGAGCATACTTGCAAAAAGGACCTTTCCAACCTCAAAACTATAAGTTTCCACAAAGTGCTTTTGGAGGTAAACAACGAAGATTCAATATATCTTGGTTTGATGACAATAAATATTGATTAGAATATAGTATAAAAGAGAATGCCGCATTTTGTTTATGTTGTTATCTATTTAAATCCGATATACCAAACCAAGGTGGATCAAATCATTTTGTGAAATCTGGTTTTAAAGCTTGGAATAGGAAATCAGGACTAGATGATCATAGAGCTGGAAATCCACGTATTATTTGCTGTCCAAAAGTGTTAAAATTTGATGAACCAAAGGCAATCCATAACTACTGCTTTTGAGAAACAAACCACTTTACAAGAAAAAGAATATTGTATTCGTTTGAATGCTTCAATTGATTGTGTTAGATTCTTATTACGTCAAGGATTGGCATTTCGTGGTCATGATGAGACGGACGACTCGGATAATAAAGGTAACTTTCTTGAACTTTTACAATGGTTAGTTGATCGATATGATGTGGTAGATCGTGCTGTGTTAAAGAATGCTCCAAAAAATACCCAATTGAAATGCAGTGAGATCCAGAAAGATATCGTGCATGCATGTTCAGATGCAACAATAAATGTTATTATGGAAGATCTTGGAAAAGATTTTTTTTTGCAATTTTGGTAGACGAGTCACGTGATATTTCTTGTAAAGAACAATTGGCATTAATATTGAGGTTTGTAAATAAAAAGGGGGAAGTTGTAGAAAGGTTTGTTGGCCTTAGACATGTCAGTGACACTTCAGCTTTGACACTAATGGCAACCATTTATGATATGCTCTCAAAATGGAATTTAAGTAATACTAGCATTAGAGGGCAAGGCTATGATGGTGTTAGTAACATGAGTGGTGCATTTAATGGATTGAAGAATTTGATTATGAATGAAGCAAAATCTGCATACTTTATTCATTGTTTTGCTCACCAATTACAGTTAGCCCTAGTGTTTGTTGCAAAAAATCACACGAAGGTTAATGATTTCTTTGATGCGGTTTCTCGACTATTAAACATTATTGGATCTTCCTACAAGTGACGAGATAATTTAAGAATAAAACAAGAGAATAAAGTTATGGAAGCATTGGTTGAAGGTTTGCTTTATAATTGTACTAGATTTATTATTAAAATATTTTAGGGTTATGTTATTCTTATTAATCTTTTATATGGTAAATTTTAGGTGAGCTTGAGAGTGGTACCGGTTTGAACCAACAAGTGGGTATCAAACGACCATCTGATACTCGATGGGGTTCTCATTTTTCATCTCTATTGAATATCAAGAACATATATTCTTCCATTTGTGAAGTACTTGAAGACCTTGGTAGAGATAATAGTGATCGTGATCGTAAAGCTGAAGCAATTTGCATCTTAAGGTTATTAAAATCCTTTGATTTTGTGTTTTGTCTACACTTGATGGTTGATATCTTGGGAGTCACAAATCATTTAAATACAACATTACAAAGAAAAGACCAAGATATCGTAAATGCCATGAATCAAGTAAGTAGCTCTAAAAGAGCAATTCAAGAAATTAGAGATGTAGGATGGGAACCACTTTTAGGGAATGTTACTTTGTTTTGCGATAAACATGATGTTAGAATTGTGGATATGGAAGATGAATATTATGATGGATTCAGTCGTCGAAGAGGTTCACAGGTTGGTAACGTTTGATATTACCAACTTGATTTATTTATTGTGTCTTGTCATTAGCATGTTAAAGATTTTTTTTTCAAGTAAACAACTTGCACCACTATCATGTTGATGTATTTAAGGCGGTGATTGATATACAACTTCAAGAGCTTAACCATCACTTTAATGAAGCCAACACGAAATTACTTCTTTGCATAGCTTGTTTGTGCCCGCGTGAGTCTTTTAAAGCCTTTGATTTGGATAAACTAATGGAAATAACTACACTTTATAGGGAAGACTTTCCAACAGAATATGATCTTCAAGTTCTTGAAGTTGAACTTAAAAATTACATTACGGATGTGCGAGAAGATGAACGATTTAATCAATTGAAGAGCATTGGAGAACTTTCCAAAAAGATGGTCGAAGCACAAAAGCATATAATATATCCTAAGGTTTACCTTCTCTTAAAACTTGCATTGATCTTACCCGTTGCAACAGCGAGTGTAGAACACGCATTTTCAGCAATGAAGTTGGTAAAGACTGATGTACGCAACAAAATGGGTGATCAATTTTTAAGTGATAGTTTGGTGTCATATATTGAAAAAATTGTTTTAGATAGTATTAGTAATGATACAATTGTGAAATTATATCAAGCTATAAGACCTCGTCGAGTATAATTGTAAGAATTTAATTTTTTTTCTTTGATTTTACGACTCGACCCGATCCGAACCCGCAATAATATATATATTTTTAATATTTTTTTCTTTTATCACTTTCATTTAAATAACATGTTGATTTACGTTCTAGACTCGCCACTGGATGGCTGCGTTAAGGGTGTATGCCACGTAAGATAACACGGCTAATGCGTTGCCCACACCCGTTCGTCTAACAAATATATGATAACCACTAAGATTCATATGAAAATAATTAGTTGGTTTATTATGAAATTCATAAGTGTTGTGTTATTGAACATCAATGTTATTCTACTTTGTATTAGTTTCTGGATTCCTTTTATATAAAATTTGAACTGTTCACTAGTAAATCTGGATTGTGTTGGTTTATCGTAGGAAATTTATCGAAAATAAATTAAAAAAATATATAAAAATGTTGTTAATTATGGCTCTAAGGACATCTAGTCATCAAAACAAGTTTTTTAGAAATTACTTTCGACATCTCGAAAAAGTAATTGTTTTTCTAAAATAAAAATCAATTACTTTTGTCAACGACATGACATTACCAAAAGTAATAATCAATTTTTTATTTTATGTCAATGACAAAATAGTGTCATATAGTTTGCAACTATGTGTCTACGTGTGTTATTTATTATTTTTTTTAATATAATATTTTTAATCATGTTTTATTTACTCTATTTGGTCCAACATAGTCAGATTTTGAATATATGTAAAAGACCATAATCGTACCTCGTAAGTTTAGTTTAATTGATTTTGGATTGTTTGATTCGATTAACTAAATAAACTAGATAATGTTTCTTTTTTTCATGTATAAAACGGATATGGTATAAACCAAAATACGTATAATTTGTACCATTATTTTAAGAGATGTTAAATATCCTCCTACAAAATTTTCTTATTTTTCTTTATATTCACCGGAACAAATGTCGTAATCAAAAGATAAGATGAGAAAAGAGAATTAATGGATTATAACTTCACAATCCATATACAAATAGGCGGATGAAATAAAGTATGAATCAATTTAATTTTTTTTATTTTAATATTAGAATCACATCTCTCTAACGTTAGAAAATTCGCAATGTAAAACTCGACACCTACATTTAGAAGGGAGCTGATAATTCCACGACTGTTATTGATACATCCACTGATTTTTGAAAGAAAATGACAATTATGCCCCCGGTTCTATTTAGAGTTTAATTGATCATCAAAAAGCATATTTTTAGTAAAACCATTATACCAAATGAGGAACTAGGTTTCTACGAATACACTCCACAAGAATCCCGTCTTCCATCATCACTTTCACCTTAATATGCTCTTAATATAAGCAGCGTTGCTTGCCCTCTGTTCGGAACCATTATGCCTTTGACCCTATTGAAAATTGAATCAAATTGAATATACGACAAAGGAAAACCACCATGCATAAACCGAAAGGAATTCATTTTGCAAGTGAAGAAGGAAATTAATTCTTCAGCAACATTCCCACATTTATCCCGTTGCGTCACTCACGAATAGATTGAACCGGCTTCTGATGGGTATGCTAATGCGAAATAATTTATGCCAACCAAAGATTCAGGTCTGAGTGGATTTAATTAGGTTTAGATCTGGCTCTGCAACATTTTCATTCTGGTGATGCGAACTTAGTGTGACTCCGTTTTTGCTGTTATTTTTAACGTCGGATCGATTCAGACGATCATAAAGCATGGTTGCCAAATGGGTATGTTGAGAGGACAAATTAAGTAAGTAGGGCAGATCGTGAGTTCATGGGCATCGTACGTAACGATGCTGATTCACCTATCCATCAGCGCATATTTGTCTCATTGTAGGTAGAACTCTACAATAGCATTAAACTGGGTGTTCTGATGATCGGGTATACGAAGCAAAGGATGAATGTGAAGGTATTAAGCAATGAGATAGGGGTGTTAGTGAAGTTGCTCGTGGCGGGGAAAGGAGGAGAGACAGTACTTGTGGTGGTGTAGAGATATTGAGAAACAAGATATAGCAGTTGGTGAGTGTGGTTATGGAAGATGAGGAGGAGGGCTAAGGAGCTGAAGTAAGCAATAGATAGACATCGAATTTATCGAGTCATGTAAATTGCAAGGTTATGCTATTACCTCAATCAAGAACATGGGACCTGAATAGTTGGATTGGATGTTTAAAGAATCCAAATGGAGTTTACCGAATATTTAATTAAAAAGGGGCATGATTGTCATTGTGCTTTAAAATCCGTGGAAGTATCAATAACAATCCTTGGAATTAGCACCTCCCCATTTAGAACTTACATAATCTTTTAACATAAAATAACTTAGATAGTAGATTCCATAGGTCCTTTGACACTAATGACTTGCAAAGTAAATTACATAAATATAAAAATATTAATTTAATTGCGTTAGACTAACACCATTGGCAACTAAATCTTTAATCGGTTGTCTAATTGAATTAAAAGAAATTAGAAATTCCTTCAAAGCCCACAACAGATTTGCTCCACCAAACCTTTAGTCGTCCATTTTTTTTCTTTTCTTTTTTGTTTATTACTCTTTTTAGATAAACACCATTTTTTAATTAATTTTGTTTTATTTTTATTATAAAAATAAACAAAATACACTAAAATACTTAAAATAATTTTGTCTATAAATATAGATCAATATTGATATATTTAAAGATTTTTTTTTTATAATTTTTTATATTGTATATATAATCTTTAAATATAATAACAAAATTAGGTTATAAATTTAATAAAACATAATATATAGTTGGTATAGTATAATAAAAAATAATCATAATTAATATAATAGTTTGGTTTGGATTCGTTTGCTAATGGGTGTGAAATTTTGGGTTTAATTGGGTTGTATAGGTGGAAGAGAGAAATTAATTTTTTAATAGATACTTGGGTTGATTTTGGTTGGGAATGAGAGTAATCTTAAACAATCTATTCTAGACGAAACTTATTTAATTATTTTGGTGGGACCTATATATACATTTATTATTTCTAGCATATTAAACAACTTAATCAAAAAGCTTATGTGTATTGTGGAGGTAATTATAATTTTTTATTTTGGGAGATGATTTGTTCACAACAATTTTTTTTTTCATACACAACAATTGGTTCTTTAAAATGTTATACCGTACAACTTTATAATACATAAATCATTGTGTATGACAAAAAAACTGTTTTGTGTGAATCATTTCCCTTTTATTTTGTTGAGGTGGCATTATATTTTGTTGAGGTGACATTAAAAACTTTTGCTTTTATGGATATTCTAAAGTCATTATTAATCATTTAAGTGATTCAAATTATCTATAAAAAATAATCCGAACAAAATAACTCAGATCTTATGTGGTTTGGATAGGTATTTTGTTTTTGTTTTTTGTTTTTTGTTTTGTTTTTTTGTTTGTTTTTTTTCCTAGAGCAACTATTACATCGACCCATGTTTTACCCAACACATTTTGTAGATATAAAATACATATACAGTTTAAATCATTGAAAACATGTATAAAACGTTCATCCAACATAGATAGCAAGTATTCAGATAATATGCACACATAACACGTAATTTATATAAAATACTTCATATCTATGTGTAAGTTGAAAGTAACTATGAACTCACCTGGTAAGGTGGTGACTCGACACTCGGATAACACTTCGTTACTTCTTATAACAATTTTTCCTTGACCAAAACCTAGTATTAATACCACTAGAGTTTAGTTTTAACATTAATCGCGACTAATTAATAGTCTAGCTATTTAACACTCAATATAACTCATTATAATAGCCCAAATAATTATTTTAAGGTCCTAATAATGTTACTATAATTAAATAAAAGCTATATTAAATATAGTATAGGCGTAACTCACTTACAACGGGTTTTTATTAAAAACCGGGCTTCGCTGGAGCAGCGTTTCCGAGCCGAAAGCTTTTCTTCTCGGAGCCGTCGGGCGCTCTGGGGCTTTCTTCTCGTGATAGGGAGGTTCCCTAGACTTGAGAGGGGTTTAGGGAGGTTAGAGAGAAGTTAGAGAGAGAAAGAAAGGTTTGAAGGTGTGAGGAAATTATGAAGAGTTCATCTCTTATTTATAGGAATTATATAGTAAAGTAATCTCCAAGCTTCGTCCGTAACTTTTGCATACGAGCTCCGTTTTTGTCTGTCTTTTTACTGTTGAGTTCCTATTAATGAGATCTTCAACTTTCATTTAGACCTCGTTGGCTAATTCTCATTCTATCTCGGATTTACAAAACTGTATCGAATTCGCCGCGCTCGAAAAGTAGAGACTAAGCTTCGTCCATAACTTTCGCATACGAGCCTCGTTTTTGTCTGTCTTCTTACTATTGAGTTCCTATTAATGAGATCTTCAACTTTCATTTAGACTATTTTGGCTAAATATCGACCGATCTAAAATTCAGATTTCGGACTGTGCACTGCTATGCTAAATCTTAGAGAAATCATAACTTCCTCATACAAAGTTAGATTTGGATGTTCTTTTTATGCACACTATTGGTTTAACATATACTACAAATTTCGTTTAGATCGCTAAGGCTAAATCTCGCTCTATTGTAAATTCACTATTTACGCCTCCCGATATCGTGTCGATTCCGTCGCGAAACTTCGACGAGTCATAACTTCTTCGTTATAACTCGGATTTCGACGCTCTTTATATATACGGAAACCTTGTAACATATACTAAAACTTTGTTGATATTATTTATTCTTAATAATCTTTGTCGAAAAGTCATTTTCGACCCCTATTGCCTCTAAATTGACTAGTCCGGATCTACAGGCGTTACACAGTTGTCCACTCTAAAAGTTTATGTTTCTTTTAACGTGTGCATTTATGATATGAAGTGAAGTGGTTACCATTTAGTAGTGAACATTTTCCCCACAAAGGTTTTTAAGATCAAACATCAAAATCAAATAGGTACGCATCATTAATTAGTTCCAGTCAAACCTTTTTGCTGCTAACCATATGTTATAGTAGAAAACAACATTCTAAATAACATCAATGCTCACCTTAACATAAATATGTTATTATTTTGTTTTATAATGAAAATGAGTTTTATTTATAAACAACAACAGTGATGAGTTTCAAAACTCCGACCCATACACACACCTCCACCGGCGAATCCTAGAGCCTTGCACCAGGTTTCACATACTTCATCTGTATGGCAACGTACGGATACACAAACAAGTCCACCCTTTTCCGGTAAGGACACTGCCCAATTGATGATAAAAAAATATATATATTATCAAAATCATGTTCTTATTTGGATAAAAAAAATTCCATTTTTTTTTTTGAATTATTTCACAAAATGTGATTTTTGAACAATTTACGTATATCATGCTTTGAACTTAGATGATTTATTTTTTTGAACTTATGACTACAATGAATTATATAAAAGAATAACAAAGGATAATAACAAACGTGAGAAATATTACATATAGGTTTTACAATATAAATGCATATCTTAAAATATATTTTATTTAGAAATGGATGAGAAATATATTTTACCGGATGCTTTGGTATGCATGATGTTGACTGCAACTAGAAGACCGAAAACAAACATAAATTTAGTATTCATGTCTTAGTATTTTAAATCTTTTGTTGAAGAATTATGTTTGAGCTACCTCCTATAGTAGGAGATCAGTTATATATAACGAACATTTTTTCTTTTCTTTAAATAAACATTAAATATCGTTTACTTGACCATTCTATTTGGTAGTAGTTGTATTGCTATTTTTGGTTTTACCATAAAAATTTGTGTTAATTTCATTTGACTCCCTTCATCTAGTTCATTCATGTATTTTGAGATGTTTATATAATAATGGTTTGTTGTGTGTATGTCACTATTACAAATTAATTATCATGTTACATCAGTGTCGTGTTAACTCCATCTCCCCCCCCCCCCCTCCCTCTCCCACACCCATCATTTCACATAGGAAATGATCACATCTTACTAGTTGTATTGTACAATTACACGAAGTAAAAAAGAAGGGGCAAACATGAAGCATTCTCGCATGGAAGCCCAAAAAGGATGGCGGAATAAGTTCACCACACAACACCGTAAGCCAAGTCAACTCACTATAGAACTAAGTGAGACCAGATCTCATAGTCTAAAGAGAGCTTCTTAGATCAAGATCTACATATATTATTATTTTCTACTTGTTTATTGGTTTAAAGATTTTGATTATAGTATATGATAAAATTGTAACATTTATGAAAAACATACATTAAGATGTGTATATAGAGCACTTACATATGTTTTATCAAGTGCCAACATGCAAAATTATTTTTCAAATCTCTATTTTCCTTCTATAAAAGAAGGAATGATTACAAGATGCTTAATGATTCTAGTGATGACTGATGACTGTTTTTTGCTTCATTTACGAGCAAAGTTGGTTGTTATAGTTATTATAGGATGAACGTATATGTAAGTTTAGATAAGAATTTCAAAATTTTAGTGGCAAAAATAGAAAAAGAAAAGCTAAAAGGTAGAAATTGATATTTATATGATTATACAGGGTGCATTTTGCACTTTGCCACTTCACTACAAGAGTATTTAAGTATTTGGCAACAAATAATTAAATGTACAACAATATAATATATATAGAGCAATTAATAGGCCAAATATAATATAAACCTATCAAATATAATATAATAATAATATAATATAGATCAATTAATAGGCCAAATATAATATATAGCTATCAAATATAATATAACAACAATATAATATAGAGCATTTACTAGTCCAAATATAATATAGAGCTATTTGTAGGTTATAAAAGATTTTTAGTCTAGTTGTATAGAATGATTCTTATAATTAAGAGGTAATGGTTTTAAGACTAGTTAGAAACATAAGTGATGTTAATTTATGAGTAAATTATTTTGTTGTTCTAAAAAAATAGCTTTAATTTTTTTTTATATATAAAAGTTTATTTATGCTACAATAGCATTCGACTTCGCTAATTAGTAATCAAGATTAAAAATAGAAAAATTATCCATTTACAAATAATTAGGAGGGAACCCCATATGATTCCAAAGTGTTTTGCAACAAGCTAATATGTCCTAAATTATGTAGCTAAGTCCCTCGTTAATCTATTGTTGTTGGCTTAGTGATAGATTTATGACGGAAAGTTCCCTATTGATCCTTATTCTAGTATGTAAAAAAAAATAAAATTAAGACTTCCTTATGGTATTTGTAACACCCACATATCCGGGCTAGTTAATTAAGATATAATAAGCATTAAAAATGACTTTTTGATAGAAGATTATTTAGGATAAATAATCTTAACCAAAGTTATAGTATATATGTTACAGGGATTCCGTACATATAAAGAACACTAAAAGTAAAATTTTGATAAAATACTTTTTAGCCTAGTCATCTAAATGAAATTCGTAGTAATCGTCAAACCGAAAATGTGCATATAGAGAAGATCTAAATCTGACTTCATTAGAGGAAATTATGATTTTTCAAAGATTCAGCGTATAATATACAACTCATAAATCGAATTTTAGATCGATCGATTTTTAGCCAAAATGATCTAAATAAGAATTAAAGCTCTCGTTAATAGAAGTTCAACGATATAAAGACAGTCGAAAACGGACGTCGGATGACAAAATTATAAATTTTAACGAACTTAACAGTCTAAGCCTGCTAAATATATAACTTTTAAAAATAAAGTAAAAATTATCCGACGGAGTCTAAATCTAAACGAAAGTTGTAGATCACGTCGATAGCTACGCGTGGATAAAAAGAACGTCAAAAGAAGCTCGTATGCGAAAGTTATGATTTTTACAAGATAATTAATTTTCGGCAAATGAGGGCACGACACATGTCGCGATTTGGCACACCCCCTTCCTCCTCAAGGATTGCCACCAGATGATAACATGTGGCCCCCCAATATGCCTAACATAATTTGAGTATGACAAGGGTACTACTCCGTGGACAACCTATAAATAGAAGACAAATTTCACTCTTTTCTTCACCCTCTTCATCCAGTCTCTTCCAAAACCCTCCCAAGGTCCCTAACCCTTGTTCTAGTACTTCCTAAGGGTTAGTAGCGATGCTCCAGAGCGTCAGAAACCCACGATAATAGAGCTTTCGGTTTAGAAGTTCTGCCCGCGTAAAGTCTGGTTTCTTGCTAAACAACCTGTAAGTTGAGTTATGCTTATTGTGGTTTAAGTATAACTTATGTTTAAGTTCATTATTGTTATTATGAACCCATAAACAAGACTTATCACTGATTCCAAGTCATTATTTTGATTGATCTACTTATGGGGATGAAGACAAGGATAGATTTAGTGAGGTGTTTAAACTGGGCTTTCCAAACAGTATACTTTGTATACCAAATAGACCCTACCTCCGATATGATCTTACTTGGTTGTCCCTTATCGGCTATAGATTAATAGACTTTGAATTAATGATGAATCTAGACTCATAATTAGTCACAAGAAATATTAGAATAAAATTTAGTGATAATGATACTAGGTTACATCAAAGGAAAAGACAGTTGCTAGAAGTTAAGCGTTGTCTGAGTTTCCTGTCATCACTTTAACAAGCGAGTGCATAGTTACTTTCATCTTACACATAGATATGAAGTATTTAAGATAATTACATGATATATATATGTGCCTATTATACATGTTTATGATATCGATGCTAGATGAACGATTTATACATGTTTTACTTGATTTAAACTGCGTATGTATTTTTATACCTATAAATATATTGGGTAAAGGTGGGTAGATTAAAGATGATATAGATGATGAGAGATGAAACATAATATAGAAGATGAGAGATAAAAGATGTAATAGATGATGAGAGGCCTTGAATTTAAAGATGACGTCATCTAGCAGAGTATAGATGACAATCATAGACTATTCCAGACAGTCCAGTGGTACGATAGTAGGCTCTTAACCTATAGGTGTTTGTGACCCATGTGCTCATTAGATGTACTCTAAAAACCCATTAACATGTATTATGGGTGGACTCCCTAAAATAACACTGTCAATAAAGAAGATGATCCCTAGGATAAATCCTTAGGAATAAATATAGAAGAAAACCTAGTGACAAGTATCATGGAGGAATCCCTAAACTAGTACTGTCAGCATAGATGATCCTTAGGGTAGATCCTTAAAAATAAAGAAGATAACGGATGTAACATCCCAAAATTTAACGTCTAAAAATTTCATTTTTAATTAATGGATTTGCAAAACGTTTGTAAGTAACAATGTGAAATCATGTCATCTCATAAACAACGTATCATGTCTGAAAACCCAAATACTGAAAATAATAACATGTCAGAGTACAATCCCAAAATATCTCATAATGCATAAGGTAACAAGAGTGTGTATGATGTGCAGCTACCGCGCCAACTCCTTCCCCTTTGCTGAAGAGGTACGTGAAACCAAAACTGTAAACCGTAAGCACAAAGCTTAGTGAGTTCCCCCAACGTACCACATAGCATACAATCACATAGCATACATACAACCTTGCAATTTTGGGGTGCCCGACCTACCCGGTACGACCATTCTGGGGTGCCGACCTACCCTTGTCAAGCCCTTCTGGGGTGCTGACCTACCCTTCGGTCCTAACAACCGTACCTCGGGGACTATTTCACCCCTACTGCTACTATCACATATATCATAACATAAACGTACTGTCAGACATATTTGGGGTGTCTGACCTACCCTTCGGTCCTAACAATCAAACCTCAGGGACTATTCCCCTCGTACTACCACTATCACATATAACATATCATGCCAATATATAACATATCAGGTAGTAGCAAACCAAGTTGATATCATAAAGACAATCATCTAACATACAAATCCTACTGGTGGGTCGATATTATGGTCGTAGACCCACCACTACTGGAAGGTAACTCACCTCGCAAGGCTGACTGTTGAAAAGCTGATTTGCAGATGTTTGACTGTTGCTCCGGCGGTCCTCCGACTGTAAATCCATAAAACACTTAATATGACACTAATAACTACTCTTAGGGTAAAATGACTATTTTACCTCTGACCAAGTCAAATTCAAAGTCAAAGTCAAAGTCAACTTCCAGTTGATGCGGATCACTGAGTTGGGCCGCTAACTAGTCGAGTCCCTATCCTTTCATCTGACCTTCTTCACGCCTCAACTCATTGAGTTTGGCAACGACTCGACGAGTTCTCCTTCTAAAATAACTCTGAATGAGCCTTCATCCGACTCACTGAGTTGTATGAACAACTCATCGAGTTCATAACCATCCTATTAACAAGTCCTGCCCTTAACTCGCCGAGCTATATGAACAACTTGTCGAGTTCATCTTGAAACGTTGTGAGATTGCCTTGGGCTCGCCGAGTCTGATCATACACTCGTCGAGTCCCATGGTTCTCAGGTCCTTTTTCGCGTCTAAACATCCACGGGACTCCCCTCCCTAACAACTGGTCCATTCACAAAATGGATTCGGTGGTCATTACGCCTCGACTCGCTGAGTCCCAAGAACAACTCGGTGAGTCCATCCTTGACCAATACTATACAGTCGATTTAAATGGGTCTTAACACTTCAAAACCATAGATTTGGCCTCATAATGTCCATTTTATACGTAAAGTTCCAAACTTGGTGCACATGCATGGGGTTTTTGACTTAAAAATCCATAAAAGGTGCTCTACAATGTGCATGGGGCTCTCATGGCCATAAAGTTGGCACCTTTATACCATGAGACCCCTCCAATGACTCAAATCTGAAAGTATAACTCCATGAATCCCATCACAAATGTGGAAATGGCTTAGAAAGCCCTAAATGCACCTAAAATCTAAGCCCTATAGATGAACAACCACAAGAAAGACGAAAACAAGGGGCATTTACCTTGATTGAGCTGAAAATAGAATAAGATCTCTGGGTCTACAAGCCCCAACTCAAAATTCTTAAGCTTCCTCCTTCCTTCCAAGCTTCACAACCACCTAAAAGCACCAAAAATGGCCTTAGATCACTCAAAGCGGCTAGGGTTTCGATAAGAGGTGTTCTGGGAGTATAAGGGACAATGGAGGCTGCAATAAGACATTTAAATAGGGTGCAAACCCTCAGATTTATAGTTTCCATCAAACATCACCTACTTGCCGAGTCAATCTCTTGACTCGTCGAGTAGGTCACTTAAAATGCCTGCGGATCGCGACCCTACTCGACGAGTTGGGCCACCAACTCGTCGAGTTCCAGAGGAAATACAGAAATGCTTAAATTAAATGCGTACCGGGAATCTGGTGTTACAAATATCCCCCACTTATTTTAGATTTCGTCCTCGAAGTCTACCGCTTGATCCTAAAAAAGCTCGGGGTAATGCTCCCTTATCTCTTCCTCTGGCTCCCAAGTCCATTCTGAGCCCTTGCGGTGCTGCCACTACACCTTTACCAGCTCCACCTGGGAGATGTGAAAGGTGCTATGAATCTGATCGAGCTCGGATGGCAGATCCAGCCTATATGCTACCTTGCCCACCCGGGCTATAACCCCATCCTGAAAGGTCCAATGTACATTGGGCCCAACTTGACCCACTTCCTGAATCGGATGACACCTTTCCAAGGCGACACCTTCAGAAGAACCATATCCCCGACCTGGAAGCCCAGGTCTGAACGACGCTTGTCGGTATAGCTTTTCTGCCAACTCTGTGTAGTTTGGAGCCTGCTGAATGCTTTCAGTCATCTTGAGCACCACTTCGGTGCTCCCCATGACCCTCTGGCCAACCTCACACCAACATATCGGGGTCCTGCACTTCCTCCCGTATAACATCTCAAAGGGAGGACGATCGATACTTGTGTGATAGCTGTTGTTGTAGGAGAATTCAGCCAATGGGAGGTAAGTGTCCCACCTACCACCGAAGTCTAGCACACATGCCCGTAACATATCCTCTAAAGTATGGATGGTCCACTCGCTCTGACCATTCATCCGCGGGTGAAAAGTTGTAACGCCCCGTTCTTAAAATATCTATTTATGGGTTCCCAAGATCAGGAGTAAGGGCATTTCGGTCTTTTATGGGTATTGGGTTTTACTCTAAAAGGGTTTTCGGGTCGGGTGTGTCGCTAGAAGCGTAGGTCTTCTAGCCACCTTTATGTGGATATAAAGTTCGTCGGGAACGGACTTAGGATGGAGGAGATGTTGTAAATTAAAGATGTTGGCAACAATGGTCCCTAAGGGGGAAGTTTATGCCAAGCATGCATGCACGTATTTGGCTGGGTACGCCCAACGTAAGCTGGATGTATGCCCAACGTAATGGAGTAAATGAACGCGGAGGCCTCTCGACGTACACCCAACGTACTGGATGTACGCCCAACGTACGTTTATCATCCAGAAACCCTAAACTTTGGGCCAACCACTATATAAGGAACATTATGGTTCCAACCCTAGCCTCCATAAACATTCTCTTACCCTTAGAAAACCCTAGATAGCCGTCTTACCTCCATTGTTGGGTGTGTTTGACCTTGGAAAGCTTGTTTTGGCAAAGGAGATCCAAGAAGAAGAAAGAGGAAGTTGTCAAAGAAGGAGTGGGGTGGCTGAAGCTCGTAGATCTGGAGAGGCATCATTATCTAGAGCCCTTTTGAGGTAAAAAGTCTCTAACTTGACAATCTTATTGTATAGATCTATGTGTTGTGAAGTTTTGACACCATTCTTGTCCCAAAAACCTCATCTTGATGCATGATTTGAGTTGGTCGAGATTACCTGTGCTTTCAGACCTTAGGAGAGGCCTTGAGTAAGAAAAATGAGGTCCCAAGGGCTTTGGTTGTCTCATATGTGATATAGGTAGGTCTTAATGGATTAAGACCTTAGGTTAAGAGCTTTATGGACGTCCCAAGTAATAAAGTTTGAGACTTTATGAATCCTAGGCATATTTGGTCTATGGATATGAAGTTTGGGCTTAAGAGCTTAAGCCATTAAGATCTTAGGTGGAGTTGTAGTTCAGCGAGGTTACGCCCCGCGTAAATGGGAGTATGCCCAACTAGTGGGTCTGTGTCCCGATTCCAATCCACGAGCATTGTTGTACGCCCAACGTACCAAGAAGGGTATGCCCAACGTACTCACTCTGTTGAGTTTTCATTTTGGGCATTAAGAGATTGGGCTGTTATTGGGACTAATAGAGCTTGGGCTGTGACTGGACATTATGGATGGAGTAATTTGGACTCACTAATTATTATGGACCTTGGATCTAGGCCCATTTGGTGAGTTGGGCCCAATTTAGTAAATTGGGCCAATATTAGGCTTTGCTTTGGACTTTTGGTCTTTGGGCCATTAGTGGGCTTGAGAGCTTACCTAGTGTTGGGCCTTTCATATTTGTGATTGTAGGCCTTAGTCTTGGACCAGATTGAGTTAAGGGTAAATTGGTCAATTTACCCTTGGAAGGATATTGTGCTTAGGCTAATGGTTATTTTGCTACTTTGGATAGTTCGGGATTTTTGGTGAGACGGTGGTTCGGGCATCTGCTTCTTCAGTTCTGAGTTTCGGCAAGTGCGAGGTGAGTTATCCTCACTATATCGATAGGGTCTAAGGCACCAAGGCCGCCCCTTTATCGGATGGAAATTCGGGTAGTTGTTATGTTATTGCTTTGCTATATGTTTGCATCCTGGTAGTTAGGATGGTATATGTTATAGACCTGGTTAAGGTCGGAATTCTGGTATATAGGATGATGCTATGTTAGTGATCGGTTAGGTCGGTGTCCTGGTTAGAGTGTGCTATCTATGTGATCTGCTAGATCGGTTGATTAGTGATGAAATGCTATATGATTATATGTTTCTGTGCACATGGTTGATTGACTGGGGTTGGGTTGAGGCGAGTCCTGCTTTGTGCTATAGGCCAACATACCCAGGGTGGACTGGATATCCCAAAGGACCAGCGAGCGGTCCGGATATGCTGTAGGCCCCACGAGGGAGGACCAGACATGTCGAGGCTCGGAGAGTGGACCAGGCCGAGTAAAGGCCCGATGCGGGTGGACCAGTCATACTGTAGACTCAGAGAGTGGACCAGGTGGGTTGAAGGCCCGATGCGGGCGGACCAACCACACTGCAGACTCAATGTATGTTGCTAGAATCGGAGGGTGGACCAGGTGGACTGAAGGCTCGGTGCAGCGGACCAGTCACACATTAGACCCGAAATGCATGGCTGTTCTGTTTATGATATGATATGTTATGACTATGATATATGTGGTTGGTATTTTGGGGGTAACTCACTAAGCTTTCGGGCTTATAGTTTTCAGTGTATTGTTTCGGGTACTTCAGGAGATCGTGGCAAGGCGAAGGCGTGATCGTACCACTCCTCATGTTTTATGTACTTATGTTGTGGTTGTGGGAAATACTCTGATAATAAATGAATTGAAAACCCTTTTTGTAATGAATTAATGAATATGGGTTGTTTTTGATAAGTTTTAAATTGGTTGAAAATTTTGGATGTTACAAAAGCGGTGCTAAAGTGCAGTCGAGTACCCAAATCATCATGAAACTTCTTCCAAAACCTGGAAGTAAACCGTACATCTCTGTCTGAAATCACCAAAACTGGCACCCCGTGCCGCGCCACCACCTCCCGGATGTAGATGTCGGCCAACTTTTCGACCAAAATACTCTCCTAAATCGGAATAAAATGGGCACTCTTGGTTAACCGATCAACGATGACTCAAATCGAATCTACCCCTCGCGCAGTCCTTGGAAGCTTCGTAATGAAGTCCATGGTAATATTCTCTCACTTCAACAGCGGGGTATCCAACGGCTGGACCTTGCCGTGAGGTCTCTGGTGTTCAGCCTTAACCTTCCTACAGGTCAGGCACCTCTCCACAAACCAAGCTATGTCCCTATTCGTATAGGGCCACCAATAATCAAGATGAAGATCCTTTTACATCTTCATCACCCTCGGATGGATAGAAAACTTGGATTTGTGCACCTCCTCCATCAATATCCTGCACAACCCTGCTGAAGGTAGCACCTCGCTCTCGCTGCCAAACATAAGGTTGATCCTCTCTATGGCCTCTCTCCATGAATCACCAGCTCTCCCCCACCTGGGGTCCTGATCCGAAGCAACTGTTGCGCACAATAAATCACTACCCCATTGAGGCTCAGCCAATCCATACCAATAGTGACCTTGTTGCCCTTCAACGGTATGAGAACCAAATCCACTAGATAACGCTCTTCGAACAACCTCAAAACACAATCCCGGAAGACCTCTGATGCTCGCACAGACCAGTCGTCTGCAATCTCTACCTCTAGAGGGCAATCCAACACGCCCGAAAACTTAGAAAACTTCTTGCTAAGCGCAAGAGAAACAAACAATCGTGTAGCGGCCGAATCAAACAACACCTGAACTAGTATACCGTTCACATGGAACGATCCCGTCACCACATCGGGTGCAATGCGTTCCTCCAAGGTAGTCAACTGGAAGCTCGACTCCTCGCCACTGGAGTCTTTGACTTGCCCTGCTGGCCATTATTAATCCATAGGGTCGCTGGGGCTGGCGCCTTCACTAGCGCTGCTGCTGTCAACTAGGGGGCAAGTGGCCTTGTTATGGCCCCTCTGGTTACAGTGGAAACACAACAACTCGGATGTCTGAATAGTGGGTGCAGGGGCAATACAATCCTTGTTGAAATGCCCCATCTTGACGCACTTGTAGCAGCACGATGATCCCAATCTACACGCCCCCTCATGTGGCCAGCCGCATTTCCTGCAGCGGCGCTGTCCTGACTGGCCTTTCGGCTTACCATCTGATCCGATGGACTTCTTCCCCGAAGCATCAGTCATATGTCCCTCCTCTACCTTCCTCTTTCGGATGTGCTCCAAATCAATCTCCCTCTCCCTTGCCCTGGCAATCATGGAATCCAGGGTAGGGCATGCTAAAAAAATGCTCCCGAATGTCGGCTCACAATATGTCATGGTAGCGGGTCCTCCTCATGTCCTCATCTACCGCATACTGGGGCACCAGCAACGCCCTCTCCTGGAGCTTGGCGGTGACCTCCGCTACAGTCCGTAGTCTGTCTCATATCCAAAAACTCCCTGGCCACCTGCTGAAGCTCCACAGCTGGCGCGAACTCACTCCTGAACCGAGTCACAAAGTCCGACCAAGTCATAGCCTCAATAGTCGTAGCTCCCAGAGAGTTATCAACTGAAAGGCCCTGTAAAATGGTTTGGTCTAGCTATAGTAGCTAGTGATAGGGGTTGTGTATGAAATATTTTTTTGTAATAGTTTGCGGTGGTAATGGGGTTTACGGCCATAAACTCCTTGCGGTCGTTAGTCAGGCTTATAAATAGGGTGTTGTGTCAGACTTTAAAGGTTGTTGATGGCTTCGTATTTTCTCCAAGTTGTATCTGACGTTTTATTGCTTTTAGGCGTATGCAAGCTTGGTTCGTTTTGTTATTTTGTTATTATTTATTCTTTGCTTCTGTTATTTGTCTTTGATCATTGGTAGATCCGTTTCTCAGACTTTACAATTGGTATCAAAGCAAGACCAGTGTCAAAGACGTCCTACAGTTGCAATTTTTCTCAAAACGATATTCGCAGCGAAAGAAGGGTTTTATTTATGTTGATTTTCGTGTGTTCAAGAAGTTCACGGACCAAGCTTATGGCTGTAAACTCATAGTTCACGGCCGCAAGCTATTCAAGGTCCATACACCGCAAACGAATCTCTTCTCCAGAAAATCGAGTTCCTGACTTAAGGCTTTAATAATAATATTTCATTGCATTTAAATTCTGAAAAATAAATAAGTTCTTTTAGAAAAATCATTGGCCGTAAACTCGAAGTTCTTTTAGAAAATCATTGGCCGTAAATTGATTATCTTATAATCGACTTTAGAAAATTGCATCTGTGATTTTCTGTTCCATCAATTTAAATTTTCACGGGCCGTAAACAAGGAGTTTACGGCCATAAATTATTCTTGGTAGTAAACAGTTAATTAATTATTAAATCTTAATTAATTAATTTTCGAAATTCACTGTGAACAGTAAATTAATTAATTAATTTTTTTTTAAAATTAAGTCATATCCAATAATTAATTAACTTTAATTTAAAAAATGGAATCACAAAGTCCTAATCAATATCAAGAACTCGATGCTGTGATGGGAACAACCACGCGCTTTCCACGACTCATGTCTGCTGATGGTTTCCCCGAGTGGAGATATAGAATTGAGAAATATATAAAGATGAAGGACTTCAAGATTTGGAAATGTGTTATAAAGGATCCAGTCAGAATCACCACTACAGTTGGGGGGCAGGTGGTTGACAAGAAAATGGAAAACTACACTGATGAAGATTTTGAGAGTGTAGAAGAACAAGAAAAGGCATTGGCTATTTTGACTATGGCCCTATCTCCAGACATTGCTCAAGGATTCAGAGAGTATACTTCTGCTAAAGCACTGTGGGAAGCCCTTATTGAAGTATATGAGGGAAATGAAGACATGCGAGAGAGTCGCCAAGATATGCTAAGGTAACGTTTCAACATGTTTAACTATGTGCCTGGAGAGACTCTCGAAGCTCAACTGCAGCGATTCACAACTCTCAATACGGAGATGACTGTGGCAGGGATCTTCTATACAAAGTCAGAAATTAATAAGAAGCTACTAAATGCTCTCCTAAAATCTTGGGACATGAACGTAGCTGTGATTAAGAAGACTAAGGATCTCAGTCGCCTTTCTTTAGCTGAAGTGATGGCTATTATCAAAGCGTGTGATATTGATGATAAGCAGCGAGAGATCAATCATATGAACTCCGACTCAGCTGCTAATCTTGACATTTCAACTAACAATGCTCTTTCTTCTTTCTGTTATACTCCTGCAGGTTCATCTTCTTCTACACCAGTCATTCCCTACCCACAAAGTAAACCACTTATGTCTGCCCAAACGGCTCCTTCCTCAAATGTGGCCTCCTCTTCAAAAGGAAAGGAGGGTGATGAAAACCTTGTCTTTGCAGCAGGGCTTGTAAATTGCTACAATGCACTTGTAGCTGCGGAGCTTCCACCTCAATTGTCATTTGCAGATCTTGATCAAATCCGTCCGGAGGACGTTGAGGAAATGGACATCACATGGCAAATTGCCATGGCTGTATTTAGGGCAAAACAGTTTGCCAAAAAGACAGGGAAGAACAATTGGGGAATGACCGTTGATAAGAAGGTTGGATTCAACAAAGGAAAGCTTCGGTGTTTCAATTGCCATGAGCTAGGGCATTTTGCTCGTGATTTCCCACACCCCGATAGAAGGGCTAATAATGACAGAACTATGGTTGTAGTTGGGAACAACCGAAGCAGTGGTCAGGCAAACAATGAAAAGGCTATGGTTGCGCAATCCTTCGACTGGGATGATCAAATACAATCTCTCAACTTATCTGGACCAGAAAATGCTCATCTAGCATAAGTAAGGGATGATACTACAACAGGGATTATAGCAGCTGAAGATAGTGTGATGAAGCTACAATTTGCTTTGATGGTATCCTCTTCCCATGAATCTAATTCATCCCAGGTAAATCTCCCATCATGCTCTAAGGCTTGTACAGATTATATAAAAACTTTACATGATAAACTAAAGACATTAGGAAATGAAGTAGAAAATCGTAGGATTCTTCGTGAACTTAATGAAAAATTAGTAAGAAACGTAGAAGACCTTAGATATGAAGGGTACCAACTTCGAAAAGGACAAAAACCACTTAAAGCTCAACTAGAATCCAAAATTAAAGACTTTAGGAGACTCAAGGAAGACTGCGGTAACAAATGTGAGAACTATGATTATGCAGTCAAACAAAATGCTGAGCTAGTGGCTGAAGTTGAATCTTTGAAAGGAAAATTTGAGACCGCCAAACTTGATGTTAGAAAATATGATTTCTCAAGTGAGGTGGTTGCAAATATGATAGAACAAAGTATGCAGTTTAAAAGGAATCAATCAAAAGGTCTAGGGTATAGTAAAGTACCCCCTCCTTTCAATCATTCATATGTGTCCAAGCCCTTGTCCAAAGAAGAGATTGCCAATGAATCATTTATGGTTTATGGCAAGTCCTCTGGTTTTATTTCGGGAGGATTTATTAATGTTGAAAGTACTAACATTTCTACTTCTCCTGCAGATCAATCCTTGAATCAGTCAAAGCACAAAGTTGAAGGATGTGTTTCTGAAAATAAAATCGAGTCCAAACCTGAAGTTTTCATTTTAAATGTAGAAAATTCTTTTTCAAATGTTTTAAGTGACAATATTTCTTGTAGTGTTTTTAATTCTTCTGATATAGTAGCTGCTACTTCTGATACAGTTTTGAGTGCTTCTAATATGTCTGATAAATTTTTGAACAATTTGGTTGACAATTTGCATGTTTGTGATAAAATGTTGAGATACCACTAGTTTCACAACCCTGCATGAGCATAGCACCCTCACTTGCCTCACAACCTAATAATGTTGCATGTTCCTGTGAGACAAGCAAGGGTGATTGTAGGGAAAACGAATCTGATAAATGTAGCACAAGTTGTAACAATAACAAGCAGATTTGTTTTAACTGTGGTACTAGTGGTCATATTGCTAGAAATTTTCTTAATCAAATGTTTGTAAGTTATAATCTTCCAAGAGGGGAGAACGAGTTCAGAGGAAGGCCTTTAAATAGAAATTCCTCTAGAAGTCGCTCTCGAAATGATGATTGGGCAGATGAACAAAATAGAAAAACGGGTATTTTTCACAGACATAAAAAGGTTTTTAATCATCCTGTTTCGAGCAGTCTGCCAAAAGGGAGCATAGCCACGCCAAGGTCATGCTCATCCCAAAGCAGTAGTGGATCTTCAACCAACTCCGGTAGAAGTCACACATGCTTTAAGCAGATTGTTCAGCATAACATGAAAAAGTTAATTGAGTTTTTCAGAAAACCTAATTATAAATGGAGGCCCAAACTTGCTCCCAATACATCATATCTGTCCTTAGAAAAGTTTAAGTGCAATAAATCTGAAAAGGCATCAGGATCACCCACGAAGATCATGACCTGGGTGCCCAAATCTAATTAAACCCGCACATTTTGCAGGGACAGTTGCGGGGAAATGTCGTTAGACCCTGGTTTGTCGATAGTAGCTGTTCCCAGCATATGACGGGACATATCACCCAACTACATTGCATTCAATCATTTAATGGGGGTTATGTCTCTTTTGCGGGTGGAGATGGAGGGAAAATCACTCAAAGAGGAACCGAGTCAAATGGAGTTCTAAGTTTCGAAAATGTGAATTTCGCTCCCGATTTGAAACACAGTCTGTTAAGCGTTTCTTAGATTTGTGACAAAGGCTATTCTACGCATTTCACTGACAAGGAATGCATGGTATTAAAGCCAGGCTTTGTCATCCCTGAAGAATGGATTCTCGTAAAATCAAAAAAGGATGGGAACGCCTATATCATTGATATGAATAGTAATCTCTCTGAACAAGTTACTTGTTTATTCTCCAAGATCTCCGAGCAAACTGCAATGCTCTGGCACCGAAGATTAGGTCATGCCAACGCCAAGAATCTAAATCGTCTTGCGAAGAATGAAATGGTGCGTGGATTGCCTGTCAAAGACTTTATTACGTTTGAAAAGTGTGTGTCGTGCGCTCAAGGAAAGCATCATCGAAAGCCGCATCTGCCAAAACAGGTTAACTCAATCAGCCAGGTTCTTCAATTACTTCACATGGATTTGTTTGGTCCAGTGAATGTGCTAAGCATCAACAGAAGCTCTTACTGTTTAGTTGTGATTGATGATTTCTCTCGATTCACGTGGGTTTTCTTTCTATCCAACAAAGCTAGTGTTCCTGAATTGATCAAGAAGTTCATTGTACTTGTTGAGAATCAGACCAATCATAGGGTGAAGGCGCTTCGTACAGATAATGGAACAGAGTTCAAGAATTCCGTTCTCGATCACTTCTGCGCTGAAAAGGGTATTTTACATCAATTTAGTTCAGCTCATACATCTCAACAAAATGGTGTTGCTGAAAGGCGGAACAGAACACTCAAAGACGCTGCAAGAACAATGCTGTGTGACTCAAAGCTGCCGGTTTTCTTTTGGGTGGAGGCGATAAACACTGCCTGTTATGTTCAGAATCGAGTGCTTATCAACAAAGCTCAAATGAAAACTCCATATGAAATCTACTATGGACACAAACCGTCAGTCAATCACTTCCGAGTATTTGGCTGTCCTTGCACCCTTCTTCACCTAGATGCAAACCCGAAGTTTCATGCCAAAGCCGATGACTGCTATTTTGTAGGGTATGCTGCTCGCACCGCTTATAGAGTCTACAATAAGAAAACCAAAAAGATTGTGGAATCCTATGACGTGCGTTGGTTGGAAGAGAATGAAACAGACGCAAGAGTGGGTCCGGATTGGTTGTTTGATTATACGTCACTTTTCAAATCCTTAAACGTGTATTCAGATGATGTATTTAGAACTGGTTCGCATTGGAAGAGCATCTCTGAAGATGAAGATGAAGAAGTCGTGTACAAGCCTGTAACTAAACCTTCTGATTCATCGAAAGGAAAATCTAAAGCTTCACTTGAAGGAGAGTTCGCTGACTCGCACAAGGGAGGATCTTCTGCTGCATCTGAGGGGGAGCCTTCTGCTGCAATTGAGGGGGAGTCTTCTACAACAGTTTCAGGAAAGTCCTCTGCTACTCCTCAAGGGGGGCTGTTCTTGGAACATGATAGTCCTCAATCAGTCCACACTGATTCTTCTGATGCTGAATCGAAACCTCACATATCTTTAGAGAAAGAGTTCGTTCCAAATGATGCTTTCGCTGTCTCTTCAACCCTTATGGAATTACTCTTTCCTGACCTTATTGCAGATGAGTATGTCGCAGAACCATCTGGTACTACTCAACCAGCAAATGAAGGAGGTCTCAACATTCACACTCTACCTGTTTCTCTCAATGACATCAGCCAAGAAATACCTTTTAGGGTTCAACGGGATCATCCGATCGAAAACATCATCGGCTAGCTAGATGATGGCGTTAAAACTAGAAGTCAGAGTGGAGACGTGAATACATGTCTGTATTCTTTCTTTATTTCTCAAATTGAGCCCAAGAATGTAGAAATGGCTCTAAATGAACCTAGCTGGGTGGATGCAATGCATGAAGAATTGCATCAATTTGAAAAACTCAGTGTTTGGAAATTGGTTGAGTTGCCGAAGAGCAAGAAGTCTCTTGACACACGATGGGTCTATCGCAACAAACATGATGATTCAGGGGTTATTGTGCGAAACAAAGCCAGACTGGTAGTACGTGGGTTTCGACAAGTCGAGGGTCTTGACTACACTGAAGTTTATGCTCCAGTAGCTCGCCTGGAGGCTATTCGTATCTTCCTAGTGTATGCTTCGTATATGAACTTTACTGTCTTTCAAATGGATGTCAAGACTGCCTTCTTGTATGGCAAGGTGAAGGAAAAAATCTACGTTGATCAACCTCCAGGGTTTGTCGACTCGAAGTATCCTAATCATGTCTACAAGTTGGACAAAGCGTTATATGGGCTGCATCAAGCTCCTAGAGCATGGTATGCAACCCTAACAAAGCATCTGCTCGAACATGGTTACACTCGCGGGACTATCGATCAAACATTGTTCATAAAGCATGTCGACAAGGACCAGATACTCGTACAAATATATGTTGATGACATAATCTTTGGATCAACAAGCCAAAAGCTTTGCAAAGAGTTCGAAAGTGTAATGAAGAAAAGATTTGAAATGAGTTCGTTGGGAGAAATGACCATATTTTTGGGGCTTCAGGTTAAACAGAATTCAACCGGAATCCTGCTACATCAAGCCAAGTATGTGGAGGATATTCTTGAGAAGTTTGCGCTTCACGAAGCTAAATCTGCCTCTACACCGATGGCTGAACGACCTCTCCTGACTCCAGATCCTGAAGACGAGTCCGTAGATCAAACTCTCTATCGATTGATGATCGGATCGCTGATGTATCTTACAGCAAGTCGACCTGACATAATGTTTGCAATCTGTCAATGCGCTCGATATCAGGCTAATCCTAAACTTTCTCATCTTATTGCTGTTAAAAGAATTTTTTGGTATATCAAAGGAAGCCCTAAATTCGGTCTTTGGTATCCGAAGAATTCTGAATTTGATCTTTATGCTTTTACTGCCAGTAATTATGGAGGCTGTGAGCTTGACAGGAAATCCAATTCAGGAGGATGTTAATACCTAGGTGATAGATTAGTTTCATGGCAATGCAAGAAACAACACACTGTTTCGACTTCAACAGCAAAGGCGGAATACGTTGCTGCATCAGCTTGCTTCTCTCAAGTTATCTGGATCCAACATCAGCTGTTGGACTACGGTTTGAATTACTTCGAAACCTCTATCTATTGTGACAATGAAGCGGCAATTCAAATAGCTAAAAACCCAGTCCAACACTCTAAAACCAAGCACATCGACATTAAAATTCACTTTATCAGAGACTGTTATGAACGATCTTTAATTCGAATCGAACAAGTCCACACTGGCGGACTTGTTCACAAAGCCATTCAACAAAGCTCGTTTCGATGTGCTTGTCGGATTTCTGAAAATGATACGTTTTGAGGATTAAGTTTTTTTTTAATTTTTTTTCCTGTTTTTATTTTTTTTGTTTTTCTTTCTTCTTTTCTGAATTTAATTTTGGTTTTATTAGTTTACATTTTAATTTTTTTTTTTTTTTTAGGATAGTTTAAAATTTGCACATTCTTTTGTTTCGTACTCTCACCCATGCACAAATTTAGGAGGAGAAATAAAAAAATCCAAAAACAATAAAAATTATAAAAAAAAAATCCAAAAATAGTGTCATTTCTGTTCAGCATTATAAAATTTTTGTTGACAACTTCAGTTGTAAGTACTGTGATGGGAAATGAAATTAACAAGTGATAACACGAAACCTGAATCGGCGTAACGTACCTACATTGAATCGTCTACGCTCTGTACTCGATGTGCTGGTAGGCACGAAAGATTTTAAATGGACTTGACTAGGAAAGTTGAACTTAATGAATTTAAGGACTGGACAAACTTTGACCTAGTTAGATCCGTTTAACCTGATGTCACGACGCTCGGATAGGTTGAGCAGGAAGATATACAGGAGAATCTACCCATCACATTAATTGAACCCGTACTTGGAACCGTGGCTTAACTTTTCCTCGATGTGCGGATTCTGTCCTTAATTCCGGTTGGATGGGGCGACTATTAAATTCCGATAAATTAGTTCTGTAGAATATCATTTTCTTTCTTTCCGTCTGTTAGTCATATGTTGCACCCTTTGCGTAATTGGAAGAGATCCGACATGGATTGAAACGTATGCAAATCTATTTATCTACAAGTTATATATATGAAATTCTTCTTATCTGTTAGCCATATGCTGTCTCCTTTGCGTGACTTCTAATCCGACCTGGTACACAGCATATGCAACTTTCTACTTCTCAACCCCTTTGAAGTAATAAGTAATAGAATTCTGAATCTATACTCTCTCTGAATGGTTGTCTGCTCACCCAGTGTAAGGAGTACTCTGGAAGTTCTTGATGGCTAGGGCATATCAGGAAGCGGGAAACACGTTCCAGTACACTTAAAATTAAACACATACAGATTGTCTGTAGATCTCGCTGCTCAATTTAGGTGGACAACAATATCCCTGGTTGTAGTCAGTTAAATGGTCATAAAGAAAATTTATTTGAGATTTAGGATCTATTATAATAACGGAAATCTACAATTAGGTATATGCCTGAATCTATCATTGGTAAAATGTCCAAAACTATCACAAGTTTTTCGTGTTTAAGTGGACCACAATACTGACAACCGATCAGAAGAAAATGTGAGGATAAGAGTACCGACAAGTGAAACAAGGCTGTCCAACAACTTTGATCCAAGCATCACAAAAGTCATAGTGGTTAAATCTTGTTGTGTAAAATTATTTTAGTCAAAATATTTTTCTCAATTTTATTTTTATTTTTAGTTTTTTAATTTTATTTTATTTTTATTTTTATTTTTAAATGTCATTTTTTAAAAATTTTATTTTTATTATTATTTCTTTTACCATTTCAGTTTTATTTTTATTTTTTGTTTTCGAAATTAAATTAATCCTCAAAGTTTTTTAATTATTGAAAATTGAAAATACTGGATAGTTATCAGGTAAGAGGGTAAGTGAGGGTAAAAAGGGGTAAAAAGGAGTTCACTGCCGGAATCTCCCCATTCACGAGATTCCGACTGCAAACTCCTCTTAAACCCTCTCAAAAAAGGCAAAATTTTTTCTTTTGATTTACCGTTTACACCATCACGAAGGTAATCACTTCTTGATCATAAATATGTATTTTGTTTTGATTTTCACCGAGCCATTTAGTCGAAAATCATAAAAAGAAGTTCGACGGAGCTTACGGCCGTAAGCTCCAACCGTAAACTCCGCTTGAATGTTATTTGGAGTTGTTTTTAATTTATTTTGATGCTACTAATTCCTACATTTGCATATATCTATGTGTTATACATCAATTCATCGTTTAAATATGTTTTTCGTGGTGTTTTCGATTAAGTGTTCATCGGCCGTAAACTTGGTGTTTACGGCCCGAGAACAATTTATTTATTGCCTTGATAACTAATTAAATAATTAGGTATTTCAATATGATAAGCTTGTGAAGAGGTCCTTAGGTCGTAAACTTTGAGTTTACGACCCAAGAACTAGAAGTTTACTGTCGGTTTTCTTTTTGTAACTTTGGCCGTAAACTTGCTTTTTTAACTCAAATTTTAATAAAATTTTGTTTTGATCATATTTTTGGTTAGAATATTCTTTTTGGTCAAAATAAGAATTTTATTTCGAGGTTTCTTACAGTTCGTGTTTGAGTGCAGAAAATGGCGAATTTGAAATTTGCAGACATGCACAACCTTGCAATCACGCTTGCAGACCCTCCAACAATTCACTCTGATATGCGCTCGATGATTCATCGGTTACGGGAATGTTGTTTTGCATCCGCGATCACGATCAATCCAGTGGTGTATCAAAATTTGATTTAAGAGTTTTGGGCGACCGCTCAGTCGAGCATGGATAATGATGGCAATTTTACTATGAAAGCCAAAGTTCAGGGACGGGAGATTTTGATTGATGAAGGTTTCATACGCGAGGCGCTGCTTATTGACGATCAACCCAATTTCCCAACTGAAATCAGAATCGAAGACGCTCAACGGATTCTACGCAGAATGAGCTACAAAGGAACTTTTCCGCTGACACTGAAGAAGTTGCTGCATCCATACTGGAGGTTCTTAGCGCATGTTTTTGTTAGCTGCATTTCGGGCAGAAGGTCTGGAGCTGATGAGATTTCACAGCGCACAACTGGTGCATTGGTATCCCTTGCTGCTGGCATAAGATTTAACTTCTCGAAGTTCATCTTGGATGAATTTGTTATTAACATCAGAGCCTCTACCCAAGATACTTTTTTGCTGTATCCTCATTTTATCCAAGCATTCATCAATATTCAGTTTCCTGACGTAAGGAAGGAGGGCGAGACTCTTGATATGAAGTCCTTGGGTCCCCACACTGTAGGACTCATCAAACAAAATCGTAAAGGCTAATTTGTTTTTCAAGGACTGTATCCTCTAGAGAAATTTGGAAAGTTTACTAAGCTGGATGAACCGACAGAGTCATACGATTCGTCTGAACAAACCTCGTCAGAGCAGACATCTGCAGAAAAATCAACTCCAAATAACATAGTTATTGGTGTATCAGAGGATGAAGGAACTGAAAGGGATAATTCACCAACTCCTGATGCTCAAATCATCTCAGAGCTTGAAAAGGAGTTGAGACATGATCAAGATAGTGCGGAAATGCATGTCGGTGATGAAAGAAATGATTCATTCAGTGATCTTGATTTAACAGGTTTTGATCGTGATGACTTTGCGGCTTCTTTAGCCAACAGTGAAAATTTTGTGTCGCATGAAAACCTTGACACGATTTTCAACAATGTCGATGACGTTGTTCTGCAAAAAACAGAGACTAGGAAGTTAAGTGAAACGTTTGAAACCCAAACTCCAACATCAAAACAAATGGCGTCAACTTCAATTTCTATGAAGGCAGTTATAGGATGTTCCCCTTCTATATCCGCTTCTCCTACACCAGAACCATTTATGAGTGTATTTACCCCAGACTCTGACCAACCTCAGTCTAAGAGACAAAGGCGAGATGTGAGGCAATCTGACCTAATTGTGAGCTTGATTAGCGGTCTTCCTACCCCTCCTGTCACTACTGCTACTACTAGACTTACAACCACCAAGATGTTTCCAACAGGTCCGAGTTCAACATTTATTGTTGGTAGTCCCTTTGCGCCGCCTGGTTTCTCAGTTCCAAGATACAATCGAGATGCTGCTTCTGAGAGGTTGGGGTTGCACATGGCTGAAGAACAACTTCTATCGCCAGACCCTCGAGGAAAAGGTGTTGCCATTGAAGAAGGTTGTGCTAGGGATGACAATCTCACTCTTTCTGGTTTGCAAAAGGAGATTTCAGTTTTAAGCTAGAAGAATATCGAGTTAGATATTCAGGTAGCGGAACTTCGTAATGAGAATGTAAATCTTAAGATTCAAGTCTCTAAGTTGCAATCAGATAAATCTAATCTTGGAGTACAAGTGGCCGAGCTCAAAAAGGATAAAAAACTAAAGACTAAGCAGATTTCCGACTTGCAAGATCATTTCAATCTGCTAACTTCAAGCTACTTTGAACTGAAGAAGGAACTTGAAGTAGACCTTGGAGACAAATATCAAATGTCCGTTGAAGAACAGAGGATCAATCTTCATGTGCAAGCTTTCCCAGTTGACCTACCAGTTGATCTACCAGTCGGTCAGTCTTCTGGTACTGGTAATCGTAGGGTTGATGAACCTCCTTTGGCTCCACATATTATAGAAATCATTCATCGTGGTCAAGAAGAAGAATTGAAGAAAGGACAGTTGTTGTTCAAGAGGAACACTAATCTGAATGCTTCTCGAGGCGAACCGTTAATCACAGTTACTGATCTTGAATTGGTTCGGTTCCAAGATACGTTTGGAGACAGATCGGGAGTCGCTTCTTGGGGATTTCATGAACCCCTTAAGATGTGGATAGTCATTCGTAAGAGCGGTAATTCTGATTTGTATAAGAATAGCCATGATTTTAGCTAGTTCACGTGGGTTGATTTGGCAAAACTATCTCAAGCTCCCTTCATCAATTTAATGAATAATCCACAAGTTACTCAATTCAAGCACTTCCTTGATGATCAAGTTAAAAAGGGATTTTCGTCTATGCCCGCTGCAGAATCTTTCATATTTGAACATCCAGATGTTTTGGACCCGTCCACTGACAAGCCGTTGCAAATAGTGATGTGGCCCGCAACGAAACAGGTCAAGCAGTTTCCAGTACTTCAAGGCTTTTCAGATGGGTCTCTTAGTTCTTTGGAATGCTGGGTTTTTGATGAAACTACTTCTGGTGCCGTCATTAAGCTTAAAGATAGGTGCGTCAGGCTCTATGATCGCAGAGACTTGTTGCAGTTCAGGAAATGGGATATTCACTATCTCAGCAACTTTCAGATTACGGTTGTTGAGGATATACATGAAGAAGGTGCTAAAGTGTACACGACAATGGTGGCTGAGATTTTGAGCAAGCGAATGTGGAATGGAGCCATGGGACAGATGGACGTTATGATTGTTAACAAGGGATGGCCTCGAGCTAGTCCAAACCAACGGGGAGATTGAAAGGCCCTGTAAAATGGTTTGGTCTAGGTATAGTAGCTAGTGATAAGGGTTGTGTATGAAATATTTTTTTGTAATAGTTTGCGGTGGTAATGGAGTTTACGGCCGTTAACTCCTTACGGTCGTAAACTCCTTGCAGTCGTTACTCAGGCTTATAAATAGGGTGTTGTGTCAGACTTTAAAGGTTGTTGATGCCTTCGTATTTTCTCCAAGTTGTATCTGACGTTTTATTGCTTTAAGGCGTATGCAAGCTTGGTTCGTTTTGTTATTTGCTTATTATTTCTTCTTTGCTTCTGTTATTTGTCTTTGATCATTGGTAGATCCGTTTCTCGGACATTACACCAACCGACTACCATCAATACCTGACCCGGTCTCTTAAGCATCCTGCTACATATCGCACCTTCGACCCCTCAGGGCAGAAGCTAGTCAACTGTGTAGACTCAATGCCTACAATCCATCATCTGGCAGCAATGGGGTCCTTTGCCCCTTGGAAATCCAGCGCACCACTTCCCCTGAAGTCCTTAAAGGATAGTGTGCGTGATCCTGACTGGCTAGTCACCATGTTACTCCTGAACACCCTAAGGCGATCCTCCATCAGCTCGATAATCCCTTCCTTGATTGACCCAAATATGACCCAGGTTGCATCAAGGATGCCTCTAGTGATCTCAGACACGATGAAGTTGCATAGCCTCTCATCCACTAGTTCGGAACCTGAACCCGAACCCAATCCCTCTCCTGATGTAACGACCCAAAAAAAAAAACAGTCTAAAAATTTCCGTTTAATTTAAGTAATAAAACTAGAAGTCATCAAATCATTCGGTTAAACACATGTATCTCATTGCTCCAAAACATTATTATCAGAGTAAAACATCCGAGGCTAAATAAACAATGGTGTGTGCCACACGATCACCCGAGCTCTTCCCTCCGCTTCCGGAAGTACCTGAAACCAAAACTGAAAACTGTAAGCATGAAGCTTAGTGAGTTCCCCAACCTACCACATACCCTGCATAATCACATACTGCATATATTGGGCCACACCCGCTACATCGGGCCTCGCCCACTACATTGGCCCCGCCAACCCCTATGCCTCGCCTATCTTAGAGCCCCGCTCGGATACAAATCTGTTTCTCTTAGGCCCCGCCCGCTGAACAAATACTACATATAATAATGTCATATAACATATAAACTGAATATACCTTACTGCATTCCTATACTAAGGCCTCACCCTTGACCTGCTACTAGTGAGTCATGGAACCCGATCCGAGCTCCTACTGTAAGTGAGATACGGGCCCCTGCCCACACTCACTCCACTTTTACCTTGTGCCTCGCCGCTGCTCTGCTACTAATGAGGTATGGAACACCGTTCACCCTCTGCTATTGGTGAGATATGGGACCTCTCCCACACTTACCTCCCTACCAGGCACATACATGTATCACACAGAGAACACGTATAAACTATCATGTAATCTAATCCTTCGGCACCCGCCCAGTAACATTAGACCTTGGTCTTGAATATCATACTAGCATATAGTGCCTTGGGCTAACCCCCGAGTCTTCCTACTCATAAGTACATAAGCCGGCATTGTGGCCGTAGACCCATCCATACAAAGGGAAACTCACCTTTGCACTGCTGAAGCTCTTGCTCACTTTCGGTTGCTTGACTGACAACTCCCCGAACCGTTGCTCCTCTAGCTTCCCGAGCTACTAATATCAATAAAATGCTTAGTCCCAAACTGTCCTTCAGAAGTCAAACTAAGTTAACTCTGGTCAAAGTCAAAGTCCTGGTCAAATTCAACCTTCCAAATTAACCGTACTCGCCGAGTCAGCCTATTGAATCGTCGAGTTCATAGCTCAAAAATCCTATAAAGCGCGACTTGACTCGCCGAGTCACCTCGTGACTCGTCGAATCTTTCACCTCTGAGTACTAACCCTGGTCGTGACCAACTCACTGAGTCACTGCCTTAACTCACTGACTCGACTCGCATCCTGAAGAGGATAGGGTTTCGACCCGACTCGCCGAGTCCAAGAACGGACTCGCCGAGTTCATTCTTAACATTTCCATTCTGCCGATTTCAGTCCAAACCATTGCTTTCCAACCATAGATCTGGGCTCCTAGGGCTAGTTTCACACGTAAAGAGTCTAACTTTATGTTCATGCAAAGGGTTATGAAGCTAAAACACCAAGTCCAAGCAAAAATGGAGGTGTATGACATAGAATGGAGTCATGGATGGAAAAATCTAACAACTCTGAGCTTCTATAACCCAAAAGTACTCAAATCTGAAGTCTTCTTCGTCCTCAAAGGCACAATACTCGGATTGGCCTTGGAAATGGCCCAAAAGTGACAAAAATACAAACTAAGGAGAGGATCTAGATGCAAAACAGTCAAGGTATGAGCTTCATACCTTCCAATGGTCTAAAATAGCACACTAACTCTGGATCTACTGCCCCTTCTTGAATCAACAAGGTTCCTTTCTTCCTCCTAGCTTCAAATCACTCAAAATCACTCAAATATGGCAAGGATACTTCAATGGAGGCTTAGGGTTTCAAGAGTAGGTGAGGAGGGTGATGGAGGCTGGGTTGGAGGCCTGAAATGTTCTTTAAATAGGGTGCTGGAACTTGAAATTAGGTTTTCCCAATCCAGACCAGATTCGCTGAGTCAGTCCCTCCGACTTGCCAAGTCGGTCACTTAATCTCGACACGAGACTCACTCCGAGTCGTTGAGTTCTCCCATGGAATCGACGAGTTGACCCCTTTTACTTAGGGTTTTCCTTTCCTTTCTTGGTCTTCCAGATTCCGGGTGTTACAACTCTCCCCCACTTAAACTAGACTTCGTCCTCGAAGTCCGCTACGACTAACTGTCCTGCAATCTGCTTTCTACCTTCCTACCTGATGAATCTAACTTCTGCTGACCGCTTCCAATAACCTTCTAACCGATCCCTCTGAAAATGATCTCTGAAGGTAAGGACCCCCAGGAACACTCTAATTACCATTACTCCTAAGAACACGACTCTTACCCGACTGACAATCCCTTCTAAAACTCCCTGAGTACTTATATTGGACATTCTAGCGGTTCACCCCTTTTTCATGCGTGATCCCTGGCCTTTCCACGATAGCTTCTATAACGAAAACCTTTTCTAACACTGCGAAGATATACCCTTTGCTGTATCTACTCCCCCAGCCACTCCCAGTGCTGGTTACTTTCCTAACACCCTGACTGATTCCTCTTACAATATTCTGATGCTGAAACTCTTTTCAGCGAAATGGATCAGATAAACCTTCGAGTAAAAGGTTCACCCCTACAATGGTTAGACTCATACGAGAGGTACGCAGCAAGGTCAAACCCTTCCCTCTGAGATTATTTAATCCTGCTGAGAGAGGCGAAACACTTCTCGATCAACTAGCTGCTCCATTACTATTTTCTCTTATCATTATTTACCCCTGACTGAAGTTTCTGCTGTCTCTTATCCACCTTCTGGATGAATTGAGACCACCCTGGTCCCAACTAATCTGCCCTCAACTGGGTTAGTGGACTCTCACCGGCTACTGACTCCCAGCTCAATCGCTCAGTCGCTCCCGACGACGCCCGATGCAAACTTTGGTTACCCCAAACTGCTCTATCTACTCTACTACTCTGACTCTACTAGACTTGGGATCCTCGATCCCATATCTTGACCCTATGGTCCCTACCAGGTCCCACATCTACTACTATAATCATGAAGGCCTCGCCCACAGGTCTCACCAAACTATATCCTGGAGAGGTTTCTCCCTCTAGTCTCACCTATACTGCTAGTAACATACAAGCCTCACCCAACTCTACTACCTAGGAGATACGGGCCCTCGCCCACACTCCTCTGACTTAGGAGATACGGGCCCTCACCCACACTCCTCTAATCGACCTCCACTGAGAAGTTGCGTCTCTCCCGCAGTTCTATTACATTGTCCATACTGTCTCTGCTACTGACTACTAATCTGAAAGCATCCCATACTGGTCATTCATTGACTATGCATCTTGACTCCCTCGAGTCCTGCTATCAATCCTTCGACCCGTTTTCCTAAACTAGCCATCAAATAACAACTGATACTGTCATCCTGCTCTCTCACCACACTTTCCATACTTCTCTTTATACCGATGAATGCTATGGCTATACTGTAGTTTTACATCCTAGCTATACTCGCGTTCTGCCAAGAAAATATCTGACTTGATTTCCCTAGACCAGTCATCTACTAATCATAATTTCATGAACCCTAATGTTAGGAAGTTTCCCAAACTCCCAACTCATGCACTCCTCTATCCACACAGTCCATCGGACTACTTTCCTTTCCTTCTCGAAGGTCACTAATTCCTCCAGATTTCTCATGCCACTGCTATTGAATACTCGGAGGGTCCTCCCCCACTTTGATCCAGCTAGTCCCCTATCGCTCCCTTCTTGAAACATATTTCTAATCTTCCCTATCCTCCGGAGTGCCGATCTGCTGTCAACCACGTGTACTTCTGCTGGTGCTCCATCTAACCTTCATAAAATCTGAACGAATCTTTCCAACTAATAGAGCACCTCCCCAATCCCAAATATATGTGCTACGGTGACTGCATCCTGAAAACCTGCCCTAAGGGAAACATCTTCGGACTACTACTCTATCATCCATGACATGTAGATGGCATATAACTCATTCACAGGCAAGTAATATAATACTCCAAATATACACTTATTAACATCGATGCAGTACCATAACAATAAAATCATACATGCAAGCAATATAATACTCCAAATATACACTTACTAACATCGATGCCGTACCATAACAATAAAATATGAATCAAAGTTGACAAGAAAGTAAGAGATACACACCTCTAACATCCGATGTTGCTTGTAGCTCTACTGTAGCTAACTGAAAGGCACCGTTCCTTGTCGTAGGCGCCTCTGCTCGGCCCTAACGGTCATCAGTTTTCCTCAAAGTTGCAGGACAGGTGCCACCACCTGTCTTGCTGGAAACAAACTCAGACACTGAGCCATCTTGTGGCCCCTCTGACTGCAATGGAAACATATCAGGTCTGATCCCTGAGTGGTAGTAGCGGTATAATCCGTGCTGAAATGACCAATTCGGCCGCACTTGAAATAGCCAGAATCACCACCACTACCACTCCTGCATGTACCCTCATGCGTCCTGCCGCACCTGGCATAACGACTGCGGCCTCGAACATCCCCCAATCTCCCGTCTGGCCCCTTTGGCCTCTTGTCGGAACTTGTGGCTACCTGAACCTCATCTGGCTTCCTCTTCCTTTCCATCTCCAAATCTTTCTTTCTCTCTCTCTCTCTCTCTCTGGCACGAGCAATCATATCCTCCAGTATCTTGCAGTTGGATCTGCTCACAAACCGCCTGGTGTCACTCCTCAACATTTCATGATATCGGGCCTTCTCCATTTCCTCGTCTGCCACATATTGTGGGACAAGAACGACCATCTCCCTAAACTTGGCAATGATTTCCGCTACAGTCTCTGTCGTCTGCTGGAGGTCCTTAAACTCCCATGCCAACTGCTGCACCTCAATAACGGGTGCAAACTCAGCCCTGAACCTGGTTGAGAAATCACTCCATGTCATCGCGTCCAACGCGACATCATCCCCCATGGCATGACCAACCCCCTCCCACCAATCCCACGCTCTGTCCTTCAGAAGACAGGAGGCGAGTATGACCTTGTCCCCCTTAGGACACTGGATTGAACGGAAAGCGTTGGCAACATCGGCCAACCACCTACTACTAGCAATGGGATCCCTAGCCCCATGATAATCTGGTGCCCCCCAAGCTCTGAAATCTTGAAATGTCAAGGTATGCGCCCCAACCAAAGCCATCATCTCAGTGCGAAAAGCTCCCAGCTTCTCATCCAAAATCTCTAAAATACCTTCCTTGACCGTTCCAAAAATCACAGGGGTCTGTTCTAGAATACTACGCGTGATCTCAACTGATACAAACTCTCTCATCCGCTCCTCGAGCTGCTCGCCCCTAAACTCAAGCCTGATCTATCTCCAGCGCCTGATCCGCCCACTGGTCTCTCGCGTAGTGTCACCATGCTACAAACATATCACAATAACAATCAAGATACACATCACTGTTGCGGGATCATACATACATGCACTACAAGTTTCCCGGTTTCATCTTAGCCCTTCTTGAATCGAGTACGGATCCTCTGCTTTCAGTAGTATGGGCCCCTATTACCTTCCACATGTATCCGAACTTTCCACAAGAATTGCTTCAACTACACCAAGTCCCTTTCACTGCTTCTAACATTGCTCCCGGCACTACTCTCATCCTAGGCTTACCCTAGGGAAATTTCTGATCCAACCAATCCTCAGCTGTTGAAGGTCTCCTCGTGATGCCAATTAGCCGTCACCTAAATACCATCACATGTAACGAGGCTCGGATAATGCTTCGAGTAAGGGACTCATCCTTACAATGGTTAGACTCAAACAAGAGCTACGCAATAGGGTCAAATCCAGTACTCTAAGATTATTGAATCCTGATTACATGTGACTTAATGTACTCACCTAACGGCTAACTCCCATCACTCAGAGTCCCACAAAGCACAGAGCAAGCAACATTCAGACAAGGGAAAACCTAATCTCAACATAATCGAACAATCATATTCACATATCAAGAATCTGTACTAGCATGCAACATAACCTCATATACTCAGGCATAACCTACACAGGCTATCCTACTACTGTCTAACCAATATTATCATGCAACTCAAAAGCACATATAACAGGAACATAAGGCATCCTCTCTAGATCCTTATTCCTAATCTAGCATGCAGTTCTACTAATCATATCATAGCATAACATAAACTTGTATGGGTATTTTTGGGTACTTACTTGAGCTTGACTGATTGCGTGCACCACACCTTTTCTCTTTAAAGTCCTTTTGTCTTTTCAAATTCTTTTCCTTTTTTCAAAATATGTTTGTAAAAAAACGATTTTCTTTTGAAAACTTCCCCATAAAGTCCTTAGTTTGAGTTCTGACACATCCGAGAGTGTATCCGAATCCCTCAAAGCAAGGCTCTGATAGTAACTTGTAACGACAAAAAAAAAACAGTCTAAAAATTTCCATTTAATTTAAGTAATAAAACTACAAGTCATCAAATCATTCTGTTAAAAACATATATCTCATTGTTCCAAAACATTATTATCAGAGTAAAATACCCCAAGCTAAATAAACAATGATGTGTGCCACGCGATCACCCCGAGCTCTTCCCTCCACTTCTGAAAGTACCTGAAACCAACACTGAAAACTGTAAGCACGAAGCTTAGTGAGTTCCCCAACCTACCACATAACCTGCACAATCACATACTGCATATATTGGGCCACACCTGCCACTTTGGGCCTCACCTGCTACATCGGCCGCGCCGACCCCCATGCCTCGCCTGTCTTAGAGCCCCGCTCGGATACGTATCTATTTCTCTTAGGCACTGCCTGTCTCTGGGCCTCACCCGCTGAACACATACTACATGTAATAATGTCATATAACACATAAACTGAACATACCCTACTGCATTCCTATACTAAGGCCTCGCCTGTCTTGGGCCTCACCCCTGACCTGCTACTAGTGAGTCATGGAACCCCGTCCGAGCTCCTACTATAAGTGAGATACGGGCCACTGCCCACACTCACTCCACTCCTACCCTGGGCCTCGCCCCTACTCTGATACTAATGAGGTATGGAACACTATCCACCCTCTACTATTGGTGAGATACGGGACCTCACCCACACTCACCTCCCTACCAGGCATATACATGTATCACACAGACAACAAGTATAAATTATCATGTAAACTGATCCTTGGGCACCCGCCCACTAACATTAGACCGTGGTCTTGAATATCATACTAGCATACAGTGCTAAGGGCTAACCCTCGGGTCTTCCTACTCACAACTATATGGGCCGACATTGTGGTCGTAGACCCATCCATACAAAGGGAAACTCACCTTTGCACTGCTGAAGCTTTTGCTGTTACACTTCCGGCTACTTGACTGACAACTCCCCGAACCGTTGCTCCTCTACCTCCCAGAGCTACTAATATCAATAAAACACTTAGTCCCAAACTGTCCTTCTGAAGTCAAACTAAGTCAACTCTGGTCAAATTCAAAGTTTTGGTCAAAGCCAACCTTCCAAATTGACCCTACTCGCCGAGTCAGCCTATTGACTCATCGAGTTCATAGATCAGAAATCCCATAAAGCGTGACTTGACTCACCGAGTCACCCCGCAACTCGTGGAGTCTCTCACCTCCGAGTCCTAACCCTGGTCGTGACTAACTCACCGAGTCACCGCCTTAACTCACTGACTCGAATTGCATCCCGAAGATGTTAGGGTTTCGACCCGACTCGCCAAGTCCAAGAACGGACTCGCTGAGTCCAAGAACGGACTCGCCGAGTTCATCCTCAACATTTCCATTATGCCGATTTCAGTCCAAACCTTTGCTTTCCAACCATAGATCTGGGCTTCTAGGGCTAGCTTCACACGTAAAGTTGCTAACTTCACGTGCATGCAAAGGTTCATGAAGCTAAAACACCAAATCCAAGCAAAAATGGAGGTCTATGACATAGAATGGAGTCATGATGATGAGGTGTTGATTAAGATGACATGTGCAGAATATGAAAGATCTAATGAATCATCATGTAAAATCAAGAACACAAGGAGTAAATAAATCTATGTAAGCTCATATTAGATCTAGAAAGATTATAAAAATGGGTTTGTACACAAATTTTCTCTCTAGTCTAACACTCCAAATGGTTCCTTACATAAAATGAGTGCCACTCACTTCCTTATAAAGGAAATGCAACTCATTACACACACAAGTAGGTAAATCCTCATCCAAGCATGACTTTGCACCCTAACATTCTCCCCCTCAAAGTTAGGATTGGATGCCCCGGCCTCAGTATCCAACGAGCTAGTGCGATCAAGACCAAAATCCCCCTCGAAGTAACATTAGTCTTCAAATCCACAAATGAATATCTGATAAACCCGAGAAGCTTCGAATACCCATCATTCTCCCCCTTTTTATAATACAAAAATGATTATAAAACCCATTAAGGGTGATAAGCGCCGAGGAATGAACAATACCATTCTCCCCCTTAATGTGTACCAAAAATGAATTACCAAAAATCTTGCACGGAAAAAAAATCATGAAAAAGCGACAAAAATTTTCCAATCAACCTTTTCGTCCATTCGTTCACAATCAACCTTTGTTCAGACCCAAAACCAAATTTTCGTCCATTCGTTCTTCCCTTTTCGTTTCCAGTGACATCAATTTTGTCTTTGCCAAACAACCATTTGCTTTCAACATCTTCGTGAACAAAAACCCTTGATTCCAAACCCAGGTTATCCTTCTAACCAGTCCTTCACCTTTTCAATTCATTAGCTTTCAAATCTCACTTTGAAGAGAAATTACAGTCTTCATTAGTTGATATCGATTTCCAAATCCTAGACTACCGACTTCATGTTCAGTCATTCTTCGCTTTTATTCACCATTCGAAAACACGATTTTGATTGCCTTTGTTCCTTATACATCAATCATCGACATTGAGTTCCATTCACGATTCCAAAATTTTCAATCGACTTCCAATACTTTCGAAATCTTAATCAACACCACATCAATTGGTATCAGAGCGGGTGTTCTTGATTGGATCAAGAATTGATCCTTGATGGCTATCTTGATTTGGTGATTCTTCATGTTCTTATTGATCTTAGTGATTAGAGAGTGTTTTGTGTTCTAGAAGTCGAATATTTCCTTGATTTGATCCATAATTCGACTTTCTCTCTCTAAAATACTTGTTAGTGTCTCTTTCTCTCTCTCTTGAAAACTCATTCGGAATTACTTTCTCTCTCTAGAAATCTTCAAGTTTTTGTGATCATGGTGAATTTGCCTTACAATTCTTGGATTGTGATCATTGAAGATATCAAATACAAAGTCCATAAAGATCAATATTATGGGTTGGTGTTAAAAAAGTTGATATATTGGAAAACTATGGTTTCTTATGGAGGATTCAAGGATGATCATGGAAGCTTGAAATTTCAACTACTTTGTGAGATCAAATGGTTGGGTGATCTTACATGGTCCATATCAACTCGTAGTAATGATAAGAATGGAGAAGAAAAATATTTGTTCAATAAGAAATATGTTTCTCTTATTGAATACCTAAATGATCTTCATTCTCTTAAGTTTGTTGAAGTTCTTGACAATGGAGTTCAATGTGATGTTTTTGATGTTCAAGAAAAAGGAGTTCAAGTTGATTTTCAAGATGCAAAAGTTTTTTGCTCAATTGGAGTTCAAACCGATGATATTGTGTGTTCTTGTGATTCGTTTGAAGGAATGATTCCGTATTGGAAGCCGGTGATTCAAGAAGTTCACAAGTATCAAACTCCAAAAGATTTGATTCAAACTCACAAAGTTCAAGTTGTGGAAAGTGGGTTTGTTCATGAGATCAAGTCTTCAAGATGCAAAAAGATGAGAAAGAAAAAGAAGAAGAAGATTAATCGCAAGAACAAGCAGGTTTATTCACAAAAATCGTTGAATGTTGTTGTGAATTCGAAATCCGTGAAGCAAATTTGGGTTCCAAAGCAACAATCTCCAAAGGTTGCATTGAATTTGAAGTCAAAACCCAAAAGTGTTGGTGGTTCTTTTGAAGATGTTCTTAGTTCGTTGAAGAACACGAAGAACACAAAGAACGAGTTGTACATTACACAAAGTGGGTGGTACAATGTTCAAATTGGAAATTTTCTCATTCCGAAAAAATAACCAAGATATTCTAAATTCGATTCGTTCGTTGAAAATGGAAATCGATTCGTCGAAAAGGTATCACAAATTCTTCAATGGATTCCAAAACATTTATAAATTTAAATCGTGCGTTGCGTTTTTGAATTTTGATCGTTTGACTCATTGGATCAAATTTTTCTTGAAAAACCCATTTGTAGTGATCTAATAATTTTTTCGTTGATGAAGTTCTGATCCAATTTCTTATCCGTTTGTTCGATTTGATTCTTAATTTGCAATTATTCTTTTTGAATCAAAGTATAACCCAAAACCAAATCAATGATTTTACTATTCATTAATCCATTATGGAGCCCATGTTTTCATCCGTTTTCGAATTCGTTACTGTTCACCAATCAAGTTAAGCCCAATATATTGATTTGATATCATTTTCGTAATTGTTAGGGTTGTTTTGTTGTAATTAGTCGAAGCATACTTTGTACACTTCGTATGAATTGTAATCTATTTTACTAGGGCGCTTTTATTCGAAGCTTTAGAGTTAATGCCTTAGTATATTTTTTGTACGCTTTATGTATCCTATAAATAGGATCATTTGCTAGAGTTAGACAACTTGAATAGCCTTGTCTATTTTTCTCTGTAAACACACAAAGCGTATCTGAGCTGAAGCGAAATCTTATTTACATCTTGTGTTCAATTACTCATTCTTTCTTTCATATCAACTTTGATTAATTTCATACCCGATTCATTGATTCATTAATTGGTATTAGAGTAGGAATCATCTCTGTGATTTGATTTTCAATTGTTCAAAAAGTTTTTGAATCAACTTTTTGGTACGAAAGTTTCCGTGCTTTTTTAAATTGAAAAATACTCTTAGATCTAATATTGTGATACGATTCTGCATTTTAATTGTTGAATCGAGTGTTTTACTAGATTTTCTGAATCGTTTCAGATAATTGTTTTCAAATTCTCGTAGTTAATTCAAAAATCACGAAAAACTTCATCTGTTCATCAATTGCGAATTTCAATATTAATTCAGTGACTTCGTTTTCTCATCTGCTTGGATCATCAACCAAAATTCCAATGTTAATTCCTGGATATTATGATCAATGGGCTGATCGTATGCATGATTATCTTAACGGGATTGATGAAGAGTTATGGACTTGTATCAGTGAATCAGTTCAGCCTCCAGTAGATGTTCAAACTTTAGGTTCGTATGGAACTACTTCTGCTGTTGAATATTAACAAACAAGACCGAAGAACAATGAAAAGCGATGCATGAGAGAGTTGAGAGGTGCTTTGCCACATGTTGTTTACAACTACATTCGTGGTTGTAAAACTGCTAAGGAGATTTGGAATACTCTCAAGGAAAAGTGTCAAGGTAGGGAAAAGACTAAGATAAATTCTGTAAAGCGGTGTTTGGTTGAACTGAAGGAGTTTAGACAGAAGGAAACATAAACAATTGAAGTCTATTACGATCATCTGAATGAGTTGATCTACAAGTGCAATCGCTATGGAATTACAAGGTCCTTAAGGGAGTATAATCTTACTTTTTCTATGGGACTGAGGAAGGAGTGGAGGCGTGTAAGCATGATGATCAAAAATCAGCAGAGCTTCAACTGTTCGTCTTTGAATGATGTTTATAATCAACTAAAGACACACGAAAGTGAAGTTTCTGAAATAGCTGAAGAATCGGAGCTGAGTTTAGGAGGACCATTGGCTTTAGTTTCGAAAGTGTCTGAGCTGGAGTCTACTGAAAAGGAGAATTCGGATGAAGAAGGTTTTCTTTTGAATTATGATGATGAAGCTTTAGCTTTTTACTCGAATAATCGAGTTAAAAAGTTTTTCAAAAATCCTTTTAATCCTAAAAGGAAGAAAAGTGAACTGAAAGGAAGTTTTAGAAATTCTGGTGAAGAAGAGAAAAAGAAGTTTGAAAAGTATTAGAAGAATAATGACAAGGTGAAAGAGTTTAAAGGTGAAAAGAAATTGAAAGGGGATTCTAGCATAGACTGTCATTATTGCAATGGTGCGAATCATTTTGCAGTTAATTGTATGCTTCTCAAGAAAGAAGAAAAGAAGAATAGAAACAAGGACGAAACATATTATGTGGAAAAATTGGAGGAAGTTCGTGAGAAGGTGAAAGGTTTATCTCTAGTGGCAAGAAGAGAAAGTGAAGATGAAGAAAGTGGCACTTATCAGATATGGTCATCCGAGTCTAATGATGAGGAGATGAGGCATCCGACTCATGGTGCCATGTTTGCAAGTTTTGAGGAGGAAGAAGAGGAGGAGATATCTGGACGTTGCTTTCTTACGAAGTTTAGTGAAAAATCTCTTATGACAACCAAGGTAAGATCTATACTCAAGACTTTTTAATATTCCTTTACATGCATATGATTATGAAATAATTGCTTTTGATGATACTGTTGTTTACTTTGATGCTATTGTTGTGCTTGCTTGTAACGAGGAAAAGAAACTTAATAATCAATTGCTTGAGACACGAAAGTTGCTAGACACGAAACGTAGCAGGGTAGAGTATCTAGAGTTACAGTTACAAAATGTCAATAAAGATAGAGAGAATCTAGACAAAGATGTAAGGATGTTGTTGGCACAACGTAACATATACTGTAATTTAACCAAACATTTGTATGCCAAATTAACTGCCTTACATCATTCTTTTGACATTAGCAAAGAACAACATCATAAATTGTTACCTTTTCTTGCATTCGAAAGAGAAGAAGTGGATGTCATGTCATATGATTGTGAAAACACAATAGCTGATTTTAACAAAGTACCAGATGATAGGTTTGCATATGGCATTGTTAAGATAGATGAGTTTTTAAATGTTGATGAATTGGTTAATATTGTTAATGAAAGTTTGACAAAAGATGAACAAGTGAAAATTTTGAAACGAACTGAACACTCGAAACTTGATTCACAACTCAATTTTGCTGATGACGATGAAAATTCGGATATTCTTAGTGAAATCAGTGAAATGGAAGAAGAAGAAAGTATTGATTGTTCTCAGTTATCTATCATTCATATCACATCTAAGGTCAAAGGTAAAGAAATTGTTAATGATTTGATGGTTGAGGATGACATTGGAAAACCCTCTACTTCAAATTTTTTTTGACTTTGATGATGTGGAAGTCCGAGACAGTCAGACAGATAGTAGTGATGATGATGAGGACAAAGATATAGTTTCGAATGATTGTAAGGCAGAAAAGAAAGTTTTAAGTGAAACTTTAATTCCAAGAGTTGTTGTTGAACAAGTGTATGGTGACACTGAAAAGTTTGACAAAGTGATGAGTGACAAAGGAGCACATTTTTTGGAAACTAACACAGTTGTATATCCAAATTTTACATGTACTGATAATGTTGTGTTTCCAAATTAAGCCTTCGTCACCAGTGGAAATACAAAGAATATAAAGCCAGAATTCAACAAATTGGTCGAAGAGGACAATAAGCGTTCAACAGACGAAGGATTCTTTGCGAATCAAAACGTCGTTGAAAACAACCTCACTAAAAATTTGCATGTTTTTCAACAATAGAAACCAAAACAAAAATGAGTTGTTAAACCTGAAAAGGAAAATGAAGTTGTTACAAAAGAAGTTGTTAATTCAACTCCAATTGTGAAACTTAATTCAAATGAATTCGAAGTGCTTGTTGATAAGTTTTCAAAAGATCATAAAGTTTCAAAGAGAAAGGCACAAAAGGTAATTTTTTGGCAAGTTGTGTCTAAGGAAAAACTTTCTTTAACCAAATCCAAAGTTTCATATGAGAAAAACAGTGTTTCAAAATCCAACTCAACATACATTTCAAAATCAAAGAGTTTTCAAAAGCCATTAGTCACAGATAATCCACGAAACACATCTTTTCATCAACAATCAATGTAATAGACACATTTCCAATTAATTAAAAGGTTTTATATGTTCGAAAATATGATAAGATTCGAAAGTATGAGACATCACAAAAGGTTGTGGATGATCGAAAACTTAACAATGTTCGAAAATCAACGAATAGTCAACCAACTTCACACAAAGCTTTCAAATCATCCATAAAATTAACACCACAAAAGCCAAAATTACCAAATACTCCAATCACAATACCAACAAAGGTTTCAAGCACAAAAGGAAAATTAGAAGTTCATTCAGTTAATCATTGGCTTGAGGGACAAGGAAAAAGGTTTCAGTCTGGAAAGTTTTCTCAAGGTCAGATCAAAACAGCCTATGAAAAGTATTTGAATGAATCTACAACTGGTAGTTTATCTTCTCAAGATTCGAATAAACCATTTCAGAGATGGAAACCAATCAACAAATTAACAAAAATTGAGAAGCCTGAGGTACAATCTAGTGAAAATCCAAAACAATCGAAAAATTACATTTCAATATCTTTAGAAAATGATGTAGATTTAATTGATAGAATCAAGACATAAGTTCGAACTTGGGCTTTCAGTTCTAAAATTCATTATTTGTTTCAAACTAATAACCAAGGACCCAAAAAGCCTTAGGTACCTAAAGTTTTTCAATAATTTCAGGTACTATGTGATGGGCAATACGATAATAAATGGTACATTGATAGTGGTTGCTCTCGTCACATGACTGGGAAGAAGGAGAACTTAAGAGATTTTCAAAGCTTGAAGAATGCTGGAGTGGTTAAATTAGTAAAAAATCAAAAGGGTCAAGTCAAAGGATATGGGAAAATAACGAATGGTCAATTCACAGTGAATCGGGTTGCTTATGTAGAAGGTCTTCAACACAACTTGATAAGTGTATCACAACTTGTGGTAAGCACTGGAAATCAAGTACTGTTTAACGAAGAATGAAGCATTATTTCGAATGTCAACACAAAAGAAGTTTTTATTAAATCCAAAAGGAAAGGTGACATGTTTACATTGGACATCAATCCAATTGTGGGTAAACCTGCTGTTTGTCTACTTTCGAAAGGTACATCAGATCTTAGTTGGCTTTGGCATCAAAGACTTTCACATCTCAACTTTCGAAATATCAACAAACTTGTTGTGCAAGATTTTGTATGAGGTTTACCTGTACTTAAATTTGATAATGATTCTTTATGTGCAGCTTGTGAAGTTGGAAAACAACATAAGCAAGGTCATCTAATCACGATTGATTCAAAGATTGTTGAACCTATGGAGCTTTTACACATTGATTTGTGTGGACCATCAACTGTATCTACTCGCAACAAGAAACGATACGTTTTAGTAATTGTTGATGATTTTTAAAGATTCACGTGGGTTTATTTTCTCAGGTTTAAATCCGAAGTTGCACAAATCATGATTGACTTTATCAAGAAGATGGAAACGAAACTGAAGAAGACGGTTCGAAAGAGAAAGAGTGATCATGGAACTGAATTTAAGAACAATGTTCTTGATTTGTTTTTGGTGGACAAAGGAATTCCGCATAATTTTTCATCTCCATATACACCAAAACAAAATGGTGTTGTTGAACAAAGAAATAGATCACTATGCGAAGCCGCAAGAACTATGTTGGCATATGCGAATCTTCCACAATACCTTTGGGCTGAAGCTGTCTCCACTACATGTTTTACTCAAAACATATCTTTCATCCATCATTGTTTTAATATCACTCCATATGAAATAATCAATAATAGAAAACCTAATGTGAAATTTTTCCATGTTTTCAGATGCAGGTGCTTTATTATGAATCTTAAGGACAACCTTTCGAAGTTTCAAGCAAAAGCTGATGAAGGGATTTTCCTTGGATATTCGCATAATTTAGTTGCCTATCATGTGTTAAACAAAAGAACACGAAAAGTGGAAGAAACATTGAATCTTACATTTGATGATTATTATATCAAACAAACTGAAAAACATTTTGAAATTCATCCTATTTTAGAAGAAATTCATGAAGAATCTGAACCATCACAACCATTGGATATTGATTATGGTTTGATTTTTGGAATTTTAGATCATGCTGTTATTGCTGAAGTTAATGCCAATGACAATCATATCTTTGAATCAACGAAGCTCAATGATAGTTCAACATCACATCATTAAGCAATGGAAGAAAGTATGCATATTAATCCAGTGGAGGGGGAACACTTGGATTTGAACACTCTTGTTGAGGGGGAGCATTCTTTCGAGGGGGGAGAATGAGAGAGTGAGTGTTGATGTTGAGGGGGAGTATCATGTTGAAGGGGAGAAAGTTGAACAAAATGAAGATTTTCATGATATTAATGATGCATGTTCAATTGCAGGTTCACAACATGATGATTTATACGAAGATGCACCTTTGGAATTTGATTCAGCCTATCCACCAATGGAAAAATGGACAAAAGATCATCCGAAGGAGCAAATAATTGGTAATCCACAAGAGGGAGTACTAACAAGAGCTCAAATTCGTGCAAAGAATGAGGTATTAAATACTCATCAAGAATTTCGCATGTTTAATGTTTTTATCTCTAAAATTGAACCAAAGACAGTTAAGATTACAATGGAACACTCAGATTGGGTTGTTGTAATGCAATCTGAATTATCTGAATTTGAACGAAATAAGGTTTGGAGATTAATTCCTAAGCCAAATGATGTTTCGATTTTCAGGTTCAAATCGATTTTCACAAATAAAACCGACAAAGATGGAAACATTGTTCGAAACAAAGCCATGCTTGTTGTTAAAGGTTATTCTCAAGAAGAAGGAATAGATTACGAAGAAACTTTTGCCCATGTCGCAAGGCTCGAGGTTGTTCGTATATTTCTGGCTTATGCAGCTCACAAAGACTTTGATGTTTTTCAAATGGATGTGAAGTGTGCATTTTTAAACGGAGAACTTGAAGAAACTGTTTATGTTGAAGAACCCCCAAGTTTTATTAACGAAGAACATCTTGATCATGTTTATATCTTAGATAAGGCAGTTTATGGTTTGAAACAAGCACCACGAGCATGGTATGCAACACTTACTTCATTTTTGAAACAATCTAAATTTAAACAAGGATCAGTTGATCCCACATTATTTCGAAAGAAAGTTGGGAATCATCTAATGCTTGTTCAAATTTATGTTGATGATATAATTTTTGGCTCAACTGACCCTACTTTGTCTAGTGAATTTGAAAATTTGATGAAAAGCAAGTTTGAAATGAGCATGATGGGAAAAATCAATAATTTTCTTGGATCGAATATTCGTCAAAACAGAGAAGTTATTTTTATCAATCAAGAAAAATATACGAAGAATTTGCTATAGAATTTTGGATTGACGAATAGCACAAAATTACGAGTTCCGATAGCAACTGACATAAAGCTGACACCTTCGTTAGATAAACCTGCGGTTGATCTAACTCTTTATAGAAGCATGATAGGTTCGTTATTTTATCTTACTGCTAGTAGACTTGACATCATGTTTTCTGTGTGTTATTGTGCTAGGTATCAGTCAAATCCACGAAAACCACATACACTGTTGTGAAGAATATATTTCATTATCTTAAAGGAACAATTTCGTTAGGATTGTAGTATCCTTCGAAAACGAGGTTCTTTGTTCAATCTTATTCGGATGCAGACTCGGGAGGTTGTAGTCTTGATAGGAAAAGCACAAATGGTGGTTGTGAATTGCTTGATGATAAATTGGTGAGCTGGCAGTCGAAGAAGCAAACATGTGTATCAATTTCAACTGTTGAAGCAGAATATGTGGCTGCTGCTGCCTCTACTTCACAAATCATTTTGATTCAAAGCCAATTACAGGATTATGCAATTAATATGAAAAAGATTCCATTATATTGTGATTCTCAAAGTTCCATAAGAATTTGTCATAATCTTATGCAACATTCAAGAACTAAACATATTGCTCTTCGTTATCATTTCATTAAGGATCATGTGGAATATGGAAATATTGAAGTGCATTTTGTGAAAACAACAAATCAGTTAGCTGATATTTTCATAAAACCTTTAGATGAAAAGTCTTTTGTAAGAATTTTGGAATGAAATGGAATGATCGATAGAAATTCAGTTCCATGCGAAAAAGGAGAATGATAGTAAAAAAGGAATGGTTCATGGACACGTCATCATAGAAAAAGGAATGTCATTCAGTATTCAAAGGTTACTGTTCATAGTCAACTCTTTGAATCCTTCGAATTCGTATATTTGTCATTTTTTTGGGTGTCTAAATTTCATATGTTTGCAACAACTACATTTTTGTTTTTTTTTATTTTCGAAAAATCAAAAATTCCAAAAAGATTTTTTGTTTTGTTTTTCAAAAATTCAAAAACAACAAAAATATTTTGTTTCTCTTTTCTTTTTTGTTGTTTGTTGCAGATTTTTGTACTAAATCTCCTGGTGTAGTGCTTGCAGTACTAGGGTCAGGTATTTTTCACACTTTAAACCAGTTAAGATCTCCTTAGAAGCATGCTGCAACATGTTGACCAAAGCCTCTAATTGACTCAATGTGTATGTTCGAAAGCCTTAATGAAAATTTTCATACGAAGATTTCTTCTGAATCAGGCTTGTATTCACATTAGTCTTTTGAGCTACCTGACTCTTCTCACATGAGTTAAGAGTTTACTGTTTGGTCCAAAAATAACAGAGTTACATTTTGTTTCTTATGGCAATCTTTTTCATCTCAAAATTCTTACACAATCACACACGAAGACATATGTCCAAGAGATATCTGATCAAACCAATCGAAACCTAGACATATCACAAATCTGTGTTTATGATCAGACATCATGAGACCGTGATGAAAGTGAAACCCAAATCTCTCAACCTTTAAGGAATTGACGAGGAACTATGTTCCAGGTTTTAACGAAACATTTTTTTTCTGTACCTACATTCGAGACTCCAAATCATATTCATTTCTTATGAGTAGTCTTGATCAAACATTCGAAACCCACGATGTTTGTTACCCAACAGGATCCAGTACACAATTTTTTCTTGAATATGATTTTAGTGTGAGTTTTATCCGAAATTCAATTTCATTTAAAAGTTTTCCAAAGCAAATTTGTCACTGACTACAATGGTCAAACAAATAATTTTTGTTACACTTACTCACCTTATGTTTAGGTTGATATGTAACGAAATTCATTAAGCCACCTCAAAAGCTTTTTAAAAGAAGCCCTTCGATACTTATTTACAAGTATTCGATTGTAATTCATGGGAACATACACAAGTTGTTGATTATTGATGAGAATTGTTATCGAGAATTTAGAAAAGAAAAGATAGATTTGAATGATTAAAGATGAAGAACACAAAGAGTAAATATTAATCAGATCTCATATTGATTAAGACTGATTACACAATAAGCAGAAGAGAGTTCTAGCATTCATCTTCTCTACTTCTAGACTAAGTCCCTATTTAGAGGGAACTGACAAAAAATATACTAAGTCTATACATTTTCACTTTGCACAAAAAATGACTTAGTAAAATAAGATAAAATGCGAAACAACAGAAAACACTGTATTCGATTTTTTACAAAATACATCAACATTCTCCCCCTTTGTAAACAGTCGATGCAATTCAACTCAAAAGCTTTTGAATTGCAGAGTGAATTGTCCTTCGCACTTCTCCATACCAGGAGATCACCTTCTTCAGATCTTTCTTGTCTCCTTCATTATTCTTCTTGCAATTATTCATACGTACTATGAAGTGAGTATATTGCGAAGAATTATATCTTTCAATCTCTGAGACTTTGAACAAAAACTTCTTCGGATTTCCTTTTGTATCCCTTCCAGAAAACACCATGCCAAATGGTTTCAGGCATATTTCACCAACAACATACTTTGACAAAGCAGATTGAGTCAAAGTCTCCTCCCATGGAACTTTTACTTCCCTTCCCAGCACATTTACTAATTCTTCATCTGTGAGAGCTAAACAATCAAAATAGTTATCGATGAATGTCTTCACATGTGCGAAGCCAACCTTGAATACATCTGTATCAGAACCTTTAAGATTATTTTCTTCCATATGCTTCAGGATCAGTGCTACTTGAATTAAATCATTGCAGTTCATCAATGGAAAGTCAGCAACTGTGAAGTCATATTGTTTGTTGTCTGATCTGATAACAAAATATCGAAAATTTTGAAGCATCTCTTCAAACAAAACATCCTTCTTTATTGTCACCACCTTTTTGATTTTCATCAAGGACCAAACTTCATCTGGATTCTTCCCCAAGACTGGATGAAATCTGATTTTCATTTGAGTATAATCATTCGGATTATCAAATTTCTCACTGATCTTGTATTGAGCATTGATGAACAACATTTCATTTATCGGGAAATCCAATTGACAATGATCTGAGTTCGCAATATCATAACTTCTTTTTGGCTTCTTCTTGAACTCATACATCTCCCTACACACAACTTTCGACTATATTGTTTCATAAGAGTAAAGTTTTGTAGGATCTCCTTTGTTCATGGAGGGAGGATCACTTGCCCTTTGTCTCATTATACTTTGAACTTGTCTCATCCTCTCCATTTCAGCCTCTGCCTCAGCTCTCAACTCCTCCTTTGATTTTTCATATAATATTCCTTTTCCTCTTCCTACAACATCTTTCTGAGGTTTTGAGCTTGAACCTCCTTCGTTTCCTCCAATAACAATACCTTTGGTAATTGTTTTTGTGGTAATTGTAGTTGCAGAAATTGGTTTCATAGGAATTGGAAGAGTAGCTATAAGTTGAGTTGATATCACTTTTCCAACTGTTTTCGCATCCTCTTCTTTACTTCGACTTTCCTCTCCCCCTGACACCCTTGTGGAAACAGGCGGAGCACTCTTCGGTAGTAAAGAAGTGAAATTTTTAAGTGGGGAAAGATCTTTTTTAATAGCTTGTTCTAAAGTATTAATCTTTAGAGACAAGAATTCGGGAGTAAGGATTTGAGTGGATGAAGAATGCGAAACTGCTGTTTTAAGCTCAATGACTAACTGTATTAGCTGATCAAACTTCTTCATTGTTTCGGCTTTATGATCTTCAAGAACAGGAATATCATTGAGCTTTTGAAGATGAGAAGAAATGTCCACAATTTGCTTTTGAACTTCTGCTTGTTTCATATGGACATCCTGAAGATCCTTCGCAAGGTCAGACTTCAACTCCTGAATTTTGAAGTTGACATCCTCACGAACTTTCTTGACATCTTGTACAAAAAGAATATGACGTTCTTTTGTAGCAGCTCTAAGATCTTGAACAACAGAAGTAAAATTACTCCCTTGTGATGTAATTCTGAGCTCATTATTTTTATCTGATTGAGAAATCTTTTCCATGATCCTTTTCTCAGCTCCTTTGATCATAATATCAACCTCCATGGCAGATATTGAAGACATTCTACCAAAATCAGCTTGTGTTTGAATAATGGTCTTTAACTTCTGATTCAGAATTTTAAACTGTTTTCCTGTCATCAGCATATGATCAGGAATATCTTCTTCATCTGAATCAAAAGGAATATCATCAAGTATCCCACCAAAGGCACCTCCTTCGACTTCAGTATCAGATAATTGTTGCGAAGGTTGAGGATTTTCGGGTGATTGAGATGGAAAAAGTGTTGTGAATGGGTTTTGAAGGGCATGATCAAATATGGATGAAGTGGTGGATAAAGTTGTAACTGGTAATGAAATGGGTAAAGATGTTTGGATTGATGGTGCAACACTCAGGATAGGTGCCCCCGTATCAGATACGTTGACAACCGTATCAGAAATAGGTACCTCCTCACAAACTGATTTGGTGGGAACTATTTCGAGTGGTTTGGTTTGTGGAATAGTGGTAGAAATTTGCGAAGTTTGAATTATGGGTAAAGAAAAAGTTACCACAGATGTGACGGGTGGAGTTTCCGGAACTATTTCTTCATCAGATAATTCATTGTGAATCACCATCTTCCTTCTTTTGACCATTGTACGTTGCATATTTTCGCAACATCTTCAGCTCGCTGTCTTTTCTTGCCTGGAGATACTGGCGCAGGAATATTGCGAATGGTAACACCTTTACTACTCACTTCAGCTTTGCGAATTTGCTTCAGTACCCCAGAATTAGAAGGTAAGAGTTCCTTCTTCGATTTTGATGAAGTCTCTTCGGTTGGAATAGCTTCATCTGGTACTGTTGGTGAGGATGAACCCTTCGCACTTTTCTTGCTAACCTTCTTTATCTTAGATGGAGTAGCAACATCTGGTAAGACTCCAGTTTGATCAGTTGTATTAATAGTTCGCAAATATCTCACCAAAACTTTGTGAGTTGGAGAAACTTTGTGAAGCATCGCATCTGGAATACGAGCCACATGAGAAAATATTGCTTCATCATCTTCTACAGTTTTTGGGAATTGATAGAAGGAAAATTCAGCAACTTCAATATTTGTCATCATTGGAATTTCTTCTTTCTCATACACTTTTTCAAGAATTAAGCTCCAGTATCTTGCACAAGAAATCCCCTTCACCGAATTTGTATTTTCCAGGCTTTTAACAAATTCCTTCCACAACTGGGTTGCATAATCAACATTAATATCATAGTATATGCCCATTACCATAGCATAGACTTCCAGTCTTCCTCTGTCCAATCCGACTGATCTTCCTGTAAGACACCTTAGAAAAATACCAAATAGGAAATTCCATATACATGGCAACCCAGACTTTCGGAAATCACTTATTTTTGTCAACTCCGGTTGATGCCCCATCTCATTGAACATATGAATGATCTGCGAGTTGACAGGTTTGACAAACGGAGGGTTGTTTGGAAGCTGCAAAATTTCCACAAACAAGTTCTTGGACAGTTTAACTCGTTTGTTGTTGGTTAAGTTGAAAGTAATCACATCCGCCGTGTGATTGTATGATGCCGTTGAAGCTGCACGAGATAGCCACACCATTGGGACCGGGAATGAACTGAACATGGCAGTTGATAAAGGTGATTGTTTCAGAGCAAAAATAAGCATCTTCAATTCTTCTGGATAAGCAAAAACTTTTGGATCAACTTGGTAATTTGTGCTTTGAATCTTCATCAGTGATTGAGAAAGAACCTCATCAGTGTTGGAAGTAGTGGCTGCCATTGTTAGGGTTTGGAGAAAGAAAGTTGAATTTTGAATCAAGGTTTAATCTTTGAAGTTTTGTGAGAGTTCTTGTTTGCGTAACCGTACATAGTGTTCTTGAACCCCCTTTTATAGGTTGCTCAAAATTGATTTGAAATTAAAGCGGGATACATTTAATGTTATCCGACGTGGCACCTTGAAACTCGGATCATGACTGCAAAAGGTAACAACATTCCAAAAAGTAACTGTCACATCTCCTCGAAAACCGGATAGAATACCAATGATTTTGAGTATACAGCCTGTCAAGTATCCGTTATAGAATTCGAACCGGTAAAACCCTTCGCATGGAAGCAAGGCTCATTCACTTTTGGGATTTAAAGTGAAGTCATATGTCAGACTTGCGAAATCATCAGTCTGAGTTGGTTTTACTCCGAACCTCAAGGATTTTGTGTGTGCATTGTGCCAACGAAATAAGATAAGAAACAAAAATATTTGTAATGTTGTGATGTCAAAAATTCAAGTTGACATGAATGCAGTAAAACCCCAGGAAAAGGTTGCTTCGTTAATCATCAAGAGAGATAATCAACTGCTTGTGTAGTTTCCCGTGAATTACAATCGAATACTTGTAGAGAAGTATCAAAGGGCTTCTTTTAAAAGTCATTTTGGATTGGTTGGAAATTTCATTACATATCAGCCTTAACATAAGGTGAGAAATTGTAAATGAAATTACTTGTTTGACCAGTGTAGTCAGTGACAAGTTGGCTTGTGAAAATATTTATCATGACAAGGATTTGCGAATAAAACTTACATTGAAATCATATTCAAAAGAGAATTTGTTCTGGATCTTGTTGGGTAACAAACATTCTTCGTTCTAAATATTTGATCAAAATCACACATGCGAATTGAATATGATTTGAAGTTTCGAAATTTTTGATACTGAAACAAAGGTTTCGTAAAAATCTGGAACAAAGTTCCCCGTCACTTCCTTAAGGTTTATGATTTTTGGGTTTCACTTTCATCACGGACTCATGATGATAGATCATAAACACAGAGTTATGATTTGTCTAGGTTTTGATTGGTTTGATGAAAAACCTCAAGGACAAATCTCTTCAAAAAAAATTTTGGAGTGTAAGAATTGTTTGGTTTAAAAAGATTGGATAAGAATCGAAGTGTACCTCTGTTATAATGGACAAAACAGAAAACTCTTAACTCATTTGAGAAGAGTAAGGTAGCTCATGTTGACTTATGCGAATATAAGCCTTTTTGGGAAGAAATATTCATGTGATAATTTCATTAAGGCTTTCTTTTCACACATAGAGTCGTGTTGAGGCTTTTGGTCTACATACAACAGCATGCTTCTAGGGACATCCTAACTAGTTTTAAAAAAAATTAATACCTTCCCATAGAAACAAAAATGTGTGACCTCTTCTCATTTTAGCCCTGCATTAAATTCTCAACACACAGTTGAAAGAACAAAGAAAATTATAATATTTTTGTGATTTTTGAATTTTTCAAAATTAAAGAAAAAAGAATTAAAATCTTTTTGAATTTTTGATTTTTCAAAAGAAAATAAAAAAAAATAAAATCTTTTTGGATTTTTGATTTTTCAAAAAAAAAAATATTCGTAAAACTTACCTTAATTGTTATGAACTAAGATGCGAAAATATGTGGATGCGAAGCCATGTAAAGCCTCTGAATGAACAGTAACCTGCGAATAATATTGACTCATATCTGCTGAACAAAACGTTTATTCTTGTGTTGATGAAATTGAATTTGCATTAATCATCCCCAAACCTGCTAAAATTCTAACAAATGATTTTTCATTAAGAGGTTTTGTAAAAATATCAGCAAGTTGTTCAGTTGTTTTGACAAAATGAATTTCAATATTCCCATCTTCCACATGATCTTTGATAAAATGATATCGAAGAGCAATGTGTTTTGTCTTTGAATGTTGTACTGGATTGTGACAAATGTGAATCGCACTTTGTGAATCACAATACAAAGGAATCTTTTTCATGTTTATTGCATAATCATGAAGTTGACTCTGAATCCAAATAATTTGCGAAGTACAAGCAGTCGTAGATATGTATTCTGCCTCAGCAGTTGATATAGCCACACAAGTCTGTTTCTTTGATTTCCAGCTCACCAACTTTCCATCCAATATTTGACATCCACCAGTCGTACTTTTTCTATCCAAGGTACATCCTCCTAGATCAGAATCTGAAAAAGCTTGAATGAAAAATCCTGTTTTCGCAGGATACCAAAGTCCTAAAGAAACAGTTCCTTTTAGATATCGAAAAATATTTTTCACTGCCGTCAAATGAGGTTCTCTTGGATTAGCTTGATATCTAGCACAACAACAAACCGAAAACATAATATCAGGTCTACTTGCAGTTAAGTACAACAAAGACCCTATCATGCTACGATACAATGTTAAATCAACAGCAGGAGTATCTAACGAAGGAGTTAGTCGTGTTCCTACAGCCATAGGGACTCTGAGCTTCGTGCTATTAAGCATTCCAAACTTTTCAAGCAAGTTCTTCGTATATTTTTCTTGATGGATTAAGATTCCTTGCCTGTTCTGTCTTATGTTTAAACCAAGAAAATTATTAATTTTTCCCATCATGCTCATTTCAAACTGACTTTTCATTAAATTTTCAAATTCAAGTGACAATGCTGGATCAGTTGAACCAAAGATAATATCATCAACATAAATTTGAACAAGCATTAGATGACACCCAACTTTCTTGCGAAATAATGTGGGGTCGACTGATCCTTGTTTAAATTTAGATTGTTTCAAGAAATTTGTAAGTGTTGCATACCAGGCCCTTGGTGCTTGTTTTAACCCATATACAACTTTATCTAAAATATAAACATGATCAGGATGCTCATTGTTTACAAATCCTGGTGGTTGTTCAACATACTCTGTTTCTTCGAGTTTTCCATTTAAGAATGCACATTTAACATCCATTTGATAAACATCAAAGTCTTTGTGAGCTGCATAGGCTAAAAATATGCGAACTGCTTCAAGTCTTGCAATAGGTGCAAATGTTTCTTCATAATCAATGCCTTCTTGTTGCGAATAACCTTTAACCACTAGTCTTGCTTTATTTCGAATAATATTGCCATCTTTGTCGGTTTTGTTTTAAAAAATCCATTTTAATCCAACAATTGAAACATCAGAAGGTTTAGAAACTAATCTCCAAACCTTGTTTCGTTCAAATTCAGCTAATTCAGATTGCATAGCAACAACCCAATCTGAGTGTTCCATAGCATTCTTTACTGTTTTTGGCTCTATTTTCGAAATAAAGACATTAAACATACAAAGTTCTTGGTTAGTATTCAGTACCTCATTTTTCTCACGAATTTGAGCTCTAGTCAACACACCTTCTTGTAGATTACCAATTACCTGTTCTGTTGGATGATTTCTTGTCCATTTCGCAAGTGGTGGATAATTTGGATCATATTCTAATGGTGCATCTTCATACATATATTCATTTTCAGATCCTGCAACAGAAAAGTTATCATTAAATTCATGAAATTCTGTTTCATCATGCTCTCCCTCAACATGATCTGCATTTGGATACTCCCCTTCAAAATGATGTTCCTGTTGATTTTGTGAATGCTCCCCCTCAACTTGATGTTCCATAACTTCTTTCTCCCCCTCAAAAGTTGGCATAAAACCTTCATGGATACTTGTGCGTTCCTCCTCCATATGAACATCTGGTGTGCTTTCACAAGTTATCGATGTTGTAGTTATGGTTGATTCATCAGTATGTTTCGAAGATTCTGATGTGTGATTATCAGGAGCATTATTTTCTGCATCAATTGCCATGTCAGGAATTCCGAAAATTAAGTCAGAATCAAAATCATTAATTTTAGAATTATCAATTTGAGTATTTGAATCCACAAGTATTGGTTTATTATCGAATTTACTATCAATTTGTTTAAGATAGTAATCATCAAATGTTAAATTGAAAGTTTCTTCAATTTTTCTTGTTCGTTTAGTAAGCACTCTGTATGCAACTAAATTCTGTGAATATCCTAAGAAGATGCTGTCATCTGCTTTTGCTTGAAACTTGGACAAATTATCTTTGAGATTCATAATAAAGCACCTGCAACCAAAAACATGAAAGAATTTTACATTAGGTTTCCGATTATTGATTATCTCATATGGAGTAACATTGAATCTTCGATGAATGTATGATCGATTCTGAGTAAAACATGCTGTGGACACAGCTTCTGCCCAAAGATATTGAGGTAGATTCGCATATGTTAACATGGTTCTGGAGCTTCGCATAGAGATCGATTTCTTCTTTCAACTACACCATTTTGCTGTGGAGTATATGGTGATGAGAAATTATGCGAAATACCTTTGTTTGTGAGAAAAATGTCAAGAGTTTGATTTTTAAACTCTGAACCATTATCACTTTTAATTTTTCGTACATTTTTCTTCAGACTAATTTCAATCTTTTTGATAAAATCAATCATCGTCTGAGCAACTTCAGATTTTTACCTGAGAAAAAACACCCACGTGAATCTAGAGAAATCATCTACAACAACTAAAATATACCGTTTTTTATTTATTGTTGCAACAGTTGATGGTCCACATAGATCAATGTGAAGAAGTTCCAATGGATCTACTATTTTTGAATCTATCACAATCGGATGACCTTTTCGATGTTGTTTTCCTTGTTCGCAAGCTGCACACAAAGAATCATTGTCAAATTTTAGCACTGGTAACCCTCGAACTAAATCTTCAGTTACAAGTTTATTTATATTTCGAAAGTTCAAATGTGACAATCTTCTATGCCAAAGCCAGCTGAGATCATTAGATGCTTTTGATAGTAAACACACAGCTGGTTTTCCCAGAATTGGTTTGATGTCCAGTGTAAACATATCACCATATCTTTTGGATTTGAGAAGTATTTCATTTGTCTTTGCATTTGAGATGATACTTCCTTCTTCATTAAATACAACTTGATTTCCAGTACCCACAACAAGTTGTGATACACTTATCAAATTATGTTGAAGTCCTTCAACATAGGCAACTCTGTTTACTGTGAAGTTTCCATTTGTGACTTTCCCATACCCTTTCACTTGACACTTGTGATTATTTCCAAATTTGACAACTCCAGCATTTTCCAAGCTTCGGTAATCTCGCAAATTTTCCTTTCTTCCAGTCATATGACAAGAGCAACCACTATCAATATACCATTTTGTATCATATTGCTCGTCACATATCACCTGCATTTATTGAAAAAATTTAAGAACCCAAGACTTATTGGGTCCATCATTAGTAGAATTAAACAACTTTTTGGAATTTAAAAACCATGTTTTCACTTTGTTTGTAACAAAATCCATTATATCAACATCATCAGTTCTAGATATTGAGATATAGTTATTCAATAATTTTGGATTCTCATTGATTGTAATCTTATCCTTCACAACATTCTCATTTTTGATAACTGGTTTCCATTTTTGAACCGGAACTTGCGAATTATGAGATGATATACTAGCAGTTGAAGAATTATTTGTCAACTTATCAAATGCACTTTTGATTTGATCTTCTGAAAACTTTCCACTTTGATATTTCTTTCCTTTCCCTTCAAACCAATGATTGATCATACTTACATCAGATTTTCCTTTGATGTGTGAAACTTTGGTTGGTTTTGATATTGAAGGATTTGGAAAATTTGGTTGTGTTGGTGAAAATTTCACTTTGACTTGAGTTGAGTTCTTCAAACTTGATGAAGTATTCGTGAATTTGCCAACATTTTGAAACTTCTGATTATTTGCAAATTTTTGCGAATTTTCAAATTTTCGATTGTTGTCATATTTGCGAATATATGGAACTTTGTCAATAGAGTTTATTTGTTTATGAAAACTTGAATATATTTGTGTGTTTTTGTTTTGAAATTTTGAAGATGTTTTTGAAATTTGTTCTTTTTCATCTGTTGATTTTTTATTAGACACAACTTGCCAAAATATTGCTTTTCTTGCTTGTCTTTTTGAAACATTATTTTCTGTTGAATAATTTCCAACCATCAATTTGAATTTTTGAGAATTTAGTTTCACTTCAACCTTTGAGTTTTCAGCTTTTTCAAAAATTTTGTTTGATTTTTCACCCTTAACCACCCATTTTTGTAATGATTTTTGTTTTTGAAACACATAAGGATTTTGGGTTAAATTGTTTTCTTCTGTGTTTTGATTTGCGAAAAAACCTTCAGTTGTGGACTTTTGATTATCTTTTTCAATCATTTTATTGAACTCAGGATGAACTTTCTCAGCATTTCCAGTAGTGACAAAAACTTGATTTGGAAAAATAGTTTTATCAGTACATACAAAATTTGGATATACCACTGTATTAGTTTCCAAATAATGTGCGCCTTTGTCATTTAAAATTTTGTTAAATTCTTTTGTATTTTCAAACACTTGATCAACCACAACTCTTTGATGTGTTTCAGTTGAAATTTTCTTTTCTTCTTTATTTTCATCAATATCATCAGATTTCCAGCTTTCAATTTCCACATTATCAAACTTACAATGTTGCGAAGTTGAAGATTTATCAATTTCATCCTCTACTATTGAATTAACTATTATTTCTTTATGTTTGATCTTGGATCTGATATTAATGATTGACAATTGAGAACAATCAATCTCTTCTTCTTCTTCTATCTCACTGATTTCACTTACATTATTAGAATTTTCATCAATATCAGCATAATTGAATTGTGAAGTAAGAGTTGAATTTTCAGTTTTCTTTATGATTTTCACTTGTTCACTTTTTGTCAAACTTTCATTTACAATGTTAACCAACTCATCAGCATTCAGAAATTCATCAATTTTGACAATACCATATGAATATCTATCATCAGGTATTTTGTCAAACTGAGCAATTGTACTTTCACAATCATAAGAAACAACATCAACTTTTTCACGTTCATACTCAAGAAAAGGTAAAAGTTTCCTATGTTGTTCTTTGCTAATATCAGAAGAATGATGTAAAGATGTTAATTTTGCATACAATCATTTTGCAGAATTACAATATATGTTTCTTTGTGCTAGCAACAACCTAACATCATTAGTAAGATTATTCCTATCACAATCTATATTTTTGACTTGCATTTCCAATTTTTCAACTCCGCTCTTCTTTATTTCTAAATCTCTTCGTGTCTCACTAAGTTGCACATTTAATTTCTTAGCTTCATTACTAGCAGACACAATAACAGAATCAAAATAAGCCACAATATCATCAAATGAAACAATTTCAGCATCATAAGCAGATAATGGAATATTAAAAGATTCAAGAATTGCACGTACCTTGGTTGTCATGGGTGACTTGTCAGTGGATTTAGACACAAAACATCGCCCTAAAATGTTCTCTTCGCAATCCTCAAAACTTGCGAACATTGCTCCATGTGTGGGATGCCTCATTTCTTCGTCATCAGATCCTGAAGACCAGACCTGATAAGTTCCACTTTCTTCTACATCAGATTCTCCCTTAGCAACTGAAGACACTCCTTTGGTCTTAGCACGTAATTCTTCAATCTTTTCGGAGTAGTAAGCTTCATCTTTAATCTTTCAAATCTATCTTTTCTTTTCTAAATTCTCGATAACAATTCTCATCAATTGCTCTGATACCAATTGATGAGAATTGTTATCGAGAATTTAGAAAAGAAAAGATAGATTTGAACGATTAAAGATGAAGATCACAAAGAGTAAATATTAATCAGATCTCATATTGATTAAGACTGATTACACAATAAGCAGAAGAGAGTTCTAGCATTCATCTTTAACTTTTTCTTTCTTTTCTTCTTTCTTTCGCAACATGCAATCAGCTGCGAAATGATTCGCACCATTGCAATAGTGACAATAAATTCCTGAATCACCCTTCAACTCTTTCTCTTCATTCGCATTTTTCTGTTTTTCATCTATTTTCTCTATTTTCTTCCTCTCCTCCCCTCCAGTTCTTGTGACATCATTTTTTACATCACTATTCTTTCCTTTTGGATTAAAAGGCTTTTTGAAAAACTTTTTAACTCTGTTGTTTGAATAGTATGCTACAGCTTCATCATCCGAGTTAATCAAAAATCCTTCTTCATCTAAACCATCTTTTTCATCAGTTTCTAATACCTTTGAAACAAGAGCCAAAGGACCACCAATAACTTGTTTTGATTCTTCATACATTTCTGTGACCTCACATTCATGTGTTTTCAGTTGATTGTAAAGATCATTCAATGTAGTTGTATCAAAACTTTGTTGATTCTTAATTATCATGCTCACACTTCGCCATTCCTTGCGAAGACCCATAATGAAAGTTAAATTGAACTCCATGAGAGATCTAGTGATACCATACCTATTACAGCGAAACATAAGCTCATTCAGACGATCATAGCAATTTTCGAGAGTTTCTGTATCCTTTTGTCTGAATTCCTTCAGTTCAACTAGACATTGTTTCACAGAGTTGATCTTCGTCTTTTCGTTACCTTGATACTTTTATTTTAGAGTATTCCAGATATCTTTTGCTGTTTTACAACTACGAATGTAATTGTAAACCACAGGAGGTAGAGCACCTCTTAGCTCTCTCATGCATCTCTTTTCATTATTCTTCAGTCGATTTCATTGTTCTTCAACATCAGTAGATGCAGTGGATGATCCAATTGGTTGAACATTAGCAGGAGCTTGTACTGTTCCATCGATACACTTCCAAAGTTCTTCATCGATTCCATTTAAGTAATCTTCCATTCTATCAGCCCATTGATCATAGTATTCTGGAACTAACATCGGAATTTTGGTTGAGGAACCAAGCAAGTGAGAGAAAGAAGTCATTGAATTCATGTTGAAGTTTGCCATTGATGAACACAGAAAATATCTGAAAACTTGAAAACTTGATGAATTTCAGAATTTTATCAAATGAATTGATCACAAATCACTAATCGATTACTCGACTTAACAATTCAAATACAGAATCAATTCAAATCTGAAGATCAATAGTGATTTTCAAAACCAAAAATGCGCGGAAAATTTTGAGTAAATTTGTAACTCAAAAAGCAAATGATTCTTATACGAAAATCAGATCTAAGCAGTTTGAATCCTGCTCTGATACCAATTGATGAGAATTGTTATCGAGAATTTAGAAAAGAAAAGATAGATTTGAATGATTAAAGATGAAGAACACAAAGAGTAAATATTAATCAGATCTCATATTGATTAAGACTAATTACACAATAAGCAGAAGAGAGTTCTAGCATTCATCTTCTCTACTTCTAGCCTAAGTCCCTATTTATAGGGAACTGACAAAAAATATACTAAGTCTATACATTTTCACTTCGCACAAAAAATGACTTAGTAAAATAACATAAAATGCGAAACAACACAAAACACTCTATTCGATTTTTTACAAAATACATCAACAATTATCTCTCTTGATGATTAAAGAAGCAATCTTTGCCCGGGGTTTTAATTGCCTTCGTGTCAAATTGAATTTTTGACATCACTGAATATCCAATTTTTTTTCTTGCCTCTCATCTACATTCTTTGAAACACTACACATACAAAAATCCTTGAGGTTCTGAGTAATACCAACTCAGGCTGATGATTTGAAAATTTTGGCAAATGACTTTACTTTGAAACCCTAAAGTAATAGAGCCTTACTTCCATACGAAGTGTTCCGACGGTTACTCTTCCATTAGGGCAACCAAACTAGCCTGTTTGAGGGGACGTTTTGTATTCTATCCGGGTTTTGAGGATACGTGACAGTTACTTTATCACGCATGGTTACTTTATCATCATCATGATGCGGTTTTCTCGGTGACACGTCAAATTTCATTAAATGCACATCCCGCTGTTATTTCAAAATCAAGGGTTACATATAAAAAGGGATTCAAAGGTTCATTATCAATTTACGCTTTCAAACTCAATAATTCCCAAATACTCTCTGATAAACATCAAGCTTTCAAACCATAACAATGGAAACTGCTGCTAATCCTGATGCAACTCTTTCTCACACCACTGATGATGTTACTTCTTTGCCGATTATGAAGATTCATGGTACGAATTATCAAGTGGAGGCATATGTTTCTCAGTAACCTAAAGAACTCAAGATGCTAATCATTGCTTTGAAGAGTTATGTACTATCAAAAGCTATGCTTATCTCGTTTTCTGTTCTGCTTTCATGGATCTCTCAAGATGGATCAACTACTACCTATTCAAAAGCTTTGGATGCAGTTACTTTCAATTTGGTGACTGATAAAAAGGTCAGACTATCAAAGAAGCTTTTTTGTCAGATTATGGATATCCCTAATTCCTCACCTTATGTCAATTTTACCTTTCCACAAATTGTACATATGTTTAATGAAATTGGCCATCAACCTCAACTATCAAAGATAAGTGATTTCAAGAAGTCTGGTCTTCCTAGTGTTTGGAATTTCTTGTTTGGTATTTTCTTGAGGTGTTTGACTGGAAGAACAGTTGGTTTGGACAAGGGTAGAATGGATGTTTATGCCATGGTAGCCGGGCTTTATTATGATCTTCAAGTGGATTACTCTGGTCAGTTATGGAAAGAATTTTTGAAGAGTATTGAAAACACAAATTCTCTTCATGACATTTCGTGTGCGAGATACCGGATCTTGATCTTGCAATATTTCTATGAGAAGGAGGGGATTATGGATCCTGATGATGAAGAAAAAGCTGTTTTTCATGTGTATAGTTCGCCGAAGGATGAAACTGATGATGTTGAGGAGTTTCAAGTTGTAGCTCGTATTCCAGATGCAATGCTCAAACGAGTTGATCAAACGAATACCGTTCTAGTGACTTATTTGCAAACAATTGATACAACTGTTGAGAATGGAATTCTTTTGGCAAGAGAAGAGATGAAGTCCAAACGTACGAAGAAGACTGATGATGGTTCTTCTAAGAAACAAATCAAAGAGTCTAAATCTACGAAGGTTCCAAAGAAGTTACCAATTACTGAAGCAGAGCCAAATTTACAGGAAGTTTCAGTTGCTGATACACCCTTGACTCAAAAGAAATTATTCCTTCGAAGACCGGTGTTTTTCGAAAAAATCAAAATGAAATCAAAGCACAAGAGCCGATCTCCACTCATGAATGTTGTCCGAAAGCCACAGGTTACTCATCAAGGACTTCTATTTCGTGAAGTTCCAGCGCCTGCTTCACCCTCATCAAAGAAACGAAGGGCTGCTGATATGGCTAAACACATTTCCAAGAAGAAGAAGAAGAAAATCAAAATGACCATCTCTTCTGAGTCTACAGCTGATGAAGATGAAACTATTCTAAAGACTCCTGAAGCCAATCTTAACAAAGATACTTCTACTCCTACCCAGACAATTGTTATACCATCTGAAGATTTGATTGCCAAGTCATTATTTGAGGAGGCCTGAACTTCTGACATTCTTGTAAACATATCTAATACAGATGCAAATGTCATCATGGATGAGGATGATTCGAAGAAAGAAAACCAAGGTAAATCTTCGACTATTACCTCAGAAACCTTCGTATCTTTTCCTCCACAAATTACACTTGTCATACCCACTACTTCCACCACTGATTCTCCTACTTTCGAAAACATTATCAAACAACCAATTAGCTCTCTTTTTTCTTCACAATCCATTGATCCACCACAACCACTTCACCAATTCAAGAGTCTATTTTTATGGAAACTGAGCATGAATCGGAAGGTTTTGGAGGAACTTTTGAGAACTTGGAGTTTGATGAAGAAGAAAATGATTTCCTAGATCACATGATTATGACAACGAAGCAGTTCAAGATCATGAATACAAAGTTGAATTCAATTCTTCAATCACAAGCAGATCTTGGCGGAGGTAATTCTGTAAAAAGTTTAGAAGTTGATGGTTTGTTAAAACGGTTAGAAGGAAGGATCACCTCAAAAGTTTCGGGCACGATCAAAGATTACGAGTCTCATCTTTTGGAGAAAGTTGATATTTGTGATCATAACAATGAGATAAGGGTGAATTCTCAGAAGTCTGCATTTGAAGGTGATTTGAAAGAGTTGAGAATGGTAACAAAGGAACGTCATGTATTGTTCGTTCAAGATGTTAAGAAGGTGCGAGAGGATGTTAATTTTAAAATTCAAGAGCTTCGCCAAGACATGGAAAAAGAGATTGCAGTTATTCGCACAAAATATGCATCTCTAAATCAGAAGGTGAACATAATTTGTGATGTTGTGACAAAGTTTGCTAAGTTGTATGAAAGTTTGAGTCCTCAAATAGCTCAACTTTCTAAAACTGAAAACAAAAATTCTGTGGAAGTCCTCACATTCTTAAAGGAGCTCAAAGCCTTATCATCAAAACTAGCTTCGTCTTCTCAACTATCTTCGGATGATCTCTTCCAGAAATTTTCTCAATTCGAAGCTCTACTTCTCCAACAGTTGGCTCCTATTTCCCGCATATCCAGCCTTCTTCCAACAACAAATGCCCCGCCTGTTTTTACAGGGGTGCTAGGGGGAGAAAAGAAGGATGAAGTTTCGAAGGCTGGAGGTGATGATGCGAAAGTGGTAGGAAAGGTGTTTCCTTCGAAGATTCCAACTACAAAACCTATTATAGCATCTGCTGGTCCAATTTCTTCAACAATTGTAACAATTGTGCCAACTACAAGACCAATTTCAAAAGGAATTGTGAATGGTAAATCTAATGATGTTGGTGGGAGTGATTCAAAAGTGAAAGAAGTAATAGAAGACTCAGCTTCAAAGGCAAGAGGAAAATCTATTTTGATAGAAAAGTCAAAGGAAGAAAGAAGGTTGAGGCTGAGACTGAACTAGAGAGGATGAGATTAGTACAGAGTATAATGACTCAAAGAGCAAGTGATCCTCCAGGTATGAAAAAAGGTGATCCATCAAACCATTACAACTATGAAACAATTGAAGCCAAGGTTGCATTTAATCACATATATTCCTTCGAAAAGAAGCCAAAATAGAGCTACATTGTCATGAATACTGATGCAAGCCAATTGGACTTTCCAATCAATGAGATGATGTTCATCATGCCCCAGTTCAAAGCTGAAAGAAAATTCAAAGAGAAGGATGAAGGAACTCATATGAAAACAGGTTTTATGCAGTTCTTGCGAAACCAGCTGAATAGGTGTGGTCATTGGTAAGAAAAAAGAAAGTAATCAGCATAAAGAAGGATGTTGTTTTTGAAAACACAATCCAAAATATGAAGTATGTGGTGGCCAGGGAGAGTGGGAATGTTTGTGATTTTACAATTGTTGATTTTCCTTTAATGAACTTGTATGATCTTATACAAGTTGCATTACTGCTGAAGAAAAGATCTTTCTCTTATCTTCAGAATACTGATCCAGATGAGTTCAAGCTTGGAGTTACTCACATCAATATCTTTATTGAAAATTATTATGAATGCTTAGCATTAACTGATGTAGAGTTTGCTACAACTAAAGGATTGGAAATTCCAGCTCCTATGGCTCATTTAAAGACTCAAGTAGATTTAAAGAAGTATGCTGATGGTGAAATTTTCTTGAAGCCTTTTGGATTAGTCTTCTCAGGGAAGGACAAGTCTGGAAAATGAAAACAATTTTTGTTCCAGGCTAGTGAGGTGGAAAGGTACTCAACTTCTCAATATACGAACTTAATCGTTTGTATGAATCATTGTAAGAAGAATAATGAAGGAGATAAAAAGGAACTTAAGAAGATTATCTCATGGTACACTGAGATACGAAGAGTGATGTTGTATTCCATTCAACTGCTTATGAATTGAAGTCTTTGACTATGTTTAAAAGGGGGAGATTGTTAGGGTTGTTTTGCTGTAATTAGTTGAAGCATACTTTGTACTCTTCGTATGAATTGTAATCTATTTTACTAGGGCGATTTTATTCGAAGCTTTAGAGTTAACGCCTTAGTATATTTTTTGTATGCTTTATGTATCCTATAAATAGGATCATTTACTAGAGTTAGACAACTTAAATAGGCTTGTCTATTTTTCTCTGTAAACACACAAAGCTTAATTGAGCTGAAGCGAAATCTTATTTACATCTTGTGTTCAATTACTAATTATTTCTTTCATATCAACTCTGATTAATTTCATACTTGATTCATTGATTCATCACATGGATGGAAAAAGCTAACAACTCTGAGCTTCTATAACCCATAAGTACTCAGATCTGAAGTCTTCTTCGTCCTCAAAGACACAATACTTATATTGGCCTTGGAAATTTCCCAAAAGTGACAAAATACAAACTAAGGAGAGGATCTAGATGCAAAATAGTCAAGATATGAGCTTCATACCTTCCAATGGTCTGAAATAGCACACTAACTTTGGATCTATTGCCCCTTCTTGAATCACCAAGGTTCCTTTCTTCCTCCTAGCTTCAAATCACTCAAAATCACTTGAATATGGCAATGATACTTCAATGGAGGCTTATGGTTTCGAGAGTAGGTGAGGAGGGTGATGGAGGCTGGGTTGGAGGCCCGAAATGTTCTTCAAATAAGGTTCTGGAACCTCAAATCAGGGTTTCCTAATCCAGATCAAACTCGCCGAGTCAGTCACTTAATCTCGACGCGGAACTCGCTCCGACTCATCGAGTTCTCCCATGGACTCGACGATTTGACCCCTTTTACTTAGGGTTTTCCTTTCCTTTCTTGGTCTTCCGGATTCCGGGTGTTACACCTGAACTGCCAACTGTTGGCCTCGGACGTAGCACCACCATTCTCGCAATACATAGTGACAAGTGTCAGTGATACTGATACATATAAAGGGATCACATCTATCACAAGTTTCCTAGTCTTGTCTCATCCTTCCTCGATTTAAATACGAATCCTCTGCTTTCAGTAGTACGGGCCCATACTACCTTCCACATCTATCCGTACTTTCCTCAAGAACTTCCTTGACTCCACCAAGTCCCTTCTACTGTTACTGATTAATTTCATACTCGATTCATTGATTCATTACATGGATGGAAAAAGCTAACAACTCTGAGCTTCTATAACCCAAAAGTACTCAGATCTGAAGTCTTCTTCGTCCTCAAAGGCACAATACTTGGATTGGCCTTGGAAATGGCCCAAAAGTGACAAAATACAAACTAAGGAGAGGATCTAGATGCAAAATAGTCAAGGTATGAGCTTTATACCTTCCAATGGTCTAAAATAGCACAATAACTCTACATCTACTGCCCCTTCTTGAATCACCAAGGTTCCTTTCTTCCTCCTAGCTTCAAATCACTCAAAGTCACTCAAATATGAAAAGAATACTTCAATGGAGGCTTAGGGTTTTGAGAGTAGGCGAGGAGGGTGATGGAGGCTGGGTTGGAGGCCTAAAATGTTCTTTAAATAGGGTGCTGGCACCTGAAATTAGGGTTTCCTAATCCAGACCGGACTCGCTGAGTTAGTCCCTCCGACTCGCCGAGTCAGTCACTTAATCTCGATGCGGAACTCGCTCCAACTCGTCGAGTTCTCCCAGGACTCGACGATTTGACCTCTTTTACTTAGGGTTTTCCTTTCCTTTCTTGGTCTTCCGGATTCCGGGTGTTACACCTGAACTGCCAACTGCCGGCCTCGGACGTAGCACCACCATTCTCGCAATACATAGTGACAAAAGTCAATGATATTGATACATCTAGAGGGATCACATCTATCACAAGTTTCCTGGTCTTGTCTCAGCCTTCCTTGATTCAAGTATGAATCCTCTTCTTTCATTAGTACGGTCCCATACTACCTTCCACATCTATCCGTACTTTCCTCAAGAACTACCTCGACTCCACCAAGTCCCTTCTACTGTTACTGATCTATGCTATTCTCCTCGTAGGCTTGCCCTAGGGTACCTTTGACTCCACCCAAATCAGTCCTTAGCTGCTGAAGGCCTCTTTATAATTCCAATTAGCCATTACCTGAATACAATCACATGCAATGAGGCCCTGATAACCCTTCGAGCAAAGGACTCATCCCTACAACGGTTTGGACTCAAACAAGAGCTGCGAAATAGGGTCAAATCCAATCCTCTAAGATTATTCAACCCTGATCACATATGACTTTAACGTATTCACCTAATAGTTAAGTCCCATCACTCATAGTACTACAAAGCACAAAGCAAGCAACATTCAGACAAAAGGGAACGATCTCAAGTAATTATATTCTCATAATAGGAAACTGTACTAGCATACAATGCTAAGCTCATACTATTAGGCATAACCTAAACAAGCTATCCTACTACTGTCTACTCAATACTCGCATGTAATTCTCATAAGCTTAAACACATAAAGCAGGCGCATAAGGCATCATTCCTAGATCATTAGTCCTATTCTAGCATGCTGTTCTACTGCAACTGATAAACATAACATAAACTTGTATGAGTACTTTGGGGAATACTTACTTGAGCTCGGCCGGTCGCGCACATCACATACCTTGTTCTTAAAACTTTTAACTTAGCTTTTAGAAAACCATTTTCTTTGTAAAAATCTTGTAGTCCCTTAGTTTGAGTCCAGACATCTCTGAGGGCGTGTTTGAATCCCTCACACTAGGGCTCTGATACCAACTTGTAACATCCCAAAATTTCACGTCTAAAAATTTCATTTTTAATTAATGGATTTACAAAACGATTGTAAGTAACAATGTGAAATCACTTCATCTCATAAACAACGTATCATGTCTGAAAACCCAAATACTGAAAATAATAACATGAGTACAATCCCAGAATATCTCATAATGCGGAAGGTAACGATAGTGTGTATGATGTGCAGCTACCGCGCCAGCTCCTTCCTCTTTATTGAAGAGGTAATTGAAACCAAAACTATAAACCATAAGCACAAAGGTTAGTGAGTTCCCCCAACGTACCACATACCATACATACTGTCGGACAATTATGAGGTGCCCGACCTACTCTGTACAACCATTCTGGGGTGCCGACCTACCCGTGTCAAGCCCTTCTGGGGTGCTAACCTACCCTTCAGTCCTAACAACCGAACCTCAGGGACTATTTCACCCTAACTGCTACTATCACATATATCATCACATAAACATACTGTCAGACATATCTAGGATGTCCGACCTACCCTTCAGTCGTAACAACCGAACCCCGGGGACTATTCCCCTCCTACTACTACTATCACATATAACATATCATGCTAGCATCTATCTTTTTTTTCATCTTTTGATTTTATAAAATTGTAGAGAGGAACAGGGTTGTCAAGTCCTCTAACAACATCATCAATGCTACAATTCAAATCTCCACAAGAATTGGTTGATTACTTGGAGTATTTTCGAGCAGATAATATTGTAAATGATGCTGAATTTATTAGAAAACATCTTATTCCTGATGCTGCTCCTTGAAAGCTCTTGGGCCAGGTATGAAAAGACAAAACTACCCTTTTACAGTGTTACTTCCTATTAACAGATTATATTGGCAAATGGCAAATGGAAAATGACAAATGACAAATGACACCATACCTCTTTTGTTTTGTTAATAGAGTTTTGGTGGTTTTTGTGGAGTGACATATCTAAGTTTTGCACCACAAGGGCTAAAACAACTCTTTTTGACTGGTGGGATTCCACCAATTAAAAATGGATGCACAGTTGAAACTGTATACAAAGCTTTCATTGACCCTATTGTCCTCCAAAATGAAAAATAATACAAAAGATACCCTCAGGATATTCAGATCATTCGTGATGTCGTAATCCATTTGGCAGAGTCCGAAGGAGGCAGGGTAAGGGTATTTCCGTAAATAAATAAATAAAAACTTTGAATCTTGATTATCTAAAATATAACTAATCTCTTTTCATCTTCACTGTGTGTTTTGCACTATTTGTATGTTTGACTATTAATCAAATATCTAAAAGACTAAAATGCCCCTATCATATTATTGTTTTTATTTTATTTATAGCTAGATTTGAAAGAGTGGGATCCAGTAAAAGTTCCAGGGTCAAAGAAGCAAATAAGCTATTACTTCTTAAATTCTGTAAGAATTTTTTTTCCAATTAACATATATATGTATGTATAATGATAGAATTGCCCCTGTGAAAACCTTAACATCACTTTATAAAATAAAATATGCAGTTTGAGAGGTGGCTATCTTTCGATACAAATCCACTATACGCCCTTTTGCATGAATCCATATATTGTCAGGTAATCTAATCGTTTCAATTTTAAGTTTCATCATAAAATAAACTCAAAAAATAAATAAAATTTAATTTACATTAAATTCTAAAAGGGAGCTGCATCATAATGGGCTGCTCACAGAGTAAGACTTGAAAATGAAAGTAAACTTGATGCAGTAAAAGCCGCTAAAGAAAACCCGCCCTGTTTTGCTCACAGGAGATGTAAATATTCCGATTAAGTTTGTAATTAATAAAGTGAAAAGATTTCTATTTATATTTAAATAATAATAATAATAATGCAGATGGTGTTTCCATGGATGTTTGATGAAATTCATGCATTGAGGCCATTTAAGGAGGTAGCGAATTTGTTGGCTGAGAAAAAAGATTGGCCTCCTTTTTATATAACAAAACAACATTGAATAATAACAAGGTGTGTTTTAACTTTTAATTGTATAATGTCAATAAAAAAATATAATGAACATATTTTTAATCATTTTTTTTTAAATAGGTGCCTGCTGCTGCTGCGGTTTATTATGAAGATATGTTTGTTAATTTTAATGTGGCAATGGAAACAAGTAAAGAGATTGGGGGAATAAGGTTATGGGTAACGAATGAATACATGCACTCAGGTCTTCGTGATGGAGCAACTCATATTTTGGATCATTTGATGGGTTTGTTAAATGGCAAGAAGCCATTTTTTGACGTTGTGATTATATTTAAAAGTTTTTTTTTTTTTTTTTTTTTTTTTTTTTTTTTTTTTTTTTTGATGTTTTAGGATTTATTTTGTTATATTTTTATGTTTGATAGGAGCATTTTATTTAGTTTTTGGGTTTATATTAACTTTTTGGATATACTAATTTAAATATTAAATAACTTTATGTTTACAATATTTTGAACTTTAATGTATTTTTATTCTCATATCCAAAAATCTTTTTCTGCCACTACTCATATTGTGAATGTAAACCATGTATCAATCCACCAACAACATATATTGTAAATGTAAACCATGTATCAACCCACCAACAACAATATGTTCACCACTAAGATGCATATGAAAATAATTAGTTGGTTTATGATGAAATTATAAGTGTTTTGTTATTGAACATAGAACTGTATGGTAATTGTTAAGATTACTAGGTGTGGGCAACATATTATTACATGTTATCACATCCAAATTGTCCACCTCATCATCCTAGTCACAATTTGGTGTTATAACACCAAAGATGGAAATGGACAACACCAAATAACATGGGTTAACACAATTTGGGGAAGACTCATAGAGAAATTGAGTAAATGGAGGAAATGAAGGAGGTTTATGATAGTGAATGACACCTATCGGAAGACATCGTAAGAGTGGTGTCTTACCTTTAGTTTATGTATGATAAAATAACGGAAGGTTTAGAGGAGTACGGTACGTCTGAAGTACACCTTCGATTGGCAGGATGATGGAATGGTTGGTGTAATTCTTGAAGTTGTCCCATCGTCTGGAATTTCCATCATTAATCGAGTTGAAGTAGAATTGATGATTGTAGATAGAGTAATGAAGAAATCCTAGTAGAGTCTAGGGAAATTTCTATGATTATTTGGACACTTACATATGTGTTAAATTGTTGTGTATTTTCTTGTATGGTGACTTGGTCGACTGTGGGACAATACTTGGGACGGATATGAGTTGTGAAAGGTAGTAGATGTATATACTACCGGAAGCACAAGACTCGCACGTGGACCAGGGAAAGTCACAAGGTTACCAAGAAGCTAGTGATTGGTCTCCTTTTATTCGAGTATGTCATTACCCTTATTTCGGTAATGAGTAGTAAGATGGTTGTTATTCCGACCCTAGTGGTCATATCAAATTGAGTCCGACTACGATGAATATGTTACGTGGTTCAGACAACCAATTTCGAGGTAACATCTGACGAAAGTCAGAAGGTTGAAATTAATACGATCGATTGTATCGTGCTCGTTGTTAATGAAGTTTGTAGCTAGAAATGCTACATGATGAAATGTGATTATATCACATTAGAATATGAAGGAAGGTATATTCCATTCTGGAAATTAACTCTAAATGAATTGAGTCTAAGCATTGCATCATGTGATGAGAGGTCATTAGGACATGACCCATCGATCTATTACAATAGATAAAGGAAAGTATTTATCCTGACAAGAAGAAGAAGTCCTCAATAAGGACCTATTTTGTAACTCGAAGGTTACGATTGAAAGGCCAACATAGTACGAACAGAAAGTGCAAGATTGAGCCAGTTTGACATATGGAATCATTATACAAGCCCTATTTCGTTGATGATTCTAGGACGTAATCATCCTAAGGGGGAGAAAATTGTAACACCCGTATATCAGGGCTAGTTAGTTTAGAGACGCTACGCATCAAAAATGACTTTTTGATAGAAGATTATTTAGAAGAAGTAATCTTAACTAAGTTGTAGTATATGTTACAAGGATTCCATACATATAAAGAATGCCAAAATCCGAGTTATAACGAAGAAGTTATGACCTGTCGAAGTTTCACAGAACCGGCACAACACAACACGATGTAAATAGTGAGTTTACGTTAGAGCAATATTTGGCCTTAGAGATCTAAATAAAAATTGTAGAATATGTTAAACCAAAAGCGTGCATAAAAGGAACGTCCAAATCTGACTTCGTATGAGGAAGTTATGAAATTTCAAAGTTTCAACGTAGCGGTGTGCAACCCGAATACTCGATTTGAGATCGAGCGGTTTTTAGCCGAAACAATCTAAACGAGAATTGAAGATCTTGTTGATAGTATTCCAAGAGTAAAAATACAGACAAAAACAGACGTCGGATGAAGAAGTTATGAATTTATAACGAAGTTTTTCTGTCCCGGCCTACTAAAAATAATATAACAAAAATAAAGTCAAAATTAGCCAACAGAGTCTAAATGAAAGGTGTAGAGCATAATCTCACTTACATGTGGATATAAAGAACGTCGAAAACGGAGCTCGTATGCAAAAGGTATGAATTTTTTAAGATCGTGGCACGCATACCAAAGCTTATCCGAAGAGTACACCCAATGTACTCTATGTACGCTCAGCGTACTCCAAAATTACGCCTAGCGTAATCCCAAACCCAACAACCTATAAATAGAAACCGAGATCAGTCGATTCTTTTACCATTTTTCTTCCTTTCTCTCTAGTTTTTTCCTCGATTTGCGTGCCAATTATATCCCGAAGCCTCGGTATCATTCCGAGCCCCGAAGCAAGTTCCGAAGTCCCAAAGATCTCGAGAAGTGAGATTCCTGAGCCGAAGCCTTGCCTGCGAGGAGCCCGATTTTTGTGAAGATCTTCCAAATCTACCCAAGAATACTACTTCTATAAGTCGTAGTGCTGTCCGATCATCTTCTGATCAAGTGAGTGTATAGTCACTTTCGTCTTACACATAGATATGAAGTATTTTATAAAGTACGTGCTATGTGTATATATATATATATATATATATATATATATATATATATATATATATAATGTTGTTTATATGTGTTAGTGTGTGGTTACTTTCTTCTAACACATAAATATGAAGTATTTGCTATGAAATACATGTTATGTGTTTATATACTATTGTTTATTTGATATAAGTGTCGAATAGATGTTTTATATGGTTTTTAAATGAGTTAAATTGTATATGTATTTTATATCTACTAATATGTTTGGTAGAACATGGGTAGATGAGATAGTTGGTATGTGATAAAATGATGAAGTAAATGATGAGGTATGTAAGATGATTAAGAATGATATTAGCAGATGCACCAATTAGAGAATGTCGTAATACTAGCAGATGCGCTTAAGAATAATATTGGTAGATGCACCAAATAGAGAATGTCATAATACTAGCATTACTAGCAGATGCGCTTATAGGATAATGTCGGCAAATGTGCCTAAAAGAGAATGTCATTAACCTGGCAGCCGCGCCTCATAGTGTATGCCGTAATCCTGGCAGAGGCACTTAAAGGATGATGTTGGTAGATGCGCCTTATGTAGCAATCGATTTTGTGTCAATTCTTTAGGTCAATCCTTAGGAATGAATGAATGAATGATATTTGAATTGTTAGGGTAAAACCTAGAGAAATAAAAAAGATAATGGGGATGGGTAATCGGGTTGATTGTTTGATGGTTGAATATAATAACTATATTATTGTGGGTCGAAAACCCTATATGCTCACCAGGCTCCCAAGCCTGACTCACTCAGTTTTCTTTCTATCACAGGAATCAATACGAAGACATATTTCACTGACAGATTAGAGGAGATGTAAATCATTAGTGTAAATAAATATAAGTTCTGTTTATGCTTATGTGTCTGTATCAGAATATGACATCCCGAGATTTTGTTATATAATGAAAATACTTTTCTTTAAGAAATGCTTTGATAAATTCTTATCATATTTTGTTTTGGGGATAAATTCCGCAACAATTTTCTTTAAACGATTACTCTGATTTTAAAAACAAAGCATAAACAAATCGGCCTTTTCTGGCCGTGAAAATGCGGATGTCACAGTTGGTATTAGAGCATTAGTTTAAGCGAACTAGGAATTTGTAGGAAATTTCTAGAATTAAACTTAGAATGCTAAGTAATGATCGTGAGGAGTGTGTCAAAAATATGTTAGGTAGTACACCTAAATTGACACAAGTACTAGTTTATTTTAGGAATGATGCCTAAAATGCTTTTATATGCTAAATGTTTTGTGTGATAGCTTTATTCATTTTATTATTTGTTCGGATCTATGGTCTGTTGCCGACCGGATCTGCAAATCTTATGTGTTTAGGATTCTAAGCGTATGACTACGATATTAAAACTAGCATGTAAACATTTCCGGGTGATAAGGAGATTTATACGTTTATCATAATTAAAGCTTTCTTATCTTAAATTCTCGCTTGGTACACCGAATGTATGCTTGGATGTACGAAGAGGTCATGGTGAAGACTCGTAGAGAAATTGAGTAAATGGAGGAAATGAAGGAGGCTTATGATAGTGAATGACACCTATCGGAAGACATCGTAAGAGTGGTGTCTTACCTTTAGTTTATGTATGATAAAATAACGGAAGGTTTAGAGGAGTACGGTACGTCTGAAGTACACCTTCGATTGGCAGGATGATGGAATGGTTGGTGTAATTCTGGAAATTGTCCCATCGTCTGGAATTTCCATCATTAATCGAGTTGAAGTAGAATTGATGATTGTAGATAGAGCAATGAAGAAATCCTAGTAGAGTCTAGGGAAATTTCTATGATTATTTGGACACTTACATATGTGTTAAATTGTTGTGTATTTTCTTGTATGGTGACTTGGTCGACTGTGGGACAATACTTGGGACGGATATGAGTTGTGAAAGGTAGTAGATGCATATACTACCGGAAGCACAAGACTCGCACGTGGACCAGGGAAAGTCACAAGGTTACCAAGAAGCTAGTGATTGGTCTCCTTTTATTCGAGTATGTCATTACCCTTATTTCGGTAATGAGTAGTAAGATGGTTGTTATTCCGACCCTAGTGGTCATATCAAATTGAGTCCGACTACGATGAATATGTTACGTGGTTCAGACAACCAATTTCGAGGTAACATCTGACGAAAGTCAGAAGGTTGAAATTAATACGATCGATTGTATCGTGCTCGTTGTTAATGATGTTTGTAGCTAGAAATGCTACATGATGAAATGTGATTATATCACATTAGAATATGAAGGAAGGTATATTCCATTCTGGAAATTAATTCTAAATGAATTGAGTCTAAGCATTGCATCATGTGATGAGAGGTCATTAGGACATGACCCATCGATCTATTACAATAGATAAAGGAAAGTATTTATCCGAACAAGAAGAAGGAGTCCTCAATAAGGACCTATTTTGTAACTCGAAGGTTACGTATTAAAGCCCAACATAGTAGGAAGAGTAAGTGCAAGATTGAGCCAGGTTGAGATATGGAATCATTATACAAGCCCTATTTCGTTGATGATTCCGGGACGTAATCATCCTAAGGGGGAGATAATTGTAACACCCGTATATTAGGGCTAGTCAGTTTAGAGACGTTACGCATCAAAAATGACTTTTTGATAGGAGATTATTTAGAAGGAGTAATGTTAACTAAGTTGTAGTATATGTTACAAGGATTTCGTACATATAAAGAACGCCGAAATCCGAGTTATAACGAAGAAGTTATGACCTGTCGAAGTTTCGCGACAGTTGCAGCACGACATAGCACGATGTAAATGGTGAATTTACGTTAGAGCAATATTTGGCCTTAGCGATCTAAATAAAAACTGTAGAATACGTTAAACCAAGAGCGTGCATAAAAAGAATATCCGAATCTGGCTTCGTATGAGGAAGTTATGATTTTTCAAAGTTTCAACTTAGCGGTATGCAGCCCGAATAATCGATTTGAGATCGACCGGTTTTTAGCCGAAACAATCTAAACGAGAATTGAAGATCTTGTTGATAGTAGTCCAGTAGTAAAAATACAAACAAAAACAAACGTCGGATGAAGAAGTTATGAATTTATAACTGAGTTTTTCTGTCCCGGCCTACTAAAAATAATATAACAAAAATAAAGTCAAAATTAGCCAACGGAGTCTAAATGAAAGGTGTAGAGCATAATCTCACCTACATGTGGATATAAAGAACATCGAAAACGGAGCTCGTATGCAAAAGGTATGAATTTTTTAAGATCGTGGCACGCATACCAAAGCTTATCCGAAGAGTACGCCCAATGTACTCTATGTACGCTCAGCGTACTCCAAAATTACGCCCAACGTAATCCCAGACCCAACAACCTATAAATAGAAACCGAGATCAGTCGATTCTTTTACCATTTTTCTTCGTTTCTCTCTAGTTTTTTCCTCGATTTGCGTGCCAATTATATCCCGAAGCCTCGGTATCATTCCCGAGCCCCGAAGCAAGTTCCGAAGTCCCAAAGATCCCGAGAAGTGAGATTCCCAAGCCAAAGCCTTGCCGGCGAGGAGCCCGGTTTTTGTGAAGATATTCCAAATCTACCCAAGAATACTACTTCTACAAGTCGTAGTGCTGTCCGATCATCTTCTGATCAAGTGAGTGTATAGTCACTTTCGTCTTACACATAGATATGAAGTATTTTATAAAGTACGTGCTATGTATATATATTGTTGTTTATATTTGTTAGTGTGTGGTTACTTTCTTCTAACACATAAATATGAAGTATTTTCTATTAAATACATGCTATGTGTTTATATACTGTTGTTTATTTGATATAAGTGTGGAATAGATGTTTTATATGGTTTTTAAATGAGTTAAATTGTGTATGTATTTTATATCTACTAATATGTTTGGTAGAACATGGGTAGATGAGATAGTTGGTATGTGATAAAATGATGAAGTAAATGATGAGGTATGTAAGATGATTAAGAATGATATTGGCAGATGCACCAATTAGAGAATGCCATAATACTAGCAGATGCGCTTAAGAATAATATTGGTAGATGCACCAAATAGAGAATGTCATAATACTAGCATTACTAGCAGATGCGCTTACAGGATAATGTTGGCAGATGTGCCTAAAAGAGGATGTCATTAACCTGGCAGCCACACCTCATAGTGTATGCCGTAATCCTGGCAGAGGCGCTTAAAGGATGATGTTGGTAGATGCGCCTTATGTAGCAATGGATTTTGCGTTAATTCTTTAGGTCAATCCTTAGGAATGAATGAATTAATGATATTTGAATTCTTAGGGTAAAACTTTGAGAAATAAAAAAGATAAGGGGGATGGGTAATCGGGTTGATTGTTTGATGGTTGAATATAATAATTATATTATTGTGGGTCGAAAACCCTATATGATCACCAGGCTCCCAAGCCTGACTCACTCAGTTTTCTTTCTATCACAGGAATCAATACGAAGACATATTTCACTGACAGATTAAAGGAGATGTAAATCATTAGTGTAAATAAATATAAGTTATGTTTATGCTTATGTGTCTGTATCGGAATATGACATCCCGAGATTTTGTTATATAATGAAAATACTTTTCTTTAAGAAATGCTTTGATAAATTCTTATCATATTTTGTTTTGGGGATAAATTCCGCAACAATTTTCTTTAAACGATTACTCTGATTTTAAAAACAAAGCATAAACAAATCGGCCTTTTCTGGCCGTGAAAATGGGGATGTCACAGTTGGTATCAGAGCATTAGTTTAAGTGAACTAGGAATTTGTAGGAAATTTCTAGAATTAAACTTAGAATGCTATGTAATGATCGTGAGGAGTGTGTCAAAAATATGTTAGGTAGTACACCTAAATTGACACAAGCACTAGTTTATTTTAGGAATGATGCCTAAAATGCTTTTATATTCTAAATGTTTTGTGTGATAGCTTTATTGATGTTATTATTTGTTCGGATCTATGGTCTGTTGCCGACCGGATCTGCAAATCTTATGTGTTTAGGATTCTAAGCGTATGACTGCGATATTAAAACTAGCATGTAAACATTTCGGGGTGATAAGGAGATTTATACGTTTATCATAATTAAAGCTTTCTTATCTTAAATTCTCGCTTGGTACACCGAATGTATGCTTGGATGTACGAAGAGGTCATGGTGAAGACTCGTAGAGAAATTGAGTAAATGGAGGAAATGAAGGAGGCTTATGATAGTGAATGACACCTATCGGAAGACATCGTAAGAGTGGTGTCTTACCTTTAGTTTATGTCTGATAAAATAACAGAAGGTTTAGAGGACTACAGTACGTCTGAAGTACACCTTCGATTGGCAGGATGATGGAATGGTTGGTGTAATTCTTGAAATTGTCCCATCGTCTGGAATTTCCATCATTAATCGAGTTGAAGTAGAATTGATGATTGTAGATAGAGCAATGAAGAAATCCTAGTAGAGTCTAGGGAAATTTCTATGATTATTTGGACACTTACATATGTGTTAAATTGTTGTGTATTTTCTTGTATGGTGACTTGGTCGACTGTGGGACAATACTTGGGACGGATATGAGTTGTGAAAGGTAGTAGATGCATATACTACCGGAAGCACAGGACTCGCACGTGGACCAGGGAAAGTCACAAGGTTACCAAGAAGCTAGTGATTGGTCTCCTTTTATTCGAGTATGTCATTACCCTTATTTCGGTAATTAGTAGTAAGATGGTTGTTATTCCGACCCTATTGGTCGTATCAAATTGAGTCCGACTACGGTGAATATGTTACGTGGTTTAGAGAACCAATTTTGAGGTAACATCTGACGAAAGTCAGAAGGTTGAAATTAATATGATCGATTGTATCGTGCTCGTTGTTAATGAAGTTTGTAGCTAGAAATGCTACATGATGAAATGTGATTACATCACATTAGAATATGAAGGAAGGTATATTCCATTCTAGAAATTAACTCTAAAAGAATTGAGTCTAAGCATTGCATCATGTGATGAGAGGTCATTAGGACATGACCCATCGATCTGTTACAATAGATAAAGGAAAGTATTTATCCTGACAAGAAGAAGGAGTCCTCAATAAGAACCTATTTTGTAACTCGAAGGTTATGTATTAAAGCCCAACATAGTACGAAGTGTAAGTGCAAGATTGAGCCAGGTTGACATATGGAATCATTATACAAGCCCTATTTCATTGATGATTCCGGGACGTAATCATCCTAAAGGGGAGATAATTGTAACACCTGTATATCAGGGCTAGTCAGCTTAGAGACGTTACGCGTAAAAAATGACTTTTTGATAGAAGATTATTTAGAAGGAGTAATCTTAACTAAGTGCAGTATATGTTACAAGGATTCCGTACATATAAAGAACGCCGAAATCCGAGTTATAACGAAGAAGTTATGACTTGTCGAAGTTTCGTGACAGAACTGGCACGACACTGCACGATGTAAATAGTGAGTTTACGTTAGAGCGATATTTGGCCTTAGTGATCTAAATAAAAATTGTAGAATACGTTAAACCGAGAGCGTGCATAAAAAGAACGTACGAATCTGACTTCGTATAAGGAAGTTATGATTTTTCAAAGTTTCAACTTAGCGGTATGCAGCCTGAATACTCGATTTGAGATTGAGCGGTTTTTAGCCGAAACAATCTAAACAAGAATTGAAGATCTTGTTGATAGTAGTCCAACAGTAAAATTACAGACAAAAACAGACGTCGGATGAAGAAGTTATGAATTTATAACGGAGTTTTTCTATCCCGACCTACTAAAAATAATATAACAAAAATAAAGTCAAAATTAGCCAACGGAGTCTAAATGAAAGGTGTAGAGCATAATCTCACCTACATGTGGATATAAAGAACGTCAAAAACGGAGCTCGTATGCAAAAGGTATGAATTTTTTAAGATCGTGGCACGCATACCAAAGCTTATCCGAAGAGTACACCTAATGTACTCTATGTACGCTCAGCGTACTCCAAAATTACGCCCAGCGTAATCCCAAACCCAACAACCTATAAATAGAAGCCGAGATCAGTCGATTCTTTTACCATTTTTCTTCGTTTCTCTCTAGTTTTTTCCTCGATTTGCGTGCCAATTATATCCCGAAGCCTCGGTATCATTCCCGAGCCCCGAAGCAAGTTCCGAAGTCCCAAAGATCCCGAGAAGTGAGATTCCCGAGCCATGCCTTGCCTGCGAGGAGCCCGGTTTTTGTGAAGATCTTCCAAATCTACCGAAGAATACTACTTCTATAAGTCGTAGTGTTGTCCGATCATCTTCTGATCAAGTGAGTGTATAGTCACTTTCGTCTTACACATAGATATGAAGTATTTTATAAAGTACGTGCTATGTATATATATATTGTTGTTAATATGTGTTAGTGTGTGGTTACTTTCTTCTAACACATAAATATGAAGTATTTGCTATGAAATACATGCTATGTGTTTATATACTGTTGTTTATTTGATATAAGTGTGGAATAGATGTTTTATATGGTTTTTAAATGAGTTTAATTGTATATGTATTTTATATCTACTAATATGTTTGGTAGAACATGGGTAGATGAGATAGTTGGTATGTGATAAAATGATGAAGTATGTAAGATGATTAAGAATGATATTGGCAGATGCACCAATTAGAGAATGTCGTAATACTAGCATATGCGCTTAAGAATAATATTGGTAGATGCACCAAATAGAGAATGTGATAATACTAGCATTACTAGCAGATGCGCGTATAGGATAATGTCGGCAGATGTGCCTAAAAGAGAATGTCATTAACCTGGCAGCCGCGCCTCATAGTGTATGCCGTAATCCTGGCAGAGGCGCTTAAAGGATGATGTTGGTAGATGCGCCTTATGTAGCGATGGATTTTGTGTCAATTCTTTAGGTCAATCCTTAGGAATGAATGATAGTTGAATTCTTAGGGTAAAACCTTGAGAAATAAAGAAGATAATGGGGATGGATAATTGGGTTGATTGTTTGACGGTTGAATATAATAATTATATTATTGTGGGTCGAAAATCCTATATGCTCACCAAGCTCCCAAGCCTGGCCCACTCAGTTTTCTTTGTATCACAAGTATTAATACGAAGACATATTTCACTGAGAGATTAAAGGAGATGTAAATCATTAGTGTAAATAAATATAAGTTCTGTTTATCCTTATGTGTCTGTATCGGAAAATGACATCCCGAGATTTTGTTATATAATGAAAATACTTTTCTTTAAGAAATGCTTTGATAAATTCTTATCATATTTTGTTTTGGGGATAAATTCCGCAACAATTTTCTTTGAACGATTACTCTGATTTTAATAACAAAGCATAAAAAAATCGGTCTTTTCTGGCCGTGAAAATGGGGATGTCACAACTTCCAGCTAATTTGAGTCCATTTTCCACTAAGCATATCATTATTGCGATATGTGTCACCCTTATTCAAAATCGTGCGGAATTTGACGATTACGGCATCCTAAAAAGCAACTCTTTTCATATCGTTCCCTATGGTTGGTTGTTTTGAAGTACCGCACTAAGCCACCGTCAACGCATGCTCTTCCTCCGGTGTCCACCATGTTAGAGGTGCTTTTGTTTCATCAGTCCCGATAACGACCTCTTTCCCTTTCTTTTTTGGTCTCCCTTTTTTTCCCGATGCTCTCTAACTACCGCCAACTTGCGTCTCGACAACGGGTTCTTGTGTGTGTGGGTCGTGTGACTGTTTGGCGCATGGAACCGAATGTGTTAAAAAGGTTTTGTTGTATGTTTGCATTTTGTTGCATAAATGGTGAGGTAGGGAATGGTATTGGGGGTGATACGGTATTGAAAAAATTGTCGGAATATGGAATTTGTGGTGAGTTTTTGGGAGTTTAGAAGGTTCATGTATCCCTCGTATCCCGCAAAACCTAATGGAGTGGATATGTTTGTCTTCGGAGGAGGGGTATTCGGGTTTTGATCCATAGTGGGTATTTTGTTTTGAATGAAATAGAGATAGATATAGATAAATAGAGATAGAAAGGTTAGAGTAAAATGATATATATATATATATATATATATATATATATATATATATATATATATATATATATATAGAGAGAGAGAGAGAGAGAGAGAGAGAGAGAGAGTAAATTGAAGAAGTAAATTTTTTTTAGACTACTAGGTGTGGGCGACATGTTATCACATGTTACCACACCCAAAAGGTGGCATGTCAGCATCCTACTCATACATGGTGTTATAACACCAAAGGTGGAAATGGACAACATCTAACAACATGTGATAACACCAATTATTTTCTATTTTTTTGATGTTTTTTTTTTATATTTCGAATTTGTTTTTATTTATTTTTTTATATTTGAAAAGTAAAAAATAAAATTTTAATAAATCTTAAATTAAAAACAACATTAAAAAAAATTACAACAAAACACAAAAACATTTAAAAACCTAAAAAAAAAAAAAACAAAAAAACAAAAAAAGATGATAAAACCTATATTTTTTTGCCCTAAAACTATTCATCTTCATCTTCATAACCAACATAGATGTAATCCGCCAAGTCTTCACGGAGTTGCTTGTGTTTTCGCTGATCTTGATTATCATCCACTCTATATAAATATTCTGATGTCCCTGTTTGAAATTGCACATGTCTTGGTTCCTTAGGAGAACGTTGCAATATTGCGTCCTTTATCTTCGACAATCATGTTATGTATTATGATACATGCATACATGATATATCGTAGAGTATCTAACTCATAAGGTCTCGCCGCATGTTCAACAATGTGCCATTTTGATTTCAAAACCCCAAAAGCACGTTCAACGTCCTTACGTGCTCCTTCTTGTCGTCTCTTGAAATATTTGTCCCTTGGATCTATTAGGTGTCGAAACGCCTTCACAAACGTAGAATATTGTGGATATATTCCGTTTGTAAGGTAATACCCGAACTTATATTCATTTTCATTCACTATGAAAGGAGCATCCGGGGCTTTTCTTGACAAAAGATCATCAAATATCGGTGATTGATCGAGAACGTTGACGTCGTTGTTAGAACCCGCAGCCCCGAAAAAAACATGCCAAATCCATAAATCTTGTGAAGCAACAACCTCTAATACCAAAGAAGACGCTCCATGATGACCGCTCGAATACCAGCCTTTCTACGCCACGGGGCAATTTCTCCATTTCTAGTTTGTGCAGTCAATGCTCCCAAGCATACCCGAAAAACCATATCTTTCTTCATGCGTCACATATAATTGTTGGATATCATGCAACGAAGGTTTGCGCAAGTATTGGTCACCGAAGGTTTCGACAACACCTCTTCCCAATAAATACAAACTTTCTCGTGCTCCTCTCAGACATTCTCATGTAATCATCAATAGAATCGGACGACTCTCTCATTGCCATAAGTTTAATTGCAACAACACATTTTTGCAACCCTATGAAGCCTCGTTTGCCTCTAGTATCATATCTCATTTGGAAAAATTCATACTTAAATAAATATTAAACACGTAAAAATTATATTTATTTTTATCTAAAAGTAACATTTTATAAATTATAAAAGTTGAAACAAACGATACCTAAATATATAGTAAACAAACGATACCTAAATAAATATTAAACACATAAAAATTATATTTATATTTATTTAAAAGTGACATTTTATAAATTATAAAAGTTGAAACAAACGATACCTAAATATATATAGTAAACAAACGATACCTAAATAAATATTAAACACGTAAAAATTATATCTATATTTATTTAAAAGTGACATTTTATAAATTATAAAAATTGAAACAAACGATACATTGGTTCCATAGCGTTGGCTATCCTTTCAAAAACATTTTTTCGCAAAAGAAATCTTCTTTTGAAATCGCTTGGTTGGTAGACACAATTTTCCCAAAGTAATCGTTTACTAGTCGTCTATGCCCTTCCTCGCTATCTCTATTTAACGCTGCACGTCGCATGAGTAATGGAGTTAGATCTGGCTGTACTAGGCTGCATGTATAATACTGGTACATCATACTCACGAACAAATCATCTTCGTCGTTATCATTGTTGTACGGATCGGCCGGATCGAATTCATCCATATTTTGGTTTTGAAATATTGAAAGAAATATGTAGAGAATTTTTGTAGGTAAAAATGAAATAAATATGATTTGATATAGTATATATATAAAAGTTGATTTTTTTTTATGTTACCTTTTGAAAACAAACGGTCAAAATTATGTCGAAAAAAAGAGAAAATCACTCGTTATCACCCGTTGTCACCATAACGCGCCTTAACGCGAGCCTAGGGCGGTGTTCCCCGCCATGGCGCCGTTAAGGGCGTATGCCACGTAAGATAACGCCTCATGCGCGTTGCCCACACCCGTTCGTCTTACAATTCCACCGTATACAACAACGGTATTATTACCGTTTTTCAACGGAAAGAAATTGAAACGGTAAAAAATTTACACGTTATGGCTCGTTATCGTGGTAATATCGAATGGCGTAATGCGCCTTAATGCGAGCCTGGGGCGGTGTTCCCCATGATGGCGACGTTAAAGGCGTATGCCACGTAAGATAACGCGGCTAACGCGTTGCCCACACCCGTTCGTCTAACAAATATATGATAACCACTAAGATTCATATGAAAATAATTAGTTGGTTTATTATGAAATTCGTAAGTGTTGTGTTATTGAACATCAATGTTATTCTACTTTGTATTACTTTTTGGATTCATTTTATATAAAATTTGAACTGTTCACTAGTAAATCTGGATTGTGTTGGTTTATCATAGGAAATTTATCGAAAATAAATTAAAAAAATATATAAAAATGTTGTTAATTACGGCTCTAAGGATATCTAGTCATCAAAACAAGGTTTTTAGAAATTACTTTCGACATCCCCGAAAAGTAATTGTTTTTCTAAAATAAAAATCGATTACTTTTGTCAACGACATGACATAATAATCAATTTTTTATTTTATGTCAATGACAAAATAGTGTCATATGGTTTGCAACTATGTGTCTACGTGTGTTATTCTATTAGCTTTTTATTTATTTATTTTTATTTTTTTATTTTTATAATTTTTTTTAATCATGTTTTATTTATTCTATTTGGTCCAACATAGTCAGATTTTCAATATATGTAAAAGACCATAATCGTACCTCGTAAGTTTCAGTTTAATTGATTTTGGATTGTTTGATCCGATTAACTAAATAAACTAGATAATGTTTTTTTTTTCATGGATAAAACGGATATGGTATAAACCAAAATATGCATAATTTGTACCATTATTTTAAGAGATGTTAAATATCCTCCTACAAAATTTTCTTATTTTTCTTTATATTCACCGGAACAAATGTCGTAATCAAAACATAAGATGAGAAAAGAGAATTAATGGATTATAACTTCACAATCAATAAACAACAGATAGGCGGATGAAATAAAGTATGAATCAATTTAAATTTTTTTATTTTAATATTAAAATCACATCTCTCTAACGTTAGAAAATTCGCAATGTAAAACTCGACACCTACATTTAGAAGGGAGCTGATAATTCCACAATTGTTATTGATACATCCACTGATTTTTGAAAGAAAACGACAACTATGCTCACGGTTCTATTTAGAGTTTAATAGATCATCCAAAAGCATATTTTTAGTAAAACCATTATACCAAATGAGGAACTAGGTTTCCACGAATACACTCCACAAGAATCCCGTCCTCCATCGTCACTTTCACCTTAATATGCTCTTAATATAAGCAGCGTTGCTTGCCCTCTGTTCGGAACCATTATGCCTTTGACCCTATTGAAAATTGAATCAAATTGAATATACGACAAAGGAAAACCATCATGCATAAACCGGAAGGAATTCATTTTGCAAGTGAAGAAGGAAATTAATTCTTCAGCAACATTCCCACATTTATCCCATTGCATCACTCACGGATAAATTGAATCGGCTTCTGATGGGTATGCTAATGCGAAATAATTTATGCCAACCAAGGATTCAGGTCTGAGTGGATTTAATTAGGTTTAGATCTGGCTCTACAACGTTTTCATTCTGGTGATGCGAACTTAGTATGACTCCGTTTTTGCTGTTTTTTTAATGTTGGGTCGATTCAGACGATCATAGAGCATGCTTGCCAAATGGGTATGTTGAGAGGACAACTTAAGTAAGTAGGGCAGATCGTGAGTTCATGGGCATCGCACGTAACGATGCTGAATCACCTATCCATCAGCGCATATTTGTCTCATTGTAGGTAGAACTCTACACTAGCATTAAACAAGGTATATTGATGATCGGGTATACGAAGCAGAGGATGAATGTGAAGGTATTAAGCAATAAGATAGGGGTGTTAGTGAAGTTGCTCGTGGCGGGAAAAAGAGGAGAGACAGTACTTTTGGCAGTGTTGAGATATTGAGAAACAAGATATAGCAGTTGGTGAGCGTGGTTATGAAAGATGAGGAGGAGGGCTAAGGAGCTGAAGTAAGCACTAGATAGACACCGGATTTATCGAGTCATGTAAATTGCAAGGTTATGCTATTACCTCAATCAAGAACATGGGACCTGAATAGTTGGATCGGATGTTTAAAGAATCCAAATGGAGTTTACTGAATATTTAATTACAAAGCGGCATAATTGTCATTGTGCTTTAAAATCCGTGGAAGTATCAATAACACTCCTTGGAATTAGCACCTCCCCATTTAGAACTTACGTAATCTTTTAACATAAAATAACTTAGATAGTAGATTCCATAGGTCCTTTGACACTAATGACTTGCAAAATAAATTCCGTAAATATAAAAATATTAATTTAACTTCGTTAGACTAACCCCATTAACAACTAAATCTTTAGTCGGTTGTCATAGTTAAAAGAAATTAGAAATTCCTTCAAAGCCGACGATAGGTTTGCTCCACCAAACCTTTAGTCATCCATTTTCTTTTTCTTTTTTCTTTTCTTTTTTGTTTATTACTCTTTTTGAATAAACACCATTTTCTAATTAATTTTGTTTTATTTTTATTATAAAAATAAACAAAATACACTAAAATACTTAAAATAATTTCGTGATTAAATATAGATCAATATTGATATATTTAAAGATTTATTTAATAATTTTTTATATTGTATATATAATCTTGAATATAATAACAAAATTAGGTTATAAATTTAATAAAACATAATATATAGCTGGTATAATATAATAAAAAATAATCATAATTAATATAATAGTTTGGTTTGGGTTCGTTTGCTAATGAGTGTGAAATTTTGGGTTTAGTTGGATTGTATAGGTGGAAGAGAGAGAAAATAATTTTTTGATAGATAGTTGGGTTGGTTTTGATTGTGAATGAGAGTAGTCTTAAATAATCTATTCTAGACGAAACTTATTTAATTATTTTGGTGGGACCTATATATACATTTATTATTTCTAGCATATTAAAAAAACTTAATCAAAAAGCTTACGTGTATTGTGGAGGTAATTATAATGTTTTATTTTAGGAGATGATTTGTGCACAACAATTTTTTTTTTCATACACAACAATTGGTTCTTTAAAATGTTATACTGTACAACTCTATAATACATAAATCATTGTGTATGGCAAAAAATTATTTTGTGTGAATCATTTCCCTTTTATTTTGTTGAGGTGGCATTATATTTTGTTGAGGTGACATTAAAAACTTTTGCTTTTATGGATATTGTAAAGTCATTATTAACCATTTAAGAGATTCAAATTATCTATAAAAAATAATCCGAACAAAATAACTCAGATCTTATGTAGTTTGGATAGGTCTTTTGTTTTTGTTTTTTGTTTTTGGTTTTTTTTCCCTTAGACACTCTTATTTGTTACTATTATCTAGTGAATACACATCTGTTGTAGCCACAGATACCATAGCGACAATTCTCCTCGGAGATTTAGAGACTACTAATTTTCTTTTAGAGTTGTCCACTCTAAAAGTTTATGTTTCTTTTAACGAGTGCATTTATGATATGAAGTGAAGTGGTTACCATTTAGTAGTGAACATTTTCCCCACAAAGGTTTTTAAGATCAAACATCAAAATCAAATAGGTACGCATCATTTATTAGTTCCAGTCAAACCTTCTTGCTGCTAACGATATGTTATAATAGAAAACAACCTTTTAAATAACATTAATGCTCACCTTAACATAAATATGTTATTATTTTGTTTTACAATGAAAATGAGCTTTATTTATAAACAACAACAGTGATGAGTTTCAAAACTCCGACCCATACACACACCTCCACCGGCGAATCCTTGAGCCTTGCATGAGGTTTCACATACTTCATCTGTATGACAACGTACGGATACACAAACAAGTCCACCCTTTGCCGACAAGGACACTGCCCAAGTTATAATATATATATATATATATATATATATATATATATATATATATATATATATATATTATCAAAATCATGTTCTTATTTGGATAAAAAAAATTCCATTTTTTTTTTATTTATTTCACAAAATGTGATTTTTGAACAATTTAGGTGTATTAAGCTTTGAACTTAGATGTATTTTTTTTTTGAAATTACGACTACAATGAATTATATAAAAGAATAACAAAGGATAATAACAAACGTGAGAAATATTACATATATGTTTTACAATATAAATGCATATCTTAAAATATATTTTATTTAGAAATGGATGAGAAATATATTTTACCGGATGCTTTGGTATGCATGATGTTGACTGCAACTAGAAGACCGAAAACAAACATAAATTTAGCATTCATGTCTTAGTACTTTAAATCTTTTGTTGAAGAATTGTGTTTGAGCTACCTCCTACAGCAGGAGATCATTTATATATAACGAACATTTTTTCTTTTCTTTAAATAAACATTAAATATCGTTTACTTTGACCATTGTATTTGGTAGTAGTTGTATTACTATTTTTGGTTTTACCATAAAAATTTGTGTTAATTTCATTTGACTCCCTTCATCTAGTTCATTCATGTATTTCGAGATGTTTATATAATAATGGTTTGTTGTGTGTATGTCACTATTACAAATTAATTATCATGTTACATCAGTGTCGTGTTAACTCCATCTTCCCCCCTCCCTCCCCCCCCCCCCCCCCCCCACCAATCATTTCACATAGGAAATGATCACATCTTACTAGTTGTATTGTACAATTATAAGAAGCAAAAAGCAGGGGTAAACATGAAGCATTCTCGCATGGAAGCCTAAAAAGGATGGCAGAATAAGTTCACCACACAACACCGCAAGCCAAGTCAGCTCACTGCAGAACAAAGTGAGACCAAATCTCATAGTCTAAAGAGAGCTTCTTAGATCAAGATCTACTTATATTATTATTTTCTACTTGTTTATTGGTTGAAAGATTTTGATTATAGTATATGATAAATTGTAACATTTATGAAAAACATAAATTAAGATGTGTATATAGGGCACTTACATATGTTTTATCAAGTGCCAACATGCAAAATTATTTTTCAAATCTCTATTTTCCTTCTATAAAAGAAGGAATGATTACAAGATGCTTAATGATTCTAGTGATGACTGATGAATATTTTTTGCTTCATTTACGAGCAAAGTTGGTTGTTATAATTATTATAGGATGAACGTATATGTAAGTTTAGATAAAAATTTCAAAATTTTAGTGGCCAAAGTAGAAAAAGAAAACCTAAAAGGTAGAAATTGATATTTATATGATTATACATGGTGTATTTTGCACTTTGCCACTTCACTACAAGAGTATTTAAGTATTTGACAACAGATAATTAAATGTACAACAATATAATATACATAGAGCAATTAATATGCCAAATATAATATAGACCTATCAAATATAATATAACAATAATATAATATAGAGCAATTAATAAGCCAAATATAATATATATAGAGCTATCAAATATAATATAACAACAATATAATATAGAGCAATTAATAGTCCAAATATAATATAGAGCTATTTATAGGTTATAAAAGATTTTTAGTCGAGTTGTATAGAATGATTCTTTTAATTAAGAGGTAATGGTTTTAAGACTCGTAAGAAACATAAGTGATGTTAATTTATGAGTAAATTATTTTGTTGTTCTAAAAAATAGCCTTAATTTTTTTTATATATATAAATGTTTATTTATGCTACAATAGCATTTGGCTCCGCTAATTAGTAATCAAGATTAAAAATAGAATAATTATCCATTTACAAATAATTAGGAGGGAACCTCCATATGATTCCAAAGTGTTTTGCAACAAACTAATATGTCCTAAATTATGTAGCTAAGTCCCTCGTTAATCTATAGTTGTTGGCTTAGTGACAAATTTATGACGTAAAGTTCCCTATTGATCCTTATTCTAGTATGTAAAAAAATAAAATTAAGACTTCTTTATGATATTTGTAACACTCGCATATTCCGGCTAGTTAATTAAGATATAATAAGCATTAAAAATGACTTTTTGATAGAAAATTATTTAGGATAAATAATATTAACCAAAGTTATAGTATATATGTCACAAGGATTCCGTGCATATAAAGAACACTGAAATCTGACTTCATATGAAAAAGTTATGCTTCTTCGAAGTATCACAATTAAACTGACACGACTCTGCGTATTGTAAAAAGTAAAATTTTGATAAAATACTTTTTAGCTTTAGTCATCTAAACGAAATTTGTATTAGTCGTCAAACCGAAAATGTGCATATAAAGAAGATCTAAATCTGACTTCATTGGAGGAAATTATGATTTTTCAAAGCTTCAGCGTATAATATACAACTCATAAATCAAATTTTAGATCGATCAATTTTTAGCCAAAAAAATCTAAATAAGAATTAAAGCTCTCGTTAATAGAAGTTCAACGATATAAAGACAGTCGAAAACGGACGTCGGATGACAAAATTATGAATTTAAACGAACTTAACAGTCTAAGCCTGCTAAATATATAACTTTAAAAATAAAGTAAAAATTATCCGACGGAGTCTAAATCTAAACGAAAGTTGTAGATCACGTCGATAGCTACGCGTAGATAAAAAAAACGTTAAAAGAAGCTCGTATGCGAAAGTTATGAATTTTAGAAGATAATTAATTTTCGGAAAATGAGGGCACGACACATGTCGCGATCTGGCACACCCCCTTCCTCCTCAAGGATTGCCACCAGATGATGATATGTGGCCCCCCAATATGCCCAACATAATTTGAGTATGCCAAGGGTACTGCTCCGTGGACAACCTATAAATAGAAGACAAATTTCACTCTTTTCTTCACCCTCTTCATCCGATCTCTTCCAAAACCCTCCCAAGGTCCCTAACCCTTGTTCTAGTACTTCCTAAGGGTTAGTAGTGAAGCTGCAGAGCGTCAAAAACTCCCCAGAATAGAGCTTTTGGTTTAGTGAGGTGTTTAAACTGGGCTTTCCAAACAGTATACTTTGAATACCAAATGGACCCTACCTACGATATGATCTTACTTGGTTGTCCCTTATCGGCTATAGATCAATAGACTTTGAATTAATGATGAATCTAGACTCATAATTAGTCGCAAGAAATATTAGAATAAAATTTAGTGATAATGATACTAGGTTACATCAAAGGAAAAGACAGTTGCTAGAAGTTAAGCGTTGTCTGAGTTTCGCGTCATCACTTTAACAAGCGAGTGCATAGTTACTTTCATCTTACACATAGATATGAAGTATTTAATATATTACATGATATATGTGCATGTTATATGTGTTTATGATATCTATGCTAGATGAACGATTTATACATGTTTTACTTGATTTAAACTGCATATGTATTTTTATACTTATAAATATATTGGGTAAAGGTGGGTAGATCAAAGATGATATAGATGATGAGAGATGAAACATAATATAGAAGATGAGAGATAAAAGATGTAATAGATGATGAGAGGCCTTGAATTTAAAGATGACATCATCTAGCAGAGTATAGATGACAATCATAGACTATTCCAGACAGTCCAGCGATAGAAGGCTCTTAACCTATAGGTGTTTGTGACCCATGTGTTCATCAAATGTACTCTAAAAACCCATTAACATGTATTATGGGTGGAATCCCTAAAATAACACTGTCAATAAAGAAGATGATCCCTAGGATAAATCCTTAGGAATAAACATAGAAGAAAACCTAGTGAAAAATATCATAGATGATCCTTAGGGTAGATCCTTAAAAATAAAGAAGATAACGGATGTAACATCCCAAAATTTCACGTCTAAAAATTTCATTTTTAATTAATGGATTCGCAAAACGTATGTAAGTAACAATGTGAAATCATGTCATCTCATAAACAATGTATCATGTCTGAAAACCCAAATACTGAAAATAATAACATGTTAGAGTACAATCCCAGAATATCTCATAATGCGTAAGGTAACGAGAGTGTGTATGATGTGCAGCTACCGCGCCAGCTCCTTCCCCTTTGCTGAAGAGGTACGTGAAACCAAAACTGTAAACCTTAAGCACAAAGCTTAGTCAGTTCCCCCAATGTACCACATACCATACAATCACATAGCATACATACTGTCAGACAATTTTGGGGTGCCCGACCTACCCGGTACGGCCATTCTGTGGTGCCGACCTACCCTTGTCAAGCCCTTCTGGGGTGCTGACCTACCCTTCGGTCCTAATAACCGAACCTCGGGGACTATTTCACCCCTACTGCTACTATCACATATATCATAACATAAACATACTGTCAGACATATTTGGGGTGTCCGACCTACCCTTCGGTCCTAACAATCAAACCTCAGGGACTATTCCCATCCTACTACCACTATCACATATAACATATCATGCCAACATATAACATATCAGGTAGTAGCAAACCTAGATGATATCACAAAGACAATCCTCTAACATACAACTCCTACTGGTGGGTCGACATTGTGGCCGTAGATCCACCACTACAGAAAGGTAACTCACCTCGCAAGGCTGACTGCTGAAAAGCTGATCTGCAGATGTCTGACTGCTACTCTGGCCGTCCTCCGGCTGTAAATCCATAAAACACTTAATCTGACACTGATAACTACTCTTAGGGTAAAATGACTATTTTACCTCTGACCAAGTCAAAGTCAAAGTCAAAGTCAACTTCCAGTTGACCCGACTCGCTGAGTTGGGCTGCCAACTAGTTAAGTCCCTATCCTTTCATTTGGCCTTCTTCATGCCTCAACTCGTCGAGTTTGGTAACGACTCGACAAGTTCTCCTTCTAAAATAACTCCAAATGAGCCTTCATCCGACTTGCTGAGTTGTATGAATAACTCCTCGAGTTCATTACCATCCTATGAACAAGTCCTGCCCTTGACTCGCCGAGCTGTATGAACAAATCGTCGAGTTCATCTTCAAATGTTGTGAGATTTCCTTGGATTCGCGGAGTCTAATCATACACTCGTCGAGTCCCATGGTTCTCAGGTCCTTTTTTGCATCTAAACATCCACGGGACTCCCCTCCCTAACAATTAGTCCATTCACAGAATGGATTCGATGATCATTACGCCTCGACTCGCCGAGTCCCAAGAACAACTCGGCGATTCCATCCTTGACCAATACTATACAGTCGATTTAAATGGGTCTTAACACATCAAAACCATAGATCTAGCTTCATAATCTCCATTTTATACGTAAAGTTCCAAACTTGGTGCACATGCATCGGGTTTTTGGCTTAAAACTCCATAAACGGTGCTCTACAATGTGCATCGTGCTCTCATATCCATAAAGTTGGCACCTTTATGCTATGAGACCCCTCTAATGACTCAGATCTGAATGTAGAACTCCATGAATCCCATCACAAATGTGGAAATGGATTAGAAAGCCCTAAATGCACCCAAAATCTTAGCCCTACAGATGAACAACCACAAGAAAGACGTAAACAGGGGCATTTACCTTGATTGAGATGAAAATAGAATAAGATCTCTGGATCTACAAGCCCCAACTCGAATTCCCAAGCTTCCTCCTTCATTCCAAGCTTCACAACCACCAAAAAGCACCAAAAATGGCCTTAGATCACTCAAAGCGGCTAGGGTTTCGATAAGAGGTGTTCTGGGAGTATAAGGGACAATGGAGGCTGCAATAAGATGTTTGAATAGGATGCAAACCCTCAGATTTATAGTTTCCCACAAACATCACCTACTCGCTGAGTCAGTCTCCCGACTCGTTGAGTAGGTCACTTAAAATGCCTGCGGATCGCGACCCTACTCGACGAGTTGGGCTACCAACTCGTCGAGTCCCATAGGAAATACAAAAATGCTTAAATTAAATGCGTACTGGGAATCAGGTGTTACAAATCTCCCCCACTTATTTTAGACTTCATCCTCGAAGTCTGTCGCTCGATCCTGAAAAATCTCGGGATAATGCTCCCTTATCTCTTCCTCCGACTCCCAAGTCCATTCTGAGCCCTTGCGGTGCTGCCACTACATCTTTACCAGCTCCACCTTCTTGTTCCTCAGATCCCTCAACTTCCTGTCAAGGATTGCTACTGGCCGCTCGATGTAGTTCAGACTATCATCAACCTGAATATCCTCTAAAGGCACCACTTTTAGAATTGTCCACCAAACATTTCCGCAACTGGGAGATGTGAAAGGTGCTATGAATCTGATCGAGCTCGACCGACAGATCCAGCCTATATGCTACCTTGCCCACCCGGGCTATAACCCTGAAAGGTCCAATGTACATTAGGCCCAACTTGACCCGCTTCCTGAATCGGATGACGCCTTTCCAAGGCGACACCTTCAGGAGAACCATATCTAGAACACACGCCCATAGCATATCCTCCAAAGTATGGATGGTCCGTTCGCACTGACCATTCGTCTGTGGGTGAAAAGCTGTAATGCCCCGTTCTTAAAATATCTATTTATGGGTTCCCGATATCAAGAGTAAGGGCGTTTCGGTCGTATATGGGTATTGGGTTTTATTAATAAAGGGTTTTCGGGTCGGGGTGTGTCTCTAGAAGCGTAGGTCTTCTCGCCACCTTTTTGTGGATATAAAGTTCGTCGGGAACGGACTTAGGATGGAGGAGACGTTGTAAATTGAAGATATTGGCAACAATGGTCCCTAAGGGGGAAGATTAGCAAAGGGGTCCCATGCATTCCAAGCATGCATGCACGTGTTTGGCTGGGTACATCCAACGTAAGCTGGATGTACACTCAGCGTAATGGAGTAAATGAACGTGGAGGTCTCTCGACGTACGCCCAGCGTACATCTATCATCCAGAAACCCTAAACTTTGGGCCAACCACTATATAAGGAACATTATGGTTCCAACCCTAGCCTCCATAAACACTTTCTTACCCTCAGAAAACCCTAGATAGCCGTCCCACCTCCATTTTTGGGTGTGTTTGACCTTGGAAAGCTTGTTTTGGAAAAGGAGAGCCAAGAAGAAGAAAGAGGAAGTTGTCAAAAAAGGAGTGGGGTGGCTGGAGCTCGTAAATCTGGAGAGGCATCATCTTCTGGAGCCCTTTTGAGGTAAAAAGTCCCTGGCTTGACAATCTTATTGTATAGATCTATGTGTTGTGAAGTTTTGACACCATTCTTGTCCCAAAAACCTCATCTTGATGCATGATTCGAGTTGGTCGAGATTAGCTGTCCTTTCAGATCTTAGGAGAGGCCTTGAGTAAGAAAAACGAGGTCCCAAGGGCTTTGGTTGTCTCATATGTGATATAGGTAGGTCCTAATGGATTAAGACCTTAGGTTAAGAGCTTTATGGACGTCCCAAGTAATAAATTTTGAGACTTTATGAATCCTAGACATATTTGGTCTATGGATCTGAAGTCTGGGCTTAAGATCTTAAGCCATTAAGATCTTAGGTGGAGTTGTAGTTTAGCGAGGTTACGCCCCGCGTAAATGGGAGTACGCCCAGTGTAGTGGGTTTATGTCCCGATTGCAATCCGCGAGCATCGTTGTATGCCCAGCGTACCAAGAAGGGTACGCCCAGCGTACTCCCTCTATTGAGTTTTCATTTTGGGCCTTAAGAGATTGATTGGGCTGTTATTGGGACTAATAGAGCTTGTGTCATGACTGGACATTATGGATGGAGTAATTTGGACTCACTAATTATTATGGACCTTGGATCTAGGCCCATTTGGTGAGGTGGGCCCAATTTAGTAAATTGGGCCAATATTGGGCTTTGCTTTGGACTTTTGGTCTTTGGGCCATTAGTGGGCTTGAAAGCTTACCTAGTGTTGGGCCTTTCATATTGTGATTGTAGGCCTTAGTCTTGGACCAGATTGAGTTAAAGGTAAATTGGTCAATTTACCCCTGGAAGGATATTGTGCTTGGGCTAATGGTTATTTTGCTACTTTGGATACTTCAGTATTTTTGGTGAGATGGTGGTTCGGGCATCTGCTTCTTCAGTTCAGAGTTTCGGCAATTTCGAGGTGAGTTATCGTCACTATATCGACAGGGTCTAAGGCACCAAGGCCGACCCTTTATCGGATGGAAATCCGGGTAGTTGTTATGTTATTGCTTTGCTATATGTTTGCATCCTGGTAGTTAGGATGGTATATGTTAGAAACCTGGTTAAGGTCGGAATCCTGGTATATAGGATGATGCTATGTTAGTGATCAGTTAGGTCGGTGTCCTGGTTAGAGTGTGCTATGTATGTGATCTACTAGATCGGTTGATTAGTGATGAATTGCTATATGATTATATGTTTATGTGTACATGGTTGATTGACTGGGGCTGGGTTGAGGCGGGTCCTGCTTTGTGCTGTAGGCCAACATACCCAGGGCGGACCGGATATCCCGAAGGCCCAACGAGCGGTCTGGATAGGCTGTAGGCCCCACGAGGGTGGACCAGACGTGCTGAGGCTCGGAGAGTGGAGCAGGCTGACTGAAGGACCGACACGGGCGAACTAGTCATACTGTAGACTCAGAGAGTGGACCAGGTGGGTTGAAGGCCCAGTGCGGGCGGACATCCACACTGCAGACTTGGTGTATGTTGCTAGACTCGGAGAGTGGACCAGGTGGACTGAAGGCCCGGTGCGGCAGACCAATCACACAGTAGACCCGAAGTGCATGGCTATTCTGTTTATGATATGATATGTTATGAGTATGGTATATGTGGTTGGTATTTTGGGGGTAACTCACTAAGCTTTCGGGCTTACAGTTTTCAGTGTATTGTTTCAGGTACTTTAGGAGATCGTGGCAAGGCAAAGGCGTGATCGTACCGCTCCTCATGTTTTATGTACTTATGTTGTGGTTCTAGGAAATACTCTGATAATAAATGAATTGAAATCCCTTTTGTAATGAATTAATGAATATGGGTTGTTTTTGAAAAGTTTAAATTGGTTGAAAATTTTGGATGTTACAAAAGCGGTGCTAAAGTGTAGTCGAGTACCCAAATCATCGTGAAACTTCTTCCGAAACCTGGAAGTAAACCGTACATCTCTGTCTGAAATCACCGAAACTGGCACCCCGTGCCGCGCCACCACCTCCTGGATGTAGATGTCGACCAACTTTTCGACCAAAATACTCTCCTGAATCAGAATAAAATGGGCGCTCTTGGTCAACCGATCAACGATGACCCAAATCGAATCCACCCCTCGCGCGGTCCTTTGAAGCTTCGTAATGAAGTCCATGGTAATATTCTCCCACTTCCACAGCGGGATATCCAATGGCTGGACCTTGCCGTGAGGTCTCTGGTGCTCAACCTTGACCTTCCTACAGGTCAGGAACCTCTCCACAAACCAAGCTATGTCCCTATTCATACAGGGCCACCAATAATCGAGACGAAGATCCTTATACATCTTCATCTCCCCCGGATGGATAGAAAACCTGGATTTGTGTGCCTCCTCCATCAATATCCTGCGCAAACCTGCTGAAGGTAGTGCCTCGCTCTCGCTGCCAAACATAAGGCTGATCCTTGCTATGGCCTCTCTCCATGAATCACCAGCTCTCCCCCACCTAGGGTCCTGATCCGAGCCAACTGCTGCGCGTAATCAATCATTGCCCCATTGGGGCTCAGCCAATCCATACCAATAATGACCTTGTTCCCCCTCAACGATATGGGAACCAAATCCACTAGATAACGCTCTTTGAACAACCTCAACGCACAATCCCGGAAGACCTCTGATGCTCGCACAGACCGGTCGTCCGCAATCTCTACCTCTAGAGGGCAATCCAACACGCCCGAAGACTTAGAAAACTTCTTGCTAAGCGCAAGAGAAACAAATAATCGGGTAGCGCCCAAATCAAACAACACCTGAACCGGTATACTGTTCACATGGAATGATCTCGTCACCACATCGGGTGCGACGCGCGCCTCCAAGGTAGTCAATTGGAAACCCGAATCCTCACCACTGGAGTCTCTGACTTGACCTGCTGGCCATCAGTAATCCACAGGGTCACTGAGGCTGGCGCCTTCACTGGCGCTGCTACTGTTAATTGGGGGGAAATTGGCCTTCTTATGGCCCCTCTGGTTGCAGTGGAAACACAACAACTCGAATGTCTTAATAGTGGGTAAAGGGGGTGGTACAATCCTTGCTGAAATGCCCCATCTTGCCGTACTTGTAGTAGCCCGACGATCCCAATCTACACGCCCCTTCATGTGGGATGCCGCATTTCCTGCAACGGCCCTATCCTGACTGGCCTTTCGGCCTATCATCTGATCCCTTGGGCTTCTTTCCTGAAGCCTCAGTCATCTGTCCCTCCTCTACCTTCCTCTTTCGGATGTGCTCCAAATCAATCTCCCTCTCCATTGCCCTGACAATCATGGAATCCATGGTAGGGCAAGCTGAAAAACTAACATGCTCCCGAATATTGGCTCGCAACATGTCATGGTAGCGGGTTCTCCTCATGTCCTCATCTCCCGCATACTGGGGCACTAGCAACGCCCACTCCCGGAACTTGGCAGTGATCTCCACCATAGTCTCCATAATCTATCTCATATACAAAAACTCCCTGGCCAGCTACTGAAGCTCCACAGCTGGCGCAAACTCACTCCTGAACCGGGTCACAATGTCTGGCCAAGTCATAGCCTCAATAGTCGAGGCTCCCAGAGAGTTACCAACCAACTCGCATCAATCACTGGCCCGGTCTCTGAAGCATCCTACTGCATATCGCACCTTTGACCCCTCGGGCCAGAAGCTAGTCAACTGTGTAGACTCAATGTCTACAATCCATCGTCTGGCAGCAATGCGGTCTTTTTCCCCTGATGAGTTATAATCACTCTTTGATCGATTAGATCTTTGCAACAGGTAGATAAAGAAAGTAAGACAATGAAACCATACTCAAGAATGGATTTGAATGTGTCGAATGATTAGAACGTTCAATCCTCAGCAGAGCTCGATAAAGAACTTCCGCTGTAGAGGATTCTAGGGTTATAAAAGAGATCTTCTAAAATTACACGTAAAAAGCCACGATCTATCAGTTATGAAAAAGACGCATGCAAGCAACTATTAATACACAAACCCTAGTAAAATAAGATACGGATGGACAGGCCCATGCCGTATACAAGATGGGCTAGGAAGCGAGCCCAAGACGCAACATTAAGTACCCAACAATCTCCCCCTTTGCGTCAATTGGGGCGAGACCTCACTCCAGCTTGCTTACCCCCGCAGCACTGACTTTCTTTACGGTCTTGACAGGCAGGGGATGATAGCAATAAGTGTTTGTCGGAAGTGAATGTACCAATTTATCATATCATTGAAGTACTTTTTATCACTATCCGAGTTCTGCTTTCAACGATTGATGATACCTAGAACATGCTCCAGACAGGTAGTAGTGTAGAGATGTTTGTCAGCCAGAGCAAACAAGCATTTCTGACCTTCTGCTCTGGTGAACATGATTGAGTTCTGTTTCGGATCAATCTTTCCCATCTTCATTCGGTTTATATCACTTGCAGAACCGACTGGAGTGATGATGGGCTTCTTCCTCAGAACATTAGCAACCTCTTGATCAAGCTTAGCCACCTCCAAAATATAGCAAACTAACATTCTCTTGAAATGGTCTATGATCGGACCATATTCTGCTTCATTGACAAGAAGAATGTTGTGCAAGACAATCCAATTGTGAGGGTTTAGGTTGGAAAGATCAGCCAGAGAGATGGAATGCTCAGATTTTTTAGATCCCCTCAAGACCTTGAATCTAACATTAACGAAATTGCCTTCACGTATAGGTTTGAGAACCCAAACATTGGTTATCTTCTGTGCGCTCCATGTCTGGTACTGAGGTTGAGCGGTCCTCAGATAATAGTCTATAAGCTCCCTATTCACCTTCGGGTGAGGATGGGGAACTTCAGCTATATGAGCGAATGCATGGAAGATGAAGGCCTTTCGGGTCAGGGGTATGTCGAATTGGGAATTGACCGAATTGACACGGTCTAAGGAGATGATCGGTTCTAACCACAGAGTGCAAGGGGACTCAATGGCTTCTTTGATAAGCACTTCGAGAGTCCAAGGAGGAAACAAAGTTTTCCTGCTTTCAAGGAGATCATGAGCCTCCTTTATCTTCCTCTCATTGGCCTCGGCTTCCCTGATGATGCGAGCGTTTTCATCCATGTTTTTCTCTCTGGTTTGCTTCCTGACTAAGCTGACAATCGGTTCTTGATCATCACTTTCATCACTATCGCCAACAATTTGTTTGGCTTTGGTTTGAGCACTCAAACCTGATGAAGGAACAGGTGTTGGTTTGGGTGCTTTCGGAGGGACAAGTGATGAAAATGGAAGAGATTGAGATTTGGAACTTGGAGGGGGTTTCGGTTGAGCTGTGGACTTCTTTTCTCCCCCTTGTTTCGGATGGTCCTCCTACTCAGGAATGCCTTCAATACGGCTAAGCAGGGCAAGAGCAGGAGTGAGCTTCTCTGCAAGACTACGCCTCACCGAATAGTTGAGAAACGGATCATGGGCTTCAATAATGTTAGACAAAGCTTTGTGGACATCTGAAACACAACTCTTGACTACAACTTTCTCAGACCAAAGAGAATCAATCTCCTTCTCGGCTTGGGAGAGCTGATGAGTTGCCAAGGTAAGCTCGGAAGACTTTCGAGCAAGCTCTTCCTTTGTGGTGGATTCGGCGGCAAGAGTGGCTTGGAAGGAAAGAAGACGATCCGCAACCGAAGACTGAAATGATTGGTTGTCTTCTTTGAGTTTTTGGCGAAAGCTGGCAAATTGGTCTTTTTCAGTTTTGAATGAATGGACCAGCTTCTCCACAACTGTGCGGATCTTCTTAGTGTTTGTTTCTGATGCCGCCTATAAAGACTCCAGCCAGATCTGGGCGTCTTGAAATAGTTTTTCGACTTTTTCGGTCGCTACAGCACTAACCTTCGTGGATTTATCAATGGTAGTAGCATCTGAGCTGATAGAGGCTTCATGTGCTTTGGAGAGAGACTCCACCATCCCCTGAATGGCAGCCTCCGAAAAGTGAGATGTTGAAGAAGAGGAAGAAGCCACAAGATTGTCAATCTTCTCGTGGAGTTCCTTGATGTGCTTTTTAGTGACTGTAGCATCATCATCATCATCACTCTAAAGTTGATAGGGGTTGTAGTAGATGGAGTCAAAAACGGTATCCTCCCCTCCCAAAAAGGTTTCGGTTTCAGCAGATGGAGTGGGAGATGAGGGTGCGGTTGGTGGTTCGGTGGTGGTAGTGGGTTCGGGAACAGAAGTGGGTTCGGGTTGTGAAGTAGGAACCCCTGTATCAGATACGTTGGTTGGAACCTCACGGGTGGTAGTTGTGGTGGCTTCTATGAAAAGTGGTGGGGGAATGGAGGTTGTTGTGGTTGGAAGAGAAGTAGAGGTAGTTATGGGAGGAATAGAAATAGCGTTAGATATGGAGGGAATGGAAATGGAGGAGGTTATGATGGGAATGGAAGAGGTGGTTATAGGAGAAGGGGAAGGAGGTTTTGATGAAACATGTACCTTATGAGCAGGCGAGTAAGGCGGAGTTTCGCCTCTAGCCGACTCATCTGAGTCAGAATGGTTCTCTTCTGAATCGCTGGAGGAAGAAGAGAGAATAAGTTTCCTCTTTGGTTGTACTTTCTTCTTCTTCGCTGGTGGGGAAAGATCTAGTTTTCAGGGTTTTCGCTTCTTAGGAGAAGGACCCTTTTCCCCCTTTGCTGCTTTCTTGATCTTCCCTTGCTCGGGTTTCTTCCCTCTAGCAGCAGGTTTATCTGCATCATTAATGGACTGAACCATTTCAGCAGAAAGTTCCCTTGGAGCCGAAGGACGAAAGTCCTTGTAGGATTTCATTATTACGCTCTCCTTTGACACCCCAGCGGACAGAGTCCGGAATGGATACGACGAAAGAAAATTTAGTCGGATCGGTAACAATGATCTTGGTGGTGTGGAAGACACTGATGGTGGAGAGAAGGGAACCTGCAACAGTGGGAACATGAAGTTTATCCGTGGCCCACTTGGTGATGAGCATCCAGAACCTGGCGTAGGATACCTCAGTGTGGCGAGAAGAGGAGGCTAGGCTCTGAATGAGTTGCTGCCAGAGAACCGAGCCATAGTCGAGGTTGAGGCCGTGATATAGACCATAGAGAATGGTCATAAACAATTTGCTGGCCCCATCATAACTAGAACTGCGCTCAGAGAACCCTTTGAACAAAATGGTGAAGAAACCATTCCATGGAGGAGGGAGACACGATTTCTTGAACTTGGTGACCGTCGTGAGAATCTCCGTGTAACCCATGTTGTAGAACATCGAAAATAATTGTCCGACGGTGATGGAATCGGGATTAACCCTAGATTCATCGGCTTCAAAACCTAGGAGCCAACAAAATCGTTGCTTGGAGATGGAGGTCTTGTGAGAAAGAAGATCAAAGTAGATGCGATCCACTGATCTATCATAATGGGCTGTGGAGAAGACCTGGGAAAGGCATTCCATAGGCACAACCTCGACCTTGGAAAGAGCGAGCACCATGGAGAGTATTTGAGGCACTCCACCATGGGATACATATAATTCTCGTAAGCTTTAGGGTTGAGATCAATCACCAGGCTTTGTTGAGCGCGGATAGGAAGAATATTTGTGCGTGAAGAGGTTTCTTGAACTGATGAAGAATCCGCCATTGTTGAAGGTAGAAGATGATGAACAGTAGATTAGAAATCGCCTGATTTTGCTCGTTTGAGTTTTGATTGTGGTAAGTTTGGAATGAAGCAGATGTGTTCCTTTTATACTGTGGGTAGAGGAGAGAGAAAGATCATCCCCCAAATCTTCTTGATACACGAAACGGTTTTAGATTTGATAAAAGTGCGATGGTTGGCATCCCCGATGATTACGCATGAGAGAGAAGAACTGTTCCGTTTTGCATGCGTGCCCGTCACCTCACTATTGAGGCCGTTACTCTGTCGGCTGAGTCATCATCTTATCTGTTTAATAGCTGTCATCCAAACATAAGATTATAACGGAACCGAACAAGATTTTTGGAAAATCAAGGATTTTCGTGCATAGAGTGTGAAAGATAAGGAAATAAAGCAAAATATATGTGGGAATTTGTGATGTCAATATAGACACAAAACAGTTAATCCCGGGCACGAATCACTTTCTTCAAGGTCAAGAGAGACCTTAAAGTGTTTGTATGGATTCCCGTTGAATTACAATCAATCACTTTCTAAGAAGTGTTGAAAGGCATCTTTTTGTAAGGCTTAAAAGGGTGGCTTTCGCTTCAGTTTAGAATTCCGGACCTTGACATAAGACCGAGACTAAATGAAGTACTTGTGAGACCGATGTGGTCTGTTGAACAAGTAGGCTGGATAATATATATAGTGACTTGTTGACGATGTGTGACGGTGAAATCTTAAAAAAAAAATTAAACTGGATTCTAAGGGAAGAAATGTTATGGTAAATAACAATTTCATAAGAATCGCACAACCAAAAAAAATTTCATGTTGACCTTCAATTCATGTTAGGTATTGAATTTTGGGTTTCACTAAGCATATAGTGACACGTGGCTTAGATCATAAACACAGAGATTGTGTAACCATAAACCTCAGTGGTTAATTCTGAGAGTCTCAAGGGTTACGATATGGGACCGAAATATGATGGAGAAAAGTATTGAGGTGGTGAAGAGAAATGATAGTACCTCTGCTGAAAAAAAAATGACCAAGCAGTAAACTCTTAACCCATATGAGAAAAGAGTAAGGTAGCTCAGGATTAGAATAAATGGAGCAGCCTTATTGGGAAGACAAGATTTGTATATACCTAGTCATTAAGGCTTTTATTCAAAATCAGTTGAAGCTTTGGACAACATGCAGCAGCATGCTTCTAGGGACGCTTAACTAGTTAGTATAAAGTGTGAGAACCAAACATGTCCCATCGATATTTAAACAAGAATGAAAGAAGAAAAAAAATATTTTTGGAGATTTTAAGTTTTTGAAAAGAGAAAAATCAAACAGAATAAGTCATAAAAAAATTTGAACCGAACCCGAAATGGACCGAACGCTCAGTTCATTTCGGTTCCTAAAAAAATATTTTTGGATTTTTGGAAAATAGCTTTACAAAGGTTTACAACCATAGACAACACCTTTTTGATATTGAACGAAAATATGTGCTATGGGACCGAACCCGAAATAGACCAAACGTTCGGTTCATTTCGGTTTCCATGTGAACCGAACCCGAAATAGACCGAACGTTCGGTTCATTTCGCTCCTAACTTTTAACTTTGGGATGATGTCTTTGGTACCGATTCTGATTCCATCATTCCTAGACCATGAAGGATTTTATTGAAACTTGCTTCAGGTAGGGCTTTGGTGAAGATATCGGCCAGTTGATCAGTGGTTTGAACAAAGTGAATTTCGACATTTCCATCCTCCACATGATCCTTAATGAAGTGATACCTCAGTGCTATATGCTTGGTCTTAGAGTGTTGCACTGGGTTATGACAGATCCTAATTGCACTTTCTGAATCGCAATATAGTGGGATCTTTTTCATGTTAAGTCCATAATCTTTGAGCTGGCTTTGGATCCATATGACTTGATATGTGCAGGAGGCGGCTGCGATGTACTCTGCTTCGGCTATAGAAAGGGAAACACAGGTTTGCTTCTTTGACTGCCAGCTGACGAACTTCCCATCAAGGAATTGGCAACCCCCTGTGGTGCTTTTCCTGTCTAAACCACATCCTCCAAGGTCTGCATCAGAGAAGGCTTGAACGAAGAAGCCTGAGTTGGATGGATACCATAGACCGAGAGAGGTAGTTCGCTTCAGATACCTGAGTATATTTTTCACTGCAAGCATATGTGGTTCTCGTGGGTTTGCCTGAAACCTAGCACAATAACATACAGAAAACATGATATCAGGCCTGCTAGCAGTAAGATACATTAAGGACGCAATCATCTGGCGGTATAGCGTAATGTCAACTGCCGGTTTTTCCAGTGAAGGTGTGAGTTTGGTGCCGAATGCCATTGGAACTTTGACCTTTGAGTCTCCCATCATACCAAATTTGGCAAGAAGAGTTTTGGTGTATGCTTCCTGGTTGATAAAGATGCCTTCGGGTCCCTGTCTAATATTTAATCCAAGGAAAAAGTTAATCGGACCCATGGAGCTCATTTCAAATTTAGTCTCCATCAGCTTTCTGAATTCAGCTGTTAAGCTAGGATTCGTTGAGCCAAAGATGATATCATCGATGTAAATTTGTACAATCATAAGGTGGTTACCTTCCTTCTTACGAAAGAAGGTTGGGTCAACCGAACCTTGTTTGAATTTGGACATCTTTAAAAACTTTGTTAGCGTTTCATACCAGGCCCTAGGAGCTTGTTTCAGACCGTAAACCGCCTTGTCCAGAATATAGCAGTGATTTGGGAACTTCTCATTGACAAAGCCAGGAGGTTGCTCCACGTAGACTGTTTCTTCGAGTTCTCCATTCAGAAAAGCGCATTTGACATCCATTTGGTAGACCTCGAAGTTTTTGTGTGCTGCATAGGCAAGAAATATGCGAACAGATTCCAGCCTTGCAACTGGAGCGAAAGTCTCTTCATAGTCAATTCCTCCCTCCTGACGGTATCCTTTCACTACCAGACGTGCTTTGTTTCGTATCACATTCCCTTCCTTGTCCATTTTGTTCCTGAATACCCATTTGAGACCAACAACTGATACATTTTGAGGAGTTAGAATGACGCGCCAAACTTTGTTTCTTTCGAATTCATTCAGTTCGTCTTGCATGGCTTGAACCCAATCGGAGTGATCAAGAGCAGTGTTAACTATCTTTGGTTCAACTTTTGAAATGAAGGAATTAAACATACAGAATTCTACTTTTGAAAATAAGGAAGTTTATTTTGCCTTAAGTTGTGATCGGGTCAGAACCATTTCAGAAACATCACCCACAACTTGAGAGACAGGATGATTTCTGGTCCATTTGACGAGAGGAGGGTAATTTGGATCATAGGATGGATCCAATTCAGCGTTTACCATCTCTTTTGGTTCGGATTGACTTTCATCGTCATAAAGCATATTGGCATTCTCCCCCTCGAATGATGAGCCATCTGGAGCAGTGGGACTTTCGGGTATAGTGAAGAGTTCGGGTGCTACTGTGTCTTCAGATGTTGTGGAGTGTTCGGGTGCTACAGTACCTTCGGGTGCTGTGGAACGTTCGGGTGCTAGAGTACCTTCGGGTGCTACAGTACCTTCGGGTGTTGTGGAGCATTCGGGTGCTACAGTACCTTCGGGTGCTGTGGTACCAAAGTGCTCCCCCTCGACTGAAGTGTTGGAACTGGATACTCCTTCATTCATTCGCCTTGTAGCATCTTCTACTAGTTGCTTCAGATGATCCACCTTGTTGTGTGCTGCGCTGGCTTCTGAGTTAATGGCCTTATCTGGTTCATCAAATAACTCGACAAACTTCTCAAAGAGATTTGCAATTGATACTGTAACTTGACCTGTTTTAGGAAAGATTTCACCAGTTGTGTCTATGTTGGCTTTTAGCTTTTTGACATAGCTATCATCAAAGGTCACGTAATACGTCTCTTCTATTTTCCTCGAACGTTTGTTTAATACCCTGTATGCTTTAGAAGTGAGAGAATAGCCCAGAAAAATCCCTTCATCGGCTTTGACATCAAACTTGTTGCGATGTTCTTTAGAATTGAAGATGAAGCACCGGGAACCGAGCACGTGGAAGAATTTAACATTCGGCTTCCTGTTGTTGAAGATCTCATAAGGAGTGAGCGTGAATCGCTTATTGAGATATGACCTGTTCTGTGTAAAACAAGCTGCAGATATAGCATCAGCCCAGAAATATAAAGGTAAAGAAGCAAAACTTAGCATGGTTCGAGCTGCTTCACACAAAGATCGGTTTCGTCTCTCAACAATTCCATTTTGTTAAGGGGTGTAGGGAGCTGAGAAGTTGTGACTGGTTCCTCTTTCTGCCAAGAATTCTTTGAATTCTTTATTTTTGAACTCCAGCCCATTGTCGCTCCTGATGTTGCGAACGACTTTCTTCAGCTGTACTTCAACCTGTTTGATGAACATCTTTAGCTTGTGAGTCGCTTTAGATTTAATCTTCAAAAAGAACACCCATGTAAAACGTGAAAAGTCATCAACAATAACAAGAATGTACTTGCTACCGCCGATGCTTTCGATGGATGATGGAACACACAAGTCAATGTGAAGTAACTCTAGTGGTTCAACAACTTTAGTGTTTATGATTGATGGATAACTTTGAAGACTCTGCTTCCCCATTTCACATGCCGCACACAAATGTTCTCTATCGTACTTGAGCAATGGAAGACCACGAACATGACCTCCAGTGACAAGTTTGTTGATATCCTTAAAGTTGAGATGAGAGAGCCTTCGGTGCCACAGCCAGCTTTCGTCAGATTGTGCTTTTGATAACAAGCAGATTGCTGGATTCCCTTTGATGGGTTTGAGGTTTAAGGGAAACATTTCACCTTTGCGCTCTGATTTGAGAATGACTGTGTTTGTTTGCTTCTCAAATATTTCCGAACCCTCATCATCGAATGAGACCTTGAGACCGGTACCTCCAACAAGCTGAGATACACTGATGAGATTATGTTGTAGTCCTTCTACGTATGCAACCTTCCTGATCGTGAAATCACCGTTTGTAATCATTCCATAGCCTTTTATGGTTCCGAATGAGTTGTTCCCGAACTTGACATTTCCACCGTTTGAAAGAGACCTGAATTCCCTTAGCTCTTCCTTCCTTCCTGTCATGTGACATGAGCAGCCACTGTCAATATACCATTCTTCGTCAAACTGTTCGTCACTGATAACCTGCACAAATTAAGCAGATTTAGGAACCCAAAGTTTCTTGGGTCCACGTGAGCCTTTCACTGGAACAGGAGTAGTAAGAGAGATGTCAACAAAATATGTTCTTTTTATTAACGTTGACTCATCTTTCTTTTTGATGGTGAAGACTTTAATTTTATTGGGATTTGTTGCTTTTGGTTTGGACTCGGATTTAACTAACGAAACCTTTGATTTCCCTTTCAGATCAGTTGAAGATTTAGGTTTTTGAGTTCGAGCAGAATTGGATTTAGAGTGGGGTTGAGAAGAAGAATGATTGAAAGAATTAGAAGAGTTAGAATGAGAGAATTTAGACTGAGATGATTTCTTGACATGATATTCTAGGTGACCCTTTCGGTTTTGATTATCAGTGGGACCGAACCTAGAATTTTGGTCTCTTTTGCTCTCTGAACCGAACCTCTGCTCTCGGTTGATGTTGTTTTCTGAACCGAACCTCTGCTTTCGGTTGACATTGTTCTCTGAACCGAACCGATGCTTTCGGTTGACACTATTTTCTGAACCGAACCTCTGCTTTCGGTTGTTATTTCTCTCTTGTGGTCTAACAATATTTTTCTCTGACTTTAAATTTCTGTCACGATATGAGAAATAGGCATTTTGAGACTGCCAAAACTGTTTTCTTTCAGAAAGATTCTTCTTGTATCTCCGATTCCTTTGTTGTTTTTGGTTTCTCACCTGCTTCGGCTGATGATGAATGTTCGCCTTTTGTTTTTGTTTTGTGTCAACAGGTCCACTTTGAACTGATGAAGATTCACTTGAATCCGCTTTTTCTTTAGGGACATCTTTTGTACCACTAGTACTTGGTACGTCAAAGTTATCAGGCTTGTTTAGTGGCTCCGGAATATATCTTCCTTTTGTTTTCCAGGATGTTTGCTCTGATAGACCAACTGTTTCATCAGCATTGGCGATAGGGGTAGACCAGAAGAACTCATCACAACCATCAACATTATCTTCGTTTACAATGGCTATGAGTTCGTCTGTCTGATGTTCGGTTACACATGTGACCTTATACACCTGATTTGGTGTTGTCCTTACCTTCTGGTAAACAACAACCTTTTCTTCAAGGTTCGGGGACTTTTGTTGGGACAAGCGAGCAAACTCCATAGAATTTTCTGAGATGAGATTTTTGTGGTGTTCAGGTTCGCTCTTGACAAACTCAGAACAGTCAACTTCATCCTCTACAGAAATTTCACTCATATCATCATCCTCATTAAGCTCAGATGCATTTTCAACATTAATTTTTTTTTTCTGAGCTCAAATTGGCATTCAAAGAGTCAAACTTTTGTATGGTTTCGGTCCTTAGATTCAGTTTGTCATTTTCATCCAAAAGGTTTTTCAGCATGTCCTTATGGTCCTTGGACTTTATGAAAGATTCAATTTTGTCTAGACCATACATATATGTCGGATTAACATCCTCAGACGAAACCACATTTTCACAATTGTATGCTTCAGTGTCGATTTCATCCTCCTTAAACTCAAGGAAGGGCAAAATCATACGATGAATTTTTTGCCCTATTTCACAGTTTAAATGAAGTTGAGCAATATTATTGTAAAGACGCTTAGCAATCAAACAAAAAACATTTCGCTGTTTTAAAAGTTTTAAATTGTCTCATTGCAAATAAATGTTTTCATCCTTGGTTTTGATTAACTCTGACTCCTTCAGTTCGATCCACATCCTCCGTTCCTCACTCTTCGAAGACACCCTACTTATTTGGTCAGTTAGGTTAGAATTGGTGACTCGAGTTTGAGTTAAACAGCTATCTAGATGAGAGATTCTTGAATTAACATTTTTTAATTCTTTTTCATATGAGCATTGTGGGACTTTGAATGAAACAAAAATGGATTGTACCTTCTTGATCAGTGCATCAAGCTCGTTGAATTGCACGCTGAGCGGTTTTGCTGTAAAGCACATGTCCTTTTGTTCCTTTGTGTCTTCATTCCCACCATCTGTGTTGTATCCCCTCATCTGAGATACATCAGACACCATCAAGCATTTTCCACCGCTATTCTTCTCTTGCGCCACATGAGCCTTTCCATGAGAAGGCCTCCTTACTTCATCATCTTCGGAGTCGGATGACCAGACCTCCACTCCTCCGAACTCATTATTCGCTACCAAACCCTGCACAATTAAAGCATTCATAGAAGGGTTAGCAGTAGATTTCTTCTTCCTGATCTCATCCAGCTTTTTCAACAACAAAGCTTCTTCATCTTTTTCCTCATCCTTTTCTGCCATTTTCTTGAGGACACAATCTTTTGCATGCTCCACAGTAATAGCAGCTCACTCCTGAATCTCCTTCAGCTTTCGGTTCCTTCTTTGATTCTTATACCTTCGGTTCGTCTTTGACCTTTTCAGAACTATAACTTCCCTGCCAATTTCGGTTCTTATTGGTGGGAAATCTTTTCTTGATGAACCTTTTGGGGTTTGACACCATCATAGTATAGTCTTCAGAAGTAAGGTCATAGTCCTCTACGTTGAGGTCTTCATCTTCCATAACCGCTTTACTTTTGGATAGGAGAGCCAATGAACCCAGGCTTGAAACTACATTTTTCTCCTGTAGTATGATCTTTTCTTGAGATTTCAGAATGCCTACCAGTTTCGCCAGAGAATAAGATTTGAATTGCTTATGCGCTTTAACTGTGGACACTACTGCTCTCCACTTAGATCTGAGGCCGTTCAAAAACGTAACCTTCTGCTCAATTAGCTTCCTTTCAATATCATGTTTAATCATCTTGCTAAGAAGATGATTGAAGCGATCGAACGTTTGAGTCACGGTTTCTTCGGCTCCCTGCTTGAATTCACCAAACTCGGACAAGAGTAAGGTTTGAATGGAGTGTTCAAGGTCTTCGTCCGTAGAATACAATTCTCGAAGCTTGTCCCATATTTCTTTGGAAGTAGTACATGAACTCACCAGCCTGAAAGTGTCAGATCGAAGAGCGAATATGATTAATCTCAATGCTTTAATATTGCACTGAAATTTATCTTTTTCATCTTGAGCAATATCTTTAAAATCTTTCAAAAGATCATTATACTCCTTTTGAGTTTTAATAATCCTTGAAGTTGCAGAATGAGCGAAGGGTCCCGATATAATTGCTTCCCAGATGAGGTATCCATTGACCTCAGATCCTATAACATAATCTTCAAAGTGATGTGCCCAGACTTCATAATCCTGGGTGTAAAGGATGGGAATCTTCGTTGTTGATCCAATGCTGTTCGAAATATTAATGGGATTGGATTGCGACTCATCCATGCTTGATCAAATAACCTGTTTGAAAGATCAGACTTGTAATATATAATATTAGGGCAAAACGAATAAGTAAAGAGATACGTCAATTATGGAGTCACGGCTCAATAAATATTAGTTAATGCGGAATAAACCCTAATAGCTTCTTTCACAGAAGAGATGTGTATGAATTACACAGCCTCCTGCTCTGATACCAATTGATGAGTTATAATCACTCTTTGATCGATTAGATCTTTGCAACAGGTAGATAAAGAAAGTAAGACAATGAAACAATACTCAAGAATGGATTTGAATGTGTCGAATGCTAGAATGTTCAATCCTCAGCAGAGCTCGATAAAGAACTTCCGCTGTAGAGGATTCTAGGGTTACAAAAGAGATCTTCTAAAATTACACGTAAAAATCCACGATCTATCAGTTATGAAAAAGATGCATGCAAGCAACTATTAATACACAAACCCTAGTAAAATAAGATACAGATGGACACGCCCATGTCGTATACAAGATGGTCTAGGAAGCGAGCCCAAGACACAACATTAAGTACCCAACATCCCCATGGAAATCCGGCGCACCACTTCCCCTGAAGTCCTTAAAGGACAGTGTGCGTGATCCTGAATGGCTGTTCACCATGTCACTCCTGAACGCACTAAGGCGATCCTCCATCAGCTCAATAATCCCTTCCTTGATCGACCCAAAGATGACTGGGGTCACATCAAGGATGCCTCTAGTGATCTCAGATGCGATGAACTTGTGTAGCCTCTCATCCACTGGTTCGGAACCTGAACCCGAACCAGATCTCTCTCCTAATGTAACGACCCAAAAAAAAAAAACAGTCTAAAAATTTCCATTTAATTTAAGTAATAAAACTATAAGGGATCAAATCATTCGTTTAAACACATATATCTCATTGTTCCAAAACATTATTATCAGAGTAAAACATCCCAGGCTAAATAAACAATGGTGTGTGGCACGCGATCACCCGAGCTCTTCCCTCCACTTTCCAGAAGTACCTGAAACCAAAACTGAAAATTGTAAGCATGAAGCTTAGTGAGTTCCCCAACCTACCACATACCCTGCATAATCACATACTGCATATATTGGGCCATGCCAGCTACTTCAGGCCTCGCCCGCTACATCGACACCGCCAACACCCAGGTCTCGCCTGTCTTCGAGCCCCGCTCGGATACAAATCTGTTTCTCTTAGGCCCCGCCTGTCTGGGCCCCTCCCGCTGAGCACATACTACACATAATAATTGTTGGATTAGTGTCTAAGTCCATAACTATTTTGGTATGTACTTGACCCGATTGTGAGCATGGTCCTTTTGGGTTGCATTCACACTGGTGACTAGACAGGATGATTTTTGAGGAGAGAGGCTGGTTTATTGTTAAGAATAATAAATTAGGGTATAAATGTGATTTGTTAATATATTATATGAATAATATATTAATTTGGAATCATATTATTAATTATTATTTAATCAAAAATTAATTTAGAATCAATTTTGGGATTAAAGGAACTGACTGAAAGTGCAGGGGCTATTTTGTAATTATTCAATAGTTGAGGCTTTGGGACATTGGATAACCTTTATTAAGGCTTGAACGAAAATCCTAGAAGGATCTAGGAGTTTTCGTCCAAGGGCTTCAGGAAAGGAGTCCATGGACTTGCTTAGGCTTTAAGCTAAGGGATTAGGGTTTACACCTTGAAACCCTAGTTAGCCTTAAGTATAAATAGCATCGTAAGGCACTAAGATTTCATCCAAGACTTGGGAATCCCTAAAAGGGATGAAATCTAGAGCAAGATACCCTTCTCTTCTCTCTCATATTCATCCTTTCACCTAGTGTGTTTGTGAGCCATTAGAGGTACTACACTTGTGGTACTTGATTTCAAGAGCTAAGTAAATTCAAGGAACTAGTTGTTATTACTATATAACAACAAAAGGTATGTATTCTATTCTTCTATGTGGAGTTTGAAAATAGTACTAGCATGCCAGGTTTCTTTTTGTGTTCATAAAGTTGTATAACTAATAGTGATAACATAGATCCAAGTCTAGGGTTGCATGCACACATAGGATTGTTTGTATAAAACGCATTAGTGGTATCAAAGCCATTGGTTTTTGTTTATTAGCATTATTCAAATGTATGAACTTGAAAAATTAGGGTTTATAGCTCGTAATCCCTAGGGCTTGGTAATTTTCAAAATTAGGGTTGCAAAACCCTAGTTGGCGATTTTTTGACAGGGTTTCTAAACCCTTTCCTTAGCCTCCAAGATTTTAAAATCTAGGGTTATCCAACCCTTAGATTTCGAAATTGCCTCCTTCCCAAGGTTAGATCCTAAATTTTAGGGATTTGGATAATGCCCTATCTTGTAATTATCATTTAAATGTTTAAATTTGGTAATTAAAGATTTTGATTTATCCCATCCCATAATTTCGAAATCTAGGGGATTTAAGGGATTAGATAAATTAATTGTTTAATTTAAAATATATCCTTACCAAAATAAAAGATAATTGTCAAATTAATTAGATAATCATTTCCTTATGTGATAAACTTGATTTATTTGAATTATTTGATAGATTATATTGCAAGAAATTGAATTAGGTCATATTTAGATAATTACTAATTAATTAGTTAATTATTATTATTTGTAATTTGATCTAGAATGTTCTTGCTTATGTTTTGAAAAGTTTCAAAACTTGCCTTCAAGTTTTGGAATTTGAATTGTTTGATTAAAAGGTTTAATTTTGAAAAAGTCTAAATTTTAAAACCCTAATTTTGAAAAGTTCAAATTACACCCTTATGGTTTTATTAAATTAATTAGGTGTATAATTAAAAGAGAGTTAATAAATCCATAATGATATGGTTTATATTTAATTAAATTAAAAGTGTAATTTATAAAATTAAACCACCTAGTATTTTAAAAGTGTAAAATACACCCTTGTACCATGTATAACATTAAAAGTCTAATATTATATATGTATAACTTAAATTCTAGTCTTACCATTAGTAGGCCTCATTCACGAAGTCGATCTATAAGGGGGGTATAAGGTTATGGCCTATAAAATGGTCGTTTAATGGGTGTCCACTCTCACCCACGGCTTCCTTGATTGGTGGACGGTCGTTAGCCTAACGGGTAGGAGAGGGCAAACCCTTTCCATTAAAAGTATAATGACGTATATAAAGTAACTAAATGTTTTTACAAAATTCCCAATCGTAGTTACTTTAGGAAAAAGTGAATTCGTGCAATTCCATGAAATTACACTTTGTGCCCTTGCGAAGACGTTAGTGGAACGCATGTGGTTAACCGACACACTAAATGGTTCTAAGAAAAGGTAGCAAAGGGTGACTCAATGTTTGTCATAGTTCGTTGGAGCGTGTGTGGTTAACCAGCACATCGAATAGGTAACTGTAACATTGGGGGCACCATGTAAGTTTGCATGGTTATTCACACCCTATTGTGTGATCCTCGGCATCCCAGCCACAAATCGAGGGGCATATCGAGATTTAAACATGCCATTGAAAAGTTCAATGAATCTCAAAAGGTCTAGGAATTTTCAATAGATTTGAAACTTAAATTTCCTTTTCGTTTTTCATGGTGGAAATTGGTAAATCATCATTTACCTACCTTCAAATATTCTACAACTAGATTACGGCATCCCTCTTCTAGGTTGTAGAGTATTGTGTTGGATCCTAGCCTCGATGTTTCATATGGGTGTCACATCAAGGATTCTAATCAACTTAACTTGAATTTTCTCCCGTTTTGTAGATGTCAAAGTATGATAACTATGGTCTTCCCAAAGCCCGTGGAACAAGCTTCCACATGAAGATGATATTCCACGATTCGATCGAGGAACAAGAGATCATGCTTCACTTCCTCCACCTCCTCCAATTGTTCTCCCTACCCCACACGTTCAAAGGCTTGAAAAGTACAAGCTCACTCAAGCCCTATTGGAAATTAAGCACGAAGATGGGAAACCTGTGTGTGCACATGTCTTAGAGATGAAGTCACACATTGATAGGTTAAGGATGTTGGGTGTCGAGATTTTAGGTGAGTTGGCTGTTGACTGGGTTCTTCAGTCGCTTCCTGAATCGTATAGTGTGTTTGTTAGAGAGTACTATATAATGGATCACAACGTAACCCTAATTGATCTCACCTATTTGCTTATAGCTGCTGAATCAACAATAATTTAGCGTGCTGGTCAAGCAAACTTGTATGGTGAATCAAACTCCCAAACTGTAGTGGACACTGGCAACATCGGAAGTCTAGAAAGAACTAAGTCTATGATTGTCCAATGTGTTGTGCCAAAGGAGTCCATTTGCTTTTATTGCCAAGAGAAGGGGCATTGGAGACGAAGCTGCCCTAACTACCTGAGAGATCTAAGAGATGAGAGAGTCAAGACGTATGGCTCTACTTCAGGTAAAATCCATTAACTAACTCTTTTAAGATCCTATTCTAGATTCTTAATACATGATGTGATAAGATTACATTTTGATGTTTTGTAGGATCGAAGAAAAGAGAGGAAGCTTAAGGGAAGAAGTGAGTTGAATCTAATCGTGAAGAAATGGATTTCAATCGCGTTGCTTGAAGATTAGATTCTTGAGCTAATACTTGGGGTCAGAATAGATTGATAAGAAATATGTAATAACATAGTTTTTCATTGCATTGTAAGGACCAATTTTTACACAATAAAATAAAATTTGATTTTATATTATTTATTTATCCTTGCAATGGCGTGTATGAGAAATTGATGTTTGAAGGTTTCTATTATTAGCAATGATGGATTTGATTCTTAATTAGGTTATTTGTGGAAATGTTGAGAATTTACCAAATAGGGTGAGTTTCTCATTGCCCAAGTTTCAATTGGACAGAAACTTGGAATCATACGTGATGAATGAGAGACTCCATATATTGGAAATTAGACTAATTCTTTGACAAAGTATCAAGTGAATGGCTAGAAGATCGAGCACACTAGGTTGTGTGTTGATCAAGTCCACCACAAGAGTGACAAAGATATTCGTTATGATTTACTAAAGTTTAGTAAATATGATTATACTTATAAGATTAAGTGTAATTCTGAGTTGATTGAAAGAGTTTCAATGAATAGCAGAACGAATAAGAAGAATCAAGAAGGTAGAAAGATAAAATTTTCTCCATTCTAAGAAGAAGGGTAAGTACCTTTTATTATGTTTTATGATAGGTCTTAATGATTAAGAACTATACCTCAATTGATCCTCTAAGTGAGTCTTAGTGCAATTGTATGTCTGAGAAGAGGAATCAAGAATTAAAGAAATGGTTAAATCAAGAAGTCAATCATACTTCGTTCCAAAAACAAGTCTTAGAGTTAAGATTGTGACATTTGAGTGCCAAGTATTAAGAAGGTTTACAACATTCATAAAATGTGGAAAGTTGTGATGTCTTGGATAAGACAAAGACCAACTAGGACCAATTTTGTGAAGTGTTTTGTCTTGATAAAAGCTACACTAACTCTTGAATATTTGTTTGTCGAGAAATGTTTATTGACAAGAGAATCTTATATGCCAAGGATTCAGTAGGAGTCTTAATGGTCTTGAAAAGTTCAAGAACTAATCAAGAATAAACCTTATCGATCATCACTAGCACACGACTTGAGGTTCACAACCTATCGTGTTGACACTATCTTGTTTCTGTGTTGTTCCAATTGAGTTAATTATGCATGTGAGTTCTATGAGTTCTCATTTGAATGCATAAAGGGCAAGCACCTTGATCAATGAAAAGTAAATTGATAGGAAAGGTTGAGCTTCTTAATTACTTGGAAGACATGGTGGGCACTCGTGTTACCATAAGGCAAGAAGTCAAGATTGAGAAAGTTTGGTCCATATGAGTTTGGATATGTTGTAAACTTTGGTTTTGACAAATTCGCATGGATATGAACACATACACCATTAAAATCTAAGTATCATAAGATTCTCTCCTTCATGAAAATGATTGTGAGGAAATGCTTTCACTAAGAGAGAGTTTAAGAAGATAGTGATTGTGAAAATTGTATTCTCGAATTCGATTATGGTTACAATATCCCTTTCCATGATTCGAATTGTGAGATTTTGCAATTAGTCTGAATTGTTTAGACACACATATGAGCTATCTAAGACAAAGGTGTATAAGTTTGAGAAGCTTAGATAAAGGATTATCAAAGAATTAGGTATTAGAAATATGAACTTAAGAAATTTAATAGGTATTGTTTTTTTTTCTGGAAGTTAAGTTGTTTTCTGAATACATGTCAAAGCTAGTGGGAGCATAAGTGTTATGCTTATATGATAATAATTGTCATGATAGTGGGAGCATAAATGTTGTTCTTGTATGATTATTAAGGCAAGTATTGCAAGTTAGCAATATTAATTATATAAAACAAGAGTTATACTTTGCAAAGTCATAAAGGGTTGAATAGTTGTTTTGCTATAATTAAGGGAGAAAATATTATGCTTCATTTCAAATCTAAAGGCTTAGCTTGTGGAATGTTAATAAATTTAGTCAAGGGTACATAGTGCGTTCTCAAAATTTCGATTATGATTATGGCATTCCTCTTCATAGTTCGAATTGTGAGAACGTGAGACATTAAATATTATGTCAGAAGATTGATAAAGTGTCATATCTTTATGTAAGACATTATGCATCGTGTCCCATACGCTTCGGATATAGGATCGATTGCAACTGCTATAATATTCGACCATTCTAAAATTTTCCAAATGTCTAGCGCATTTAGAGGGGACAAGAATCGATTTTGACTAAGATAATTAAACAACTATCAAAGGACGATCCAAAGCTCACTGAGGATTGGTCGCTTGTGAGTAGTTCGAATTATGGTATTGGTTGGACCATATCGACATTATTATGAATAGATAAGATTCTATTAAGAATGAGTTGTCATATGGCAACTATGGAAATGTTTCCATATTGGGAGCTGAATATTTAGAATCTATGTCTAGAGTAGAAACTTTTATGCAAGAAGGATGTTCAAAGGAATGTACTTTGAGTGAGAGACATCATATCTATAGAATTGTTCCTGATAGAAATTGTCCAAGTCTTGATGATTTTGAGCTATGACTTTACGAAAGGATCATTGCATAAAATTTTAGACTCTAGCATATTCTATAAGTGGCAAGAATTTGATATTCTTACACTTGTGATAAGGATTGGGAGTTGTGAAATGAGTATGATTGGAAATGTGTTCATTTGATGTATTTCACAAAGTAAGGAACATAGGTAAACATTGTGTGAATGCTAAGAGCATGGGACTATTGTTATTATAATTTAAGTAAGAAGTTGATTAACCGAAACAACAAATAATGAGTAATCAATATGGTGATGAATAAAAAGTGTTTTATTTATACTCAAAGGTTTGGGACCATATAGGATTAGTATTATTCTTGTGTCTCACTTTGCATGTTTTGACTTCCTGAATAATTAATTATTTCAAAATAATCAAATTATTCGAACGGACCACAATCGTTAATATTTTGGAAGTAGGTATGAATGAAGACTGTCGTGAATTGGTGTGTGGATTGTCTAAAGTGTATTAGACATAAGCAAATGTTTGCTGCAACGTTCATGAGTGCTTATGAATATGATTTGAGCATTGGATTAAACCCACGCTCACTTGGATCACTTCATGAATTGTATCATGAGTGATTGGTGAGACGATAACATCTTATATTCTTGAAACCGAGATGTGTGAGTTGTATCTTGCGATTCGGTTACACATTGATAATATGTAAACGCACTATTAACTTGGTGTTATAAAACATATTGTTGTGTGTGATTTGGTAAGTGAGTGCAAGCAAGCATTGAATCAAAGTTTATCCGTTCCTTTTATCCAAAATAGGATGAAATCGATATCTGTGGGCCTCTCGATGATTTAGTGATGGCAAATAAGCGCTTGGCCAAGCCAAGACTAATTTGATGTGTTCAATTGTAGTCTGTTGTCAGTCGTCATAAATCAGAAATCGGGAAACAGAACATAGACTGAGAGAATGATCAAAATCCATGTCTCAAGTCCATACGATATCAAGAATGGAGGAATATACGATCCCTTATCTAAATTACACGCGTATATGATAAGATCAAAGTTGAAAGCGGCTTTTGAAAGCTACGATTGCTGATCAAGTTCTGAAGTCATATGCAGAATAGTTATTAGACTTATCCAAGTGGGAGACTGTTGGATTAGTGTCTAAGTCCATAACTATTTTGGTATGTACTTGACCTGATTGTGAGCATGGTCATTTTGGGTTGCATTCACACTAGTGACTAGATAGGATGATTATTGAGGAGAGAGGCTGGGTTATTGTTAAGAATAATAAATTAGGATATAAATATGATTTGTTAATATATTATGTGAATAATATATTAATTTGGAATCATATTATTAGTTAGTATTTAATCAGAAATTAATTTAGAATTAATTTTGGGATTAAAGGAACTGACTGAAAGTACATGGGCTATTTTGTAATCATTCAATAGTTGAGGCGTTGGACCATTGGATCACCTTTATTTAGACTTGAACGAAAATCCTAGAAGGATCTACGAGTTTTTGTCCAAGGGCTTAAGGAAAGGAGTCCATGGAATTGCTTAGGCCCTAAGCTAAGGGATTAGGGTTTACGCCTTGAAACCCTAGTTAGCCTTAAGTATAAATAGCACCCTAAGGCACTAAGATTTCGTACAAGCCTTGGGAATCCCTAAAAGGGATGAAATCTAGAGCAAGATACCGTTCTCTTCTCTCTCATATTCATCCTTTCACCTAGTGTGTTTGTGAGCCATTAGAGGTACTACACTTGTGGTACTTGATTTCAAGAGCTAAGTAAATTCAAGGAACTAGTTGTTATTACTATATAACAAAAAAAGGTATGTATTCTATTCTTCTATGTGGATTTCTAAAATTGTACTAGCATGCCAGGTTTTTTTTTGTGTTCATAAAGTTGTATAACTAATAGTGAAAACATAGGATTAACTCTAGGGTTGCATGAACACATAGGATTGTTTGTATAAAACCCATCAATAATGTCATATAACACATAAACTGAACATACCCTACTGTATTCCTATACTAAGGCCTCACCCTTGACCTGCTACTAGTGAGTCATGGAACCCCGTCCAAGCTCCTACTATAAGTGAGATACGGGCCCCTGCCTACACTCACTCCACTCCTACCTTGGGCCTTGCCCCTACTCTGCCACTAATGAGGTATGGAACACCGTCCACCCTCTACTATTGGTGAGATACAGGACCTCGCCCACTCTCACCTCCCTACCAGGCACATACATGTATCACACAGACAACAAGTATAAACTATCTTGTAAACTGATCCTTGGGCACCCGCCCGCTAACATTAGACCTTGGTCTTGAATATTATAATAGCATACAGTGCCTAGGGCTAACCCTTGGGTCTTCCTACTCATAACTACATAAGCCGAAATTGTGGTCGTAGACCCATCCATACAAAGGGAAACTCACCTTTTCAATGCTGAAGCACTTGCTGTTACACTTCCGGCTGCTTGACTGACAACTCCCCGAACCGTTGCTCCTCTAGCTCCCCAAGCTACAAATATCAATAAAACACTTAGTCCCACACTGTCCTTCATAAGTAAAACTAAGTCAACTCTGGTCAAAGTCAAAGTCCTGGTTAAAGCCAACCTTACAAATTAACCCTACTCGCCGAGTCAGCCTATTGACTCGTTGAGTTCATAGCTCAGAAATCCCATAAAGCGTGACTTGACTCGCCGAGTCACCCCGCGACTCGCCGAGTCTCTCACCTTCGAGTCCTAACCCTGGTCGTGACCAACTCACTGAGTCACCGCCTTAACTCACTGACTCGACTCGTATCCCGAAGAGGTTAGGGTTTCGACCCGACCCGCCGAGTCCAAGAACGGACTCGCCGAGTTCATCCTCAACATTTCCATTCTGCCGATTTCATTCCAAACCTTTTTCCAACCATAGATCTGGGCTCCTAGGGCTAGCTTCACACATAAAGTTGCTAACTTTACGTGCATGCAAAGGTTCATGAAGCTAAAACACCGAATCCAAGCAAAAATGGAGGTCCATGACGTAGAATGGAGTCATGGTGATGAGGTGTTGATTAAGATGGCATGTGCGGAATATGAAAGATCTAGTGAATCATCATGTGAAATCAAGAACACAAGGATTAAATAAGTCTGTGTAAGCTCATATTAGATCTAGAAAGATTATGCAAATGGGTTTGTACACAATTTCTCTCTCTAGTCTAACACTCCAAATGGTTCCTTACATAAAATCAATGCCACTCACTTCCTTATAAAGGAAAGGCAACTAATTACACACACAAGTGGGTAAAGCCTCATCCAAGCATAACTTTGCACCCTAACATTCTCCCCCTCAAAGTTAGGATTAGATGCTCCGGTTTCGAAATAACATCGGTCTTTAAATCCACAAATGAATATCTGACAAACCCGAGAAGCTTCGAATACCTATCATTCTCCCCCTTTTTATAATCAAAAAATGATTATAAAACCTATTAAGGGTGAGAAGCGCCTGAGAAACGAACAATTCCATACTCCCCCATGATGTGTACCAAAAATGAATCACCAAAAATCTTGCACGAAAAAACAATCACGAAAAAGTGACAAAAAATTTCCAATATGTGTAATTTTTTAACTTTTCGGGTGAAAGTTTCAAGATTTTCCAAAAACTGGGTAGAAGTTATCACTTTCTGAAACTTGCAGGGACCCATTGCGCTAAAAACAGTCAAATATGTGAAACGCTAGCCCATTTGCGAAATCGAGCATAAAGCGCAAATCCGCACAAACTGCAGGGGCGAAAAATGCACAATCTTCAATTTCCAGCAAAAAATTAGTCCGTTTCCGAAATTGGGTGCAAACTGCCAAAAATTCGAAGCCTCGGGTACTATTTTCGAAAATTCTGCCCTTTGTGCACAAATCATACGAAGAGTCCCCAAAATATACAAAGCTCCAAAAAATTTCGAATTTGGGTGAAAAGTGTCAAACATTCGAAACTTGAGTTAATTTTCGAAGTGTGAAAAATTTGAAGGTTCAGGGGTCAAATTCGAAACTTTTCTATTTCCTTTCAATTCATACGAAGCATTTTGGCAAAACATACGAAGACTTTATCATTCATACGAAACTTTGCAAATTCGTGCGAAAGTCTAGGGGGTGATTTCGTAAATTCGTCTTTTTCTTCTTCAATTTACACGAAGCATACGAAGACTCTCCAGTGAACAGTAACCCATCGTACAAATCAAAAACCCCTTTCATCCATTCGTTCACAATCAACCTTTGTTCAAACCCAAAACCAAATTTTCGTTTATTCGTTCTTCCCTTTTCGTTTCCAGTGACATCAATTTCGTCTTCGCCAAACAACCATTTGCTTCCAACATCTTCGTGAACAAAAACCCTTGATTCTAAACCCAGGTTATCCTTCTAACTATTCCTTCACCTTTTCAATTCATTAGCTTTCAAAGCTCATTTTGACGAGAAATTACAGTCTTCGTTAGTTGATATTGATTTCCAAATCCTAGACTACCGACTTCATGTTCAATCATTCTTCGCTTTTATTCACCAATCCAAAACACAATTTTAACTGTCTTCGTTCCTTATACATCAACCATCGACATTGAGTTCCATTCACGATTCCAAAATTTTCAATCGACTTCCAATACTTTCGAAATCTTAATCAACACCAAATCAATTGGTATCAGAGCGGGTGTTCTTGATTGGATCAAGAATTGATCCTTATCTTGATTTGGTGATTCTTCATGTTCTTATTGATCTTAGTGATTAGAGAGTGTTTTGTGTTCTAGAAGTTGAATTTTTCCTTTATTTGATCCATAATTCGACTTTCTCTCTCTAAAATACTTGTTAGTGTCTCTTTCTCTCTCTTGAAAACTCATTCGAAATTACTTTCTCTCTCTAGAAATCTTCAAGTTTTTGTGATCATGGTGAATTTGCCTTACAATTCTTGGATTGTGACCATTAAAGATATCAAATACAAAGTCAATAAAGATCAATATTATGGGTTGGTGTTAAAAAAGTTGATATATTGGAAAACTATTGTTTCTTATGGAGGATTAAAGGATGATCATGGAAGCTTGAAATTTCAACTACTTTGTGAGATCAAATGGTTGGCTAATCTTACATGGTCCATATCAACTCGTAGTAATGATAAGAATGGAGAAGAAAAATATTTTTTCGATAAGAAATATGTTTCTCTTACTGAAGACCCAAATGATCTTCGTGCTCTTAAGTTTGTTGAAGTTCTTGACAATGGAGTTCAATGTGATGTTCTTGATATTCAAGAAAAAGTTGATTTTCAAGATGAAAAAGTTTTTTACTCAATTGGAGCTCAAACCAATGATATTGTGTGTTCTTATGATTCGTTTGAAGGAATGATTCCGTATCGGAAGCCAATGATTCAAGAAGTTCACAAGTATCAAACTCCAAAAGATGTGATTCAAACTCACAAAGTTCAAGTTGTGGAAAGTGGGTTTGTTCATGAGATCAAGTCTTCAAGATGCAAAAAGATGAGAAAGAAAAAGAAGAAGAAGATTAATCGGAAGAACAAGTGGGTTTATTCACAAAAATCGTTGAATGTTGACGTGAATCCGAAATCCGTGAAGAAAATTTGGGTTCCAAAGCAACAATCTCCAAAGGTTGCATTGAATTTGAATTCAACACCCAAAGTGTTGGTGGTTCTTTTGAAGATGTTCTTAGTTCATTAAGGAACACGAAGAACACAAAGAACGAGTTGTACATTATGCAAAGTGGGTGGTACAATGTTCAAATTGGACATTTTCTCATTCCGAAAAAAGAACCAAGATCTTCTAAATTCGATTCGTTCATTGAAAATGGAAATCGATTCGTCAAAAAGGTATCACAAATTCTTCAATGGATTCCAAAACGTTCATAAATTTAAATCGTGTGTTGCGTTTTCGAATTTTGATCGTTTGACTCATTGGATCAAATTTTTCTTGAAAAACCCATTTGTAGTGATCCAATAATTTTTTCGTTGATCAAGTTCCGATCCAATTTCTTATCAGTTTGTTCGATTTGATTCTTAATTTGCAATTATTCTTTTGAATCAAAATATGACCCAAAACCAAATCAATGATGTTACTATTCATTAATCCATTATGGAGCCCATGTTTTTCATCCGTTTTCGAATTCGTTACTGTTCACCAATCAAGTTAAGCCCAGTATATTGATTTGATATCATTTGCGTAATTGTTAGGGATGTTTTGTTGTAATTATTCGAAGCATACTTTGTACACTTCGTATGAATTGTAATCTATTTTACTAGGGCGCTTTTATTCGAAGCTTTAGAGTTAATGCGTTAGTATATTTTTGTATGTTGTATGTATCCTATAAATAGGATCATTTACTAGAGTTAAACAACTTGAATAGCCTTGTCTATTTTTCTCTGTAAACACACAAAGCGTAATTGAGCTGAAACAAAATCTTATTTACATCTTGTGTTCAATTACTCATTCTTTCTTTCATATCAACTTTGATTAATTTCATACTCGATTCATTGATTCATCAGTTGGTATCAGAGCAGGAATCATCTCTATGATATGATTTTCAATTGTTCAAAAAGTTTTTGAATCAACTTTTTGGTACAAAAGTTTCTGTGCTTTTTGAAATTGAAAAATTATCTTAGATCTAAGATTGTGATTCGATTCTGTATTTTGATTGTTGAATCGAGTGTTTTACTAGATTTTCTGAATCGTTTCATATAATTGTTTTCAAATTCTCATTGTTAATTCAAAAATCACGAAAAACTTCAACTGTTCATCAATTGCGAATTTCAATATCAATTCAGTGACTTCGTTTTCTCATCTGCTTGGATCATCAACCAAAATTCCAATGTTAATTCCTGGATATTATGATCAATGGGTTGATCGTATGCAGGATTATCTTAACGGGATTGATGAAGAGTTATGGACTTGTATCAGTGGATCAGTTCAGCCTCCAGTAAATGTTCAAACTTTAGGTTCATCTAGAACTACTTCTGCTATTGAATATCAACAAACAAGACCGAAGAACAATGAAAAGCGATGCATGAGAGAGTTGAAAGGTGCTTTGCCACATGTTGTTTACAACTACATTCGTGGTTGTAAGACTGCTAAGGAGATTTGGAATACTCTCAAAGAAAAGTGTCAAGGTAGTGAAAAGACTAAGATAAATTCTGTAAAGCAGTGTTTGGTCGAACTGAAGGAGTTTAGATAGAAGGAAACATAAACAATTGAAGTCTATTATGATCATCTGAATGAGTTGATCTACAAGTGCAATCGCTATGGAATTACAAGATCCTTAAGGGAGTATAATCTTACTTTTGCTATGGGATTGAGGAAGGAGTGGAGGCGTGTAAGCATGATGATAAAAAATCAGCAGAGCTTCGACTGTTCATCTTTGAATGATGTTTCCAATCAGCTAAAGACACATGAAAGTGAAGTTTCTGAAATAGTTGAAGAATCGAAGCTAAGTTTAGGAGGACCATTGGATTTAGTTTCGAAAGCGTCTGAGCTGGAGTCTACTGAAAAGGAGAATTCGGATGAAGAAGGTTTTCTTTTGAATTATGATGATGAAGCTGTAGCTTTTTACTCGAATAATCGAGTTAAAAAGTTTTTCAAAAAGCCTTTTAATCCTAAAAGGAAGAAGAGTGAACTGAAAGGAAGTTTTACAAAGTCTGGTGAAAAAGAGAAAAAGAAGTTTGAAAAGTCTGAGAAGAATGATTACAAGGTGAAAAGAAATTCAAAGGGGATTCTGGCATAGACTGTCATTATTGCAATGGTGTGAATCATTTTGCAGTTGATTGTATGATTCTCAAGAAAGAAGAAAAGAAGAATAGAAACAAGGACGAAACATATTATGTGGAAAAATTGGAGGAAGTTCGTGAGAAGGCGAAAGGTTTATCTCTAGTGGCAAGAAGAGAAAGTGAAGATGAAGAAAGTGGCACTTATCAGATATGGTCATCCTGGTCTGATGATGAGGAGATGAGGCATCCTACGCATGGTGCCATGTTTGCAAGTTTTGAGGAGGAAGAAGAGGATGAGATATCTGGACGTTCCTTTGTTACGAAGTCTAGTGAAAAATCTCCTATGACAACCAAGGTATGTTCTATACTCGAATCTTTTTAATATTCCTTTACATATGATTCTGAAATAATTGCTTTTGATGATATTGTTGCTTACTTTGATGCTGTTGTTGTTCCTGCTAGTAACGAGGCAAAGAAACTTAATAATCAATTTCTTGAGACACGAAAGTTGCTAGACACGAAACGTATCAGGGTAGAGCATCTAGAGTTACAGTTACAAAATGTCAATAAAGATAGAGAGAATCTAGACAAAGATGTAAGGATGTTGTTGGCACAACGTAACATATACTATAATTCAGCCAAATGTTTGTATGCCAAATTAACTGCTTTACATCATTCTTCTGACACTAGCAAAGAACAACATCATAAATTGTTACCTTTTCTTGCATTCGAAAGAGAAAAAGTTAATGTCATGTCATATGATTGTGAAAACACAATAGCTGATTTTAACAAAGTACCAGAATAGGTTTGCATATAGCATTGTTATGATAGATGAGTTTTTAAATGCTAATGAATTGGTTAATATTGTTAATGAAAGTTTGACAAAAGATGAGGAAGCGAAAATTTTGAAACAAATTGAACATTCGAAACTTGATTCACAACTCAATTTTGCTGATGACGATGAGAATTCGGATATTCTTAGCGAAATCAGTGAAATTGAAGAAGAAGAAAGTATTGATTGTTCTCAGTTATCTATCATTCATATCACATCTAAGGTCAAAGGTAAAGAAATTGTTAATGATTCGATGGTTAGGATGACATTGGAAAACCCTCTACTTCAATTTTTTTTTGACTTTGATGATGTGGAAGTCCGAGGCAGTCAGACAGATAGTAGTGATGATGATGAGGACGAAGATATAGTTTCGAATGATTGTAAGGTAGAAAAGAAAGTTTTAAGTGAAAATTTAAGTCCAAGAGTTGTTGAACAAGTGTATGGTGACACTGAAAAGTTTGACAAAGTGATGAGTGATAAAGGAGCACATTTTTTTGAAACAAACACAGTTGTATATCCAAATTTTACATGTACTGATAATGTTGTGTTTCCAAATTAAGCCTTCGTCACCATTGGAAAATATAGAGAATATAAAGCCAGAATTCAACAAATTGGTCGAAGAGGACAATAAGCGTTCAACAGACGAAGGATTCTTTGCGAATCAGAACGTCATTGAAAACAACCTCACTAAAAATTCGTATGTTTTTCAACAACAGAAACCAAAACAAGAATGGGTTGTTCAATCTGAAAAGGAAAATGAAGTTGTTACAAAAGAAGTTGTTAATTCAACTCCAATTGTGAAACTTAATTCAAATGAATTCAAAGTGCTTGTTGATAAGTTTTCTAAAGATCATAAAGTTTCAAAGAGAAAGGCACGAAAGGTAATTTTTTGGCAAGTTGTGTCTAAGGAAAAACTTTCTTTAACCAAATCCAAAGTTTCATATGAGAAAAACAGTGTTTCAAAATCCAACTCAACATATATTTCAAAATCAAATAGTTTTCAAAAGCCATTAGTAACAGATAAACCACGAAACACATCTTTTCATCAACCAATGAATGTAATAGACACATTTCCAATTAATCAAAAGGTTTTATATGTTCGAAAATATGATAACATTCGAAAGTATAAGACATCACAAAAGGTTGTGAATGATCGAAAACTTAACAATGTTCGAAAATCAACGAATAGTCAACCAACTTCACACGAAGCTTTCAAATCATCCATAAAATTAACACCATAAAAGCCAAATTTTCCAAATCCTCCAATCACAATACCAACAAAGGTTTCAAGCACAAAAGGAAAATCAAAAGTTCATTCAGTTAATCATTGGCTTGAGGGACAAGGAAAAAGGTTTCAGTCTGGAAAGTTTTCTCAAGGTCAGATCAAAACAGCCTATGAAAAGTATTTGAATGAATCTACAACTGGCACTTTATCTTCTCAAGATTCGAATAAACCAATTCAGAGATGGAAACCAATCAACAAATTAACAAAAATTGAGCAGCCTGAGGTGCAATCTAGTGAAAATCCAAAACTATCGAAAAATTACATTTCAATATCTTTATAAAATGAGGTTGATTTAACTGATAGAATCAAGACACAAGTTCGAACTTGGGCTTTCAGTTCTAAAATTCATTCTTTGTTTCAAAATAATAACCAAAGACCTAAAAAGCCTTGGGTACCTAAAATTTTTCAATAATTTCAGGTACTATGTGACGGGCAATACGATAATAAATGGTACATTGATAGTGGTTGCTCTCGTCACATGACTGGGAAGAAGGAGAACTTAAGAGATTTTCAAAGCTTGAAGAATGCTGGAGGGGTTAAATTTGGAAACAATCAAAAGGGTCAAGTCAAAGGATATGGGAGAATAACGAATGGTCAATTCATAGTGAATCGGGTTGCTTATGTAGAAGGTATTCAACACAACTTGATAAGTGTATCACAACTTGTGGTAGGCACTGGAAATCAAGTACTTTTTAACGAAGAATGAAACATTATTTCGAATGTCAACGCAAAAGAAGTTTTGATTAAATCCCAAAGGAAAGGTGACATGTTTACATTGGAAATCAATCCAATTGTGGGTAAACCTGTTGTTTTTCTACTTTCGAAAGCTACATCAGATCTTAGCTGGCTTTGGCATCAAAGACTTTCACATCTCAACTTTCGAAATATCAACAAACTTGTTGTGTAAGATTTGGTACGAGGTTTACCTGTACTTAAATTTGATAATGACTCTTTATGTGCAGCTTGTGAAGTTGGAAAACAACATAAGCAAGGTCATCCATTCACGATTGATTCGAAGATTGTTGAACCTATGGAGCTTTTACACATTGATTTATGTGGACCATCAACTGTATCTACTCTCAACAAGAAACAGTTCATTTTAGTAATTGTTGATGATTTTTAAAGATTCACGTGGGTTTATTTTCTCAGGTTTAAATCTGAAGTTGCACAAATCATGATTGACTTTATCAAAAAGACGGAAACGACACTGAAGAAGACGGTTCGAAAGATAAAGAGTGATCATGGAACTGAATTTAAGAACAATGTTCTTGATTCATTTTTGGTGGACAAAGGAATTCCGCATAATTTTTCATCTCCATATACACCATAACAAAATGGTGCTGTTGAACAAAGAAATAGATCTCTATGCGAAGTCGTAAGAACTATGTTGGCATATGCGAATCTTCCAGAATACCTTTGGGTTGAAGCTGTCTCCACTGCATGTTTTACTTAAAACAGATCTTTCATCCATCGTCGTTTTAATATCACTCCATATGAAATAATCAATAATAGAAAACCTAATGTGAAATTTTTCCATGTTTTCGGATGCAGGTTCTTTACTATGAATCTTAAGGACAACCTTTCGAAGTTTCAAGCAAAAGCTGATGAAGGGATTTTCCTTGGATATTCGCATAATTCAGTCACCTGTCGTGTGTTAAACAAAAGAACATGAAAAGTGGAAAAAACATTCAATCTTACATTTGATGATTATTATATCAAACAAACTGAAAAACATTTTGAAAATCATCCTATTTTAGAAGAAATTCATGAAGAATCTGAACCATCACAACCATTTGATATTGATTATGTTTTGATTTTTGGAATTTCAGATCATGTTGTTATTGCTGAAGTTAATGCCAATGACAATCATATCTTTGAATCAATGCAGCTCAATGATAGTTCAACATCACATCATCAAGCAATGGACGAAAGTATGCATATTAATCCAGTCGAGGGGGAGCACTTTGATTCGAACACTCTTGTAGAGGGGGAGCATTCTTTCGAGGGGGAGAATGAGAGAGTGAATGTTGATGTTGAGGGGGAGTATCGTGTTGAAGGGGAGCATGTTGAACAAAAAGAAGATTTTCATGATATTAATGATGCAGGTTTAGTACATGATGATTTATACGAAGATGCACCTTTGGAATTTGATTCAGCCTATCCACCAATGGAAAAATGGACAAAAGATCATCCAAAGGAGCAAATAATTGGTAATCCACAAGAGGGAGTACTAACATGAGATCAAAGTCGTGCAAAGAATGAGGTATTAAATACTCATCAAGAATTTCGCATGTTCAATGTTTATATCTCTAAAATTTAACCAAAGACAATTAAGATTGCAATGGAACACTCAAATTGGGTTGTTGTAATGCAATCTGAATTATCTAAATTTGAACGAAATAAGGTTTGGAGATTAATTCGTAAGCCAAATGATGTTTCGATTTTCAGGTTAAAATGGATTTTCAAAAATAAAACCAACAAAGATGGAAACATTGTTCGAAACAAAGTCATGCTTATTGTTAAAGGTTATTCTCAACAAGAAGGAATAGATTACGAAGAAACTTTTGCCCCTGTTGCAAGGCTCGAGGTTGTTCGTATATTTCTGGTTTATGCAGCTCACAAAGACTTTGATGTTTATCAAATGGATGTGAAGTGTGCATTTTTAAACAGAGAGCTTGAAAAAACTGTTTATGTTGAACAACCCCCAAGTTTTATTAACGAAGAACATCCTGATCATGTTTATATCTTAGATAAGGCAGTTTATGGTTAGAAACAAGCACCATGAGCATGGTATGCAACGCTTACTTCATTTTTGAAACAATCTAAATTTAAACCAGGATCAGTTGATCCCACATTATTTCGAAAGAAAGTTGGGAATCATCTAATGCTTGTTCAAATTTATGTTGATGATATAATTTTTGGCTCAATTGACCCTGCTTTGTCTAGTGAATTCGAAAATTTGATGAAAAACAAGTTTAAAATGAGCATGATGGGAAAAATCAATAATTTTCTTGGATTGAATGTTCATCAAAACAGAGAAGGTATTTTTATCAATCAAGAAAAATATACGAAGAATTTGCTAGAGAAGTTTGGATTGACGAATAGCACAAAATTACGAGTTCCGATGGCAACTAGCATAAAGCTGACACCTTCATTAGATAAACCTACAGTTGATCTAACTCTTTACAAAAGCATGATAGGTTTGTTACTTTATCTTACTGCTAGTAGACCTGACATCATGTTTTCTGTGTGTAATTGTGCTAAGTATCAGTCAAATCCACGAAAACCACATACACTGCTGTGAAGAATATATTTCGTTATCTTAAAGGAACAATTTTGTTAGGATTGTGGTATCCTTCGAAAGCTGGGTTCTTTGTTCAAGCTTATTCGGATGCAGAATTGGGAGGTTGTAGTCTTGATAGGAAAAGCACAAGTGGTGGTTGTCAATTGCTTGATGGTAAATTGGTGAGCTGTCAGTCGAAGAAGCAAACATGTGTATCAATTTCAACTGCTAAAGCAGAATATGTGGATGTTGCTGCCTTTACTTCACAAATCATTTGGATTCAAAGCCAATTGCGGGATTACGCAATTAATATGAAAAAGATTCAATTATATTGTGATTCTCAAAGTGCCATAAGAATTTGTCATAATCTTGTGCAGCATTCAAGAACTAAACATATTGCTCTTTGTTATCATTTCATTAAGGATCATGTGGAAGATGGAAATATTGAAGTGCATTTTGTGAAAACAACAAATCAGTTAGCTGATATTTTCATAAAACCTTTAGATGAAAAATATTTTGTAAGAATTTTGGAAGGACTTGGAATGATCGGTGGAAATTCAGTTCCATGCGAAAAAAGGAGAATGATGGTAAAAAAGGAATGGTTCATGGACACGTCATCAAAGAAAAAGGAATGTCATTCAGTATTCAACGGTTATTGTTCATAATCAACTCTTCGAATCCTTTAAATTCGTATATTTGTCATTTTTTTGGGTGTCTAAATTTCGTATGTTTGCAACAACTACATTTTTGTTTTCTTTTTTTTATTTTGGAAAAATCAAAAATTCCAAAAAGATTTTTTGTTTTGTTTTTCAAAAATTCAAAAACAACAAAAATATTTTGTTTCTCTTTTCTTTTTCGTTGTTTGTTGCAGATTTTTGTACTGAATCACCTGGTGTAGTGCTTGCAGTACTAGGGTCAGGTATTTTTCACACACTTTGAACTAGTTAAGATGTCCCTAGAAGCATGCTGCAACATGTTGACCAAAGCCTCTAATTGACTCAATGTGTATGTTCGAAAGCCTTTATGAAAATTTTCATACGAAGATTTCTTCCCAATCAGGCTTGTATTCAGATTAGTCATTTGAGCTACCTGACTCTTCTCACATGAGTTAAGAGTTTACTGTTTGGTCCAAAAATAATAGAGGTACATTTTGTTTCTTATACCAATCTTTTTCATCTCAAAATTCTTACACAATCACACACGAAGACATATGTCCAAGAGGTATCTTATCGAACCAATCGAAACCTAGACATATCACAAATCTGTGTTTATGATCAAACATCATGAGACCATGATGAAAGTGAAACCCAAATCTCTCAACATTTAAGGAATTGACGGGGAACTATGTTCCAGGTTTTAACAAAACATTTGTTTCTGTACCTACATTCGAAACTCCACACCATATTCATTTCTTATGAGTGGTCTTGATCAAACATTCGAAACCCACAATGTTTGTTACCCAACAGGATCTGGTACACAAATTTTCTTGAATATGATTTCAATGCGAGTTTTATCCGAAATTCAATGTCATTTAAAAGTTTTCCAAAGCAAACTTGTCACTGACTACACTGGTCAAACAAGTAATTTCTGTTACACATACTCACCTTATGTTTAGGTTGATATGTAACGAAATTCATTAAGCCACCTCAAAAGATTTTTAAAAGAAGCCCTTTGATACTAATTTACAAGTATTCGATTGTAATTCACGAGAACACACAAGCTGTTGATTATCTCTCTTGATGATTAACGAATCAATCTTTTCCCGGGGTTTTAATTGCCTTCGTGTCAAATTGAATTTTTGACATCACTGAATATCCAATTTTTTTTCTTGCTTCTCATCTACATTCTTTGAAACACTACACATACAAATTCCTTGAGGTTCTGAGTAATACCAACTCAGGCTGATGATTTCAAAAATTTGGCAAATGACTTTACTTTGAAACCCTAAAGTAATAGAGCCAGACTTCCATACGAAGTGTTCCGATGGTTACTATTCCATTAGGGCAACCAAACCAGCCTGTTTGAGGGGACGTTTTGTATTCTGTCCGGGTTTTGAGGAGACGTGATAATTACTTTATCACGCATGGTTACTTTATCATCATCATGACGCGATTTTCTCCGTGACACGTCAAAATTTCATTAAATGCACATCCCACTTTTATTTCAAAATCAAGGGTTACATATAAAAGGGGATTCAAGGGTTCATTATTAGTTTACGCTTTCAAACTCAATAATTCCCAAATACTCTCTGATAAACATCAAGCTTTCAAACCCTAACAATGGCAATTGCTGCTAATCCTGATGCAACTCTTTCTCACACCACTGATGATGTTACTTTTTTGCCGATTATGAAGATTCATGGTACGAATTATCAAGTGGAGGCAAATGTTTCTCAATACCCTAAAGAACTCAAGATGCTAATTGTTGCTTTGAAGAGTTCTGTACTATCAAAAGCTATGTTCAACTCATTTTATGTTCCACTTTCATGGCTCTCTCAAGATGGATCAACTGCTACCAATTCAAAAGCTTTGGATGCAGTTACTTTCAATTTGGTGATTGATAAAAAGGTTAGACTATCCAAGAAGCTTTTTTGTCAGATTCTGGACATCCCTAATTCCTCACTACATGTCAATTTTACCTTTCCACAAATTATACATATGTTTAATGAAATGGGCCATCAACCTCAACTATCAAAGATAAGTGATTTCAAGAAGTCTGGTCTTCCTATTGTTTGGAATTTCTTGTTTGGTATTTTCTTGAGGTGTTTGATTGGAAGAAAAGTTGGTTTAGACAAGGGTAGAATGGAGGTTTATGCCATGGTAGCCGGGCTTTATTATGATCTTCAAGTGGATTACTCTGCTCAATTGTGGAAAGAATTTTTGAAGAGTATTGAAAACAAGAATGCTCTTTATGGCATTTCGAGTGTGAGATACTGGAGCTTGATCTTGCAATATTTCTATGAGAAGGAGGGTATTATGGTTCCTGATGATGAAGAAAAAGTTGTTTTCATGTGTATAGTTGTCCGAAGGATGCAACTAATGATGCTGAGGAGTTTCCAGTTGTAGCTCGTATTCCTGATGCAATGCTCAAACGAGTCGATCAAATGAATACTGTCCTAGTGACTTATTTGCAAACAATTGATACAACTGTTGAGACTGGAATTCTTTTAGCAAGAGAAGAGACGAAGTCCAAACGTACGAAGAAGACTGATGATGGTTCTTCTGAGAAACAAATCAAAGAGTCTAAATCTACAAAGGTTCCAAAGAAGTTACCAATTATTGAAGCAGAGCCAACTATACACGAAGTTTCAGTTGTTGATACACCCTTGACTCAAAAAGAAATTATTCCTTCAAATACCGGTGTTTTTTGAATAATCAAAATGAAATCAAAGCACAAGAGCCGATCTCCACTCACTAATGTTGTCCGAACCATAGGTTACTCATCAAGGACTTCTATTTCGTGAAGTTCCAGCACCTGCTTCACCCTCATCAAAGAAATGAAGGGCTTCTGATATGGCTAAACACATTTCCAAGAAGAAGAAGAAGAAAAGAAAAATAATCATCTCTTCTGAGTCTACAGCTGGTGAAGATGAAACTATTCCAGAGACTCCTGAAGCCAATCTTAACAAAGATACTTCTACTCCTGCACAAAAAACTGTTATACCACCCGAAGATTCGATTGCCAAGTCATTATCTGAGGAGGCCCAAACTTCTGACATTCTTGTAAACATATCTAATACGGATGCAAATGTCATCATGGGTGAGGATGACCCGAAGAAAGAAAACCAAGGTAAATCTTTGACTGTTACCTCAGAAACCTTCGTATCTTTTCCTCCACAAATTACACTTGTCATACCCACTACTTCCACCACTGATTCTCCTACTTTCGAAAACATTATCAAACAACCAATTAGTTCTCTTTTTTCTTCACAATCCACTGATCCACCCACAACCACTTCACCAATTCAAGAGTCTATTTTTATGGAAACTGAGCATGAATCGGAAGGTTTTGGAGGAACTTTTGAGAACTTGGCGTTTGATGAAAAAAAAACTGATTTCCCAGATCACATGCTTAATGAAGTAGTTCAAGATCTCGAATACAAAGCTGAATTCAATTCTTCAATCACAAGCAGATCTTGGGGGAGGTAATTCTATAACAAGTTTAGAAGTTGATGGTTTGTGAAAAGTGTTAGAAGGAAGGATCACCTCAAAAGTTTCAGGCATGATCAAAGATTCTGAGTCTCATCTTTTGGAGAAAGTTGATATTTGTGATCATAACAATGAGATAAGGGTGAATTCTCAGAAGTCTGCATTTGAAGGTGATTTGAAAGAGTTGAGAATGGCAAAAAAAGGAACATCATGTATTGTTCATTCAAGACATTAAGAAGGTGCAAGAGGATGTTAATTTTAAACTTCAAGAGCTTCTCCAAGACATGGAAAAAGAGATTGCAGTTTTTAGCACAGAATTTGCATCTCTAAATCAGAAGGTGGACATAATTTGTGATGTTGTGACAAATTTTGCTAAGTTGTATGAAAGTTTGAGTCCTCAAATAGCTCAACTTTCTACAGCTGAAACAAAAATTTTATGGAAGTCCTCACATTCTTAAAGGAGCTCAAAGCCTTATCATCAAAACTAGCTTCATCTTCTCAACTATCTTCGGATGATCTCTTCCAGAAATTTTCTCAATTCGAAGCTCTACTTCTCCAACAGTTGGCTCCTATTTCCCGTATATCCAGCCTTCTTCCAACAACAAATGCCCCGCCTGTTTTTACAGGGGTGCTAGGGGGAGAAAAGAAGGGTGAAGTTTCGAAGGCTGGAGGTGATGATGCGAAGGTGGTAGGAAAGGTGTTTCCTTCGAAGATTCCAACTATAAAACCACTTATAGCATCTGCTGGTCCAATTTCTTCGACATTTTTAACCATTGTGCCAATTACAAGACCAATTTCGAAAGGAATTGTGAATTGGTAAATCTACTGATGTTGGTGGGAGTGATTCAAAAGTTAAAGAAGTAATAGAAGACTCAGCTTCGAAGGCAAGAGGAAAATCTATTTTGATAGAAAAGTCAAAGGAAGAAAGAAGGCTGAGGTTAAGGCTGAACTAGAGAGGATGAGATTAGTACAGAGTATACTGACTCAAAGAGCAAATGATCCTTCAGGTATGAACAAAGGTGATCCATCAAAGCATTACAACTATGAAACAATTGAAGCCAAGGTTGCATTTAATCACATGTATTCCTTCGAAAAGAAGCCAAAACAGAGCTACATTGTCATGAATACTGATGCAAGCCAATTGGACTTTCCAATCAATGAGATGATGTTCATCATGCCCCAGTTCAAAGCCGAAAGAAAATTCAAAGAGAAGGATGAAGGAACTTATATGAAAATCAGGTTTCATGCAGTTCTTGCGAAACCAGCTGAATGGGTGTGGTCATTGGTAAAAATAAAGAAAGTAATCAGCATAAATAAGGATGTTGTTTTTGAAAATACAGTCCAAAATATGAAGTATGTGGTGGCCAGGGCGAATGGGAATGTTTGTGATTTTACAATTGCTGATTTTCCTTTAATGAACTTGTATGATCTTATACAAGTTGCATTATTGCTGAAGGAAAGATCTTTCTCTTATCTTCAGAATACTGATCCAGATAAATTCAAGCTTGGACTTACTCACATCAAGATCTTTATTGAAAATTATTATGAATGCTTAGCATTAACTGATGTGGAGTTAGCTACAACTAAAGGATTGGAAATTACAGCTCCTATGGCTCCTTCGAAGACTCTAGTAGATTTAAAGAAGTATGCTGATGGTGAAATTTGCTTGAAGCCTTTTGGATTAGTCTTCTCAGGGAAGGACAAGTCTGGAAAATCAAAAAGATTTTTGTTCCAGGCTGGTGAGGTGGAAAGGTACTCAACTTCTCAATATACGAACTTAATCGTTTGTATGAATCATTGTAAGAAGAATAATGAAGGAGATAAAAAGGAACTTAAGAAGATTATCTCATGGTACACTAATATACAAAGAGTGATGTTGTATTCCATTCAATTGCTTACGAATTAAAGTAAAAGGGGGAGATTGTTAGGGTTTTTTTGCTATAATTAGTCGAAGCATACTTTGTATTCTTCGAATGAATTGTAATCTATTTTACTAGGGTGCTTTTATTCGAAGCTTTAGAGTTAATGCATTAGTATATTTTTTTACGCTTTATGTAACCTATAAATAGGATCATTTACTAGAGTTAGACAACTTAAATAGGCTTGTCTATTTTTCTCTGTAAACACACAAAGCATAATTGAGCTGAAGTGAAATCTTATTTACATCTTGTGTTTAATTACTAATTCTATCTTTCATATCAACTCTGATTCACTTCATACTCGATTCATTGATTCATCACATGGATGGAAAAAGCTAACAACTCTGAGCTTCTATAACCCAAAAGTACTTAGATCTGAAGTCTTCTTCGTCCTCAAAGTCACAATACTTGGATTGGCCTTGGAAATGGCCCAAAAGTGACAAAATACAAACTAAGGAGAGGATCTACATGCAAAATGGTCAAGGTATGAGCTTCATACCTTCCAATGGTCTGAAATAGCACACTAACTCTGGATCTACTACCAATTCTTGAATCACCAAGGTTCCTTTCTTCCTCCTAGCTTTAAATCACTCAAATATGGAAAGGATACTTCAATGGAGGCTTAGGGTTTCGAGAGTACGTCAGGAGGGTGATGGAGGTTGGGTTGGAGGCATCAAATGTTCTTTAAATAGGGTGCTGGAACCTGAAATTAGAGTTTCCTAATCCAGACCGGACTCGTCGAGTCAGTCCCTCCGACTCGCTGAGTCGGTCACTTAATCTCGACGTGGAACTCGCTCCGACTTGTCGAGTTATCCCATGGAATCGAAGATTTGACCCCTTTTACTTAGGGTTTTTCTTTCCTTTCTTGGTCTTCCGGATTCCGGGTGTTACCGTGAACTAACAACTGCTGGCCTCGGACGTAGCACCACCATTCTCGCAATACATAGTGACAAAAGTGAGTGATACTGATTCATCTAGAGGGATCACATATATCACAAGTTTCCTGGTCTTGTCTCACCCTTCCTCGATTCAAGTACGAATCCTCTGCTTTCAGTAGTACGGGCCCATATGACCTTCCACATCTATCCGTACTTTCCTCAAGAATTACCTCGACTCCACCAAGTCCCTTCTACTATTACTAATCTCTTCTATTCTCATCGTAGGCTTGACCTACGGCACCTTTGACTCCACCCAAATCAGTCCTTAGCTGCTGAAGGCCTCTTTATAATGCCAATTATCCATTACCTGAATACAATCTCATGCAATGAGGCCCGAATAACCCTTCGAGCAAGGGTCTCATCCCTACAACGGTTAGGACTCAAACAAGAGCTGCGAAATAGGGTCAAATCCAATCCTCTAAGATTATTCAAACTTGATCACATATGACTTTAACGTATTCACCTAATAGCTAACTCCCATCAATCATAGTCTCACAAAGCACAAAGCAAGCAACATTTAGACAAAAGGGAACGATCTCAAGTAATTCTATTCTTATAACAGGAAACTGTACTAGCATACAATTCTAAGCTCATACTATCAGACGTAACCTAAACAGGCTATCCTACTACTGTCTACTCAATACTCGCATGCAATTGTCATAAGCTGAAACACATAAAGCAGGCGCAGAAGGCATCCTTCCTAGATCATTAGTCCTATTCTAGCATGTTGTTCTACTGCAACTAATAAACATAACATAAACTTGTATGAGTACTTTGGGGAATACTTACTTGAGCTCGGCCGGTCGCGCACATCACACACCTTGTTCTTAAAACTTTTAACTTAGCTTTTAGAAAACCATTTTCTTTGTAAAAATATTTTAGTCCCTCAGTTTGTTTGAATCCCTCAAACCAGGGCTCTGATACCAACTTGTAACATCCCAAAATTTCATGTCTAAAAATTTCATTTTTAATTAACAGATTTGCAAAACGTTTGTAAGTAACAATGTGAAATCATGTCATCTCATAAACAACGTATCATGTCTGAAAACCCAAATATTGAAAATAATAACATGTCAAAGTACAATCTCAGAATATCTCATAATGCGGAAGGTAACGAGAGTGAGTATGATGTGCAACTACCGCGCCAGCTCCTTCCTCTTTGCTAAAGAGGTACCTGAAACCAAAACTGTAAACCCTAAGCACTAAGCTTAGCGAGTTCCCCCAACGTACCACATACCATACAATCACATAGCATACATACTGTCGGACAATTCTTAGGTGCCCGACCTACTCGGTACGACCATTCTGGGGTGCCGACCTACCCGTGTCAAGCCCTTCTGGGATGCTGACCTACCCTTCAATCCTAACAACCGACCCTCGAGGACTATTTCACCCCTACTGCTACTATCACATATATCATAACATAAACATACTGTCAGACATATCTGGGGTATCCGACCAACCCTTCGGTCCTAACAACCAAACCCCGGGGACTATTCCCCTCCTAGTACTACTATCACATATAACATATCATGCCAGCATCTATCTTTTTTTCATCTTTTGATTTTATAAAATTGTAGAGTGGAACAGGGTTCTCAACTCCTCTAACAACATCATCAATGCTACAATTCAAATCTCCACAAGAATTGTTTTGAATTAAATATATTCAAACAAAAAGCTGACATAGATGTTATGGGTATCATTTTTTTTGTAAGTTGGTTCACATCTGAAATCTAGCAATTTATCCATTTTCCATAAAAGAGCCAAGGTTGTATGTCTTTTTTCAGTCGACTTAAGCATTACTTGAAGTATTTTCGAGCAGATAATATTGTAAATGATGTTGAATTTATTAGAAAACATCTTGTTCCTGATGCTGCTCCTTGGAAGCTCTTGGGCTACGTATGAAAAAGATGAAAATACCCTTTTTATTAACAGGTTATATTAGCAAATGACACCTCACCTCTTTTGTTTTGTTAATAGAGTTTTGGTGGTTTTTGTGGAGTGACATATCTAAGTTTTGCACCTCAAGGGCTAAAACAAGTCTTTTTGACTGGTGGGATTCCACCAATTAAAGATGGATGCACAGTTGAAACTGTGTATAAAGCTTGCATTGACCCTATTGTCCTCCAAAATGAAAAATATTACAAAAGATACCCTCAGGATATTCAGATCATTCGTGATGTTGTAATCCATTTGGCAGAGCCCGAAGGAGGCGGGGTAAGGGTATTTCCGTAAATAAATAAATAAAAACTTTGAATCTTAATTATCTAAAATATAACTAATCGCTTTTCACCTTCACTGTGTGTTTTGTGTGTGTTATTATTATAGGTTCCTCTTCCATCTGGTGGTATATTAACCCCGCGGGGCTTTACTGGCTTAGGTGCTAGCGCAGGCTTCGAGCGTTTGCACTATTTGTATGTTTGACTATTAATCATATATCTAAAAGACTAAAATGCCCCTGTCATATTATTGTTTTTGTTTTAATTATAGGTTTGAAAGAGTGGGATCCGGTAATAGTTCCAGGGTCAATGAAGCAAATAAGCTATTACTTCTTAAATTGTGTAAGAAATTTTTTTCCTCTTAACATATATATTTATGTATAATGATAGAATTGCCCCTATGAAAACCTTAACATCACTTTATAAAATTAAAATATGCAGTTTGAGAGGTGGCTATCTTTCGATACAAATCCACTATACGCCCTTTTGCATGAATCCATATATTGTCAGGTAATCTAATCGTTTCAATTTCAAGTTTCATCATAAAATAAACTCAAAAAATAAATAAAATTTAATTTACATTAAGTTTTAAAAGGGAGCTGCATCACAATGGGCTGCTCACAGAGTAAGACTTGAAAATGAAAGTAAACTTGATGCAGTAAAAGCCGCTAAAGAAAACCCGCCCTGTTTTTCTCACACGAGAGGTAAATATTCCGATTAAGTTTTTATTTAAAAAAGTGAAAATGTTTCTATTTATATTTAAAAATAATAATAATCATGCAGATGGTGTTCCCATGGATGTTTGATGAAATTCATGCATTGAGGCCAATTAAGGAGGCAACGAATTTGTTGGCTGAGAAAAAAGATTGGCCTCCTTTATATAACAAAACAACATTGAATAATAACAAGATGTGTTTTAACTTTTAATTGTATAATGTCAATAAAAAAATATAATGAACATATTTTTAATAGTTTATTTTTTTTTAAATAGGTGCCTGTTGCTGCTGCGGTTTATTATGAAGATATGTTTGTTAATTTTAATGTGACAATAGAAATGAGTAAAGAGATTGGGGGAATAAGGTTATGGGTAACTAATGAATACATGCACTCGGGTCTTGGTGATGGAGCAACTCATGTTTTGGATCATTTGATGGGTTTGTTAAATGGTAAGAAGCCACTTTTTTGACATTGCGACTATATTTAAAAGTTAAATAGTTTTTTTTTTTTTTTTTTTTTTTTTTTTTTTTTTTTTTGATGTTTGAGGATTTATATTGTTATATTTTTATGTTTGATAGTTTTGGTAGTGTTTTGTTAAATGCTACGTTAGTTAGTTATTGGATTTGGAAAATTTTATTTAGTTTTTGGGTTTATAATAACTTTTTGGATATACTAATTTAAATATTAAACACCTTGATGTGTGCAATATTTTGAACTATAATATATTTTATTCTCATATCCAAAAATCTGTTTCCGCTACGACTCATATGGTAAATGTAAATCATGCATCAACCCAACAACAAGATCACCAATAAGATTCATATGAAAGCAATTAGTTGGTTTATGATGAAATTACAAGTGTTTGTTATTAAAGATAAATGTTATTGAACTTTATGGTAAATGTAAATCATGCATCAACTCAACAAAGATATGATCACCACTAATATTCATATGAAAATAATTAGTTGGTTTATGATGAAATTCATAAGTGTTCTGTTATTCAACATAAATGTTACTGAACTTTGTATTAGTTTCTAGATTCATTTTATATAAAATTTGAAGTGTTTACTAGCAAATCTAGATTTTGTTTGTTTATCGGTATGAAATTTACAGAAAAATAATATATATATATATATATATATATATATATATATATATATATATATATATATATATATATATATATATATATATATATATATATATATATATATATATAGGGTTAAGTTCATGTGAGACGGCTTAATTTTGTGAGACCGTAAAACGTATTTTTTTTATTTTTTTTTTTAGTTAATTCAAGTTCCGAAAATGATATTTAAAAAAAGAATTTTTTGATTTTCTCATTTATTTTGCATTTTAAAATTATTTTTAGAATATGTACAGTGTAATATTCTATTTAGAATATTTCACGTATTTTTCAAAAAAAATAGGATTTTTTTTTATTTTTTTTATTTAATTCAAGTTCTGAAAATAATATTTAAAAAATGAATTTTTGGATTTTTCCATTTATTTTGCATTTTAAATTATTTTTTAGAATATGTCAGTTTAATATTCTATTTAGAATATTTCACGTATTTTTCAAAAAAAAAAAGGGATTTTTTTTATTTATTTTTTATTTTTAAAATTTTTTTTTAGTTAATTCAAGTTCCGAAAATAATATTTAAAAAAAAGAATTTTTGGATTTTTCCATTTATTTTGCATTTTAAAATTAATTTTAGATTTGGTCTCACGGTCTCACAAAATTAGTATGGTTTCAAATGAACCTGAATATATATATATATATATATATATATATATATATATATATATATATATATATATATATATTGAAACTCGTAAGACTATTCAAATTATACAATTTAATTTATGATTAATTGAAATGTTATGATTTGTAACTCCCAAAACTCTTCAAATAATTTTATTTAATTGATATGTTAAATGAAATATTTAGTCTATATAATAACATTGTAGCTTTCATATTTCATTGTAGCTTTAATAACAAAATGATAGATTATTTTGCTACGGTTTGAAGATTTATGCGAGTGGTTCTATGGATGTAAGAGAACAATCGTAACTTTCCAAATATAAATTCAAGTAAATTCAAGTTGGGATCATATAAAGAAAAATTGCAACTATTTATCGGTTGGAACATTTAATGTTGTCAACATGTATCTGTCTTTATGTTGTCTTTCCTTTTATGTCAAGACAATCTATTTTTTTAATCCAAAATATTATTATTCAATATGTATTTTATGCTATTAATTACATATTATGTTAGTTTCTATCGCTTATTTTGTTATAAATAACATCGATAGAATTTTTGTTACATGATTTTGATAAAAAGAGTTTACAATTATCATTCCAAATTATTAGTGATAATGGCTAATTAAAACGAATGATTTTAAGTATGATATGACTTTATTGCTAAAAAACAATGATTATTTATGTCTTATAAAATATACATTCTTTATGTGCTCGCAAAACTAATATGAATGATGCACGCATTTTTTAAATATTTTTATAACAATAGAAATAAGTAATCTACTATATCGTATTACATTTATTAATTTTATTTTTTTCCATTCATTTCTTCATCGTAAAGAAAAAGTAAAATATGGTATGATTTTATTGATAAAAATCAAGGATTATTTATGTGTTATAAAAATATATTTTTTTTATGTTTTCGCAAAACTAATATGGATGTACCCATTTTTAAAATGTTTTTATAATATTAAAAATAAGTAATCTATTATATCTTATTAGTTTTGTCAATTTCATTTTTCCCTATCAATTTTTCACTTTAAAGAAAAAGTAAAACAAAAAAATATTAATACTTTCACAAGAAAAATATAAATGATAAAAATATAACTCAAATGTAACACTTTCTCTTTCCCATAACCTACTTTTAACATGCATTTTTCTTAAAGATTTGTCTTAATACTTGACAATTACTATAACTTTGCAATTCAAATCACTATTTTACTTGGACAATTTATTCCCTTCAAATACCACAAAGACTTAAGGATAAAAATAAAAATACAATAGTAAAATCAACAGTTTTATTTTAAATATAATAATGAAAATTTCCAAACATGTAGTTTTTAATTAAGTAAAAATAATAATAGTTTAAAATAACATAAAACTAAAAAACAGATTATATTATATTAAAAATGATCGTTATTTGAATAATATAATAATAATGAATGAAGTATAAAATGTTCAAATAAATTATTTTCTAAATTAATTAAAAATACTTATAACTAAAAAAATATTAAATCAAAAACTTTATTTAATTCAATTTAAACACAACTTATTATACATACTTAAAAATTATAGTATTAGTTGTGACTTAGTATAAAAATCATTATTTCAATGATAAATGTCGATAATATTGTTATTTTAATATATAATTGTGAGTATTCATATTACATTATTGTGCACAACTCATGAGTTTGAAACTCCTATTACATCTTAAGAGTTTTCTAATTTGAATGAAGTTATAATTTCAAATTTAATGTAATTAGTCATGCCTTTTTATTTTCAACTACATTCAAGAATTTTTTCCAACTTATGGTTATTAATATGTAGTTCATTTTTATTTTCTACTTATTTATACACATTGTAGATATATTAGTAGCATATAAGTAAGTTTTCATAAATAAAATCATATGTTTGAAATTTTTTGTGATTCAAATATGAAAGAGTTGAAAAAAACGAGTTATAACCCATCAATGGTTATTTTAACATCATTTTTAATAACAATCTTTTTATATATCAAGGTATGTTGATTTTTAAATATTCATTTTGAACGATTTATAAGTGTTTAATAAATTTCATTTGATGTAAACATTATAGTATATGTTGTAGTGTTTTTATGTTATTAAAACTTGTAGTATTTTCCAATACTATTTGTTATTTGTTTTATATACAAATCAACTCATGTTTTACATATAATTTACACAACTTAAATCGGTCTATAAAATCCTCAAAAGTTGTAGTATTTTTTTTTCATACTACTTTGCATTTGTTATATATAGAAGTCAACGTACGTTTGATATACAATTTACACAACATAAAAAAGTATATATAAAATCACCAATCTTTATCATTATCATACATACTTATAAAGCTAGCATTTTTTCTTGAATCTCATGCACTTGAAACCCCATTTTTTAACTTTCTCAAACCACATTCATTTGAAACCCCCTTTTTTAACTAATGCAACTCAAAAGTTTTCTTAATTATGATTTAACACTCAAAAGTTTTATAGCTTATATTATGTTTAATTAACATTTAGTGAAAAGTTTACTATAAAAATGTCAATCTTTTGTGTCTTTTGTGTTATATAAAATCTTACATGTAAGAAGGATTTGAAGATCTTGTGATTCAAAAGTTTTCATATAGTTGAAGCATTTACGATCCAAATATGATGATTTGAAGTAATGAGTTATGTCGCATCGATTGTAGTTGTAATATGATTTTTTTTTTCTTTCAACCAAAACAACTGAAGTTTTTCTATTATTTCTTTATAATCAGTTTCTCATTTAATCTTTATATGTGATTTGTGTGTATTGCTCAATCTTGAATGCGACTCTCCAAACATCAATGTTTTGCTTGGAATATCTTTATGATTCTTCTTTTTCAAGAAAAATATTTTGATTGCAGGTTAGTGAAGAATTATTATCAAGTTTCTATGGTTGAATGGTGTTAAATGAAGAAAGAAGATTCACAAAATGGATATAAGTTTTTTTGTTTGAGCACAGTTGACGAATGTTATTTTTTCTTTTGATTTTAATGTATCTTGATGTAACATCTTTATTTATATATTCAACCACTCAATGCTCTTCTTTATTTGATTGTAGTTTTTCTATTTTGATTATGTTTATTTTATATTATTTTTTTGTTGGGTTATCCTACACAACATATTTAAAATACAATATTTAAAAGATAACATAATTTTGAACATTTCATGTGTAATTATGATAGACTCATAATGATATGTTCTTTATAATAAAGTAATTTATCTATATTACTATGACAAGAATTATATATAACATTTACGAAAATATATATATATTATATGTGATTTGTTTAACATGTATATGCACCTATGTATGTTATAAATTTATAATTAAATATCTTTATGATTAATAATTGAAGGGATTAAAATGATGCATCAAAACCAATTATTAGACGAATAATAATAATAATAATAATAATAATAATAATAATAATAATAATAATAATAATAATAATAATAATGCATTTCCAAGTACCGTATTCATTTGAAACTCATACTACAACTCAAGAGTTTTCTAATTTATGTATATTTATTAGTTACAAGTCAAAAGTTTTTAACTTATGATTATTAATTAGTAATCACTAATAACTTTTTGTTTTCCTTTCTTTTATAAACGTTGTAAAGTTTTGCTCATTAAAAACATTAATGTATTTGAAGAGATTTGTGATTTAAATATGAAGAGTTAATATCAATGTTATAATAGATATTTTAGTGTTTTTATGTTCTTAAAAGTTATAGTTTTATTTTTCATATTTTTTATTATTCGTTATATATATATATATATATATATATATATATATATATATATATATATATATATATATATATATATATATATATATATATATACATTTTTTAATACAAATGTTATAATAGATATTTTTATATTTTTATGTTACTAAAACTTGTTGTTCATATTTTTGTTCATACGTTTTGTTACCCGTTATATTATCATTCATTTGATATATAATTTACACAATTTTAAACGGTTTATAAAATTATCAAATAATTGTATATATAACAATGTCTTAAAAATTAAATTATAATGTTTAATAAAACTAATATGTTAACTATATGCTTGATTTATTACTAACATTTTGTTTCAAACTAGAAATATTAAATAATAATTTGATAAAAGTTATTATTTTAACTATATAATCCAATTCTCGCACAACGCGCATGTATTCGCCTAGTATACTTATAAAGGAAGAATTTTTCCTTTCACCACATTCATTTGAAACTCTCATATATTTTTCCTTTCACCACATTCATTTGAAACCCCCATGACTTTTCAATTTCTTTCTAATAATAATTATAATTTAGTTAATTAGGTTAAATAAATATCAAACCTAAAGTGTAATCATATATAAAATGAATTTCAATATTAAAATAATATCTTTACTTATACTTATAAAGTTATGTTTTTTAACTTTTAACATATTATACTTAATTTATTAGTTTTAATATATTGTTGGATGTAAACATGACTTTTCAAAGTCTTTCTAATAATAATTATAATTTGGTTAATTAGGTTAAATAAATATCAAACCTAAAGTGTAATCATATATAAAATAAATTTCAATATTAAAATAATATATTTACTTATACTTATAAAGTTATGTTTTTTTTTTAACTTTTAACATATTATACTTAATTTATTAGTTTTAATATATCGTTGTATATAAACCATTATCATTTGTATCAAATACTTAAATTATTAATTTAAATACAAGTTAGAGGGTCAACTTAAAAATAAATTTTAGTTTAACTTAAACAACTCAAAAAATATTTTATAAATAGTTAAACGTAATAAATTGTAATGCCTTTCTAATAATGATTATAAGTTTGTTAATAAGATGAAATAAATATCAAACCTAAAGTGTAACCATAAATAAACTAATTTCCAATTTTAATATAATATTTTTACTTCTACTTATAAATTTAGGTATTTAACTTTTAACATGTTATACTTAATTTGTTAGATTTAACATTTGAACAATTTGGACAAAATACTAAAAATTTTAACTTAAATATAACATTACAATGTCAACTTAAATATAAATTTCCGTTCCACTTCAAAAACCAAAGAATATTTTGTAAATAGTTAAAAAGTGATAAATTGTATTGATAAATGCAAAAACTAAATTGTAATTTCAATTTAACTAAAGGATTTCCTAAATGTATTATTATAATCATTAAAAGTTTTCAAATAAATGACTTAAAATAACTTACAATAACAACAGATAAAAAGAACTCTATATAAATAATTATATCATTACTTTTAAAATCAAAAAAATAATGTTTGATGTTATAAATAATTATATTGATAGAAATTAAAATATTAAGCAAATAAATTTTAAAAAATTAATTAACAATAATAATAACTATAAATAACATAAAACCATATATTATATTTAATTTTATTCGTGAATAAATCGCGGGTAAAAGTCATTCAAATGATTAAGATTATGAAATTATAATATATATATATATATATATATATATATATATATATATATATATATTATCATATAATTCAAAATAATCAATATATTATATTAATTTAGTATACAAATTATTATATCAAATTTAACAGTAATGTTGTTGTTATATTTTAAAAAATATATATTTGTAAAGAGTTCAACTATATTGTTTCTGCGCATTACAATGTCAACTTAAATATAAATCTCAGTTCCACTTAAACAACCACATAATAGTTTGTCAATAGTTAAAACTAATAAATTGTAGTGATAAAGTGCAAAAACTAAACTATGATCTTAATTTAACTAAGATATTTCCTAAATATATTTTATAATTATTAAAAGTTTCCAAATAAGTAGGTTAAAATAACTTACAATAACAATAGTTAAAAATAACTCTATATAAATGAATATATTGTATCTTATAAATCAAAAAATAATGTTTGATGTTTTAAATAAATATAATGATAAAAATTAAAATATTAAGCAAATAAATTTTGAAAAATTAATTAACAATAATAGCAACTATAAATAACATCAAACCATATATTATATTTATAATTTTATTCATGTGGAACTTGCGGGTAGAAGTCATTCAAACGATTGATATTATAAAGTTATAATAGAGGTATATATTATCATATAATTCAAAATAATCAATATATTATATCAATTTAGTATACAAATTTTATATAAAATTTAACAAAAACGTTATTGTTATATTTAGAAAAAACATATATTTGTAAAGACTTCAACTATATAGGTGTTTTTGCGCAACTCACGGGCATTCGTCTAGTATACTTATAAAGGAAACATTTTTTCCTTTCACCACATTCATTTGAAACTCTCATGATGCATTATACTCAAACCATATTCATTTGAAACCTCTTATTTGAATGAATACCACTCAAAAGTCTCTCAATAATGATATACCATTTAAAGGTTTTATAACTTATATAATATGTTTAATAAGCAATTAATGGATAGTCTACCATAAAAGGCTAATCTCTTTGAGTAGACACACAAATACCAATCACATATAAAATTCACAATGAAAACAAGTCTAAAGGTTATTGCATTGGTTTGAGGGGTTTAGACCATTTTTCGAGCCATGTTATTATGTTAATGTTTTTAATTTGTAAGTTTGTTATATACTAATTCTTTTTTTTTCTTGGTTTAAGTATTCTTTTAAGACAATCATTGTACAATGTAGTTGAAATTTTAATGTAAATTAAATTAGATTAATGTTATTGATCATATGTTATGGAATGTGATATTTATAATATTTAATTAAATATTGTATATATGATTGTGTGTTTGTGTTGCTTCAAAGCAATATTTGATTAAAAATCATGGATATGTCATATTATCCATATAAGTCTCTTTTAAATGCAAATTGTCTATCTTATCACTTTATATTTTAGTATATGTTTAGCATTTTAAGTATAATAATAAGTGCTTTTTAAAAGTTTCATTTCACTTATTAATAATAATAAGTGGTCTTAAAATTAACAAATAATAGTTATAAATAAGAAAATTAAATTATAAAAATCATGGATACGTCATATTATCCATGCATGTCTCTTTTGAAATGCAAATTGTCAATCTTATCACTTTATTATTTGCATATGTGTCATATTTGAATAATAATATTAAGTGTTTTTTAATAGTATTCTTTAACTTAATAATAATAATAAGATGTTTAAAATTAAAGAACAACAATTTTAAATGATAACAACATCAAATTGTAAATTAGATAACGTTAGCTACAAATAAATTGTATTTTAAATGAACATCATTAATGAAATCTTTATCTTTATATACTTATAAAGGGAACATTTTTCCTTTCACCACATTCATTTGAAACTCCCATGATGCATTTTACTCAAACCATATTCATTTGAAACCTTTTATTTGAATGAATACCACTCAAAAGTCTCTTAATAATGATTTATCATTCAAATGTTTTATAACTTATATAATATGTTTAATAAGCAGTTAATGGATAGTCTACCATAAAAGGCTAATCTCTTTGAGTAGACACACAAATACCAATCACATATAAAATTCACAAAGAAAACAAGTCTAAAGGTTATTGCGTTGGTTTGAGGGTTTTAGACCATTTTTCGAGCCATGTTATTATGTTAAAGCTTTTAATTTGTAAGTCTGTTATATACTAATTCTTTTTTTATTGGTTTAAGTATTCTTTGAAGACAATCATTGTATAGTGTGGTTGAAATTTTAATGTAAATTAAATTAGCTTAATGTTATCGATCATATGTTATAGAATGTGATATCGATAATATTTAATTAAATATTGTATATATGTTTGTGTGTTTGTGTTGCTTCAAAGCAATAAATAAAAATCATGGATATGTCATATTATCCATTTAAGTCTCTTTTAAAATGCAAATTGACTATTTTATCACTTTGTATTTTAGTATATGTTTATCATTTTAAGTGTAATAATAAGTGATTTTTAAATGTTTCATTTCACTTATTAATAATAATAACTGGTTTTAAAATTAACGAACAATAGTTATAAATAATAAAATCAAATTATAAAAATCATGGATATGTCATATTATCCATGCATGTCTCTTTTGAAATGCAAATTGTCAATCTAATCACTTTATTATTAAGCATATTTCTCATATTTGAATAATAATATTAAGTGTTTATTAAAAGTATTCTTTAACTTAATAATAATAAGATGTTTAAAATTAAAGAACAATAATTTTAAATGATAACAACATCAAATTATAAATTACATAGCGTTAGCTACAAATAAATTTTATTTTAAATGAACATCATTAATAAATCTTTATCTTTATATACTTATAAAGGAAGTATTTTTCCTTTAACCACATTTATTTGAAACTCCCATGATGCATTTTACTCAAACCATATTCATTTGAAACCTCTTATTTGAATGAATACCACTCAAAAGTTTCTTAATAATGATTTACCATTCAAAGGTTTTATAACTTATATAATATATTTAATAAGCAGTTAATGAATAATCTACTATAAAATGCCAATCTCTTTGAGTAGACACACAAATACCTATCACATATAAAATTCAGAAAGAAAACAAGCCTAAAGGTTATTGTGTTGGTTTGAGGGTTTTAGACCATTTTTCGAGCCATGTTATTATGTTAACACTTTTAATTTGTAAGTTTGTTATATACTAATTATTTTTCCTTGGTTTAAGTATTCTTTTAAGACAATCATTGTATAGCGTGGTTGAATTTTTAATGTAAAGTAAATTAGATTAATATTATCGATCATATGTTATGGAATGTGATATCGATAATATTTAATTAAATATTGTATATATGTTTGTGTGTTTGTGTTGCTTCAAAACAATAATTAATTAAGAATCATGGATATGTCATATTATCCATGTAAGTCTCTTTTAAAATGCAAATCGTCTATCTTATCACTTTGTATTCTAGTATATGTTTAGCATTTTAAATATAATAATAAGTGTTTTTTAAAAGTTTCAGTTCACTTATTGATAATAATAAGTGGTTTTAAAATTAACGAACAATAGTTATAAATAATAAAATAAAATTATAAAAATCATAGATATGTCATATTATCCATGCATGTGTCTTTTGAAATGCAAATTGTCAATCTTATCACTTTATTATTTAGCCTATGTCTCATATTTGAATAATAATATTAAGTGTTTTTTAAAAAGTATTCTTTAACTTAATAATAATAATAATAATAAGATGTTTAAAATTAAAGAACAATAATTTTAAATGATAACAACATCAAATTATAAATTAGATGACGTTATCAATAACCATATAAACACATAATTATATATTTTTAACTTGCGTCACGCAACGTACGAGTATTCGTCTAGTTAATTGTATAAATAACCAAGGATATTAGCTTATGAATTACAGTTAATAAAACTAATAGGTTAACTTGATGTTTTTGTTTTGCTACTATCATTGGTTTTCATTTATAAATATTAAATCAGAATTTGTTAAAAATTATTATTTTAATTAAATAGTTATATTCGCGCGCAATGCGCACGGATTCGCCTAATATCTATATCTATATCTATGTCATCATTATCATGATATGCTTATAAAGGAAACATTTTTCCTTTCACCACATTCATTTGAAACTCTCATGTATTTTTCCTTTCACCACATTCATTTGAAACTCCCATGACTTTTCAATTTCTTTCTAATAATAATTATAACTTGGCTAATTAGATTAGATAAATATCAAACGTAAAGTGTAATCATAAATAAACTAAATTTCAATTTTAAAATAATATATTTTTACTTACACTTATAAAGTTACGTCTTTAACTTTTAATATATTAGACTTAATTTATTAGAATTAATATATATATATGTAAACCATTATTAGTTTAAAGCTACAACTTCTGAATAGTTTAGACAAAATACTTAAAAAATTGTTAACTTAAATATAACATTACAATGTCAAATTAAATATAAATTTTTGTTCCACTTAAATAACCAAATAATATTTTTAAAAGTGATAAATTATAGTGATAAATGCAAAAAAATAAATTTTAATCTCAATTTAACTAAAATATTTCCTAAATATATTTTTATAATCATTAAAAGTTTCTAAATAAGTAGCTTAAATGAACATACAATAACAATACTTAAAAATAACTCCATATAAATGATTATATTGTGACCTTTAAAATCGAAAAATAGCATTTGATGTTTCAAATGATTATAATGATAGAAATTAAAATATTAAGCAAATAAATTTTAAAAAGTTAATTAACAATAACAACAACTATAAATAACATTAAACGTTATATTATATTTAATTTATTAATGTGTAACTCGCGCGTAGAATTTATTCTAATGATTGAGATTACGAAATCAATATATTATATTAATTAATATACAAATTATTATATCAAATTTAACAACAATGTTATTGTTATATTAAAAAAAACATATATTTGTAAAGACTTCAACTATATAAGTGTTTCTGCATATTAAATGTCAACTTATATATAAATTTCAGTTTCACTTAAAAAGCGAAAGAATATTTTGTAAATATTTAAAAGTGATAAATTGTAGTAATAAATGCATAAACTAAGTTGAATAGGTGTTTCTACGTATTAAATGTCAACTTATATATAAATTTCAGTTTAACTTAAAAAACCAAAGAATATTTTGTAAATAGTTAAAGGTGATAAAATGTAGTGATAAATGCATAAACTAAATTGTAATCTTAATTTAACTAAATTATTTCCTAAACATGTTTTTGTAATTGTTAAAAATTTCCAAATAAGTAACTTAAAATAACTTATAATTAGAATAGTTAAAAATAACCCTGTATAAATGATTATATTGTTACCTTTAAAATCAAAAAATAATTTTTGATGATTTAAATAATTATAATGATAGAAATTAAAACATTAAGAAAATAAATTTTAAAAAATTAATTTACAATAACAACAACTATAAATAACATTAAACCATATATTATATTTAATTTTATTCATGTGTAACTCGTGGGTAGAAGTCATTTAAACGATTGGAATTATAAAGTTATAATAGATTTATATATTATCATATAATTCAAAAGTTGTCTGTAAGTCTAGTTCGTGGTTCACGGGTGAGGTTACCTGGATAGGTGGGCATTTCCTATCAGTGGAGCTAAGACACCTTCGAGAGATATAGCTCTAGCTTTTGATGGCACGGGCAAAACAGTTCATGAATGAATGACGATTTTTCTATTTACTAGAATATCTTTCCTGCGAAGGAAGCTTCTTTTTAGAATTTCTTGCATGAAGAAATTGAATCAACGACATTGAATGCAAGCTCTGATAAAGTTTGATAAATAATCAATATATTATATCAATTTAGTATACAAATTATTATATCAAATTTAACAACAATGTTATTGTTATATTAAAAAAACATATATTTATAAAGACTTCAACTAGATAGGTGTTTCTGCGCAATGCGTGGACATTCGCCAAGTATACTTATAAAAGATGCATTTTTACTTGCACCACATGTATTTGAAACCTCTATGACTTTTCAATTTCTTTCTAATAATTATTATAAATTGGTTAATAATATTAAATTAATGTAAAAACTAAATTCTAATCATGAATTAACTAAACTACAATATTAAATTATCATAATTTAATTCTATTTATAAAATTATGACTTCAACTTTTTAACATATTATAGCTGTTTTATTAGCTTAAATATATTGTTATATGTGAACAATTGTCATATTAAACTCACTATTTTTGTATAATTTATGATTTAATGCAAAATAGTTAAATTATTATTATCAATATAATGGTAAACGGATAACTTAAAAAAATCCAGTTAAACATAGAAATTTCGAGAGACTATTAATAGATAAAAGTTATAAATTATAGTGTTAATATTAATTTCAATATAATATTAAACAGTTAATAACAAGCCATGAACTATTTTTAATAATCATTAAAAAATTTCAAATAAGTAGCTTAAAAGTAACTTACAATAAAAATAGTTAAAATTAATATTATATAAAAAAATATAATGTTATCTTTAAAAACAAAAACAACGATTTGTTGTTTTAAATAATTACACCCAAAGAAACTAACCATATTCATCGAATAAGTTTTAAAAAAGTTAAACTTCTGGAACCAAATGAAAATAATTAAGAGTTTTCAAAGATGTCATTTTAAATAACCTACAACAATAATAGTTCAAACTAACATTATATATTAAAATTATATTGTTCCTTTAAAAACAAAAACAATGTTTGATATTTTAAATAATTACAATAATATAAATTAAAATTTCAAGCAAATAAACTTTTTCAAATTAATTAATCATAACAACTGTTGGATTAGGTGTTTAAGCCCATAATTATTTTTGGTATATTGATGTGTATAAAACGCACTAGTTTTAATCCTATTACTTCAAACACAAATTAAACACACTAAAGGCAGTGAACCTATCGATTAATAGTATAGTTAAAGCAAGTACGGTATCGAACACAAGGAACGGTAACAATCAAATTAAGTACTAGTATTACCTAATTAAAATCAATTAATAAAAGAGGGGGGTTTTCTCTTTGCAAGACTAGAAACTTAATCAATCAATTAACTTTCAAACAAAGACAATTAACAACTAAGAAGAACAAGAAAGGACAATTAGATTCAATGATAAAAGAGACTTCTGTTTTGATTTGATTCACTTATTTCTATGGTTGATTTCGTGGCAAATGCAATGAATTAATATGTTAATGGTTACCGATTCCTAATATGATTTGGTTCATGTTCATTATTACCAATCCTTTGGTAGACAAGTTAATTCAAACAGTGATCAAGTGATTAAATTAATAAGTTTCCTAGTGTTCAGTTCGTATCAAGCAAGACTTATAACAATAGTTAATCAAATTTGTTCAATTCAATCAACTCATATATGGTTGTTCATCACACATGCTCACACTTTGATTTACACATTTTATGGTTAACCCTAGTTTCATATTCACTATTCCTAGGCATACAATTTTATATTCATAAAACTATACGAATCAAGCAACCAAGAAGATATTCATGCAACTCAATCACTTATTTGTTAACTAAAAACATTTATCATCAATACATAAGGATCTTTAATAAGCTTAAAAAGATGAATAACCAAATTAATATCAATTCAACCACTTAATCAAACCATGTTCATAAGATTATCTCATCTAAACAGAAGTAAAAAGCTTTTAGCTCATATATACAGCAAATAATAACCTAACTTCAAAACCTAATGATTCAAACATGGTTCAAAACAAAGAGTAATAAAATAAGAATGATTGTTTGCCTTTGATTCTCTTTGAAATTGTCTCTTATATTGAAATCTCGAAAATAGCAGCTCCAAGAACCCTTCTGATCTTTAAAAGTCGCAGCTAGCATTCAGAAAAATTAGGTTTCCACGCCTAGAAGTTATCTATTTATAGTTACCAAAAATCGATCCAACTCGTCGAGTTTTTTAGAATAACTCAACGAGTTTCTTCAATAATTCGCGTATACAGCGTGTATGGGAAGGCATCCTTAAATCAAGAATATTATAACCAACTCGTCGAGTTCCTTCTTTTTTTCAGCTTCTTTCTTTAACCTTCAATCTCTAAGCTCCCAATCACTCAATCCTCTTCCTTTTTCACCCAAGCATGTCTTTTATTGCTAAAATTGAAATATTAAGCTAATTAAGTACCTTTTGTCCATAAAATGCTATAAAATCAACAATAATTAATAAGATAATGAATGATTTCTATGACTAAATAAGCCCATACCAAAATACCCCACACTTGACTTTTGCTTGCCCCCAAGCAAAATCGAATTTTAGCACGCTAATATCACATAAGACAATCCCAATCGAACCCAACCATTATGCTAAGACCGCAACGCATGCATTTGTGTCTAAAATTTTCCTAAGGAACCTCCTCAATTCTAAATACTCAAAATCCTCATAAACATTCGCCCACTTCTTTTGAACAACGCTCATTTTATGCATCCCTCCGAAACCATCCCCAGAAAACTTTCTTAACCTCAAGTCATTTTTGGTTAAATCCCCAAGCATACATACGATAAAATAACCTAGAAAAGAAAATTACAAATAAAAAACAAATATAACTTTTGATTGATTCTTTTATACTTTGTAGCTTTTCTTCATGATATTCCTCTTTGTCTTCATAGCTTTGTAGATTCTTTATTCAAACACTTCATCACTTTTTTTTTCAACCTTTTTTTTTCAACGCACTTTTTCCACTCAAAACTAAAAACCTAGAAAAATATATGCTTAAGCAAGGGAATTTAACTTCATCCTTTATTGTTTAAGGCATTAGTCTAGTGTGAAATGACTACTTGAGCTTTCCTGAATATATTTCTGATACATGATGCTAAACATATTGCGATCCTCAAACTAAGCGACGTTGTGTTTTTGTCCCATGATTTCACTAGAATAAAGGGGGGCACAAATGCACTATAACGTATGTTGGCTCAACTAAACATTTGGGTCATCATAAAATCATCAAGCACAATACTAGCATGGAATCCTAATTGCTTTTACCATAATTTTCTAAAATTAACCCTAGTACTTTTTATGCAGTTTTTTTTCAAACCAAGCAAGGATTCTAATTTTAACCAAATGTAATCAACCCCCTACCCCACACTTAATTTATGCAATGTCCTTATTGCAGGTTAAAACAATTAAAGAACACAAAAGTAAAGAGAGAATTAGAACAGACTTCCCTGGGATAGAAGTTGCGAGGTTGATATTCTTCATATTAAGCTCCATCTTCAGTTGACTTTGGACATGGGAACAGCTCATCCACGCATTGGGTGTCAAATCTCGTGTGGTTATGCTCTAAAATATAGAGGAAAAAGATCTTGTAAATGCTCGGAAAATAAACATTGATAGCACAACCAATTGCCTCCTTAGAATGTAGTCACATCACCAACTCAAAGGTAAGAGAAAGAGCAACTCGTCGAGTACAAAGTGAACTTGTCAAGTTTAGTTGCTAAAACTGGCACAATCGGGCTTCTTCGACGGAACTCGTCGAGTTTATTTAAGGAACTCGACGAGTTTTGTTTACTGAAAGAACAAAATATACCCCAACTTCATTTTTCGTTTCTGGTTTTGAAGGGAATGATTATGACAATATTTACTTTCATTCTTCTTCAGCAAAAGCACATCTTTTCAGTTCTTTTGTTCACCGCTCTTGCGAATACACTTAATTCTCTCACTCTTCTCGTTTTAGACTCGATCTCACGTCATACCCCTCACACTATATTCTTTCACTCTTTCCCTCAACTTATATTCTGAAAACAACAAAAGAAACAAAAACAAAGTAATAAAAGGAAAACACACTAATAAAATCCTAAATTACTAGAAGTTTAAACATCAAACAAAAATAAACACACCAAACAAACAAACAAAAATAAAAAAATAATTCAAACAAGCCAAACAAAATAAAAGATAAGGAAAGGATACTTAATCTTCATCTTCAATTTCTTCTCCTCCAAACCAGCTTCCTTCGGCTCCACTTTGAGGCATACTCCATCTCTCGCTCCAATTCCTCACATATGGATAATCCGGTTCATCTTCCATCCTTGGAATGTTCAAATGAGGCATCATATGAGCCAAATTCCTATGTCCATAATTCAAGCTTCTTGCTAAATCATCTTGAAACACCCTTTTCTCAACATTATAAGGATCCATGGAAGCTTATCATTTAATGGAGTGACGGGAGCACCTTCTTGCATATGTGCTTATCGTGAACGAACCCGTCTCCCTGGTTGTTCTGGTAATTCCGCATCATCCACTCCTGGATTACAAACATGGCCCCCGCCATAATCTACAATAATTTTAGCCCTTCTATAAAGAAGATGACTAAACGCAGGTTGTGGCACCATTGTTAATTGATTTCCAATCCTCCCTTCAAGGATTCCATAAGACCTTGCCAATTTAGTTATGAACATTCCACCACATATTCTTGAAGTTGATCTTTCCTTTACCCCACTTTCCGCCAAGTACTTTGCTAAGCAATATGGGATATTACAAAATGTGTTAGGTGTAAGAATACACCATAGAAAGAACACATCTCGGCTTGGCACTTTATCATCATCTCTTATCATATTGATGGAGCTTGCGATGAGGCGGTGAATAAGACGATGGATAGGTGATCGGATACTTGCTTCTTGAGCCGTGGATGGGATATAAACTCCATTGGCAATTGTGTTCCACCACTTCGCTGCATCCTCACTATTTGGAAAATCCTTGTGACATGCTTCCAAAAAAATCCCAAAAGCTTCCATCATTGCCACATTCCGTTCATAAAAACCCATTCGCCATGCTAGTTCCCTAATACTACATTCCTTAAACTCACCTCCAAGCATAAAAGTAAGAGCATGTGTATCAAAATAGTCTTCACCCCCACGGAATTTAATAGTAGAATAAAACTCCCAACATAATTCTTGGTATACCGGCTCTTGCAATCGAAAAAGTATCCTCCATGCATCACATGTAATTCTAACTCCATCATGGATGAAAACCTTAGTGAGATAAGGATTCATCTCTCCAACCAACCCCTATTGCTCTAGACAAGACCAATCTAGTTCATTTGGCAAGTAGAACTCCCTCTTTTTTTGTTTCTCCAATTTCCTTTTCCATGCTAATAGTGTGGATTTTGAACCAATTTGTGGAAAATCAAGCCAAGGACAACTCCATTGACTTCCTTGAGAACTTTGGCCCCTATTTCTTGATATGATTCTGAAAACCAAAAATCACAAAAAACCAAAAAAACATAGAGAATGTTAAAAAAAAATCTGCATCACAGGCTCATGAACTTATCGAGTTCATACAGAACTCGTCGAGTTCATACAGAACTCGTCGAGTTCTGAAGCAGGTCCGAAAAAATATCCTGATTCGATCTCCAACTCTATTTAACTCAAAGATTACTTAAGGGGTTTGTCTGAGATAGAAAATTAAGCAAGAATTCACGGAAAGAACTAGCAAAACCATCGTAATTTAGTCTAAATTGAAACCCTAATGTTTGTATGAAAACTCAAAATCGAGTCTTTAAATCAAATTGGGTCATGTATCTACTAAAAATTGGAACTTTAACAAGAATAAGAAGAAAAAATCTTACCTTGAGAAGCGATTGGGAAGAAAAAGCACAAAAAATTGAATAACTTGCTTGGGAGGTTTTTATCGGCCGATGAGGGGAAGAGGATGAGGGGGAAAATTTTATCTTTTAGGGTATAAACCTTATTTCCAGTAAAAATATTTAATAATTTATTTTTTTCGGTGATAATAGAAACTCGTCGACTTTTCATAGGTTTGACTGAAATTGCGCGATTTTTAAGATGGACTCGTCGAGTTTTTTTCTTGGAACTCGACGAGTTTTGCTCTCTGTATAAAAACAAAATTTGATTTCTGTTGAAAACAACACAACACCCTAAACTCAACTTTGATAAACCTCCCAACAATCATTTAAGTAAAATTTGAAGATAAAGACTCAAAACACAAAATAAAATAAATGACTAAAAGGAAAAAAAAAAAAAAAAAAACAAACTCAATTGTCGGGTTGCCTCCCGCAAGCGCTTCTTTTTTAGGAGTCTTTAGCTGGACTCCTTTCCGCCCTACGTTGTAGTGGTTGCCTCTAAATCGAGTCCTTCTTCAATTTCTGCTTCCTTGGGCCTGCCCTCCTCATATCTCTTAATCCTATGCCTATTTACCTTAAAACTTATCCCATCTTTATTCCTCAATTCAACTACCCCATATGGAAAAACATGCTTAATTGTGAAGGGTCCGATCCAACGAGTGCGTAATTTTTCCGGAAAAATTTTGAGTCTTGAATTATATAAAAGTACTTTTTCCCTTCTACAAACTCCTTATTGCCCTTCAATCTCGCATCATGCCATTTTTTGTCTTATCCTTATAAATCAATGAGTTAGTGTAAGACTCGTTTCTTAATTCCTCCAAGGCATTCATGTGTAAGAGTCGATTGGTACGCAACTCATTGGGGGAAAAATTACAAGTTTTCAAAGCCCAATAGTCTTTGTGCTCCAACTCTACTGGTAGATGACAAGTTTTTCCATAAACCAATCTATAAGGTGTGGTTCTAATAGGTGACTTGAATGCAGTCCTAAATGGCCACAATGCATCATCTAACTTATCTGCCCAATATTTCCTATTACTGCCTACCGACCTTTCCAAAATTCTTTTGAGGTCTCTATTCGTTATCTCAGTTTGCCCATTCGTTTGCGGATGATAAGGTGTGAAAACCTATGGTGTACACCATATCTTTGCAATACCTTTGCTAGTTGCTCATTGGAAAAATGGGTGCCCCTATCGCTTATCAACGCCCTTGGTACTCCAAACCTAGAAAATAATTTCTTCAAAAATTTCACCACCACCCTTGCGTCATTTGTTGGTAACACTTGCGCCTCGGCCCACTTCAATACATAGTCCACCGCTACAAGTATGTATTTGTGACCTTTTGATGACAGAAATGGCCCATAAAATCTATACCCACACATCAAAAACTTCACACACTTGGATGCTTCTTTGAGGCATTTCATTCCTTGCAGAAATATTTCCTGATCTATGGCACGCATCACACTCTCTAACATAGGTAGCAACATCCTTGAAAATTGTGGGCCAATAGAATCCTGCATCAAACACCTTCTTAGTAGTGTATTGAACCCCATGATGTCCTCCTATAAGCCCATTATGGCAATGATCTAGAATGTCGCGGATCTCTTTGATAAACACACATCTTCTGATGATTCCATCTGCACAACTCCTAAAAAGATATGGATCATCCCATAAATAATATTTAATTTCTGAAATGAGTTTCTTTTTCTACTGATGAGTTAGCCCTTTTGGAAGAAAGTTCCCTGCTAAAAAGTTTGCAATGTCTGCATACCATGGTTCTTCTCCTATGATCACCATCAAATATTCTTCTGGAAAACTATCCCCAATATCCTTTTTGTCTGACTCATCCCTTTCTGGATTCTCCAATCTTGAAAGATGGTCGGCCGCTACATTCTCCATTCCTTTCTTGTCCTTGATCTCGATGTCAAATTCTTGAAGCAATAACACCCACCGGATCAACCTTGGTTTCGCGTCCTGCTTAGCAAACAAAAATTTAATTACAGAATGGTCAGTAAAAATAGTGGTTTTAGACAATATAAGATAAGGACGGAATTTATCAAAAACATAGACCACGACCAATAATTCTTTTTCAGTTGTGGTGTAGTTTTCTTGGGTCGGGTTCAAGGTCTTGCTAGCATAATAAACTTGTTGAAAATGTTTATCAACTCTTTGACCATGCATAGCACCCAAGGCAAAATCACTTGCATCACACATTTCAAATGGTAAATTCCAATTCAGCGCGATAATGATCGGGGTGTTAGTTAATTTTTTCTTCAATATTTTAAAAGCATTTAAACATTATTTTGAGAAATTAAAAGGTGCATCTTTTAAAAAGTAGTTGAGTTAAAGGTCGGGTTATTTTAGAAAAGTCTTTTATAAAACGACAGTAAGAACCCGCATGACCTAAAAAACTCCTAACACCCTTCACTTTAGTTGGTGGTGGTAATTTAGCAATAGTGTCAATTTTCGCTCGATCCACCTCAATCCCCGCCTTGGACACTTTATGACCTAACACAATGCCTTCTTTAACCATGAAGTGGCATTTTTCCTAATTCAAAACTAAATTGGTCTTTTCACACCTAGCAAGCATTAAATCAAGTTTAGTAAGACAATTATCAAAAGAAGAACCAAACACAGAAAAATCATCCATGAATACTTCCATAAACGTCTCCACCATATCGTGAAATATTGCCTTCATGCATCGCTAAAAAGTAGCAGGCGCATTGCATAACACAAAAGGCATGCGTTAGTATGCAAATGTTCCATTAGGGCAGGTGAAAGTGGTTTTCTCTTGATCATTCGGGTTGATTGGTATTTGGAAATAACCCGAAAACCCATCTAAAAACCAATAATAGCAATGATCGGATAATCTTTCAAGCATTTAATCAATAAAGGGCAAAGGGAAATGGTCTTTGCAAGTAGCATCGTTTAGCTTTCGATAATCGATCCATACTCGCCAACCGATTACCGTTCTTGTAGGAATAAGCTCGTTCTTTTTGTTCTCCACGACTGTCATCCCTCCTGTCTTCGGTACTACTTGAACGGGACTTACCTATGGACTATCAGAAATTGAATAAATGATCCCCTCATCCAAGAGTTTTACCACCTCCTTCTTAACCACCTCTTGCATATTTGGGCTCAATCGCCTTTGATGTTGCACCACTGGCGTTGCTCTTTCTTCAAGATTTATTTTATGAGAGCAATAAGAAGGGCTTATACTCTTTATATCGGTGATTTTCCATGGAATGGCGTTCTTCCTTTTCTTCAAAATCTTGACTAATTGATCTTTCTCGATTTGGGTAAGATCTGATGCAATGATCACAGGCTTCTGCTCACCCTCCTCAATAAATACGTATTCTAAGTGTTCTAGTATAGATTTTAGCTTCATTTGTGTGCTCTGAACACTAAACACGTCGAGTTCTAGAAGAAAACTCGTCGAGTTTAGATCAAAATTTTCCCCAAATTGCGATTTTTCGTAGCAACTCGTCGAGTTATTGCTATTAACTCGTCGAGTTTCCTGTTCAGCAGATTTTATTAGTTCTTCATATTCTGATTCTTCGAGAAGTGTTTCTAACTCCTTCAAATCTCTCTCAGCATCAAAATCATCTTTTGGAGCCAAAATGTGTTCACTTGTTTCGTCTTCTCTCCATTCTTCTAATAGTTCTTCCAAGACATCCACCGAAAAAGTAGTATCATCACTAAACTTCAAGTGTTTCATGGCTTGGTCCATTCCAAACATAACTGAGTCTTCTCCCACCCGAAGGGTAATCTTTGAGTCCCGTATGTTGACTATGGCACCCGCGGTATTAAAAAATGGTCTTCTGAGGATTATTGGCACTTGATGGTCCTCCTCCATATCTAGCACAATGAAATCCACCGAGAAGACAAACTTATCAACTTTTACCAATAAATCTTCACATATGCCTCTCGGGAATGTCACTGTCTTGTTCGCTAAGTGGATTGCCATTCAGATTGGTCTCGGTTCCGGAAGGTTTAGATTCTTAAAGAAAGAGTGTGGCATGAGGTTCACACTTGCCCTCGAATCGGCCAATGCATAGCTAGTGGCTGAATTCCTAAATTGGCAAGGAATGGTTAGGCTACCCGGATCACCCATTTTCTTTGGCAGTTTGTTTAACATTGCGGCTGAACAGTTCTCATTTAGGACCATCTTGGATGCTTCCTCCATCTTATTTCTATTTGTGAGAAGTTCTTTTAGGAACTTGGCATATTTTGGCATTTGCACGACTGCTTCGATGAAAGGGATGTTGATTTGCAAGGCCTTTATGTGCTCCAGGAACTTTTGGTAGTCTTCATTCTGCTTCTCTTGTCGATCTCGGCCCGGGAATGGTAATTGTGGCTTATATGGCTCAACTTTTGACTTATTTTTCTCATCAGGTACGGAACTCGTCGAGTTTTTGTCTAGAACTCGACGTGTTTTTTCTGCTGGTTGCGATTCCGGGTTTTCTTGATCTTTTTCTTGTGCCTCCTTTAGATCTGTACTTGGTATTGGAGTGAGGGGTGTGACTATCTTCCCACTCCTTGTTTTCACTGATGGGTTTTGAGAATTCTAACACTTCCTAAGTGTACATGGAACCCTAATAACCTTGGATCTATGTTTGTCTAATAATCATGCAAAGTTGTTTTCCAAGGTTATGAACCTATCTAGCATACATGGGGTACAATTTTCTTTGTATAAAAGATAGAACTACATACCTTGTTGTTGAAAGTGTTCCTTGAAACCTTGTGAGCCTAGCACCTCAAGTGTGATGCTTCAAATGCTTCACACAACACCAAATGCAAAGAATAAACTTGAGAGAATACTCTAACACATGCAAAATCGGCCAAGCCCTCTTGTTTCTTAGTGTAGCCGATTTTGGGGAGAGTTACATTGCTTATATAGTGTGTTACATTAGGTAAACCCTAATGTTCCATGACTCTTCATTTCTTGATCCATGGGTTAACTCCTCTCACAACAAACCATCCTTTTGGAGTTGGCCTATGCGTTTCTTGCTTATATGTCCAAGACAAAAATGTCATAATGATGCTTTATCCAAGTTATTATTATTAACAAAATCAATGCACAATACATTATTTCCTGAGTTATCAACCACAGATACAGTTTCATACACGCCATCACAAGGTAATGCTTTAAAATAAAGAATATTATTAAAGAAAACATTAATCGAACCAACTTCATTATCAAATGAAAAGGTGAAACCTTGTTTATACAATGCATGAAAGGAAATAATATTTCTTTCCATTTCTGGCGAATAACAACATTTATTCAAATCTAAACTAAACCCACTACTTAGCGATAAAGTATAAACTCCAATCTTGGTGACAGGTGAAGCTTTCCTGTTTCCCATGATCAAGTTTATTCTTCCTTGCTCCACATTCTCACTTCTTCTTAGTCCCTGCAAATCAGAACATATATGAATACCACAACCGATATCAAGGACCCATGAGTTAGAATAGGGTGAGTTATTAGATAAGATAGTGTAAATACTTGCATGGTTGGGTTTAACTTTCCCATCCTTCACATCTTGCTGGTACTTTGGGCAGTTCCGCTTTCAATGTGCCTTTTCATGGAAATAGAAGCATTCAGCCTCTTTTGGGTCAGAAGAAGGAGTGACGAAACCTTTCTTGGTTCCACTTGAAGAAGAGCCATCAAGGGTCCTAGCCTTGGTACCCTTCGAATAACTCTTTCTTTTCTTCCCTCGTCCTTTCCCGATTGCCAAGATAGGGGCGGAGTTGGTAGGAGTAAGAGTAGTAACAATCGTCTTACCCTTAAGACCACTTTTCGCGGTCTTTAAGAGTCCTTGAAGTTTGCTGAGAGTGACCTCTTCCTTGTTCATGCAAAGTTGTTTTCCAAGGTTATGAACCTATCTAGCATACATGGGGTACAATTTTCTTTGTATAAAAGATAGAACTACATACCTTGTTGTTGAAAGTGTTCCTTGAAACCTTGTGAGCCTAGCACCTCAAGTGTGATGCTTCAAATGCTTCACACAACACCAAATGCAAAGAATAAACTTGAGAGAATACTCTAACACATGCAAAATAGGCCAAGCCCTCTTGTTTCTTAGTGTAGCCGATTTTGGGGAGAGTTACATTGCTTATATAGTGTGTTACATTAGGTAAACCCTAATGTTCCATGACTCTTCATTTCTTGATCCATGGGTTAACTCCATGGAGCATCTATGGAGTATCCTATGGGTGGAACCCAACTTGAAAATCCATAGAGCCTCTTAGCCCACTATATAAGATATGGAAGATTTACTTAATCTACCCATATATCTAATTAGTTATCTTTTGATCACTTAATTAATTCTAAATTAATTCTTTGATAAAAACTAATTAAATAATATTATTAATATATTCTAAATTATAATATATTAATAAACCATATGTGTTATTTCTCTCATTTAGTTTATCCAATTGCATAGTGCCATGCAACCCAAATGGATCATGCTAGGTCGAGTCAAGTATTTACCAAAAATAGTTATGGACTTAGACACCTTATCCAACAGTCACTATGTTAATGTGTGCACCCTTTGGATTTTTTTTCGTATCGCTCGGGAGTCCGCCCGATGTTCTTTCGTTGAATTGTTTAGCAAGTTGCCTTTCAATATTTAATATTGAAGCTTGCTGATTCCGGAGCAGAGATTGTTGATCCAACATCATTAATTGGTGCTCCTTCATCATCTTTTGTTGATCTCTAATGGCCGCATCGGACTCGTCATGCCTTTTTTCAGAAGCACTAACAAATCAGGATAACATAACTTCAAGATTCGTCTTCTTCTCTTACACTGGTTCTTCTTTTTGATAAAACCCGCATGCCTTTTGCTTATACTTCTCCTCTTTTTCCTTCTTGTACTCGTCGTAGGGGAGCCACTCCTTCTTCGGCTTTCACCAATCATCATCAAATCTATCGCCACTTGAATAACAAACTTGTGCCTTCCGGTTTCCATTCTCATCAAAATCGCAATCCTTAGTAAGATGGGGACCGCTACAATTGTCACAACCTACCCTAATGGCATGGATGGATTGGTACATTTTTGTCATCCTTCAATCCATACTTTCTAGTTTGGCCATCATTGTCGCCATGTCATCGGAAACTGAGTTAAACACGCCTCTAGTTGTATCATTCCTTGGATTATGGTAATCTCTTGAATGTTTGGAGAATTATTCTACCAATGTTTTAATGACGGCCGGTGATTTCTTCGTGAAGGGTCCTTGGGAATCGAGTAATTTCCTAGTTGTAACGTTCACACCATCATAAAATATGGAAACCTCTCGTTGCACGTTTAGGTCGTTTTGAGGGCAATTTCTTATCAACCCCCTGTATCTCTCCCATGCCTCATAGAGTGATTCTCCGGGAAATTGCTCAAAGTTAGCTATTGCTTTCTTCAATTTTGCAATCTTGGAAGGTGGAAAAAACTGGTCAATGAACTCTTCGCGCATCTTTTGCCATATTGTAATGGATCCGGGGGGTAAAGATTTCAACCATTCCTTCGCGGCTCCTTTGAATGTCACCGGTAACATCCGAAGCAAAACGGTATCGCGAGGTACATTTGGCATGTGGAAATAGTCAGCAATGTTTATAACTTCTTCAATATGCTTATAAGCATCTTCATGCTCCTTTCCATAGAATGGAATGTCTTTTAGCTGTGCGAGTATGTGACCCTTCAGCTCAAAGTTCGGTAGTTGGGATTGCTGGTTGCATGAGTTTTGGCCCGGTACCATCTCTTATGCGCTTCTTGTAGTCTCCCATTGGTATGTCGGCGATGTCGACCATGTTGTCTTCTTGCTCGGATTCTCTTTCTTCACCAAATGTGGGTGTGTCGGACTTGTAACCTTCTACCTTCTCATTGTGGATTTTGTTGAGATCTTTAGGTTCTTCGATTTCTTTTCCCCTTTTTGGCGAATAATGAACTCCGGATCTTCCACGGGTGGCACTAGTGTAGAACTAGAGCCTCAGGTCATAAAAATCTGAAACAAAATAGAAAAACAAGCGTAAAACGAAGAACTAACGAAACTGAAAATAGAATAAACTCGTCGAGTTCTAAGAAGAAACTCGATGAGTTTAATGCAAAAACATAGAAAATCAAGAAGATTAAATGATAAAAACATGTAACTTTATGCAAGAAAGATCTAACACAAAGGATCGATAATACCAGCAAATAAGATAACTATTAGAACCGTTTCTCGGTAACGGCACCAAAAATCTGATGTGTGTAAAACGCACTAGTTTTAATCCTATTACTTCAAACAAAAATTAAACACACTAAAGGCAGTGAACCTATCGATTAATAGTATAGTTTAAGCAAGTAGGATATCGAACACAGAGAAGGGTAACAATCAAATTAAGTACTAGTATTACCTAATTAAAAACAATTAATAAAAGAGGGGGGTTTTCTCTAGTTTTGCAAGAATAGAAACTTAATCAATCAATTAACTTTCAAAAAAAGACAATTAACAACTAAGAAGAACAAGAAAGGACAACTAGATTCAATGATAAAAGAGACTTCTGTTTAGATTTGATTCACTTATTTCTATGGTTGATTTCGTGGCAAGTGCAATGAAATAATATGTTAATGGTTACCGATTCCTAATATGATTGGGTTCATGTTCATTATTACCAATCCTTTAGTAGACAAGTTAATTCAAACAGTGGTCAAGTGATTAATTAACAAGTTTCCTAGCGTTTAGTTCATATCAAGCAAGACTTATAACAATAGTTAATCAAATTTGTTCAATTCAATCAACTCATGTATGGTTGTTCATCACACATGCTCACACATTGATTTACACATTTTTTGGTTAACCCTAGTTTCATATTCACTATTCCTAGGCATACAATCTTATATTCATAAAACTATGTGAATCAAGTAACCAAGAAGATATTCATGCAACTCAATCACTTATTTGTTAACTAAAAACATTTATCATCAATACATAAGGATCTTTAATAAGCTTAACAAGATGAATAACCAAATTAATATCAATTCAACCACTCAATCAAACCATGTTCATAAGATTATCTCATCCAAACAGAAGTAAAAAGCTTTTAGCTCATATCTACAGCAAATAATAACCTAATTTCAAAACCTAATGATTCAAACACGGTTCAAAACAAAGATTAATAAAATAAGAATGATTTTTTCCTTTGATTCTCTTTGAAATTGTCTCTTATGTTGAAATCTTGAAAATAGTAGCTCCAAGAACCCTTCTGATCTTCAAAATTCACAGCTAGCCTCCAGAAAAATTAGGTTTTCGGGCCTAGAAGTTATCTATTTATAGTTACGAAAAATCAATCCAACTCATCGAGTTTTTTAGAATAACTCGACAAGTTTCTTCAATAATTTGCGTATACAGCGTGTTTGGCAAGGCATCCTTAAATCGAGAATATTCTAACCAACTCGTCGAGTTTGTGCTAAAAACTCGTCGAGTTCCTTCTTCTTTTTTTCAGCTTCTTTCTTTAACCTTCAATCTCTAAGCTCCCAATTACTCAATCCTCTTCCTTTTTCACCCAAGCATGTCTTTTATTGCTGAAATTGAAATATTATGCTAATTAAGTACCTTTTGTCCATAAAATGCTATAAAATAAACAATAATTAATAAGATAATGAATGATTTCCATGACTAAATAAGCCCATATCATATGTACTTGATTTGATTATGAGCATAGTCCTTTTGGGTTGCCTTCACCATAGTAACTGATATGATGAATTATTTAATTAGTATTAATCAAAAATTAATTTAGAATTAATTTGGTGATCAAAAGAGACTCATTAAATTAACAGGGGCTGATTATGTAAATCAGCAATATTTATAGTTTGGGCTCATGGACCTTATTGATATAAGGTGGAAGAAATATCTATGAGATTCCATTAAGATTTCATCCAAGGCTTATCCTTTCTGAGTCCATATGTTGCTTAGGGCATAAGCAAGGGAAATACGGTTTCCAAGTTGACAACCCTAGAAGCCTCAACTATAAAAGGAACCCTAAAGACCCTAAAATTTTCCCAATGAGTTCCAAGTTGACAACCCTAGAAGCCTCAATTATAAAAACCTAGATCCAAAGCAATTAGGGTTGCATGTACACCATAGGATGCTGTTATACTCAAAACCCAACAGTGGTATCAGAGCCTAGGTTGTTTTTCTATTGAATAGATGCAAAAGTGAACTGTCAATGGATAAAAATCGAAGATTTTGTTGTCCGACAGGAAGACTCGACGAGTCCATGTATGGACTTAACAAGTTGCATTAACTCGACGAGTTTCATAGTGGACTGGACGAGTCCAATGTCCTGTTGTTGGGACTTTTGATTTTTTGACCAGTTTTTTATTTGGATAATTACCAAAACTCATTTTTCTTGCCCAAATTCAATTTTTTTATGATTGGTATGGATATCCTTATGAAAATTGGTGGATATGGTTAAATATGGATAACATAGGATTATTTTGATTAAAATATTTGACCTAGTAATTTTAAAAAAAATTCAAATCACACCCTTTAGGTTTTATAGTTTAAATTTGAACTTAAAAGTTTTAATTTTTGAAATTTAAATAGTTAAACCCTAATATTTTGAAAGGTTTCAAAATTTGCCCTCAAGGTTTGGAATTTAAAATTTGATTAAAAGGTTTTAATTTTGAAATATTAAATTCTAAAACTCTAGTATTTGAATAGTTTACATTACACCGTTATGATTTTATTAAATTAATTAAGTTCTTAATTAAAAGAGAGAATTAATAAATCCATAGCAATATGGCTTAAGATTAATCAAATTAAAAGTCTAATTTATTAATAGATTAAACCACTTAGTATTTTAAAAGTCTAATATATTATATATGTATAAGTAAAATTCAGTCTTACCGTTAGTAGGCCTCATTCACGAAGCTGGTCTATAAGGGGTGTTTAAGAAAACGTCCTGTAAAATGACCGACATTGGGTATCAACTCTTACCCACCACACCCTTGACTAGTAGAGGGTCGTTAGCCGAACGGGTAGGATACGAAACAAACATCAATTATAAGTCTAATGAAATACGAAGTAACTAAACACTTTTTATAAATTCCTAAATCTTAGTTACTTTAGGAAAAATGTGAATTTGGTGCTAATCCAAGAAATTGCACATTGCAACTTGTTGGTCGTTAGTGGAGCATGTGTGGTTAACCAACACACTAATATTGGACCAATGAAGGATGACAATGGGTAGCTCGTAGATTATCATAGATCAATGGAGTGTGTGTGGTTAACCGACACATTGATTAGGCGATAAATATCTTCGAGAGTACCAAGCTAATTTGTATGGTTATTCACACATTGTTTGTGATCCTCGGTATCCCAGTCACAAACTTGAAGGGCATAATTGAGATTAAACATGCCATTGAAAAGTTCAATGAATCTCAAAAGATATAGGAGTTTCAGTTCATTTAAAACCTAATATTCTTTTTTGTTTTTTCTTGGTGGAATTGGTAAATCATCATTTACCTACCGACAAATAGTTTGCAATTGGATTACGACATCCCCCTTCTGAATTGTAAATTATTGTGTTGGGTCCTAGCCTTAATATTTCGCTTGGTGTTAGACTAAGGATTAAATCAACTAACTTGAATTTTCTCCCCTTGTAGATGTCTAGTTCTGACAACTATGATCCTCCCGAATCTTTTGGAAAAGGTTTTCCACATGAAGATGATACTTCACTTCCTCCACCTCCTCCAATTATTCTCCTCGACCCACGTGTTCGAAGACTTGAAAAGTTCAAGATCACTCAAGCCCTATTGACAAGCAAACACGAAGATGGAAAGTCTGTGTGTGCACGTACTGAAGATGAAATCACATATTGATAAGTTAGGAATGTTAGGTGTCATCTTTGGTAGATCAATGTCCATCGGGTCATGAGGTACACGACCGCGTCTATAAGCCGCATCTGTATAGTACTCCTACTAGTAAAAATGACGAGTAGCAACACTATAAGTGTTGTCAGCTGTAATGCCAACCTATCACATTTGCTTAGTAAGATCAACTAGTGTTGTGTCGACACCCTCCATCCATAGATTTGTTCTCCCCATCTAAGCCTACACCTCCTGGTTATGCGTGTTTTGCCTCCCTACAAAGTCCTCCCAAGCTTCCTGCATGTTCCATCCTTGACATGCTACTTATCCCTGTTGCTTCCACTGATCCCCTTGAAAATCACCAATGAATGGCTCCTCATCCCCCACACTGAGTGGTGTCGTGTATGTCAGATTTGTGGCAGAATCCCTCAGAGTATGCCTTTCATTTTCAACATGAAATGAGATGTGTCTGAAAGAAGTAGCAGTGGGGCGAAAGATACGCTGGTATGATGTAGCTCGTGGGACCATGATCCTATTCCCCAGCTCCTTAGTCACAAATATCGATATCAGGGCAACATGGGGGTGGTGACTCTGTGCTGGATATCAAAAAAGGACCATATTTTGCATATACCATTATATGCATAAGAGATAAAGATGGATCCTATCATCAATCCATATAATACATATAAGTCCTGTGTCCTCACCGCCTTGGGACCACTATTCCTCGTGTTCACATTTTCTGTGATAATGTTATGCAATGCCTTTGCTATCATGATAGTTCCGCCAGACGAGGCATTAATCATAGTTTGATTGGCAGTGTCGACTCCATCATAAAAGAAATGTATAAGTTGCCAATGGGGAAATTCATGGTGGGGACATGAACGTAACAATTCCTTAAGGCGTTCAAATGCATCATGAAATTCTTCATTGGGTTTTTGTGCAAAATCTTGTATCACTTTTCTTATTTCCGTTGTTTTACTAGCAGGGTAAAACTCTTGCAAAAATTTAGAGGAATCTCTATTAGTTCCTCGTGGAGTATTCGCGTTAGCAATTGCAAGGAACTCATACAGGTGATTGTATAGATCATCAGTTTTATGGCCTCTAAAGACGGGTAAGATACTAATTAGTTGTGGCCTAACTTCCACATGGTGTTCATTTCCTTCCGCGAAGAGTATAGGTGAAGCATCATCATACTCTCATGGATGAAAATGAGACGCCACATATTGTCTATTAGGTTGTGGGAAGTAAAGATGAGGGAATTAATTACTTTCGTTGTAGTATCCTCCATTTTCATTGTTGAATCCACCATTTGGATTCCTTCGGTATTGATTCCCAATGCCTTGATTTCCGAACCTATCAATGTAGTCATTATTACGACCATTGTGGAAATTTTGGTTGTTCCAGTTGTTGTAATTTCCGTTTCCACCCCGACCGCCTTGATTCCGTCTATTACCACCGTTGTGGTTTTGATTCCAACCAATTCCATTGTCACTTCCATCATCAAAATCCCAATCATCCTCATTACTGAATTGGGGACCAATATTTATAGGATTTTGGTTCTGATTTCTACCATTACCACCATTAAGGTTTCCTCCATTACCTCCCTTATTATGTGCCCAATTTCCTCCGTTTCCACCATTTTGGCCATGGTTGTTTCTATTCGGTTGTGGTTGTACTAGTTAGATGATTGGTGCACCGATATTGTTGTTATTCCCATTGTTTCCATTGTTGTTTGGGAATTGAGGAGCTGGTGGTGGAACTAGTGGTGGAGGATTGTTGACTGCATTCTTATGCCCTCGACCACATCCTCCATGACAACATTATCTACACTCATAGTGTTGATGTTCTTTCTGGCAACCCAATTTGAGCGAGTTGTTCGTTCGATTTCCGGTTAAATGCAAGCGAAGAAGAACGTCCACTATATCTTGATTTCATGCACTAGTGTGCCTGCACAACACAAATAAAACAAACGTGAACTGCAAACGAGAATTGAAAATGAAAGTAAAAGGCTATAACTACTTAAACACAATTGTTCAAGTGCACAATCTCCCCGATAATGGCGCCAAATTTTGATAGATGTCGTTGTATCAATAAAAAAATAAACCAACTAACCTACGTAGATATGGTAAGTCGGGTCGAATCCACAAGGAGTTCGTGGTTAAACTTTGTGTCTAAGCAATCAATATAAAGAAAAGTATTACTAGCAATTGTCATGAAAAAAGATTAAAGAAAAAATCAAACAAAAGCTTTCAAATTTATTAATTAAAAATGAAAATCTCATTGAGAAAAATATAGTACTCCCGGTTCAGTTATGGACAGTTAGATTCACACGATTTCTTCCCTAGAACCCTAATTTAATTACATAGATGCAATTGCGGTTTATTAACTTATAGCACATAGTTTTGGGCACACAATATGTTCATTCAACTAGTTGTCTTACTCCTTATATATAAATGGATTATGAACAATTAGTGAACTAGCAATAAAATGTCTTACAACTACCTATTACCACATTAAGATTAAATATCATAAGTTGGAATAATATATTTTGATTCAATTACTTGTATTTATTCCTAAGCTAATTGAACTTGGAACAAATGATGAATTGACAATAAACTATCTTAATTATTACATCAAACAAATTCATATAGCCCAATTTTAATCATTTTTACCAAAAGATTATCATATGAAATGAAAAATAACAATTGAGATTAACTAGAATCAAGTAATAATCAAGTGTGTTCATCCAAAAGACCTAAACATCCCCGGAAGCAACCCTAACGGTTTAGCCTTCCATTGAGTTCATAAAACAAATAACTTGAATGAAATGAATAAAATGCATAACATAATTCATAAACAAACGTAGAATCATGAAACAAATGTAGCCTAATGATTATAAAAGTATAGAACAAATAAACCTTGGGGAAAAAGAAATAATTCTGGAAAATAAAGAATTGATGAAGATTAACCAATGAAATGATCTTCACTTATAGCTTGATGATGATTTGAATTGAATCTTGCTTTGAATTTGGATTGAAATGGAATGAATCTATGTTTCCTAATGTTTCCAAGGGTTTAGAAGCCTCAAAAATGCAGGAAAAAGGTCTCTAAATCGGAGGTGGGAACCCTAAAAACGAATGCATAGGTTCCTATTTATAGTGTGTGACAAAAAATAATGAAACCAGATGATGTGGAAGGTTAGACTTCCTAAGAGACATCTTAGACGTCGCGTATAATGCCGATGCGTTCTTTGTACATCTTTGCATTCTTTCCATCATCCTTGAAATACACTAAAAATGGCCAAAAACGTCAGACGTCTTAAGGGACGTCTAGACGCGTTCTAGGACGTTCATCTTTGAATGATATGATTTCCGAAACACACCGTTCCAACACGAAACACTCCTAAAATGCCAAGACGTCCTATGGGAAGTCTTAGACGCCTTGGAAGACAATTGTCAAGGACAATCTGAGGTTCGCTAAGGATTGGTCGCTTGTGGGCAGTTGGAAGTATATTAATGGATGGATCATATTGGAATTATTATGAATAGATAGGATTTTATTAAGAATGAGTTGTCATATGGGAAATATGGAAATGTTTCCATAATGGGAGTTGGATATTGAGAATCTAAGTAGATTAGAAAATTTTATGCTGGAAGGATGTCCAAAGGAATGTACTTTGAATGTGAGACTTCATATCTATGGAGTTGTCTTGTAACAATCTCCAATAGAGCACTTTGTAATTTCATTGGAAAAGTCTTGGTGACTTTGGTGTCGTGACATTACAAAAGGATCATTGCATAAAATGTTAGAATGTAACATATTCTAATAGTCGCAAGAATTTGGTATTGTTACACTTGTGATAAGGATTAGGAATTGTAAAATGAGCATCATTGGAAATGTGTACAATTGATCTATTTCACAAAGTAAGGACCATATGTAAACATAGTGTGCATGCTTGGAGCATGGGATGACTATTGTTTCAATTCAAGTATTAAGTTGATTATTCGAAACATTATACAATGAATAATATGTAATTTATATGGTGATTAAATAATAAGTGTTTTATTTATACTCAAAGTTTGAGACCATATTGGATTCGATTATTATTATGTTTCACTTTCCATGTTTTGACTTCCAGAATAACTAGGTTATTCAAACATCCACAGCCAATCATATTTTGGAAGTAGGTAATGAGGTAAGATTGTCATGAATCTGACCGTAGATTGTCTAAAGTGTTTAGACATAGCAAAAGTCTGTTGTAGTGTTCATGAGTGCTCCTGAAATAAGATTTGAGTATTGGATTAAACCCACGCTCACTTGAATCACTTCATGTATTTTATCATGAGTGATTAGTGAGACAATAATATCTCAGATTCTTGAAACTGAGAGATATGAGTTGCAGTTTACAAGTCGGTTGCACATTGATCATACGTAAACGCATCACTAACTTGGTGTTATAAAACGTATTATTGGGTGTGATTTGATGAGTAAATAGAGCAAGCATATGAGTCGAAGTTTATCCGTTCCGTTTACCCTAAGAGGATAAAAGCAATATTTGTGGGGCCCTTGATGATTTAGTGATGACACCCTAAGCGCTTGGCCAAGCCTGGACTAAGATAATGTGTTCAATTGTAGTCTGTTGCCAGTCGTCATAAATCGGAAATCGAGAAACAACACATAGATAAAGAGAATGATTATAATCCATGCCTTATGTCTATATGATATATTGAGAATGGAGGAATATATGATCCCTTATCTAAAGGACGCGTTGCTGATAAGATCAGAGTTCGACAACGACTTTTGAAAGCTACGATTGCTAATCAGATTTAGTAGTTGTACTTGTAATAATAGTTATTTGACTTATCCAAGTGGGAGCCAGTTGGATTATGTGTCTAAGCCCATAACTATTTTTGATATGTACTTGATTTGATTATGAGCATGGTCCTTTTAGGTTGCTTTCACCATAGCAACTGATAGGATGAATTATGGAGAAAGAGGATTAATTATGGTTTATTAATATATTATAAGAATAATAAATTAATTTAGAAATCATATTATTTAATTAGTATTGATCAGAAGTTAATTTGGAATTAATTTGGTGATCAAAAGAAACTGATTAAATTAACAGGGATTGATTATGTGAATCAGTAATATTTATAGTTTGGGCTCGTGGACCTTATTGGTATAAGGTGGACGAAATCTCTATGAGAGTCCATTAAGATTTCGTCCAAGGCTTATCCATTGGGAGTCCATATGTTGCTTAGGGTATAAGAAAGGGAATTAGGGTTTCCAAGTTGACAACCCTAGAAGCCTCAACTATAAAAGGAACCCTAAAGACCCCAAAATTTTCCCAATGAGTTCTAAGAGAACCCTAGACGTTTCAGAAGCCTCCTCCTCTCCCTCTTATTCTTCCTTGTTGCCTGTGATGTTTGTGACTCCATTAGAGGTGCAACACTTGGGGCACTAGGCTTTCAGAAGTCAAGATTAAGAAGGATTAAACTTGTTATTGGTACACAACAAGATAGGTAAAGATTATAACCCTAATCATATCTATTTTTCAGAATATGTATGCTAGTTATAGGGTTATTGCTTTGGTATTCATAGTTGTATGTTCAAATTAGAAAAACCTAGATCCAAAGCAATTAGGGTTGCATGTACAACATAGGATGTTGTTATGCTCAAAACCCAATAACAACAACTTTAAATATCATCAAACCATATATTGTATTTAAGTTTATTCATAAGTAAGTTGCAGGTAGAGACCATTGATACAATTGGGATTATAGAATTTTAAAAGATATCTACTTTACATATAATTAAAAAACCAATATTTTTACCAACTTATCATATGATTTATTATATAAAAGTTAACAACAACTTCAATGATATATTAAGAAAAACATATATATCTAAAGATTTTAAATATATTGTGTATTTTACGCAACATGCGAGTATTCGTCTAGTATATTATAAAGCTAACATTTTTCCTCGAACCTCATGCATTTGAAACTCCCAAGACTATATAGATTTTGCTCAAACCACATTCATTTGAAATCCCCATATTTTGACTAATACAACTCAAAATTATTCTTAATAATAATTTAACACTCAAATGTTTTATAACTTATATTATGTTTAATAAGCACTTAATGGAACGTTTACTATAAAAAGATCAATCTTTTGGGTAGATATGTATAGAAATCAAATACAAACTTCATAAAGAAAACAAACTTCAAGGTTTTTGTGTTGGTTTGAGGCCTTATGACCACTTTTCGAGATATATAATTGTGTTATAGCTTTTAATTTGTAAGCTTGTTATATACTAATTATTTTTATATTTTTCTTGGTTTTGGATTATTTTAATACAATTGTTGTATATTGTGCTTTAATCGTTAATATATATTAGATCATATAGATGTTCTCGATTATATGTTATATACTGTGATATGGATAATATTTAATTAGATATGTTAAATATTATTGTTTGTTTTGTACCACTTCAAAAAAGTAACTAAGTAAAAGTCGTGAAAATTTTAAAGTTTCCATGTAAATCTAAAAGATATATTTTTCTTTTTACCGCATGTATTTTAAACTCTTATTTCTTTCTAATAATGATTATACATTGATTAATAATGTTAAATATGTGTAAAACGCTAATTGTAATCCTAACATTAACTAAACTTGAATATTAAATTAACATATTTTACTTGTACTTAGTTTTGATATGTTATTTCTTAAATTGTCAGTTTAAGGTCACAACTTTTAAATAATTTGTATAAAATACTTAATGTTAATTTAAATACAGTGTTAAAGTATTAACTTCAATGATATTTCAATTAAACTTAAAGAAAATCCAATGACTATTTTGTAAATAGTTATAAGTTATAAATTATAGTGTTAAACGTAAAAACTAAATTGTAATCCCAAATCAATTAAAATATTTCATAAAACTATTTTATAAACATTAATAATTTATAAATAAGTATCTTACAAATAACTTACAACGATAATAGTTAAAAGTAATATTGTCACCTTTAAAAACAAAAACAATATTTGGTGTTTTAAATAATTATACTAATAGAAATTAAAAAGTTAATCAAATGTAGTTTTTAAAATCTATTTTTTAAAACTAATTAATCATAACAACAACTATAAATAACATTAGTTCATATACTCTATTTAATTTTATTTATGAGTAACATGTTGATAGAGTCCACTAAGACGATTTACCCTATATAGTTTTAATAGATTTAATATGATCATATAATTCAAAATAATCAATATTTTATACTAAATTAGTATAAAAAATATCATATCAAAGTTAACTATGACATTTTTATATTTAAACAACATATATTTTAAATTTATATAAAGGATACATTTTTACTTGCACCACATACATTTGAAACCTCCATGATTTTTTATTTTCTTTCTAATAATTATTATAAACTGGTTAATAATGTTAAAGTAACAAAAAAACACTTCCAATGAAACTAAATTACGTGTGTTAAATCTAAATTGTAATCCTAACTTAATTAGAAATTAAATTACGTGTGTTAAATCTAAATTGTAATCCTAAAGTAACAAAAAAACAATGAAACTATTTTTTATAATCATTAAAAATTTTCAAATAAGTAGCTTAAATACATCTTACAATAAGAAAAGTTAAAAGTAAAAGTATATAAAAAAAATTATAATGTTATCTTTAAAAAAAACAATGTTTATTGTTTTAAATAATTATAATAAAAAAAACTAAAAATATTCATCAAATAAATTTAAAAAAGTTAAATTTCGGAAACCATATTAAAATAATTAAGAGTTTTCAAATAGATTATTTAAAATAACTTACAACAACAATAGTCAAAAGTAACATTATACACAAAAAGTATATTGTTACATTTAAAAACAAAAACAATGTTTGATGTTTTAAATATTTATAATGATAGAAATTAAAAACTTAAGCAAATAAACTTTTTAAAATTAACTAATCATAACAACAACTATTATTGTATTTAATTTTATTCATGAGTAAGCTGCAGGTATAAGCCACTGAGACAATTGAGATTATAGAATTTTAAAAGATGTCTACATTATCATATAATTCAAAACAAACAATGTTTATATCAACATATTATAAGATTTATTATTTAAGAGCTAACAACAAAATCATTAATATATTTAAATAATATATATTTGTAAATATTTCAAATATATTGTTGTATTTTGCGCAATGCATAGATATTCGCCATGTATATCTTATAAACTAGCATTTTTCCTTGAACCTCATGCATTTGAAACTCCCAAGACTCTTCAACTTATATAATTTAATTTCTAATTAATTGAAATGTTGTGATTTGTAACTTCCAAAACACTTCAATTCATGTTATTTAATTGATGGGTTATATGAAATATTTAACCTATATAACAACATTGTAGCTTGCATATTGTATGTATGTCAACACAAAATGATAGATTATATTGGTAGAGTTTGAAGAGTTATGCGAGTGGTTCCATGGATGTAAGGAGAAATTACAAATATTCCAAATATAAATGTAAGTAAATGCAAATTTGGTGTAATTGATGGGTTAAATAAAATATTTAGCCTATATAAGAACATTGTAGCTTGCATATTGCATGTATGTCAACACAAAATGATATATTATATTGGTAGAGTTTGAAGAGTTATACGAGTGGTTCCATGGAAGTAATAAAAATTACAACTTTTCCAAATGTGAATGTAAGTAAATGCAAATTTGGTGCATGTAAATTTTATATATTAACCAAACTTAAAATTTGGGTATGTGCGTAAAGGTATACTTGAGACAATTTTTTTAATTTTATGTGTTATGAATCTTTTTATAATCACAAGATAAGGAAGTGAGACTGATAATTACTTTTCACGAACTTTTGGTAAATCAAGCTTTAAGCTATTTATCTGTTAGAGCAATTAACTTTGTTAACATGTATGTATCTTTATGTCGTCTTTCTCTTTTATGTTAAGACATTATATTTTTCTATCTAAGAGAACATTATCCAACATGTATTTTATGTTATTAGTTATATATTACGTTAGTTTCTATCATTTATTTTGTTGTAAATAACATCGATATAATTTTTGATGATTGATTTTGTTAAAAGGAGTTTACAATTATTATTTCAATCTGTCGGTGATAATGACGAATTAGAACGACTGATTTTAAATGTGATATGACTTTATTGTTGAAAACCAATGATTATTTATGTGTTATAAAAATAAATTCATTTATGTTCTCGCAAATATGTATGTATCCATTTTTGAAATGTTTAGATAGTAATATAAATAAGTACTCTATTATATCTTATTATATTAATCAATTCTTTTTTTTCCTATTCGTTCTTCACTGTAAAGTTAAAGTAAAAATAAATAAAATATTAATACTTTAATAAGAAAATAGACAAAACCGCAAGATTAGTCTCTGTGGTATTCAAAAAACTTTGGATGGGGTCCAAAAACTTTCCAATTTGCATGAAAGATCCAAAATAAAGGTTTTTCTGGATTTTTGGACGCAAACTTAAGAAATTTCTGTATTTTTGGTCCATGGAGCACTTGAATTGACTATTTTAACCTTTAAATTTCTTTTTTTGTATTTTTTTATATTTTTATTTTATAAACATTAATGCAAAAAAAGGAATTAAGTTATCTCTCTCTCTCTCTCTCTCTCCCCACCATCTTCCCCATCCCTTTATCTCTTTCTTCTCCATTGAATCTAAATCTAGAAGACGATTAAAACATAACTCAATTGCTCGAAACCTAAATTCAAAAAACTTGTATTCCATCTATAACATGATACCATTTATCATCGTCTTCCCAAAACCATCATTAAAACACAATTGAACTGCTCGACACCTATGGTGGCCAAACAAGAAGAAGAAGGAAGTGGGAGCATATGGTTTTATAAAAGTATTAATATACTTCACGCGTAACACTCCCCACTCCCTAAGTCACTATTAATATGTTTTTTTAAGATTGATCTTTGTACTTATAGTTTGAATTTCAAATCACTATTTTACATGGACCTTTCATTCCCTTCTAATATTTCATAGATTTAATGAAAAAAGTAAAATTACAATACTGAAGTACAATAAACTTTTTTGAATATAATAATGAATTCTTTTCAAACAAATAATTTTTAATTAAGTAAAAAAGATAGTTTAAAATAAAGTAACTACACAATATATTATATTATATTAAAAAATGATTGTATTTGAAAATATAATAATAATAATAATAATAATAATAATAATAAATGAAATTAAAATACTTAAATAAATTATTTTGAAATCATTTAAAGTTACCTATAATTATTATTAAATTAGATACTTTATTTAATTCAATTCAAACACAACTTATTATATCTATCTTATTGTATACTTCAAATAATTATAAAATTAGTTACAACTTAGTGTAAAAATAATTATTTTATTGATAAATCCCAATAATATTGCTATTATAATATATAATTATCAATATTTATATTACATTATTGCATACAACTCAAGAGTTTTTCTATTTTAAATATAGTTTTATTCCAAATTTAATGTAATTAGTCAATACCCATTTATTTTCCTCTACATTCAAAAGATATTTTATTTTTATTTTTTATATTATGATTATTATTGTTCAATGTTTTTTTTCCCACTTATTTATATACACTATAACTATGTTTGTACTATATAAATAAGTTTTGATCAAAATATTTGTGATTAAAATATGAAAAAAGTTGAAAAAATGAATTTTTATTGCATCAATATTTATTTTAATGCGATTTTTTTATAACAATGTTTTCTATATATATCAAGTTTTGATTTCAAATTTAATGTAATTAGTCATGCATTTTTATTTTCCTCTACATTCAAAAGGTTTTTTTTTATTCTTTAATTCTTTTATTTTTTTGATTTTTAAGTTATGATTATTAGTGTTCAATGATTTTTTATTTTCCACTTATTTATACACATTATAACTATATTTGTACTATATAAATAAGTTTTGGATCAAAATATTTGTGATTATAATATGAAAAAATTGAAAAAATGAAATTTTGTCGCATCACTGGTTATTTCAACACGATATTTTTTATAACAATATTTATAAATATCAAATGTATGTTGATTTCTAATTGCACAACTTAAAACGGTGTATAAATTTATCAGAAGTTATAGTATTTATTTTTTTATACTACTTTGTTATTTGATATATATATATATATATATATATATATATATATATATATATATATATATATATATATATATATATATCTTTACTACTTATAAAAGAAATCTAACTATTTCTATAAATAGATTGAATATAATAATATTATTTTTTTAAGACGTCCAAACTATTAAGCTTGAAGTACAACCCATTTATAATATAATAATATTAAAACTTTAACCCTATCTTTTATCCCCTAAAAATCTGGTATCAAATTAATATAAGAATTCATTTGTAAATTGAACCCGCCAATCTCAACACTTCAGCCATTTAAAGCGGTCAATGTCAACAATTTATAGAGGATCTCTTCTCTCACATTGGTAACAAGTCATCTCATAATATCTATCTTCGTAATCCCTTCAAAGTAAGAAATATACGCACACTCTCTGGAAGAACCCTAACCAGTAACCAAGACAGTATAACCACCACCACCACAGCCGCTCTGCCTCCTTCCGCCTTCAACTAACAACTATCATGACTACCGCCCTTCCTCTCACCCACGACATGAACTTTCTTTTGGAACATAACATTTTTCTTTAAAAAAAATATCGTTGAAAGAAGCTATTTGTCCCCGCTGCTGTGCGCGGGTAACGGCTAGTATATATATATATATATATATATATATATATATATATATATATATATATATATATATATATATATATATATATATCAACATACGTTTGATATACAATTACACAACATAAAACGGTCTACAAAACATCAATTAATAGGATAAATAACAAATGGTGTAAACCTATTCTAGTTAATAAAACTAATAAGTTAACAACATATTTTATTTTGCTACTGACATTGGTTTTTGCATGTATAAATACTAAATCACAATTTGAAAAATTTTATTATTATAATTAAATAATTGTATTTTGAGTGAATGAGTCATGAAACAAAATACGCACTCATACATGAAAACTATATGCGAATTCATTTTGAAAGAATATATTGTTGCTGATATTAATGACGAATTTAATTTGTTTCCATAAAATGTTAATTATAGTTATGGATATCATTTAATATACATATAATTATGGAAATCATTTAATATCTATCTTTATTTGATTAAATAATAATTTAATTTTGAGTAATTCCTTATTGATGTATTCTAGCATAGAATAGATGTGGGAAACATTTAATCTTAGCTCTTTCTCTCTCTCTCTCTCTCTCTCTCTCTTTATATATATATATATATATATATATATATATATATATATATATATATATATATATATATATATATCCTCCCTAATAAATAAATAACTTTTTGCCACTTGACACACTCTCATTGATTTGACCATATGTCATTTTGTGGTTTTTTTAATTAAATTTTTTCTACATGACATTTTTTGGTTGTTTCATTTTTATTAAATGTATTAATTGCAATAAATCCTCTTTAATAAATAAAAAACTTTTTGCTATTTGTCACACTCTCATTGATTTGGGCACATGTCATTTTGTGATTATTTTCATTAAAATTTTCCACATGATATTTTCTGGTTGTTTCATTTTTATTAAATGTATTAAGTGCAATAAATATAATAATAAAGACATTTCAATTTCATTAATTGACTTTCCTTTTAATTTTTAAATTTCTAAATTAAAGTCCATTAGTTTTCTATGTTTATTTATCTAAATTATTTGTTTTAATTTTAAAGAGAAAAAAACAATTTAATTTTCATAATTTAATATTTTTCCATTTTCTTATAAATTCAACTTCCTAAATGTTTATAATTTTATATATAATTTTTTTAAATAAACCCATATAATAAATGAGTCTTACATCTAGTGTGTGTGTATATATATATATATATATATATATATATATATATATATATATATATATAGACACACACACACACACACACACACACACACATATATATATATATATATATATATATATATATATATATATATATATATTACTTAAGGCGACATTTTGTCAAAGCTTGATGGCAAGTACAAGCCTCGGAGTCATGGCACGCCGTGACGAGCTTTTTAGAACATAGATTTTACCGCTTTAAACAATCTATTCTAGACAAAGCTTATTTAATTATTTTTGTGGACCTATATATACATTTATTATTTTTAGCATACGAAGAAACTTAATCAAAAAGCTTATATATTGTGTAGATAATCTAAGCCTTTTATTTTGTTGAGGTTGTTTAGCTGGTATTATATTTTGTTGATGTGACATAAAAAAAATTTGTTATTGTGGATGCTTTGAGTTCATTATTAATAAGTTAAGAGATTCGAATTACCTATAAATCGAATAACCCGAACAAAATAACCAACATCTTATGTGTTTTTTTTTCTTTTTTTTCTAGACACCCTTATTTGTTACGACTATCTAGTGAATACACATCCGTTGTAGCCACAGGTACCATAGCGACAATGCTCCTCGGAGATTTAGAGACTACTAGTTTTCTTTTAGAGATACAATTGTCCTCTCTATAAGTTTATGTTTCTTTTAATGTATGCATTCATGATATGATGTGAAGTGGTTACCATTTGGTAGTGAATATTTTCCACACACCAGAAGATTTTTAAGATCAAACATCAAAATCAAATACATACGCATCATTAATTACTTCCGGTTAAACCTTCTTGCTGCTAACCATGTGTTATTAATAGAAAACAACCTAAATAACATCAATGCTCACCTTAACATAAATATGTTATTTTGTTTTACAATGAAAATGAGCTTTATTTATAAACAACAACAGTTATGAGTTTCAAAACTCCAACCCATACACACACCTCCTCCGACGTATCCTCGAGCCTTGCAGGCGGTTTCACATACTTCATCTGTATAGCAATGTACGGATACACAAACAAGTCCACCCTTTCCCGACAAGGACACTGCCCAAGTTATGATGAAAAAAAGTATATATATAATCAAAATCATGTTCTTATTTGGATAAAAAAAATTCCAAAACTATTTTTGAACTATTTCACAAAATGTGATTTTTGAACAATTTACGTATATCATGCTTTGAACTTAAATGCTTTTTTTTGTTTTGTTTTGAACTTATGACTACAATGAATTATATAAAAGAATAACAAAGGATAATAACAAGCGTGAGAAATATTACAAATACGTTTTACAATTTAAATGCATATCTTAAAATATATTTTTATTTAGCGCCCTCGTGTTTTAGTTAGAAATGGATGGGAAATATATTTTACCAGATGCTTTGGTATGCATGATGTTGATTGCAACAAGAAGACCGAAAACAAACATAAATTTAGTATTCATGTGTTCGTATTTTAAATCTTTTGTTGAAGAATTGTGTTTGAGCTACCTACAGTAGGAGATCATTTATATACAATGAACATTTTTTCTTTTCTTTAAATAACAATTAAATACCGTTTACTTTACCATATTTGTATTGCTATTTTTGGTTTTACCACAAAAAATTGTATTAATTTTATTTTACTCCCTTCATCTAGTTCATTCATAGTTTGTTCATGTATTTCGAGATGTTTACATAATAATGGTCGGTTATGTGTATGTCACTCTTACAAATTAATTATCATGTTACATCAGTGTCGTGTTAACTCCATCTTATGTGACAGATTTTGATTATAGTATATGATAAAATTGTAACATTTACGAAAAACATAAATTAACATGTGTATATAGAGCATTTTCATATGTTTATCAAGTGCCAACATGCAAAACTATTTTTCAAATCTCTATTTTCCTTCTTTAAAAGAAAGAAGGATTACAAGATGATTAATGATTCTAGTTATGACAGATGAATGTTTTTTTGTTTCATTTACAAGTAAAGTTGGTTGTTATAATTATTATAGGATGAACGTATATGTAAGTTTAGATAGGAATTTCAAAATTTTAGTGGCCAAAGTAGAAAAAGAAAAGCTAAAAGGTAGAAATTGAAATTTATATGATTATGCAGGGTGCATTTTGCACTTAACCACTTCACTACAAGAGTATTTATGTATTTAATAGCAACTAATTAAATGTACACCAATATAATCCAATATAATATGGAGCAACTAATTAAATGTACAACAATATAATATGGAGCAATTAATAGGCCAAATATAATATAGAGCTACCAAATATAATATATAGCTATTTATTGGTTATAAAGGGTTTTTAGTATAGTGATAAAGAATGATTCTTTTAATTAAGAGGTAATGGTTTTAAGACTAGTTATAAACATAAATGATGTTAATTTAGGCGTAAATTATTTTGTTGTTCCAAAAAAATAGCCTTAAAAGGTATCTCTACTCTAATAAATGAAGATCTATTTTGTCAAATGTCAATCTCTGATAATTTTTGACACTTGTCATTTTGTGGTATTTTTGAAATAAATAATATTTAATGTTTATATTTTTATATTTAATTTTTTAAATTAACCTATGTAATACATGGATCTCACACCTAGTTTTTTTATATATAAAAGTTTATTTATGCTACAATAGCATTTAACTTAGCTAATTAGTAATCAAGATTAAAATAAGAAAAAATATCCATTTACAAATAATTAGGATGGAACCTCCATATGATTCTAAAGTGTTTTGCAACAAAATAATGTCCTAAATTATGTAGCTAAGTCCTTCGTTAATCTATTGTTTTTGGCTTAGTGATTGATTTATGAAGTAAAGTTCCCCTATTGATCCTTATTCTAGTATGTAAAAAAAACTAAAAATTAAGCCATCTTTAAAATACTTATAACACATGCGAATTCGGGCTAGTCAATTAAGATACAATAAACATTAAAAATGACTTTTTGATAGAAGATTATTTAGAATAAACAATCTTAACCAAAGTTATAGTATATATGTCACAAAGATTCCGTATATATAAAGAACTCTGAAATTCGACTTTCTATGAAAAAGTTATGATTCTTCTAAGTGTCACGATTAAACTGACACGACTCTGCGTATCGTAAAAAGTAAAATTTTGATAAAATACTTTTTAGCCTTCGTGATCTAAACAAAATTCGTAGTAGTCGTCAAACCGATAGTGTGCATATAGAGAACATCTCAATCTGACTTCATTAGAGGAAGTTATGATTTTTCAAAGATTCAACGTAGCAATATATAACTCATAAATCAAATTTTAGATTGATCGATTTTTAGCCAAAACAATCTAAATGAGAATTGAATCTCTCGTTAATAAAAGTTCGACGATATAAAGACAATCAAAAACGGATGTCGGACACCAAAATTATGAATTTTTAACGGACTTAACAGTCTAAGCCTGCTAATATATAACTTTAAAAATAAAATCAAAATTAGCCGAAAGAGTCTAAATCTAAATGAAAGTTGTAGATCACGTCGATAGCTATGCGTTAATAAAAAGAACATCAAAAACGGAGCTCGTATGCGAAAGTTATGAATTTTACAATATAAATAATTTTCGTCAAATGAGGGCAGGACACGTGTCGCGATCTGGCACACCCCCTTCCTCCTCACATATTGCCACCAGATGATGACATGTGGCCCCCCATTATTCCTAATGTACTGCTCCGTGGGCAGCCTATAAATAGAAGAAAATTTTCACTCTTTTCCTCACCCTCTTCATCCAATCTCTTCCAAAACCCTCCCAAGGTCCCTAACCCTTGTTCTAGTACTTCCTAAGGGTTAGTAGCGAAGCTACGGAGCATCAGAAATCCCTGAGAAATAGAGCTTTCAGTTTAGACGTTTTGCCCGCACAAAGTCCGGTTTCTCACTAAACAACCTGTAAGTTGAGTTATGTTTACTATGCTTTAAGTATAACTTATGTTTAAATTGATTATCGTTATTATGAACCTATAAAAAAGACTTATCAATGATTCCAATTCATTATTTTGATTGATTTACTTATGGGGATGAAGAAAAGGATAGATTTAGTGAGGTGTTTAAACTGGGCTTTCCAAACAGTATACTTTGTATACCAAACAGACCCTACCTCCGATATGATCTTACTTGGTTGTCCCTTATCATCTATAAATCAATAGAATTTGAATTAATGATGAATCTACACTAATAATTAGTCACAAGAAATATTAGACTAAAATTTAGTGATAATGATACTAGGTTACGTCAAAGGAAAAGACAGTTGCTAGAAGTTAAGCGTTATCTGAGTTTCGTGTCATCACTTTAACAAGTGAGTGCATAGCTACTTTTATCTTACACATAGATATGAACTATTTAAGATAATTACATACTATATGTGTATATTATATGTGTTCATGATATCTATGCTAGATGAAATTTTTATACATGTTTTACTTGATTTAATCTGCATATGTATTTTTATACCTATAGATATATTGGGTAAAGATTGCTAGATTACAGATGATATAGATGATGAGAGATGAAAGATAATATAGAAGATGAGAGATAAAAGATGTAATATATGATGAGAGGCCTTGAATTTAAAGATGGCATCATCTAGCAGAGTAAAGTTGACAATCAAAAACTATTCTAGATAGTACAGTGGTAGGCAAGCAGGCTCGCAACCTGTAGGTGTTTATGACCCATGTGTTCATTAGATATACTCTAAAAACCGATTGAAATGTATTGTGGGTGGACTCCCTAAAATAATATTGTCAATAAAGAAGATGATCCCTAGGATAACTCCTTAGGAATAAATATAGAAGAAAACCTAGTGACAAGTATCATGGAGGAATCCCTGAACTAGTACTGTCAGCATAGATGATCCTTAGGGTAGATCCTTAAGAAGAACATAATAGGGATGGAAAATTAGGTTAATTTTTTGATGATTGAACATATTAATTATATTATTGTGGGTTGAAAACCCTATGTACTCATCAGGTTTCCCGACCTGACCCATTCAATTTATTGTATCGCAAGTAGCAATATGAAAGATACATTCTGCTGAGTGATTCGGGGAGTATTAGGCCACTAGTTTAATATTTCGTTATGCTTATGTTTTTGTATCACAAGTAGCGATATGAAAGGTACATTATGCTATTAATATTTCGTTATGCTTATGTTTTTGTATTGACGATGACATCCCAATGTTTTAATATAACTATAATACATTTCTTTGGAAATGATTTGATAATATTTGTATCATATTTTTGTGAACAAATTCAGCATTATTATTATTCAAAAAGGATACACTGATTTTATATAAGCATAAACAGATCGGTATTTTCTGGCCAGAAAATTTGGGGATGTCACAGTTGGTATCAGAGAATTAGTTTAAGCGAACTAGGAATTTGTAGGATTTCTAGACTTAAACTTAGAATGCAAAGCAATGATTGTAAGATGATTGTCTTCTATATGTAAGAAGTATTTCTGAATAGACATGAGCACTAGCTTATTTTAGGAAAGATAAATAAATTGCTTTTAGGCTAACCGGAGTGGGAAGGAAAACCACGTGTAAGTGTTGAGGTGGAGGGCCTTAAGACACATGAACAATGCCCCAGGGCAAATGCTCTGGCTGTGGCGTGTGTCAGAAGACGGGGCGAGACAACCAATCGGAGAATTAGTTTGGCAACGGTTCATTTGATCCACAAAAATTCTACCATTAGCAAATTAATTTTTTTTCAATTTATGAACTTATCAATTACAACTATAAATACCCACCATTTTACTAACATTTTACACTAAAAAAAAACACTCTCTTCTCATATATTTTTTATCTTTTACCTATGGATCGAAATCAAAATACCCCATCCACTCTAAACACCCCAAAAACTCCAAATGATCCATTTCTAAATATTATTTACATGCAATTGATAACATCTCCAATCCAACAACAACTTCTCTTCACCAATCTTCCACACCACCCAAACTACTACCAATAACAAACACCACTACCATTCAATCAACCCTAATTTCAAGCCTTTCAAGCACAAGCTACAACACCCTGTTCTGAATCATTTTCTAATCTGGGGTCGTGACTCGACGATCGGTTATCATAAGGATTAGGTCCTTTGAGTAGGAAATATTAATACCCCTTTGGATGTGGGTAATGCATGTTGGACGATTTGGGAGTTTGGTTTGTGATTTGGAGCCCAAGGGTATAACCGTAATTTGGAAAGTATGGACCTTTATGAATTTTGTATTTTATTTCGGTAAGTTTTAAGTCATGGATACGTGGTTATAAGTGTATAGATTCTCATTACCTTTCCGTGGATATAAGGATCGTCGGAATTGGACTTAGAACAAATAAGTTACGGCCTTCAAAAGATTGTGGTTATGGCCCTTATATTGGGTTGAAGTTGATCGTGGATTCCATCCACATTGTAACACTCGAATCCAAGTATTTTCCTTTCAAGTCCTTGAAATATAATATATAAATGCGAAAGAGGTCCCTTCGTATATTGGGTGTACATTTATGTACGTTTATCGTACATTGGCGTGTTTGATCGGGAGTTAGAGCCACGCACGCGGGATGTATGTAACCAATGCCAAAAAACCTAATTTTAGGGCATGAGCCTTATTTAAGCACATTTATGACCTTTGGACCCTTACCCTTATCAGTCTCCACTGCTTTCAACGTCCCTAAAATCCTAGTTTGCCTTTAAGAGTGATATTTGAGCTTGGAAGTAACTTTGGTTGCCTTTTTTGTGTGTTTGCAAAAAGAAAAAGTTGGTGTTCAAGCTTTGGACAGAGCTTCAAGATCTTGAATCTGGATCATCTAAGGAAACTTTTGAAGGTAAAAATCCCATACCTTATTGATCCTTTTGATAATTAGAGTTAAGGTTTGTTTATAAGCTCATTTTGGGTCCATGGATTCTCTTTTGGGAGTTTGGGAAAATCAAGAAGTTATAAATGCTAGATCTTAGTCCCGATGATGTGTTAGAAGCCTAAAAATGTTATCTTGGTGGTTGTCATGAAGCCATGCATAATCTAGGTCCTTTGTGTGAGCCTTGATGAACAAAAATGGATGTTGGACTCCCATAAGACATGCCAAGGCATAAAGTTGCCAACTTTATGCCCTAGGAATCCCTTAATGATCGATATTTGGAAGTTAGAGTAAGTGGCTGCATGGATTAAGCACCAAATGGTTTAAGGCGTTGAAAGCCCAACACGCTGAGCGTACCAAGATGTACGCAACACGTACTGCATGGCGATCGAGTACGCCAAGTGAACTGAGTTTACGCCACGCGTACGCCCTAGTGGGCTTTTGGACTTTTGTTGGACTCTTGGATCTTTGGGCCTTATTTGGTTTTGGTATTTGACCTATTTAGACTAGGTGGGCCTTTGACTTATGCTAATGAACCTTAAGTGGTGTAGTTGGGCCTTTGTGGGACTTAGAGCCCATTATTTTGTTTGGGCCAAGAATGGATAGACCCATTATGCGAAAGGAAATTGGGCCCTTAGGAGTTTAGACTAAGAGTTTAGGCCCATGATTTGGGATTATGACCTAATGTTGATTAGGGCTATTTGTTTGTGATAGTGTAGAACTTTTCTGTTCAACAGTCGAGCGTATTCTGTTTCCAGAAGACTGAGGTGAGTTTTCTCACTGTATCTATGGGATGAAGGCACCAAGGTTGACCCATTATTTGTATTGTAGGCTAAGCTATCAATCGTGCGCTATAGCGGCACTATAACGTTTTGCGGTGGTCAAGAGCCGCTATTTTCAGTTTAGCGTTTTCGTTTCGCGGTACCGCTATTTCCGGCGTTATTCACCGCTATTTCAATAACCGCTATAGCGGGGCTACGGGCGCTATTCAACTTTATTTCAAATTTTGGGCCATTTGGTTACTTTGTAAATGAAAGACTGGTCTTAATGATCTTACTACACTTTCAATTAAAAAATCCCGAACAACTAACATAATTAAAAACATTCAAAGCAACAACGTCTACCGACAACTCTCTTTGTCATCTCTTTCTGTACTCATTTCGACTTAAGATGCTATGGTCAGACTCCATTAATGCTTTTTGAAAATCGGCCCACACCTATGTGGCTACGACTTGGAACTTAACTCCTTAAATCAACCACAACCTACTAATGCAATATTTGTAACGCTTGTTCCATGTATCATTTAATTCTCTCAGTATTAGGGTTTTGTGCTAGGACTCGATGAGTTAGGGAGCTCCAACTCATCGAGTAGAGATCATTTATGAGGACACAGGATTTAGATCCTACTCGACAAGTCGGAAGGCCCCAAATCGAAGAGTAGGCGCTGTAAAGGAAAACCCTAATTTTTAGGTTTTGCACCCTATATAAAGGACTTAATCCGCATCTTTTGGCCTCCCTTATCACCTCATTACCCAAAGAAGGATACCCTAGCCATTCTTTTCTACATTTTTGTGCTTGTGAGGCTAAGAGAGTGTTTTGGTGCATTTGTTGAATAAGTTTGATGGTTGTGAAGTTTGGAATGGGAAGGACCTTGTAGATCCAACATCTACATCGTTTTGGCTTCCATTTGAAGGTAACAAGCTGTTACCTTGATCATTCTAGTGTTAGATCTCCTTATTCTTGGGTCTAAGGCCATTTTTAGTATATTTGCGAATCATTTCGGGTATTGGGCATGATCTGAAGTTGTAACTTCAAATCTGGACTCCTTTAAGTCCTTAGAGTTATAAAGTTACTGAATTTATCAAGCTTTGGCCCTTCTCTTTGGCTTAAACCCATCCATTAGCTTGGTTTTGGCATTTAAGATCTTGCATGCACGTAAAGCTTGCAACTTTATGTGGAAACCATGCCCTAGGAGGCTAGATCTGTAATTTGGATATTTGGGGTAGCTTAAAAACGTCTGAACATAAAAAGGGATGAAGGGACTCGATGAGTTTCTTAGCCAACTCGACGAGTCAGGTAGGGTTTGCCTGTTTTTGAGATTCTGAGTGATTTTGGGGAAGGATTAGAGTTTCCGGTCTACATGAGTTTTCGATCTTCTGGACATTAAGGAACTCGTCGAGTGACTCAGGTAACTCGGCGAGTTGACGGGTTACTCAATTAACTCAATGAGTTGCTGGATGCACTCGACGAGTTGGGGTTAACATGGACTGTTGACCTTGATTGTTGACTTGGACTTTGACCAGGGTTGACCAAGTTGGACTTGGAGGGTATTATTGGTATTTCGGGATTTTGACTAGCGAATCACATGATGGTTATAGGCAGTTGATTTGGAGCTACACGTTGGGACTTATCAGATTCTATCTTATAAGTTCGACATTTTTGAAAGGTGAGTCTCCTCACCATACCAATGGGTTGAAGGCACCAAGGCCGACCCATTCTATGATATGTGGTATACTAGTTAAAGTTATATTATGAGGCATGATAGTTGGTTATATGATAGGAAGTATGCTAGTTGTATATGTGGTATTTTTGTATGGAAGACCATGAGAGAGCCCATGGCACTTGGATGTAAGAACATGTGGAGAGCCCATGGCAACCGGATGTAAGTGACGGGTTTTGAGCAATAAAAAAAATTCTATGGTGCACATGCAAAGATCTAGGTTTCTCTATTGTACATGCAAATTATCCAAAGCTTATAAACCCTAATTCTAGCATATCAAAAATCGAAATCTATAACTAATAAAGTTTAGATGATTACCTTTTGATTGTTGCAAGAATCTTCAAGCTTTGAGAGCCTAGTATCACAAATCTAATACCTCTAATCGATCACAAACACCAAGTCAAGAAGGATGATCTTGGAGAGAGATGATGGAGGCTCAAAATCGGCTCTAAGAATTTTAGGGTTAGGCCTTAAGCAGTCCAATGGAACCTTCTGAAATAAGGCCTTCGACAATTTCAAGGTGACCTTCCACCCTAATTTCGTCCACCCCTTTATCCATATAATCCACAACCCAAAATCCAATTATCTTATAATTGCAATTCCAGTCCCCGAAGTTCAATTAATATCTTTTGATCACAAAATTAATTTCTTAATTAATTCTTGACCAGTATTTATTAATTAATATGATTTCTCTTTTAATATATTATTCATATAATATATTAATAAACCATAATATCCTCTTTCTCCACTAATCATCCAGTCAAGTTGCTTTGGTGAAGGCAACCCAAAAGGACAATGCTACAACCAGGTCAAGTACATACCAAATATAGTTATGGACTTTAACACTAATCCAACAGTCTCCCACTTGGATAAGTCTAATAACTATAGATGTAAGTACGAATTCAAAATCCGATTAGCAATCGTAGCTCTCAAAAGCTGCTGTCGAACATTGACACGTCCTTTAGATAATGGATCGAATAGTCCTCCGTTCTCAATATATCATGCGGAAAATTACATGGAACATAGTCATACTTATTGTCCAGCAGTTTGTTTCTTGATCTCTTATTTGTCTGACATAGAACGTAATTGAACACATCAATTCAGTCCTGACCGTCACATAAGTCAAACCAAATCACCGAGGGGCCCAGATATCGCTTTTACCCTCTTAGGATAAAAGGAATAAATAAACTTTGACTTATATGCATTTACTATTCACTAATCAAATCGTACACAACAATGTGTTTTATAACATCAAGTTACTGATGCGTTTACGCATTACCAATGCACAACCAACTCGCAAACAATAAACCATATATCTAGGTTTAAAGACTATATGATATTATCGTCTTACGATCATTCGTGATAAATTCCGTGAAGTGATACCAGTAAGCACGGATTTAATCTAATGCTCAAATCTTGTTTCAAAAGCACTCATGAATGTTGCAACAAACTTTTTCTATTTGTAATACACTTTAGACAGTCTACAAACCAATTCATGACATTCTTCTTTCATATCTACTTCCAACATATGAACGACTGTGGAGAGTTTAAATAATCTTATTATTTAGGAAGTCAAAACATGCAAAGTGAAACAGTAGTAAATAATTAACACAAGACAGTAACTTTACTTATAAATAAAACACCTTTATTTAATCATCAAATGTTAATTACAATTTACTATTACAAGTTTCTAAAATCTATCTAATCAAAACTAATATCGTCCTTCAACCCAATGCTCTTAGCGTGCTGCAAGTGCTTAACGCTACTCAATCACTTCGTAAGGGTATCTGTTGGGTTATCCTCTGACGATACCCTCTTCACTACGAGGAGTCCCTATTCTATCTGATGTCTAATGAAGTGATATTTCATGTCAGTATGCCTGGATCTACCATGATATCTCGGTTCCTTGGTTAAGGCAACCGCACCTTCGTTATCACAAAAATTTTCCATGGGCTCCTTTACAGATAGCACAACTCCAAGGTCTCCAATGAAGTTCTTCAACCATATTGCCTCCTTCAACACCTCGCTCGCTGCTATGTACTCTAATTCGCACGTTGAATAAGCTATGGTCTCTTGCTTGGAACTTTTCCAAGTCACTGCTCCTCCATTTAGGGTAAAGACCCAGCTTGACTGAGAACGGAAGTTGTCTCGGTCGGTCTAAAAATGGCGTCACTATACCCTCGTACCCTTAAGTCATCTGTTAAAACATGAAATTGACCCTCTTAACTTTAACCAATCCGAAGCCACATCCTGATCCACAATCAGTCTCTCAACCGCAATCACAGACCGCATCCGCAGTTGTCTTCATCAACCAATAGACTTAGTTTTTATCTGTTATCTTTTTTACTTTACATTGTTTTATCCAGTGTGCCTTGCATGGCCACTTTAGATAGATTTAGACTTTGTAATCTTCGAGACTCTATATAAAGAGCTCTTATATTCTGAATGAATACACATCTCTTGAATCTCATATCTTACTTATTCTCTCATCAGTATCTCTTATTCTCAAAGATCTCACTAAACTTAAACTCTTATATTAAGATCGTAATCTCTCATTTGGAGCAAGTCACTCTTGACTTAATCACTTTTAAACTGATCAAACTTACTAACTTGGTTTGATTGCAATCCTTGTTAAGAATCAGCTTAAGTGTATACTTGATATAATACTTGTTGTCATTTACATTTCCTTATATTTTCGTCTTTATATTTCCGCACCTAATTATCTAATTATCTAACTCTAACTTATTATTGTTAAGATTTATGATCCTTTGAGTTAAAACTTATTCCGCAATATAACTTGTTCTAACGTTTGTTCAAGTGTGTTTCTTAAGTTTTTCTCTCAACAATTGGTATCAGATCCAAAGTGGTTGCTTTTTAAACAAGAACTCTGATTTTAAAAGACCTTCTCTAGCACTGGAGCTCATTTCTTAAAAAAAAACAAAATCTTTTCAAAACAAGGAAATATTGCACAAGCATTATCACTCAATGTTTCCTACACTGTTGGAGGTTCGAATAGAGCTCAAATACTGGTGGCAAACGAGTATCATCACTGGTCCCAAAGGATGGAGAGATATCTAAGAAGACTTGGAAGAGGGGTGTGGAGACCTGTAGAAAAAGGACCTCATGTCCCTATTCTTACTCCAGTTCAAACCGACAGTGATCAAGCAGACTAGGAGGAGGTCAACCAGCCATGAATCGTTCCACTAAAGATGATCTTGATAATATGGAAATTGATGTTGTTAACTTTATGAGATATCTTGTGGAGTTGATCCTGATAACTTCGATATCATCATTAATTGCAATTCAGCCAAAGAAATCTGGGATGTTCTCAAGAACTTGTATGAAGGTACAGAACAAGCTCAAGATAAGAAGCTCACAAACACATTCAACGAATTCAACAACTTCAAAGCTCATGCTGGTGAAAGTCTAGAAGACTCCTTCAAAAGGTTCAATCTGATTGTCACAAAGTTATCAAATGTTGGCACCATCCGAAGTAACCATGAGACAAATCTTCAGTTTCTTAATGGCTTGGGTAGACACTGGACTACAACTAAGATGATAGTCCAAGGAGATACAAAAATTCATTCTTTATCTCTCTACAAGCTTTATGGTGAACTTCAAGCACAAGAATCAATCGTACTCAAATAATGTGCTGACTTCGGAGGCCCACTCGTTCTCATAGTTCAATCTACTCACACTTAATCTTACTCTCCCTCGTATGACAACCCTCCGCAGTCATACAAAGCTAATTCAGAATACGATGATGAAGAAGAATTCCAAAACACTACTGCTCTAGTTAGCCAACAGTTCAATAGGCTACCACACTCAAATTTTCGCAAAAATCAGTAGTTTACTAAACCTCCCTTCAACCACAACTTCAATCCCCAAAATAATCATTCTCGATATCCCAAAAACCCTCACCCATCACCGCAACCTCAAAACACTTTATCTAAAGAGGCACCACAACCTATCAAGTCAACTCACTCCAATACCTCAACAGAAGACACAAATGATGTTATAATTTGTCACAAGTGCAACAAGGAAAATCACTTTGCTAAAGATTGCAAAGCTAATGTGCTGAAAGATAGAGCATTCTACCTTAGAATGGCTCAATAAATGGAAGAAAAGGAGAAAGCAAGGGCATACATGGACCAAGTTAAGAGAGACCATCAAGTTTGGTCATCCGGAGATAAGGATGAAGATATCAACAACATCAAGGGAAAAGGAAAAATCTGCATGATGACATCTGCGGATGAGGATGGGTCAACCAAGCTGGAAAAGAACTATTGCTACATGGCAAAGGATGGAACTCTGATCATCTTTGAACAGGGAAAACTCATGATCCAAACTAATAATTATATCATGCATGATTATCAACCATTCATAGACAACTTTAATGTGCCGCCATCCTTTCAGACTATAACAAAGCCCTAGATGTGAAGAATATAGCATCCCAAGAGATGTTTCATGTGAGAGGACGATTGAAGGACAAGAGACTCAAAGTAGCTATGTTAGAAAAAGATCTAGTATTAGAAAAGGATGCCAGAATGTTATGTGAAACAAAGTTAGGAATAGCCTTGATTCAAAGAGATTTAGCTCAAAATGAAAATGTACGCTTAAATCTTTTAATCGAAAAATTGTTCAATGAAAGCAAAGCTATCGAGAATCTTGTGCATAATGGAATTGTAGATAGGACATATAATTGAGGTTGGTTCAATGGGTACTCTACCGTAAAGGATTCAACACCTCGATTTAACAAAGACCGACCCTATGTTCCTCCGGACCGAGAGTTCCATTTCCCAGTCAATGACAAAACCTTTCCCGAAGTCATCAGAGCTCATTTTGGTCGGATTCACAATCTGAGTAATAATTGTGTTATTGAGGAAATTCTTCCTGAATTTTTGGGTCACTCAAGTGATCAAATTCCTATATTTGGCACAATTTATCCCAACTTGCAGAATTCATCAGTTGTTGATGAAGAAATTCTTATGGAAGGACCTGAAGTTCTTGTCAACTTTCCATCTCTGTTGTTAGACCGCAATATCTCTTATTGCAGTCCTAAATCGTAGTCTGTCCAACTGCCTTCTATCAAGTGTTTGACAAAAAAATCGACTTAGACTTACTCTACGGTAGTTAAATCTTCCTTACCGCAGACCACAATTAAGAGTTCAGGGACCATTCAACCAATTCATCATGAGTTGCCCATAGAAAATTTTTAATATGGTAAATGTTCCCAGAGTCCTAAACTTTCTAGTTCAGATGACTCAAGTCCTCGTTTTCAAAAGCAGTCTAAGGATTCCAGGAAATCGCAGCTGAACCTTCATGACTGCGGTTCTCCAAAAACTCAGGCAAAAATGGCCTTCAAAGAGGAACTTCGATCCTGTGGCAAAAAGCAGGAAATCTTTTTAAAAAAACAAATGACAAAACATAATTTCAAAATCCTAGAGTCCAGAAAAACTTGTTTTCTCAAATTACTTTTTGAAAAACACTGCAGTCAAGAAATCGAACAAAAAGGACTATACAGTTCCTAAAACCTTTTCAAACTCTTCTGACACAACCCAAAAGCAAGTAAAGTCTTTTCGAAGTAATGGTTTTCAGATCTATTCCTTAGACAACCCAAAATGGAAGGGGATTTTACCAACTCCAACAATTTTCAAGTCACCTCAACCTTTTACAAAATCACATCCTAGGAGATTTACATGTACTCACACACTTTCAAATTGTACCTTTTCAAGCCACTTTCAGATCTCATTCTCGGACTAGTCACAAGACTCGCTCCACACCCTCCAGACCGCTGACCAAACAAAGTGTCTGGATGAATAAGAAAAATCTCTCATTTGGATTTCATCGTCAAAAAGGGTCATCTCAACCCCAAGCTCGCACTTTTGAAAAACATCTTCCCTTTTCAAAACCCCACAAAACTCCAAAGGTTCACAAACACCTAGGTCTATGTCTCAAAGTTGACACGAAACCTATCCCTGCAACCTCGGCTCATGCATCTATGAAAAACTCACCTATAGCCCCAAGCTCCAAACTTGTTTGGGTGCCCAAACTAACCGTGTAATTTTCAGGCAATGTTCAAGGAGGAACAAGAAGAGGAGTGGTTAATCGACAATGCATGCTCCTTGCACATGATCAATATGCAATGGTGGAAATATACAACGGTGGAAATGTTAGATTCGGCAACAACGTGAATGTAATAATCTGATGTTATGATGTTCTTATTACAGTGAACGTCTCTGTTCAAAAGGTTGCTTACGCGGAAGGCCTCAAATACTATCTCATCAGTGTAGGTCAACTATGCAAAGCAGGCCATCGGGTTGAATTTGACAACAAATATGGCTACATAATGACAAGTGATAAAAGCACCTGCTTGATCAAATCCAAGTCCGAAGGGACCATGTATCCTTTGGACATCTCTCTGATCATGGGAAACCGCAGCTATGCTTTCTGTCCAAAGCAGTATCCGAAGTCAGCTGACTATGAAACCGTAAGCTAGCTCATCTTAACTTCCGCTATATCAACAACCTTGTCACCGGAGAACTCATCTGAGGTCTCCCCACTCTGAAGTACTACAATGATACCTTATGCCTAGCCTGTGAGTGTGGCAAACAGTCCATAGGAAGCCATCCTATGGTGTTTGATTCTTCAAATTTTGAACCCATAGAACTCTTACATATTGATATTTGCGATCCATCTACCGTAGTCTGTGTCCATCACAAGAAATACATACTGGTTATAGTTGATGACTTCACTCGTTTCACTTGGGTCTTCTTTCTGCGACTCAAATCAGAAACACTACAGGCTATGATCAATTTCATCAAAAAGATTGAACTTCATATCAAATTACCAGTGCGCCGCATCCGAAGTGATAATGGAACTGAGTTCACTAATCATCTCTTGAACAGTTTCTTGGTTTCAAAAGGTATCAATCACAACTTCTCAGCTCCTTACACACCGTATCAAAATGGAGTAGTAGAGCGAAGAAACCGTACTCTGGTGGAAGCAACAAGATCTATGCTCAACTTTGCAAACCTTCCTCTCTACTTATGGGCGGAAGTTGTGGCAACAACATGCTTTGTCCAAAACCGAAGCATTATCTGCAAGCGTCTCAACAAAACTCTGTATGACGGCCTTAACAACCGCAAACCAAGTGTCAGATTCTTTCACATCTTTGGGTGTAGATGTTTTGTGATCAACAACAAGGATCATCTTAACAAATTTTCACCAAAGTCAGATGAAGGCATTTTCCTTAGCTACTCAACAAACAAAGTAGCCTATAGGGTTCTTATCAGATGCACTAGACTAACAGTCTAAAGCTTCGATGCCAAATTCGATGACTATTACGTCCGCAACACTGCTCCGTCAAGTGAAACAAAAGCAATCCTGGAATGTGATATCCCAGCCTCTTCGGGTCCCTTAAACATAGTTGAAATAAACTATGATGATATTTTTGACCCCGTAGAGACTGCTCAACTCTCTAAAACTCTTATGTCTCTGGTAGCTCAACAACAGCATGCCGAAGTTTCTGGTCCAACTCTTTCCGATGATGTGTCACTCAACACTTCCACCTTGTTGGTTGAGGGGGAAAACTCCACTCTGGATCAGGTGACAACCATCGAAGTTCCAATGCTCAAGGAAGTAGCTCCGGTTCCTACCCGTAGAGGCACTCTTCCATCAAATGTCTTCTCGGACTCAGACAATGAAAATATAGAGAACATTAACACAAGAACCGATCCAAGGGTTAACACTCTTTCAACAATCCAGGAAGAACCATCTTAGGTTCAGGGGGAACTCCCATCCGCAATCCAGGGGGAACCTCCTTCAATTGCTTAAGAAAATAATGATCAAGCTCCCACAGTCCAAGACAATTCTACGGGCTGCTCTCAAGTCCAGCGGGGACAGCCATCTCCAACCATAGAGACCTCTTGATATTGAAGACGTTCCCTCCACCGCAGCCACTGATCATCTGCAACCCCATCTACATGTATGGACGAAGGACCACCCACCGAGTCAAATCATCGAAAACCCGTCCACGGGTATCCAAACTCGATCCTCAAAAGATTTATCTAACCACTATCACTATGCAGTGTTTATGTCCTCGGTCGAGCCTCGAACCATAAAACAAGCATTAATGGAGCCCGACTGGATAGCTACAATGCAAAAGGAATAGACAGAGTTTGAAAGAAACAAAGTATGAAAACTCGTTCCGAAGCCAAAAGGTCACACTGTTGTTGGTACAAGATGGGTGTACAAGAATAAATTGGATGAATCCGGTGCAGTCGTCAGAAATAAAGCACCAGACTAGTTGCAAAGAGGTATAGTCAACTTGAAGGTGCCGATTATGATGAAACATACGCCCCTATAGCCAGGATGGAGGCCATATACATCTTCTTAGCATATGTTGTTCACAAGAATATCAAAGTACATCAAATGGATGTAAAGAGTGGCTTCCTGAATGGTGAATTGAAAGAGGAGGTTTAAATTCAACAACCTCCGGGCTTCGAATGTCATGAATTCCCAGTGTAAGGTCCTGAAACGGATCTTTACCAATGATCAAGCAATCACAAAAGCAAGAATATGAATAGAGTAAGAATCGGAACAAGCTTGCACATGTTTATTACTTGAAAAATGCCAGGTACAACTTGTTACACTTGACCGTGAACTGTCTAGCATCAACAACCAATAATGACCTAAGACACCTCTATATATAAGGCACTTGGGTCGGAATCTGGGTTTACGATCGTAAATGGGTTTACAGCCGTAAACACACTAAAGGGCCGTAAACAACACAAAAACCATTAAAAACCATTATATATCAACAAAATAACTATTACAATAAAAAGCCTAGACCAAACCACTATCTTGAACCTTCAATCTCCCCCTTGGTTTAGGGCTAGCTTGGACTTAGTCTTTATCAACCACCAATACGTACAACTTCCCCAAAGCTCCGTTCCACATTCTTTTATTGATAATGTCATCCACCATAGATGTATACTCTTTTGCAGCTTGCTCAAAAATTTCCTCAGCGACTTTAATCTGATGAAGACTCAGATGATGGATATCCCATTTACAAAACTAGAACAAGTCTCTCCGGTCATATAGACGAATGTATCCATCTTTAATCTTGGTGACTACGGAGGCGGTGGTTTCGTCAAACACCCTATAAAGCACAGATCTTAAAGATCCATCTGGATAGTTTTGAAGCATTGAAACTTGCTTAACTTGATTGGTAGTAGGACACATCACAACTTGAAGTGGATGACCAGTTTTGGGATCAATCACATCAGGATATTGCTTAATAATTGATTCTGCAGTCTTTATCTCCGGAAAAACTTCTTTACTTGATCCTCCAGGATGAGCTTGAAATGAGTTGCCTTTGAATTTTTGGAAGGATTGGCAAAAGGAGCTTGAAATAACTCCGATAGATCTACCATGGTCCAGGAATTAAAAATCATGAATATCTCTATAAAGCTCTGTGTTTCCGCTTTTGCGTCGCACCAGCCACATGTTTAATGTATCATGAAATCCCCACGAAATAATCCCGGACCTATCACCATAAACATCTCTGAAACGATTTCCCTGAAGATCTGTGATAGTTATTTTGGGTTGATCTCAAGGCACATTCTGATCCAAACTCTTTTTGAACAAAATTTAACCCTTTTTAGCAGCTTTGGCCAATCTGGCACGCTTCAAAGCAATAACATTTGGTGCTTGAACAGGTTCCACCTCAAATCGATCAACGACTCGAGGTTTTTGCACAAATGGTGGAACTATGGGAGCAGCTTGAGTAGGAAGATAGATTCTTTGCTCATTGATAGACATCTTAAATTTTTCGCCCAGTTCTTCTTCCGGCTTCTTCTTTAAGTCATAGTAACAGGCAGTCAACATGCCAAAATGAGTCTGAAGATCTGTAATCTGCTTAGTCTTCAGAGTTTTATCTTCAAGGAGATTAGCAACTTTAATGTTGAGCTTGATGTTTTCAGTTTGAAGATTGTTCACCCAGATATCAAGCTCAATGTTCTTCTAATCGAGCATAGAGATCTCCTTCTAAAGTCCAAGAATAGTAGGATTCTCTTCTCCAGAATTACCTTCCCTGATAGATATGCCTTTACCATGGGAGGGGGGTGTTGAGAATAGTTCTTCAGCCAAATGCTCAACTAGCCTCACAGAGGCCGCATCATGATCGGGACTGGGAGGAGAAAAACCTATGGGAGTAGAAGAGCCACCAGCTTCAAAAGTGGTGTTAGGACCTTCATCGAATGGTCCTGATGAGACTATTTGAGGAGTAGTGGTAGGTTGAGTTGGAAGACCTTAAAGTGAATCATAAACTAAAATTCCCAATCTTGGATCTCTTCTTCTTCTTTTCAGAGGAAGCGATAAGGTCTGTGTTGCTGTGCGATCACTCTCAAGCGGCTCAGATGTAGGAGAAATAATATTAAGGGGAGAAATCCCTGACACTATCACCATAGGAGTTGTTGTTTCTACCACTTGTTTGGAAGTAGGAGGCGTAGATTCATGAACGTTTTCTTTTTCCCTTATCTCCATTGCTGGATGAGCAACATCATGGATATTGTCAAAAATTGTGTCGAGATTCTCATTCGATAAAAAGTTTGCACTGCTTTCAAGAGAGATATTTATATCATCCTTGTCAAAACCATTCAAATCAACATCTTTAATCACATCATTTTCATCTTTCTCGATCTCTATTTCATTTTCCTTAGTTCTTTCTTTGAAGTCACTTTGAACTTGGATTGTTGTCAACTCATGTTCCTCAGCCGTGAGAACATTAGGGACCGGGGTTTCTTCATCTTCATCATTGTCATGATCCGACACTGTTATGACATCATCATCAGAGTGTTGGATTAATGTCTAAGTCCATAACTATAATTGGTAAGACTTGACCCGACCCGGCATGGTCCATTTGGGTTGCATGGCATCATGCACTTGGATAGACTATAATGAGAGAAATAAGACACTTATGGTTATTAATATATTATAAGTTCTAGTATATTAATAATAAGAATAATGAGATTATTTAATTAGTATTGATCAAGAATTAATCTAGGATTAATTAAGTGATCAAAAGAAGACTAATTAAATATATGGGTTGATTGTGTAAATCATCCATACTTGTATAGTGGGCTAATGCTCCATAGATTATCTAGTTGGGCCAAAACCCATATGATGCTCCATGGATGCTCCATGGTGTATTTGAACCCATGGATCCAAGGAAATGGAAAGTCATGACAATTAGGGTTTGCCCTAATTGTAACACTATATAAAGATATTATTCTTGACAAAATCGGCCACTAGATTATTCTAGAGAGGGCTAGCCGATTTTCATGAAGTGTATAATTCTCTCAAGTTATTCCAAGTGTATTTGGTGTTGTGTGAACCATTTGAGGTGTCACACTTGGGGCACCTGGCACTCAAGCTTCATGAAGACAAGCACTAACAAAAGGTATGTATTTTATCTTGTTATATTGATAGTTTTTGTATGCTAGATTAGGATAATACCTTGGATGTTCATATTTGCATGTATAATAGAGAAAACATAGATCCAAGGTATTTAGGGTTGCATGTACACTTAGGAGTGTTAGAATGCTCATAACCCAACAGTGGTATCAGAGCCTAGGCTTGTTTTCTTGTAATACCTGCAATAGAAGCTGAAAAATCGAAATTGGTGCTGTCAACCCAGCAGACTCGCCGAGTCCATGAAGGGACTCGACGAGTCCAAGGCAAAATGCATCCAACTCGCCGAGTTATGTTCATGCACTCGACGAGTTGGACCCCATACAGCATATTTTCGAGGTTTTTGGCTAGAATGGACTAGGAACATTACCCTAAGTTGTTTTTGAACTTATAAACTTGTTTTTTAATGTGGTAATGTTCATGCTAATCCATTTTCAAAGATAATTGTCAATAGATTCATGTTTTGTATTAGTTTAAAGGTTAGACTAATTACATGAAAAAGTTTGATTTGAATTATCTTGTTCTTATGAGTTGCTTAGATTAATAGAAAAGTTAATTGAAATAGTTGTTTTCAATCCATTTTAATCTAAGAGTTGAGTATAAAATATGTTTGTGTAACTTGTCCTCAAGTTACATGAAAAGTCACATTAAAGACTCATAAAACTCATAAAATTGGCAAAGGTTACAAAAAATGAAGAGTCTAGTTCTAATTATTAGGAGTTATGACTCCATAATTTGTCCTCAAGTTATGGAGGACCAAGAGTCTCTTCATTAAATAAATAAATAAAAAAGTGTAACCTTAATTAATTCTATAAGTTATAAAATAAAGAAAAGTTAATTCTTTATTAGTTTAAAGTCTTCCATAATCTGTCCTCAAGTTATGGAACTTGAAGAGTTTTTGGATTAAAACTACTTTAAATACATATAAGTTATGGAATTAATTAGTTTTGAATAGTTTCAAAACTTGCCCTCAAGTTTTGGAATTTGTAAAGTTTTCTCATATGAATACTTTAATTCCAAGTTAGCCCTTAGAATTTTAAAAGTTAAAATTCAACCCTTATACTTTATAATATTATAAGTTAATAATATATATGTGTATAAGAGTAAAGTCGGTCTTACCGCTAGTACGCCTCATTCACGAAGCCGGTCTATAAGGTGGGTATAAGGTTGTTGCCTATAAAATGGCAACTTAATGGGTGTCCACTCTCACCCACCGCTTGCTTGACGGGTGGAGGGTCGTTAGCCGAACGGGTTTGACAGGACTATAATTCTCCCTTCATTAAAAGTATTAATGATAAATACTAAGTAACTAAACTCTTATAAATACCCAATCTTAGTTACTTAGGAAAATGTGAAGAAGGTGCTAATCCATGAAATTACACTTTGCACTTTGTTTAAGTCGGTTAGTGGAGCGTGTGTGGTTAACCGGCACACTAACTCGTATTTAACAAGGTAGGCAAAGGGTAACTTAATGTTTATCATAGTATCGATGGAGCGTGTGTGGTTAACCGGTACATCAATTGAGGGGTAAACACTTAAGGGTACCAAGTAATTCGCATGGTTACTTCACACCTTGTTTTGTGATCCTCGGCATCCCAGTCACAAAACCTGAAGGGCACACTCGAAATTGAAACATGCCATTGAACAGTTCAATGAATCTCAAAAGATCTAGGAGTTTCAAAACCAATTAAAACCTAATAATACATTTCGTTTATCTTGGTGGAAATTGGTGAATCGTCATTCACCTACCTTCAAATTGTTTTATAGCTTGGATTACGGCATACCTCTTCTAAGTTATAAAATAGTTTGTTGGGTCCTAGCCTTAATATTTCATATTGGGTGTATATTAAGGACTTTAAGATCAACTATCTTGAATATCTCCCAAAAGATGTCTGGTTTAGACATTTATGATCTTCCCAAATCTCTTGAAACAAGCTTTCCTAAATGAAGATGATGTCCCATGGAAATCATACTTCTTTCACCTCCTCCAATTATTCTCCCTAACCCACAAGTTCTTGAAAAGTTTAAGGTCACTCAAGCCCTATTGGCAAGGCAAGGTCTAGGTGTGATCACATCTTGGAGATGTAGTCACATATTGACAAGCCGGGAGAGTTGGGTGTCAAAGTCTTGAGAAAGTTGGTGGTTCAACTACTTTCTAAGTCACATAGTGAGTTCTTTTGGAACACCTATGAAACAGACTATGACAAGACCCTTATTGATCTTATCTATTTGTTAAGATCAACTTCCTTAAAACTTGATGGACATTGACAATAGTGACACAGGAAATCCAGAAAAGCATTCTCTTCCCAATGGAAAGGGATCGGCCGTAGTCAACTCGGTTGAACAAATGGTAAAGAGAAAAGCTAAGTTTGTGATAGTCATGTGTACCATTATCAAAGGGTCCATATGTTTATATTGCCAAAGGAAGGGTCATTAGTTGCGAAGCTGCCAAATTTACCTAAGGATGTTAAAGTCAATAAGTTTGACTCTACTTCAGATAAAGTCCACTATCTAACTCTGCTAAGTTTCTATTATGAGATTCTTATTACATGATGTGACTGGGTCACATGTTGATGTTTTAAGAATCAAAGAAAAGTGAAGGAACTTAAAGAAAGAATATGCTGAATCTGATCGCATAGATGGATTTCTATCGCGTAGTTTGAAAATCGGATTCTTGAGCTACTTCTTAGGAGTTATGAGATATTGCTTAGGAATAGATAACAACAAGTTTTCATATGGATTGTAAGGATAAGTTTTTCCGCATAGTTTTAAAATAAAAGGAAAAATTTTGATTTTATTTATTTTAAAATATCCTTACAATGGCATTTGAGGAAAAATTGTTGCTTATATGATTCCATTAAGAGCAAGAGTGGAAATATGAAATTGATTCTTTCATTTGTGGTAATGTCTAAATTTACCAAATAAGCAAAGATTCTCATCACCCAAGTCTCAATTGGACCGGAACTTGGAATCATGCAAGTTGTATAGCATGATGAATGAGAACTTTCAAGTATTGGAAAAATTAAGACTAATTACTTGTTCACATGGATGTGTGAGTCAAGTAATGGACTAAGGGATCGAGTACATAGTCATGTGCACTGATTAAGTCCACCACAAAAGATATAAGGCTATTCGTCATAGTTTACTAAAGCTCAGTAAATATGATTATACTTACAAGCTTAAGTGTAACTCTGAGACATTGGAAAAGGTTCCAATGCATGGTAGAGCGGATAAGAAGAATCAAATTAGGCAGAAGGATAAAAGTTTCTCAAATCTGAAAAGATGGGAGAGTACTTTAGTATCATCTTTGTGATCATCTTAATGATTAAGAAACCATATCAAAATTAGTTCTCTAAGGAAGTCTTAGTGCATTCTTATGACTAAGAAGAAGGGATCTTGAATTGTTGAAATGGTTAAATCAAGAAGATGAGTCATACTTCGTTCCAATACAAGTCTTAGAGTCATACTCCAAGATTGTAATTTGAGTGACATGTCTCAAAGAAGGTTTAAAACACTTGTCAAATGTAAGAGTAAAAGTTTTCTACTCTTGGACTTTTGAAATTGGTAAGTTGTGATGTTTTGGATAAAACAAAGACCAACTTAGGCCAATTGTGTGAAGTGTTTGTCTTGGTTAGAATCCACACTATCTCTTGGATGTTTGACAAGGGAGTCTTATAGGTCAAGAGGACAGTGGGAGTCTTAAAGGTCTTGAAAGTATCAAGAACTAATCAAGAATAAAACCTGAAGTTCTTCACTAGCACACGCCTTAAGGTTTATAACCTATCATGTTGACATATTTTGTGCCCATTCCAATCAAAGTTGGCTCTGCAGTTGAGTTCTTAGAGTTCTCAATTGGTTGCACAACAACTTGGAAGCAATGGCAGGCCCTTGAGCTGCCAGGTGGCAAGAAATTAAGATTGAGTTCAGTCCATATGAGTTTGGATTTGTCATTATCCTTGTCTTGTGACTATGGTTTTGACAATTCACATGGATAGGAACTCATACACTATAAAATCTAAGTGTCATAAGGTTTCTCTCCGATTCATGAAAATGATCGTGAGGAAACGCTTTCACTAAGTAGATTTTACGTAGATATCAATTGTATTATTTGCATTTTCAAAAGTCGTTAGTGGAGCGCGTGTGGTTAACCGGCACACTAACATGGACTTGTGAGAAATGGAAAATGCCTAAGCAATTGAGACTATGATTACGGCATCCCTTTTCATAGTTCTTGAAATTGCTTAGACACACAGCTGAACTATCTACGGAAAGGTGTATGAATCTAAATTTCAGAAGTCCAGCAGATTTCTGGAAATATGTCAGAGCTAGTGGGAGTATAAGTGTTATGCTGATAATCATCATGTTAGTGGGAGCATGATTCTTATGATTAGTATTGCAAGCTAGCAATGTTAATTATAGAAAAAAAAGTTTCAATCCGTGAAGTTGCAAGGGTTGAAAAGTTGTTTTGCTATAATTAAGGGAGAGGAAATTATACTTCATCTCAAATCTATAAGCTTAGATCGTGAGGTTTTAATCATTTAGTCAAGGAAATATATATGAATTTCATGTTGGAATGGCTCAACATAAGGAAATTCTGTATATGGGTCCATTATTTGCGTTCTAAAATTCGATTATGATTACGGCATCCCTTTTCATAATCTGAATTATGAGAACTTGACAAATAGAAATGGAAATGTTATAGCAAAAGACTGGTTTAGTCTTTATGTGAGACATCATGAATCGTGCCCCATATGCTTCGGATATAGGATCGATTACATGTGCTATATTCATCCTTTCTAAAAGTTTCCAAATGCCTGGGGCATTAAGAAGGGAAAAGGTTTAGAACTGGATATGACTAAAAGGATTAAACAATTGTCGAGGACAATCTAAGGTTTACCAAAGATTGGTTGCTCAAGGACAGTTGGAAGTATAGTGATAATTCTGGAAGGACCATATTGACATAATCTGTAAGGAGGCAACTCTTTTTCAGAAGTGATGGTTAAAATGGAATCTGGAAATGTTTAAAAGTTAGAATTTTCAATCTGTGTAAGATTAAGGAAACTTAATGCAAGAAGGATGGTTCCAAGGAATTGATCTCCTTTGGAATAATATGTAATGATTGTTGCCAAGTCTTTCTGACTTTGTGCATAATCATTACAAGAGGATCAATGCATATAAGTTTAGAATCTAACAGATTTCAGTAAATGACATGAATTTGGAATTCTTGCATTTGCAGTAAGGATTTGGGAGTGTGAAAAGAGAATCATTGAAGTTATGTTCAGTTGATCTAGTTCACAAAGTAAAGATCATAGACAAACATAGTATGCATACTTGGTGTATGGCATGACTAGTGTTTAGAAAACATAGTGTACATGCTTGGAGCATGGGACAACTATTGTTTTAAATTCAAGAATAAAGTTGATAGCTGAAACAGTATACAATGAATAATGGGTAATCATATAGTGATAAATAAAAGGTGTTTTATTTATGTTCATAGGTTTTGATACCATATTGGATTCAATTATTATTGTGTTTCACTTTGCATGTTTTGACTTCCCGAATAAACTAGGTTATTCTTCCGGAATGACTAAGTTATTCAAACCATCCACAGTCGGTCATATGTTGGAAGTAGATATGAATTAAGACTGTCATGGGTTGGCTTGTAGATGTCTAAGGTGTTGGACAAAGGGCTACAACACTCATGAGTGCTCATAAGTTCTGAGTATTGGATTCAACCCGCGCTCATTGGAATCACTTCATGGATATTTTCACGAGTGGTCATGAGACGATAATATTTTATATTCTTCAAACCTAGAGATATGAGTTGTTACTATGAGTTGATAGTACATTGATTGCACGAAACCGCATTTGGTAACTCGGTGCTATAAAACGTGTCTTTTTGTATGATTCAACAAGTAGTAGAACAAGCCATATGAGTCGAAGTTTATCCATTCCTTTTACCTTCGGGATAAAAGCGATATTTGTGGGTCCCTCGATGATTTGATGATGACAAATGGAAGTGCTCGGCCGGGCCAGGACTGATTTGATTTGTTCAATTAGTCAGGCGTCATAAATCGGAAATCGGGAAACAACAAATGGACAGAGATAATGATTATAATCCATGTCTCAGTCCATATGATATCTAGAATGGAGGAATATATGATCCCTTATCTAATGGACAAGTCATTGACAAAGGTCAGCGTTTATCTACAAGGTCAGAGTTCGACAGAAGCTTTTGAGAGCTACAATTGCCAGTTGGTTCCTGAAGTCATACACAATAATAGTTTTAGACTTATCCAAGTGGGAGACTGTTGGATTAATGTCTAAGTCCATAACTGTAATTGGTAAGACTTGACCCGACCCGGCATGGTCCATTTGTTTTGCATGGCATCATGCACTTGGATAGACTATAATGAGAGAAATAAGACACTTATGGTTATTAATATATTATAAGTTCTAGTATATTAATAATAAGAATAATGAGATTATTTAATTAGTATTGATCAAGAATTAATCTAGGATTAATTAAGTGATCAAAAGAAGACTAATTAAATATATGGGTTGATTGTGTAAATCATCCATACTTGTATAGTGGGCTAATGCTCCATGGATTATCTAGTTGGGCCAAAACCCATATGATGCTCCATGGATGCTCCATGGTGTATTTGAACCCATGGATCCAAGGAAATGGAAAGTCATGACAATTAGGGTTTGCCCTAGTTGTAACACTATATAAAGATATTATTCTTGACAAAATCGGCCACTAGATTATTCTAGAGAGGGCTAGCCGATTTTCATGAAGTGTATAATTCTCTTAAGTTATTCCAAGTGTATTTGGTGTTGTGTGAACCATTTGAGGTGTCACACTTGGGGCACTAGGTACTCAAGCTTCATGAAGACAAGCACTAACAAAAGGTATGTATTTTATCTTGTTATATTGATAGTTTTTGTATGCTAGATTAGGATAATACCTTGGATGTTCATATTTGCATGTATAATAGAGAAAACATAGATCTAAGGTATTTAGGGTTGCATGTACACTTAGGAGTGTTAGAATGCTCATAACCCAACACAGAGATCACCCTATCTGAAGATGCATGCTTAGATGATATCTTATCAGAGGATCCATAAGATTCAGATAACTCGTTTAGCTCAGCGAATTTTCCAAACTTTACAAGAGGATGTATCCCTTGAAAAATGACTTTTCCTCTACGATTTTGCTTGATAAGCCCGAATGTGTGAGGACCTAAGGACTTCATGTCAAGAGTATCTCCCTCCTTGACCATCTATGGATATTGAGTATTGATGAACAATTGGATGAACCTAGGATACATCAAGAAAGTATCCCAGATTATAGAATTGATATTCACCACAAACTCATCTAGAATGAACTTCGAGAAGTTGAATTTAATTTTGGTAGCAAGAGAGGCGATAGCTCCAGTATTCCTTAAAGAAATCTCATCAGCTCCAGACCTTCTCCTAGAAATGCAGCTTACACACACATGAGCCAAGAATCGCTAGTATGGAGGTAGAAGCTTTTTCACAGTGGGAGGAAAGATTCCTTCGTATCCCATCTTCTTGAGAACCTTCTGAGCATCTTCAATTCCTATCTTAGTAGGGAAACCATGTTGATCATTAATTAGCAGAGTTTCCCTGATGAATTATTCAGTAATGACGACCTTACATCCCTTCACAATGGCTTCAACAGTAACTGTTCCATCATCATCTGTCTTTAGTTTGGCAGTTCTCCTGCACTCCCTAATGATATTCTGATAAACAACGGGATTCACAATGATAGCAGACGCCAAACAGCATTCCCTCAGCCTGTAAATCATCAACTTAAATTCTTCATGAATAGTAGGAGGATCAGCCAGCACAATTGCCAAGTTGTGCATGTCAGCGAACTTCAAGTTTGCCATTTTTATCTGCACTAAAACAAGCTAAGTAAGAAAACAAGGATATTTGAGCAATTAATGATTTAAGTTTTCTTATTTAATCGATTTAATTTTGGCCTAAAAACAAATTTTTGTCCAATTTGAGTTTATGGTCAATGAAGGGTTTACGGCCGTAAACCCATGGCAGTAAGCTTATGGCCGCAAACGGAGTTTACGGCCGTAAACTCCTTGGCCGTAAGCTTCGACCTTAAACGCCGAAAAACCTTTTTCCTTCGATTAAAGCTCCAAAAATCGTCGATTTGAAGAACAAAATACATTCCCACGGTCGATTTTGCCATACCTTTGAGTTTGACCGAGCAATTTCACAAAACAAATATTTTTTTTTCGAGAGGAGAGAGAAGACGGGAGTGTTTACGGTTGGAAACAGAAAAATGAGGATTGGGAGAGTTTTCGGCTATAAACTCTCCTTATATACCTTGTTCAAGTTTTTACCTATCTTCCACATAGTATAAATCACAGTCCAAATTCCAAATATTTTCAAAAATAAAACATTTGCGGATTTAAAAAATTAAAATTAAAATTAAAATAAGAATAAAATAAAATAAAATAATTTAGAAAAATTTAATAATTTTAAAAATTCGATAATTTTAAAAATAAAATAAAATAAAATAAAAGTAAAAATAAAATAAAATAAAATTAAAATTAAAATAAGACTAAATTTATCTTAACAAATGCTTAAAATAATTTTGTGACACTAGGATCAAAGTTGTTAGACAAGCTTAGTCCACTTGTCAGTACCTCTACATTCATGTCCATGTCTGACCGATCGCTGGTATTGTGGTTCACTTAAACATGAAGAATTTTTGATGAATCAGGACAAACTAATAATGACATGACATTTTGATCCTATATTCTTAAATAATTTTCTTAGGGGCCATTTATCTAACGACTACTAGGGATATTGTTGTCCAACTAAATTGAGCAGCGAGATCTACAGACAATCTGCAATTGTTCAATTTTAATTATACTAGAACATGTTTCCCGCTTTCTAATGTGCTCTAACAATCAAGGACTTCCAGAATACTCCTTACACCGGGTGAGCAGACAATTATTAAGAGAGAAGATAGATTTAGAATGCATATGTGTTAAGACCCATTTTTATAATGAACGGTGAATGCGGAAGAAAGATATCTTGAGATTAGTCGTGTTTTTGGAAGTATGAACACGAAGAACTATTGAAAGAAGAACTTTGTGACACACTTGAACAAGAATGGATAGAACAAGTATATAGCGGAATAGTTAATCTCGAAGGATCTGTTAGCTCAACAATAATATTAATAGTTAGAAGTTAGTGAGTTAGATGCGGAAAGTAAAGTAATGTAAATGATAGCAATTGTTATATCAAGAATACATGTAAGTTGATTCATAACTTGGAATGCATTCAAACCAAAGTTAGTAAGAGAGATCAAACTTAGTGAAGAAGTCACAAGGACTTGCTCGAAAGAGAGATTACGATCAGATATGATAGTGAGAAGAAGATTTCTGAGATAAGTAGTAAAGATACTTGAAGATGCGTATTTTATTCAGAACAAGTGAGCTCTATATATAGAGACTCAAGCATTACAAAAGATAACTTCTAGATGTAACCATGCAAGGCACACTGGAAAATAGAAAGCATAAAGAAAAGACAAAAAAGACTAAGTTCATAAGCTTGCTGTCTTTTGACTTCGGATGACTAAAGTAGATGCTTTCATTGTGGCAGCAAGTTGGCTATGGTTCTGGAAAGTTCAAGAGGGTCACTTTTAGTGTTCTAACAAGAACATAATATGAGTTCATAAAAATAAACTAAGAAAAAGAGAGAATAATCATAATATTGCATGAAGAACGTGGTAGGAGAGAAACTCTCCCTAGGTGGGGAGAACCCACCCCTTTCTCTCTCTAGAATTACATTTTTAGAATTGTAACTCTTCTAAGAAAATGATAAATGAGCTAGCTAACTTTAAGAATGACCAACTTTCCCTTTATATAGGAGGGAGAGTATTTACACCATAAATACAATAAATGGAAAATATAACCTAACTATCACTCATTATTTGTGGAGCATTTACATGCACCAACATTCTCTCCCTAAATGCTTACAAATGATGAGAGATACAATAAGTGATACAAGGCTATAATACAGTAATCCGACTAGCAAGTGTGGTAATAAAATGGAATCAAGTGCTGAAATATCTCTGAAACTCTGAAGTGTCTGTGAAGTCTGAAACTGGCCATGAATCTCTGAAATGAAGGTCTTCGGCTTCAAAGCACAACCAATGAAGCAGAAAAAATAAGATTCAAATCTTCAAACTAGTCATAATCACCCGAAGAAGGAGGTCACTATGAGCAAGTAGAAGATCCAATAAAAGAAACACTTTGTCTTCAAAAGGCTGAAAAACATCTCAAGATCTCGAATCATAATACACCGAAATTCTTCAAAGAATAACCTACTAAACATGTGAAGCATCCATAAAATGTAGTCGGATAAAAATAATGTGAGTATAAAAACATGGTCTAGCGACGCCAAAAATTTGATCCAATGATCAAAAATAAGTGCCACGTCACATCGCTAAAATAATCTTCGTCTTCAACATATCACAAATCCAAACACGTGAAACCATAAGATCTGAACTAGATGCGAACACAAAATCCTCCTGTGGTAGAGTCCGAATAATAAATAATCTGAATCGGAAAACATCGAGTAATGCCAAAAATTTGATCCATGAAGAACAAAAATAAGTGCCACATCGCATCACTAAATAAATAATCATCTTCAGAAGTCTTCAAAAATCCAAACTCAAACAATAATAACCAAATCCGGATGATATTCTCTCCCTATTTATGATAACCAATGACCAGATATCAAAAATCAACAAATCATCGGATGGAAAGTGTCAGATACCAAGAGCTAAGATAAGCTCTCCCTAGTTGCATGAAGGGTCTCGATAAGAAACGATAAAGAGTAAAATAAATACTCTTGCAGTCATGAGGAGGCGAGTGACATAGTTGCTGAAAGTGTGTTGAGAAAATCTGTTGTGCCAAAAATATATCCAAATATCCAAACTACAGTGTCGGAACACTTGAAGTGGTCTTCAATAGAGAATAAAGTCCACATGCTCAAGATACATGATTCGTCAACAAAAAATCACGAGCGCCAAGTCATAATATCCCATAAAATGAAGAATGCAAAACAACTTTGTTGATCAATCGTTGTTGCGGTGCAAGCATCACAAAAGATAATATGAAGTCCGACTGCGGTAGGAGTATTCTTCCAATAATAATAACCAGCATGAAATGAATAACCAATGTGACAATCTATGGGTAGGTGGTGGCAAAAATTAGCGTTAAAGAAAAATTGGTTTTAATAAAAAAAATGGTTATAATAAAAAAATGGCTAAAAATAAAAAATTGGTGTTAAAAAAAATAATTTGCTAAATAAAAAAAATGGCTGAGAAAAAAAATTAATAAAAAATAATGTAGAAAAAAATCTGAATTAAAAAAAATAAAGTCTAAAAAAGGGTTTAAAAAAAGGGAGGAAAAAGGTGGGGGAGGAGGAAAAAGAAAGGAGAATGAGGGGGGAAAGGGAGGAGGAGAAGAGGGGGAGGAAGGAGGAGAAGAGGGGGAGGAAGGAGGAGAAGGAGGCGAAGTCTGGGAGGAGGGAGGAGATGATCCGGAGTGAGGATAGGAGGCGGGTGAAGTTGATTGCGGGTGGAGGTTGCGGGTGGAAGTGATTTGGATCAGAGAAGATGGCTGGAAGGTGATGGCTGCGGACGAGATGGCTACTAATGGAAGTGAGTCGCGGCCGCAAGGCGTGACTGCAGTAGGCGAGGAAGGTTAGCTGCGCATGCGAGCTACGGTAGGGCGAGACTGCAGTAGGCGCGCGCTTGCGGATGGACTAGCTGACTACGGATGCGAGCCTGAAGGATATGCCTGCGGACCAAGGTTGCGGTCCGAGACCGGTCCGAGCAAGAGAGGTCCGAACCGAGGGCAACAGTGGTTTTTTTTTTTTTGGTTGCGGGTCTAGGGCTGCTGACCGAGGCTTCGAATGGGATCTGGGAGGACCTCGGATCAAGGCTAAGAAGGGCTGCTGAGAGGCTTCTCAGGGGACTCCGGTAGGCAGTTTTTGGGTGCAGTTCGGGGGTCCGGAAAGGGCTGAACAGGTGATGAAAAATAATATGTTTTTCATGAAAAATGGTACCACAAAGACCATTTATTCATATTTTAATAAGGGAATCTTTTTATAAAGCATTTAAGTCAACAAGTGGGTCTTAGGAAGGCAAAAGGAGGAGTGTACAGGGGGGTTTAGGGACAAAAGGTGATGAGATTTGTCATAGTCACATTGTTTTTGCTTGGGAAGGTAAATATGAGTGAATTAATCTTTACCCAAAAGAGCAAAAAGGACAATATGCTTTTCACAAACACAATTTACGTCCAAATTTCTTCAATTAAAGATCTACAGCAAGAGTAAATGAGGAGTAAAAGTCTTCATACCTCAAGAAGATTTCAAGTTGTTGGGTAAAAAAAAGAGCACCACTTCAATGAAAATAAGCCCATAATTGAGTCTTCTCATTTCCAAGGAATAAATAAAATGCCTGGAGCAAATCCTTCAACAAATTGGAGACCACAAAAATAATTTCTCTTCCCATTTGCTTCATTTCTTCAACAGAAAAATAATAAGAACATGAAGAACATCATTTTTCCAGCAATAATAGAACGAGCAGCAGCAGCAACAATTTATTTTATTGAGATAGAATCACCTTAAAGATAGAACTGAGAAAGAACTTCATAAAAAAATTTGGTTTGCAACACGAATTTTTTTTCCTTGCAGATACATGGAAAAATCACAAGATAATCACCGAACGGGAGTCGTTCCCTTGAACTAATCGTGAGATCTTCAAGGTACGGCTCTGATACCAATTGTAGAGACCTATTTTTATAACGAACGGTGAATGCGGAAGAAAGATATCTCGAGATTAGTCATGTTTTTTGAAGTATGAACACGAAGAACATAATATGAGTTCATAAAAATAAATTAAGAACAAGAGAGAATAATCATAATATTACATGAAGAACATGGTGGAGAGAAACTCTCCCTAAGTGGGGAGAACCCACCACTTTCTCTCTCTAGAATTACATTTTTAGAATTGTAACTCTTCTAAGAAAATGAGAAATGAGCTAGCTAACTTTAAGAATGACCAACTCTCCCTTTATATAGGAAGGAGAGTATTTAGAACATAAATACAATAAAGGGAAAATATAACCTAACTATCACTCATTATTTGTGGAACATTTACATGCACCAATACCTTCCTAGATCCTTAGCCCTAATCTAACATGCAGTTCTCATAAGCATATCGTAACAAAACAAACATGTATTGCTAATTTGAGGGAACTTACTTGAGCTCGGCTGATTGCATGCACCACACCCTTTTTCTCTTTTCAAAAATCCTTTTGGCTTTTCAAAATCATTTTTATAAAAAAACGATTTTCTTTTGAAAATTTTCATACCAAGTCCTCAGTTTGAGTTCAGACACACACAAGAGTGGGCATGAATCCCTTAAACCAAGGCTCTGATACCAACTTGAGACATCCCAAAATTCATGACCAAAAATTTCATTTTAAACCATTAAATAAACTATAAATATCAAACCATTCCATCAAAACATGAGTAAAAGTATTTCAAAACATTATTATCAGAGTTTCCATATCAAAACATTATAATAAACATCCCAGGCTAAACGTCATGGTGTGTGCAATGCAGTCATCCCTAACTCTTCCCTCTGTAACTGGAAGTACCTAAAACCAAAACTGAAAATCGTAAGCACAAAGCTTAGTGAGTCTCCCCAAACTACCACATACCACACACAAAATCACATATACTGGGCCCCTGCCCTTTCATCGGGCAACGCCTGGCATCAGACAGAGTCCGACATCAGGCCCTTCCGGACATCGAGCCCTGCTCGGTATACAGATCTGTTTCTCTCAGGCTCCGCCTATCACTGGGCCTCACCTACTATACACATACATACAATAACATATAATCATGCTAGCACATACAGAATCATACCTAATACTATATATATATACATATATATATATATATATATATATATATATATATATATATATACTCGAGTTCTAAGGCCTCACCTATCATAGGCCCCAACCCTACAATGCTAATGATGAGATATGTAACCCTGTTCACACTCAGCTAGTGATAAGATATGGGACCCCGTCCACACTCACCTCCCTACCAGGCACATACAAGTATCACAAAGACAACAAGTATAACTAAACATGCATTCCTTCATCGGGTACCACCCGACATCGAACCAGAGTTCAGAAACCTACATATAAACATTCCTCTGGCCCTGCCCGACATCGGACCGTAATCCGGAAAGCATACAGACATTCCTCGAGCATCGCCGACATCGGACTGAAATCCGGAAACATACAATGCAAACACATGCAGGAATCATGAAGATATCAAGCATATGAACATTCCTAGGGCATTTCCTGATATTGGATCGTAATCCGGAAACACGTAACATAAGTACATGCCAACATTGGTGCCTTCAACCTGGTAAAATAGGAGGAAACTCACCTCTCACAGATGAATCTCATGGATAATCCTCTGGCTGCTAGGAGGCAGATCCCCTAACTGTTGATCTCTCGACTCTCCGAGCTACCATTTCCAAAATAACATTTAGTACAAAACTAATAATCCTCCTTAGGCAAAAATGACTATTTTACCCCTAAACTAAGTTGGTCCAAATCCTTAGGCCGAACACCATAATATGAAAGGCCCAATACTAGGTAGACTTCCCAAACCCACTAGTGGCCTATTAATCGCCCAATTTTCTAAATTGGGCCTAACCCCTCTAATGGGGCTTACCTTAAAGCCCATTCATATACTTAGCCCAAAACATCTTAAATCTGTTGGCCCACTAAGGCCTAAGGAAACAAAGTCCAATGAATGGCCGAAACCGAGGCCCAAAACACACAAGGCCCACAGCTGATGAGTATGCAGGGGTACTCCTATGTACACCAAGCGTACAGTTGTATGGCTTGTACGTTGTGCGTACTGGCTTGTACGCCAAGTGTACTACCCTGATAAGCCATATTATTCAAAAATGCATAATCCCTTAAGACTTTAAGCTTTAAACACAGATCTGAGTCCCATAACATGCCTTAACCCGTAAATTCGAGTACTTGGTGGCTTGCAACCCACCAAATGAACCCAAACTTGAAATATGGAAATTAACTTCCATGGGAATGACCATAACTCTTGCATGAACCCATTAAGACCTTCAAGATGGAAACTTTCTGCCTTACGGACTCATGTAGCACCCAGGGTGGCAACCCCAATCCTAGAAACGGGTTTGGAACCATAAAGCTCCATTCTTGGGACCAAAAAGGTCCAAAAACTCATCATAAGAATCTAATGCACTCAAGGATCAAGCTCAAGAATTTATATCTTGAAAAGGTCTGAAATGAGGCAACTATCCCAGATCTAAAACTTCTCATTTGAACCACCGCCTTGCTTTGCTCTTTACTTCCTTGGAGAATGGATCCAAATCACTAAAATACTCTCCACAGGCCTTCTAAGATCCAAGATCACTCAAGATGGATTAGGGTTTTATAGCATCTTCTTTAGAGTGAAAAGGAGGATGGCTATTGAGACATAATGTTCTTTATATTGTTCTTAACCTTAAAAATTAGGGTTTAGGGACTCTGAACATACGCTGGGCGTACTTCTCGTACGAAGGGCGTACACTTCCAACACCCACATCCAATTACTTCTCTATGATGGGCGTACCCTAGCTTATGCTGGGCGTACCTTTGCGCCTGCCACCTTGCATGCATGGTATCTTCTTGCCACTTTTCTCCATTAGGGACTAATATTGACAATAACTTTAAAGTGTCATAACTTCCTCATCTGAGGTCCATTTCCAACGAACCTTATATCCATGAAAAGGTGGAGAGAAGCCCTACACTTCTAAAAACTCATCTTTACTTAAAAAATTTCTCGAACAAGAACCCAAAATCCCTAGAAGGTTAAGATGTCAAATTACGATCATACCCTTCGCCTTCAAAGACACAATCACACACTTGGATCACGTATACCCTAACACCACATCCGAAATGGGCCAAATACTTCCTTTCCCAAGGCCATAACCCTTATGACAACTGTTGATTGGGATGCAGCCTCTACCAACGGAGCACTTCCAAAACTAGGTGTTACAGTCAAATTTCTGTTTTCATGCAGAATTCCAAATACCTTCAAAATTATATTTCTGTGATTTCTAAAGCATTTTATGCGCAGGATCATGATGTTTCTTGGTGGGTTGATTCGGGAGCAACAAGCAATATATGTAAAGATCTTCGTTGGTTCACGGAATGTCAACCAATTCAAGATGGATTTGTGGTGAATATGGGAAATATTGCAACCGAACCAATCAAGGGTTGAGGATTTGTTTTACTTTAATTTACTTTTAGAAAGTTTTTATGTCTGAACAATGTTTTATATGCACCGAAATTCGAAAGAATCTTGTGTCTGAAGTTGTTTTAAATAATTATGGTTACAAATAAGTATTAGAAAGTGACAAGTATATCTTCTCAAGAAATGATTCTTTTATAGGTTTCTGATATGTATATAATGGAATGATTAGGATTAATATTAATTATCCTAGTTATGATTATTCTGTTTGCATGGCTTATTCTAGTACTAGCAATAACTTTAATAAATTCTATTTATGGCATGTTAGACTAGGACACATTCATTACAAGAGATTAAAAGACATGTCAAAAATGAGTTTAATTTCTGCTTTTGATTTTAACAATGAAAAATGCAAAATATGCATGTTAACTAAAATCACAAGACAACCTTTCAAAGATGTTTTTAGGGAAAGCAAGGTGTTGGAACTTATACATAGTGATTTATGTAATTTCCATGCAACACCTTCCCTTGGAAACAAAAAATATGTAGTTACCTTTATTAATGATGCATCTAGATATTGTTATGTCTATTTGCTACATTCCAAAGATGAAGCTCTTGATAAATTTAAGATTTATAAACATGAGGTTGAACTTCATAAAAATAAATTAATAAAAGTTTGACGTACTGATAGAGGTGGTGAGTATTATGATCCAGATTATTTTAAATCAACTGGAACAATACATCACACCACGACTCCTTATACACCACAAAAAAATGGTGTACCTGGAAAAAAATAGGACTCTAAAAGAAATGGTTAATTCCATGTTGTCCTATTTAGGTTTAAGTGAAGGTTTGTGGTGTGAATCTATGTTAACTGCATGTTATACTTAGAATAGAACTCAAAACAAAAGGAGTAAGAATACTCATTAGGAAGTTTGGTGTAAAAAGTTACCAAATTTGATTTATCTCAAAGTTTGGGTTTGTCGAGCAGTTGTGAGGCTCACTGAACCCAAAAGGAAGACATTGGGTGAAAGAGGTAAAGATTGTATCTTTATTGGATATACTGAGCATTCCAAAGCTTATAGATTCTATGTTTTAGAATCTAATGACTCTATGTCAGTGAACACTGTTATAGAGTCAAGAGATGCTATCTTTGATGAAGAAAGATTTACATCTATACCTAGACCAAGGGACACGATTCAATAATATTTCAGCAAAAACACAACTCAAGCTGAAGATGCTTCTGGTGGTACAAGTTATGTGCTTGAACTTAGAAAGAGTACTAGAGCTAGAAAAGCTAAATCTTTTGGATTTGATTTTCAACTATATTTAATTGAAGGAACAAGGAATGAGATTGTTTCTCAACATCAATATTGTTTTAATATCGAGGAGGATCCAAAGACTTTCAATGAAGCTATGGTTTCTAGGGATGTTCATTTATGGAAATAGGCAATTCAGGATGAGATTGATTCTATCATGCATAACAATACTTGAGTATTTCCTGATTTACCTCCTGGTTGCAAGGCATTAGGATGTAAATCTATCCTCAAAAGAAAATTGAAGGTGGATGTCATAACAGATAAGTATAAATCCAAATTGGTTATCCAAGGCTTTAGACAAAAGGAAGGCATTGATTTCCTTGATACTTATGCTCCTGTTGCCAGAATTTCCACTATTAGATTGTTATTGGCTCTTGCTACTATACATAATCTTGTGATTCACCAAATGGATGTGAAAATTGCATTCTTGAATGGTGACTTGGATGAGGAAATATACATGAAACAACCTGAAGGGTTTGTGATGCCTGGAAATGAATACAAAGTGTGCAAGTTGAAGAAATCATTATATGGTTTGAAACAAGCACCAAAACAATGGCATCAAAAGGATGTAAATCTATCCTCAAAAGAAAATTGAAGGTGGATGGCATAACAGATAAGTATAAATCCAAATTGGTTATCCAAGGCTTTAGACAAAAGGAAGGCATTGATTTCCTTGATACTTATGCTCCTGTTGCCAGAATTTCCACTATTAGATTGTTATTGGCTCTTGCTACTATACATAATCTTGTGATTCACCAAATGGATGTGAAAATTGCATTCTTGAATGGTGACTTGGATGAGGAAATATACATGAAACAGCCTGAAGGGTTTGTGATGCCTGGAAATGAATACAAAGTGTGTAAGTTGAAGAAATCATTATATGGTTTGAAACAAGCACCAAAACAATGGCATCAAAAGTTTGGTGTGTTGTTTTGTCTAATGGTTTTACATTAATACCAAGCTGACAAGTGTGTATATAGAACATTTGATACTTCTGGTAAAGGAGTTATGATTTCTCTATATGTGGATGATATGTTGATTTTAGTATTGATTTAGAAGAAGTTGATAAAACTAAGAAATTCTTATTATCTAGTTTTGAAATGAAAGGCCTAAGGGAGGCTGAGGTAATTCTTGGTAGAAGACTTAAACAAGGAAACAAATAGGATTTCAATTTCTCAATCTCATTATATTGAGAAGATATTGAAAAACTTGAACTTTGAGAATTGTTCTCCTGTTAGCACTCCTAGAGATCTTAGTCTCAAGCTTCTACCTAATAAAGGATCTCCATTATCGCAACTTGAATATTCAAGAACTATTGGTTGTCTAATGTATGTCATGATTAGTACTAGGCCTGATATAGCATATGCTATGGGAAGGCTTAATAGATATACTAGTAATCTTAGTACACATCATTGGCAATCTGTAAGTAGAGTATTCAAGTACTTAAAAGGGACCGTGAATTATGGTTTAACTTATAATGGATATCCTTCTGTTTTGGAAGGTTATTCTGATGCCAGCTGGATTAACAACTTAGAGGATCACTCCTCTACAATTGGTTGGGTATTTATTCTTGGAGGAGGGGCCATTTCTTAGGCATCCAAGAAATAGACATGTATTACTAACTCAACCATGGAGTTTGAGTTTGTAGCATTTTCTGTTGCTGTTAAAGAAGCTAAGTGGCTAAGAAATTTGATTTATGAAATTCCATTATGGACAAAACCGATATCTACCGTTTCTATCAGGTGTGATAGTGATGCAACCTTGGCTAAGGCTTATATTCAAGTATATAATGGAAAGTCTAGACATTTAGGTGTTATACATAGTTTGATTCATGAGCTCATCATGACTGGTGTGATATCTGTGGAGTTTATGAGAACTCAGTTGAACTTAGCCGATCATTTAACCAAAGGGTTAGCTAGAGATCTTGTGCACAAGGTGGCTGTATGTATGCGTTTAAAGTCCACCTAAAATCTTTTATATTACGATACCCAATTCCCATCTAATGCAATATTAGATGTTGAATTCAATGTGGAAAGCTTGATATCTGAGGATTGGAACACATTTTTATTATCATCCCAAGTTTTGTTATCTGAGGATTGGAAAGCTTGATATCTGAGGATTGGAATTTTATTTCTTAATAGTTCTTTGAAAAATTGCATTTGTAGGTGCAAGAAACAAAAGAACTACCTATATAAGCATGAAGTTTAGCTGCTTCAAGAAGTTGGGACTTGGCTTTGATATGCTTATTGAAAGATGGGATACAAGCTAGTAAAATATAGAGTCGAGTTAGAACTTTGAGAATGAAAATTGTTGTGTATATTATCTCCATGTATTCACTTAGAATATAAATTTTTCAATCCTTAGTGATATCTTAATATTTGAATATTTAGAATGAATAATATACTAATATGAAATTCAATCGTCATGATATTTCATTTATGCATTAGTTTGTTGTTGTTATGATTTTATTTTTGGTTAATCAAGATTACACTTAAATGGGGGGAGGTTTGTTGGTGATTTTATATCACTAATATTATCTAAGTATAATGGGGTTAATTTATTGATCAATGTCACTTTGATAATTATCGAACAAATTAGTATGGCGAGGAGTACAAATTTGTTTGATTTTGTCATTGTTGAAAGTATACTGCTATTTAGGGGCGAAGCCCCTGAACTGACAGGTGTTCGGGGGCAGCATCCCTGGGAGCAGGATCCAAGGGGCGGTAGCCTCTTGCGGGGTCCAAGGGGTTGAGCCCCTCGTTGGGGTAAATACACCTAGTTTTGTGATCCATTTATAGACCCGATTTTATGTTAGTTGGTGACATGTAATATGATATTTTTTGGACAGGAAATTGTTTCCTGTAATTACCATATGGCGGCTTTAAAACAGAAAGTTAGTTTCTGTTATATGATCAATTTCAAATTTATTTTTGGGTACAGATTTCATAACATCTTCTTCATTCTCCATTTAAAAAAAAAAACAATGAGTTTCATTTTATTAAAGATTTTGAATGTACCTTCAAAATGTTTTAATCTGAAACTTATTCACAACTCTCAGTGATGCAAGTATATCTATACCCCAATTTTGTAACATTATTTATAAAAGAAATGTCGTGGACAGAAAACCCGCAGTTCTCCAAATCTTATTTTGTTCTTTGTATGATTTTTATAATACTTAAACAATTATAAGTTAAAATTATGACAAAAAAATAAAATAAAAATAAAAATGGCATTAATTTAAAAAGAAGAAAGAGAACAGGAAAGGAAAACTTAACGTCGAAAACCATAAGGATACCTATACTACAAAAAGTGGCAACACGTGTCATCCGGGTCACGCGGCCCACCCGTGGATATACATGCATATATACACACAATTATCTCCATTACAACCATATTCGTCGTCTCGTCGAAACCAAACGCAATTTTACTTTGGTGTTTTTGAACGTGATAAACATCGCCGGAGAGATGGCTGGATTAATGGATAAAGCGAAGGAATTCGTGGCTGAGAAGGTGGCAAACATGGACAAGCCGGAGGCGACGGTGAAGAACGTCGATCTGAAAGAAGTCAGCTGTCAATGCATAACCTACAAGGCCGACGTCAACGTCTCCAATCCTTACAGCACTTCCATTCCGATCTGCCAGATCTCTTATACCTTCAAAAGCGCCGACAGGTTCCTTACATGATTAATCTATTTCAATCCTGTTCTTATACATAAAATCTGTAGACGAAATCAACGCTAATTCATTCTCTCTCCATGATTAATCAAATCAAAAAAACATTTCAGTTTTCATATTAATAGGAATGTGAAATAACATTGAATTAATCAGGGTGATCGCTGAAGGTTCGATCCCAGACCCTGGGTCGCTAAAAGCCAAAGCGGATACGATGCTAGACGTTGGGGTGAAGGTGCCACATAGCGTGTTAATGAGCTTGATGAGGGACATTGGTGCAGATTGGGACATAGATTATGAACTCAACATTATTCTGACAGTTGATCTTCCGGTCGTCGGTAACCTCAACATTCCGGTGAACAGTAAGGGTGAGATCAAGCTTCCTACGCTGTCCAGTTTAATGGGTGCTGGTGCTACTTCTTAAAATGAACCATGGTAAAATCCATATGATACTTGTATATATGCAAAGGATGATATGTTAAAATAATAATCCTGTTTTGATGAAACTGTTTATTGGTTTTGTTTGTAAAGAGGAGTTTTTTAAGGATATATTAAAATGTATTTTAGAATATTACGATTTTGTTTCTTTTCTTATACGCTGGCTTTTCTACATCAATGATGTAAACTCAGCTTGCTATTAGTTCTATTTAGAACCAATGCCGATAAGTTGTGAAGAGACATAATGAAAATTTTGGTATTGTTTTTTTTAAGGTATATAATATACTATAATCACATCTGCACACACAAGAAAACATGAACAAAACGTCAGTAGAAAAAAAAAAAAACTGTTTGTTTTCTAACGTCTGTATGTTGATAAAATAAATTGAAACATAAATAAAATGAGTTTTTAAATTTAAATGAGTTTTCTATACTGAAATTTGAATAGATAAATTAAATATCCTCCTATCATTTGTTCCTATTTTTCTTCCTACCATATTAAATGTTGATATTTATGCAACCACTATGACATTTTTTTAATTATTCATTTCATATAATTCAAAACCATGCATCGGGTTGCTCGTATTAAGAAAAAAAAATTATCACTCAAACCTTTTTCTATTATAAAATTATGAAACGTGAAACATATAATTATAATGCTCCTTTGTATAACTAACGGAAATTGTGTCATTCTCTTTGATATAGGGATATGTAATTGAATTAAAAAGAAGAACATTTTACAATTGCCTAAAAAAAGCTACATTAACTTGTGTCTATTATAATCCTCACAATTTGTGCCTCTTATAAATTTTACATAATTTTCTACACATATTAAACCTTATTGAGACAAATTAAAAATAATTCACTGGATTTAGAAAAGATATGGTTTTAATTTACACAAAATTAATATAAAAAATGAAAGATCCTAAATTATATATAAAATAATTTAATTATTATTGTTGCTTAGAACTGGGAGAAATGTTTTCCTACCTGCAGACTTTGGTCCATTTCTTTTTAGAGAAGGTCTGCAGTCTTCTAAAAAAAACAAATAAAATGGTGAGAACGTGCACACGTAAACGTCTTTTCACCCATAGACATTATTAGTGTATATTATGTATAAATAACATTTTTATGTATTTATCCCATTACTTTTCATCACATGTGGATCTTGTATATTGTATTTAATCATTGTTAACGTAATTATCTAAATTATATGAAATATCTTATCCAATATGGTATCAGACTAAATTACCCAACCTACCATCTTCCTTTCGATCTTGTTTGCCTCCTTCCCTCCCATTATACCTTCATTCTTCTTATCTTCTATCCTCTAATCTATTAACAAAATGATTGGTTCAGGCGAAGGCTCTACATCCATACACAACCAGAAACCTTACAGTGTGGTTAACATCAAATCACATGTCTCGATTATTCTTAATTACAATGAAATAAACTATGATGCCTGGAGATGGCTATTTGAAACCCATTGACGGGGTTATCGTGTTCCTGGTTTCCTTACCGGAACCTCTAAACGAAAATCTGAAAATGATGAGGAATGGTATACGCTTGATTTAATTGTCAAATCATGGATTTATGTCACTCTCACTCAACCTCTTCTTACATCAATTGCCAAGAAAACTTCCATAGCTCACTCACTTTGGCAAAGTCTTGAAGAACTATTACAAGAAAACAAAGATTGTCGGGCTTTTGAACTCGAAAATGAGTTGCATTTCATGACTCAAGGTGATCTCTCAATTACTCAATACTATTAGAAAATGAAAAGCATCTTTGATGTTCTTGTCAATAACGAAAAGCCCATTCTAGAAAAGACTATTGTTTCCTACTTGCTTAATGGTTTATCTCCTCAGTTTGACAATATTTATATGCTCCTTTGATACAAGGACCCGCCTTCTAATTATCTCTAGGTCGGATCCTACTTGCTTGTTAAAGAACAACGGTTTAAGACCAATCGTGCCGCACAATCATCTCATGCCAATCATCCATCATCTTCTACTATTTATATGTTGGGAACAACCAACACAACTCCTTTGGGTTATCTTGTGGTGGTCGCCACCCAAATCAACCCCACATTACGGCAGATCCCACCTGAAATCTCGCCAACAGCTTCCTGCTATTTCAGGACATCAGCACCAGCAACAGTCGCTGCCATGGAACCCATATCTCATGCCATGTCATCCCTTCCGCCTTACCCACCATATTGGCCTAGTTTCCGACCCACTTTAGTGGCCTAACAACTCCGACCCAATGCACCTGCTCCTCAACCACAACTAGGTACTCTTGGTTCATGTCTAGCTCACCCCCAAATTCTAGAAGCTGCTTTACATACCACCAAATTCTAATATCCTTTGTTAGGAAGTAATGTGGATAACACACAAAACTAAAAGCATACAAGGACATAGTATTTACGTGATTCGGTCAAGGTGACCTACATCCACTAGCAGGAGAGATGTATTCTTTCTTCATAGAGTTCTCTAACAGAGATTACGAGTGCAACCAACAAAGATGCTTCCTACTCGCTAAGGATACAAAAGACACGACACTAATGACTTAGCATGCATTCCTATTTTTACTTGATGGATCATACCTAAAACCCTAATGGCCAAAGCCCATTAGCCAATAGACCCGTGAATGGTATCAACCAATCACAATCCATCATGCAGCAGCTTCGGGAACATTCATCCTTTTATGAGCATCATCAACACACATGACGGAGCATCATGATCCATAGTGGCATATCATAATGCAAGAGTGACACATCAAGATCAACATGGCATATCAACCATCATGGTGGTGAATCAAGCAATAATTATTGACCATCTTCAACTTATGAGCCTCCTTGAGCAATCTTGAGCATCATAGGGGACTTTATAGCATACGGTTCATCACGGGATACCTTGGCATATCATGGAACCAGGTGACGCATCCTTGCATCAAGATGATGCATCAGGCATGTAAATGGTATTTCTTATGCAAGGAATAATGCTTCTTCTCAAGTGATGGCACTTCTTCCTTATGAGTGGTGCTTGTAGAACCATATAGGTGCTTCTTCCTCAAAAATGGTGCTTCTAGAACCATAGTGGCGCTTTTACCTTCAAAATGGCGTTTATTCCTTTAGAATGGCATGTCTAGACAATGATTCACGCTTCCACATTATGGATGGTGCTTCTTCATACATAATGGTGTTTCTAGAATGGCGTTTCAAGAATAGATGGTGCAACCATGCACCAGGATGCTCCATTTCACTTCCATGTGCTCCATACGCCCTTTTAGAAGTTCCGTTCCTTTATCACTTTATCCGTTCCTTTTTCGGGAGATCCATCCCTTTCTCAGATGATCTGTTCCTTTGTCACATTCTTTATAAACCCCAAGTGCTCCATTCAAATCAAATGCTCCATACGAATGCTCTAAATGCTCAAGTCACATTTAACAATATCTACCTTGTCATGAGCATTCTATGAAATCCACCTTAAACAAGAACTTCCTCTCCCTTCCTTCCATCAAGCGCCCTCCTGCGAACATCAACTAAGTCCAAGAAAAGCTTGAACATCTCTATGGGAAACGACCTTGTCACCATGTCTTCTAGATTCTCCTTGACATTAGACTTTTGAATGCATAACCTTTCATAGAAAATGATAGGCTTCTCCACCTTCAAAAGAAGACTCTAAACAAGACTAACCGATATTGATCTACTTATCACTAGATCACTTTCATGGTCCAAGTCTATCAATCCAACCAAGTATGTATGTCGTTCATTGGCACCATACACCAGACAAACATCAATCATTCCCTTCAAGTGTCTCAAGATCCACTTGACTACTTCCCAACGAGGTTTCCCCAGATTACATCAAGCCGCCACAGAAGTACCAACACGTTTGGACTGATCCGGATAGAACAATCGCAAGACTTTCTAAATAGAGTGAGAAATGTATAACCGTCCTGCTTTAATATCACTTTAAATCTCCATCCTTGTTATCTTCTTTTAAGCTCCTAAATTGTTCATCACAATCTCATTCTCCAGAAGCTTCTGTTGGATTAGTGTCTAAGTCCATAACTATTTTGGTATGTACTTGACCCGATTATGAGCATGGTCCTTTTGGGTTGCCTTCACCATAGCAATATGTAGGATGAATTAAGGAGAGAAAGGTTTAAATATGATTTATTAATATATTATGAGAATAATATATTAAAGGAGAAATCATATTGTTTAATTAATATTAGTCAAGAATTAATTAAGTATTAATTTTGTGGCTAAAAGAGATTAATTAAATTTAGGGGACTGGACTGCAATTATTGGATAATTGAGTTATTGGGCTAAGGAATGCTAAAGGAATAAGGGGTGAACGAAATTATGATGGAAGCCCATCATATTTTCGTCCATAGCCTTGTCCAGAAGGTTCCATGGGTTGCTTAGAGTTTAAGTTGTCCATTAGGGTTTTGACTGAAACCCTAGCAGCCCACACAAGTATATAAAGGACCCCTTAGGCTCCAAAAACGTGCACAACTGATTCTTTAGGGTTTCTAGTCGTTTTTGGGCAGCCTCCTTTCTTCTCCTCTTCATCCAAGTTGCATAAGGTGTTTGTGACTCCATTAGAGGTGCAGCACTTGAGGCACTAAGCTCTTAAAGCTAATTCAAGCAAGGAATTGATTGTTATTGCTAGATAACAATCAAAGGTAATTATATAAACCCTAATTCAGTTTATAATATGTTAGATCTAAGTTTATTAGTCTTGGATTCAAAGCATGTACAATAGAGAAACCTAGATCCAAGAATTAGGGTTTGTATGAGCACATAGGATTGTTCTTATGCATAAAACCCATCAGTGGTATCAGAGCCTTGATTGGTTTCAATTGTATGTGATGCTTAACTACTTTATTTGCTGAAAAATCGATTTTTAGCCTCTGCCCGACCTGACTCGGCGAGTTAGTGGATGAACTCGGCGAGTCTGTCCCTGAATCGGCGAGTCCAGTCCCTGACTCGGCGAGTCCAGGGGTCAGACAGAGGGAATTCCGGGTTTTTGCTGCTGTTTTGACTTGGATTTGATACCTAATTCGTTTTTTTGAAGTTAAAATCCGATTTTTATCTTAAATTAGTGATTATCCTTGCCAAAACAATAGATAATTTCAAATCTTTTAAATATTGGTTGTTTATGTGATAATTATGGATTATTTAAAGTTATTTGGTAATTATCTAGTGACTAAAATAAGATTAGGTCAAATATAGATAATTATGAAATTAATTGTTTAATTTGAATTATTTGTTGTTTGATCCCTAACGTTTTGAAATGTTTCAAAACTTGCCCTCAAGTTTTGGAATCTAAAAGTTGATTAAAAGTTTAATTTTGAAATGTTAAATTCTAAAACCCTAGTAATTTGAAAAGTTCAAATCACACCCTTATGGTTTTGTTAATTAATTAAAGTGTATAATTAAAAGTGATTTAATAAACCCATAAAGTTTTTGGTTTACATTTAATTAAATTAAAAGTATAATTTACTAAGTTAAACCACCTAGTATTTTAAAAGTGTAAAATACACCCTATACTATATATAACATTAAAAGTCTAATATTATATATGTATGAGTAAACAGTCAGTCTTACCGTTAGTAGGCCTCATTCACAAAGCTGGTCTATAAGGGGTGTTTAAGGAAATTGCCTATAAAATGGCGATTGAATGGGTATCCACTCTTACCCACCGCACTCTTGACTAGTGGAGGGTCGTTAGCCGAACGGGTAGGATAGGATAGAAACCTTCCATTATAAGTATAATGAAGTACAAAGTAACTAAATGCTTTTACAAATTCCCAAATCATAGTTACTTTAGGAAAAATGTGAAATTGTATGCTAACCCATGGAATTACACTTCGTACCCTAGTCAAACGTTAGTGGAGCGTGTGTGGTTAACCGGCACACTAATTTGGGGATGACATTGGTGGCGAAGGGTGGCTCGATGCTTATCATAGATCAATGGAGCGTGTGTGGCTAACCGGCACATTGATTAGGTGATAGTAGCATTGGGCGCACCACGTGATTCGTATGGTTATTCACACCTTGTTTGTGATCCTCGGCATCCCAGTCATAAATAGTAGGGCATAATCGAGATTATACATGCCATTGAAAAGTTCAATGAATCTCAAAAGATCTAGGAGTTTCAATTCATTTAAAACTTAAACTTCCTTTCGTTTTTCATGGTGGAAATTGGTAAATCGTCATTTACCTACCTTCAAATAATTTGCAACTAGATTACGACATCCCTCTTCTAGGTTGTAGAGTATTGTGTTGGATCCTAGCTTGATGTTTCATTTGGGTGTTACATCAAGAATTCTAATCAACATAACTTTAATTTTCTCCCATTTTGTAGATGTCTGAATCTTACAATGGTCTTCCCAAATCCTTTGGAACAAGCTTTCCAAATAAAGATGACGTTCTGAGATACGATCAAGGAAATGAGAGTCACGCTTCACTTCCTCCACCTCCTCCAATTATTCTCCCTGACCCACAAGTTCAAAGGCTTGAAAAGTTCAAGCTCACTCAATCCCTTTTGGCGAGTAAACACGAAGATGGGAAACCTGTGTGTGCACACGTCTTAGAGATGAAGTCACACATTGATAGGTTAAGCATGTTGGGTGTCGAGATTTCAAGCAAGTTGGCTGTTGACTGGGTTCTTCAGTCACTTCCTGAATCATATAGTGAGTTCGTTAGAGAGTACTATATGATGGACCACGACGTGACCCTAATTGATCTCACCTATTTGCTTATAGCTGTTGAATCAGCAATGGTTTGGCGTGCTGGTCAAGCAAATTTGTATAGTGAATCAAACTCCCAAACTTCAATGGACACTGGCAACATTGGAAGTCCATAAAGAACTAAGTCTGTGATTGTCCGATGTGCTGTGCCAAAGGAGTCCATTTGCTTTTATTGCCAAGAGAAGGGGCATTGGAGATGAAGCTGCCCTAACTACCTAAGAGATCTAAGAGATGGGAGAGTCAAGACGTATGGCTCTACTTCAGGTAAAATCCATTATCTAACTCTTTTGAGTTCCTATTCTAGATTCTTAATACATGATGTGATAAGATTACATTTTGATGTTTTGTAGGATCGAAGAAAAGAGAGGAAGCTTGAGAAAAGAAGTGAGCTGAATCTAATCATGAAGAAATGTATTTCGATCGCATTACTTGAAAAATGGATTCTTGAGCTACTACTTGGAGTTAGAATAGATTGTTAAGAAATATGTAACAACATAGTTTTTCAATTGAATTACATTGTAAGGACAAATTTTTTCCGCAATAAAATGAATTTTGATTTTATCTTATTTATTTATCCTTGCGATGGCATGCATGAAAAATTGATGTTTGAATGTTTCTATTATTAGAAATAATGGATTTGATTCTTAATTGTATTATTTGTGGAAGTGTCAAGAGTTTACCAAGTAAGGAGAGTTTCTCATCCCCCAAGTTTCAATTGGACAGAAACTTGGAATCATGCAATGTGTATTGTATGATGAATGAAAAACCTTCACATTTGGGAAACTTAGACTAATTCTTTGGCAAAGTGTCAATTGAAGGACAAGGAGATCAAGTACACAAGGTTGTGTGTTGATCAAGTCCACCACAAGATTGACAAAGATATTCGTTATGATTTACTAAAGCTTAGTAAATATGATTATACTTATAAGATTAAGTATAATTCTGAGTTGATTGAAAAAGTTTCAATGAATAGTAGAACGAATAAAGAAGAATCAAGTAGGCAGAAAGATAAAATTTTCTCTATTCTAAGAAGAAGGGAGAGTACCTTTTATTGTGTTTTATGATAAGTCTTAAAGATTAAGAACCGTGCCTCAATAGATCCTCTAAGTGAGTCTTAGTGCAATTTCATGTCTAAGAAGAGGTATCAAGTATTGTAGAAATGGTTAAATCAATAAGTCAATCATACTTCGTTCCAATATCAAGTCTTAGAGTCAAGATTGTAACATTGAGTGAAAAGCCTTAAGTAGGTTTATAACACTCATCAAATGTGGAATTTGGAAAAGTTTTCTTATTCTTGCACATTTGAAATTGGTAAGTTGTGCTGTCTTGGATAAGACAAAGACCAACTAGGACCAATTGTGTGAAGTGTTTTGTCTTGATAAGAACTACACTAACTCTTGAGTATTTTCTTTGTCAAGAAATGTTTCTTGACAAGAGAATCTTATATGTCAAGGAGTCAGTGGGAGTCTAAATGTCTTGAAAGTTTTCAAGAAAAAATCAAGAATAAACCTTATCGATCATCACTAGCACACGACTTGAGGTTTACAATCTATCGTGCTGACATTATTTTGTTTCTGTGCCATTCCAATTGAGTTAATTGTGTATATGAGTTCTATGATTTCTCATTTGAATACATACTAAAGCCTTAGTCAAAGGAAAGTACATTGATATGTAAGGATAAGTTACTAAACTACTTGGAAGACATGGTGGGCACTCGTGTTACCATAGGGCAAGAAATCAAGATTAAGAAAGTTCAGTCCATATGAGTTTGGATTTGTCGCGAACCTTGGTTTTGGCAAATTCACATGGATAGGAACTCATACACCATAAAATCTAAGTGTCATAAGATTCTCTCCTTCATGAAAATGACTGTGAGGAAATGCTTTCACTAAGAGAGATTTTAAGAAGATAGCGATTGTGAAAATTGTATTCTCAAATTCAATTATGGTTACGGCATCCCTTTCCATAGTTCGAATTGTGAGATTTGGCATTTAGTTTGAACATTTGGAACTTAGTAACATAAGTTCTAAATTGTTTAAACACACATATGAGCTATCTAAGGCAAAGGTGTATAAGTTTTAGAAGCTTAGATAAAAGCTTATCGAAGCATTTGGTATTAGAAATATGAATTTCATAAATTCAATAGGCATTATTTTCTGGAAGTTCATTTGTTTTCTGAATACATGTCAAAGCTAGTGGGAGCATAAATGTTATGCTTATATGATAATCATCATGATAGTGGGAGCATAAGAGTTATACTTGTATGATTATTATGGCAAGTATTGCATGTTAGCAATATTAATTATAGAAAAACAAAGATTCAATTTGCAAAGTTGCATGGTTGAAAAGTTGTTTTGCTATAATTAAGGGAGAGAATATTATACTTCGTTTCAAAATCTAAAGCTTAGATTGAGAAATTTTAATAAATTTAGTCAAAGGATACATAGTGTGTTCTCAAATTTCGATTATGATTACGGCATCCCTCTTCATAGTTCAAATTGTGAGAACATGACACATAAAATACTATGGCAAAAGATTGGTAAAGTATCATATCTTTATGTAAGACATTATGCATCGTGTCCCATACGCTTCGGGTATAGGATCGATTGCAAATGTTATAATATTTGACCATTCTAAAATTTTCTAAATGCCTAGCACATTAAGATGGAAAAAGGACTAGAATTGGTTTTGACTAAAATAATTAAACAACTATCAAAGGACGATCCAAAGTTCGTTGAGGATTGGTCGCTTGTGAGTAGTTGGAAGTATGGTATTGGATGGACCATATCGACATTATTATGAATAGATAAGATTCTATTAAGAATGAGTTGTCATATGGTAACTGTGGAAATGTTTCCATATTGGGAGTTAGATATTAAGAATCTATGTCTAGATTAGAAACTTTTATGCAAGAAGGATGTTCAAAGGAATGTACTTTGAATGTGAGACTTCACATCTATGGAATTGTCTTGTAACAATTTCTAAGAAAGTACTTTGTAATTTCATTAGCTAAGTCTTGGTGACTTTTGTGCTATGATTTTGCAAAGGGATCGTTGCATAAAATGTTAGAATCTAGCATATTCTAGTAGTGGCAAGAACCTTGTGTTCTTACACTAACAATGGGGATTAAGGAATTGTGAAATGAGCATCATTGAAAAAGTTTTTCAATTGATCTATTTCACAAAGCATGGACCATAGGAAATAAGGTGTGCATGCTTAGAGAATGGGACAATTGTTGTTGTAATTCAAGCAATGAGTTGATTATCCGAAACATTAAATGATAAATAATGAGTAATCAATATGGTGGATAAATAGAAGGGTTTTATTTACTCTCACAAGTTTGGGGCCATATAGGATTAAGTATTGTTGTTATGTTTCAGTTTGCATGTTTTGACTTCCCGAATAACTAGGTTATTCAAACATCCACAATCGGTCATACGTTGGGAGTAGGTATGAATAAAGACTGTCATGAATCTGTCTGTAGATTGTCTGAAGTGTTTAGACATGGCACAAGTTTGTTGCAGAGTTCATGAGTGCTTTGATAAGATTAGAGTATTGGATTAAACCCACGCTCACTTGGATCACTTCATGGTTTTATCATGAGTGATTAGTGAGACGATAATATTGTATATTCTTGAAGCCGAGACGTGTGAGTTGTTATTTGTTGGTCAGTTACACATTGATAATAAGTAAATGCACCAGTAACTTGGTGTTATAAAACTTATTGTTGTGTGTGATTCGATCAGTAAATGCAAGCGAGCATTTGAGTCAAAGTTTATCCATTCCTTTTACCCAAAGTGGGATAAAAGCGATATCTATAGGCCTCTCGATGATTTAATGATGACACCTAAGCGCTTGGCCAAGCCGGGACTAAGTTGATGTGTTCAATTGTAGTCTGTTGTCAGTCGTCATAAATCGGAAGTCGGGAAACAGTATAGAGAGAATGATTGAAATTCATGTCCTATGTCTATACGATATCTTGATAATGGAGGAATATATAATCCCTTATCTAGAGGACACGCTATCTGATAAGATCAGAGTTGACAACGGCTTTTGAAAGCTACGATTGCTGATCAGGTTCTGAAGTCATATGGAAAATAGTTATTAGACTTATCCAAGTGGGAGACTGTTGGATTAGTGTCTAAGTCCATAACTATTTTGGTATGTACTTGACCCGATTATGAGCATGGTCCTTTTGGGTTGCCTTCACCATAGCAATATGTAGGATGAATTAAGGAGAGAAAGGTTTAAATATGATTTATTAATATATTATGAGAATAATATATTAAAGGAGAAATCATATTGTTTAATTAATATTAGTCAAGAATTAATTAAGTATTACTTTTGTGGCTAAAAGAGATTAATTAAATTTAGGGGACTGGACTGCAATTATTGGATAATTGAGTTATTGGGCTAAGGAATGCTAAAGGAATAAAGGGTGAACGAAATTATGATGGAAGCCCATCATATTTTCGTCCATAGCCTTGTCCAGAAGGTTCCATGGGCTGCTTAGAGTTTAAGTTGTCCATTAGGGTTTTGACTGAAACCCTAGCAGCCCACACAAGTATATAAAGGACCCCTTAGGCTCCAAAAACGTGCACAACTGATTCTTTAGGGTTTCTAGTCGTTTTTGGGCAGCCTCCTTTCTTCTCCTCTTCATCCAAGTTGCATAACGTGTTTGTGACTCCATTAGAGGTGCAGCACTTGAGGCACTAAGCTCTTAAAGCCAATTCAAGCAAGGAATTGATTGTTATTGCTATATAACAATCAAAGGTAATTATATAAACCCTAATTCAGTTTATAATATGTTAGATCTAAGTTTATTAGTCTTGGATTCAAAGCATGTACAATAGAGAAACCTAGATCCAAGCATTAGGGTTTGTATGAGCACATAGGATTGTTCTTATGCATAAAACCCATCAGCTTCCTCAACTTGTCTTTCCTAGCATCAACATCACCATATACTTCTTCCCTCGGTTGATCAAGGGATTACTCATTTCTATGCTTTTCCATGCCACCCTGTTGTTCTATATTTATCACAAAACTGTGAGGGGTTTCTATTTTAAACTCCACCTTCTGGCTCACATCCTGATCGTTCCTCGCAACACTTGTACCACCTCATCTCTGTTTACACATAGCATATTCAAAGGTAACATCTATGCTAATAACAAATTTGGGAGAATTTCCTTCTTATGTACACCACACAGAATGACCTTTCCCTCCAGATGCATATCCTAGAAATATGCACTTCATTGCCCTCGGCTCTAGTTTACCATTATTCACACGAGTATCAGAAGGGCATCCAAAAATTCATAAATCATAATTTTTAGAGGGTTTCCCAGACCCCACATCTTGAATGTTACAGGTTGTTAATATTTTCAAGTACAAATTAGCATAGAATTGAACAAATATCATGCCATCTTGGAACCACAATGTTAATTCATTATACATGGAGTTAGATCCTGTTGGGCTTAGAAGATTGCGTCTTTTGGGCTCGTTTGTTTATAATTCTTTGTATTACGGTTTGGGCTTGTCCAACCGTGTGTCTTTTATGCTTTGTATATAAGCTTATGCTTGCATGCATATTAGGTTAAGGATTTGAGAGATCTGAGAATACGATATTTTCCAGACGACTAAAGGTTTCTTTGATCATACTTGTAACCTTCCAATCCTCTACAGTTGATGTTCTTAATCGAGCTCTTCTGAGGATTTTGTTTTAATCATTCAACACGTTTGATTCAATCTTGTCTTGTTCTTTTATTGTGTTCATATCGTCATTGTTTAGTTACTTGTTCAAGATCTAATCGATCTTTATAGATTAAAGGTTTGCTTAATCTCATCAATTGGTATCAGAGCAGGAGGCTGTGTAATTGATACACATCTTTTCTGTGAAAAAGATTTTCATTAGGGTTTTTCCGCAATCATTAATATTTATTGAGCCGTCATCTTTATTGACGTATCTTGATATTTATTATTTTGCCCTAATCCGCTTTATTACAAGTCTGATCTTTAAACAGGTTTTTACGATCATAATGGACGCGACACAATCAAACGTTATCAATATTTCAAACAGCATTGGTTCAACGACAAGGATTCCGATCTTATACACCAACGATTATGAAGTATGGGCACATCATTTCGAAGACTACGTTATTGGGTCGGAGGAAAATGGGTATTTGATTTGGGAAGCCATCACCAACGGACCGTTTTCTCATTCTGCAACGTCCAGAGTCATTAAAACTCAAAAAGAATACAATGATCTGCTTAAGGACGTGAAAGACATTGCACAAGATGAAAAAGACAAGTTCCAATGCAATATCAAAGCACTAAGATTGATCCGGTTTGCCCTTCAGTCCGATACATTCAGATTGGTTAGCTCTTGCACGACGGCGAAGGATGTATGGGACAGACTTCGTGAATTGTATTCTACAGACGAAGATCTCGAACATTCTATTCAAACTCTGCTTCTATCTGAGTTTGGTGAATTTAGACAAGGGGCTGAAGAATCTGTAACCCAGACATTCGATCGCTTCAATCATCTTCTCAGCAAGATGATCAAACATGATATCGAAAGGAAGCTCATCGAACAGAAAGTTACATTCCTGAATGGTCTAAGGTCTGAGTGGAGAGCAGTAGTTTCCACAGTTAAAGCCCATGAGCAATTTAAATCATACTCTTTGGCGAAACTGGTGGGAATTCTCAAGTCTCAAGAGAAAAACGTGGTGCAAGAAAAGAATGTCGTTTCTGGTCTCGGTTCGTTGGCTCTCTTGTCAAAAAGTAAAGCTGTTATGGAGGATGAAGACCTCAGCCTGGAAGAATATGATCTCACATCAGAAGATTATGCCTTGATGGTATCCAATCCCAAAAGATTCATAAAGAAGAAATTTCCCAGCAACAAAAACCGAAACTGGCAGGGAAGTTACAGCTCAGAAAAGGTGGTTAATGAACCGAAAGTTGAGGAGCACAAGAAGGAACCAAAGGTTGACGGCGATTCTGTAGTGAGCTGCTTTTACTGTGGTGGGAAAAACCATTATGCTAAGGACTGTGTCCTCAAGAAAATGGCTGAGAAAGATGATGGAAACGATGAGGAAGCTGTGTTGCAGAAAAGGCTAGATGAGTTGAGAAAGAAGAAGTCTGCTGCTAACCCGCCTTGTAATGCCCTTATTGTGCAGGGTTCTGTTCCAGGTGATGAGTTCGGTAGCACGGAAGTTTGGTCTACTGACTCAGAAGACGAGGAAGTGAGGCAGCCTACTCATGGAAAGGCGTTCGTGTCTAAGGAAGAAGGCAGTGGTGGTAAATGCCTTATGGTTTCTGACGTATCTCAATTGAGGGGATACAACACCGATGGAGGTCATGATGGACAGAATGCAAAGGAGGACATGTGCTTCACAGCCAAACCACTCAGCCAGCAGTTCAATGAGCTGGATGAACTGATAAAGAAGGTACAATCTGTTTTTATTTCATGCAAAGTACCATCATCCTCTTATGAGAAAGAACTAAAAAGTGTCAATTCAAGAATATCTCATCTAGATAGTAGCTTAACTCAAACTCGGGTCACAAATTCTAACCTAACTGATCAATTGAGCAGGGCTACGTCGAAGAGTGAGGAGCGGAGAATGTGGATAGAGTTAAAGGAATCGGAATTAGTCAGAGTTAAAGATGAAAACATTTATTTGCAAAGAGACAATTTGAAATTGTTAAAACAACGAAATGTTTTTTGTTTAATTGCTAAACGTCTGTATTCTAATATTACTTAACTCCACTTGGATTGTGAAATAGGCCAAAGAATTCACCGCATGATTTTGCCCTTCCTGGAATTTAAGGAAGATGAAATCGATGCCGAAGCTTATAACTGTGAAAGTGTGATATCATCTGATAACATAAATCCCACCTACATGTATGGACTGGACAAAATTGAGTCCTTCATTAAATCTAAAGACCACAAGCTCATGCTTAAAAATCTTTTGGATGAAAATGACAGACTTAAACTGAGGACCGAAACCATGCAAAAATTTGACTCTTTAAACACCAAAGTAAGCTCAGAAAACAAAATTGATGTTGAAAATGCATCTGAGCTTGATGAGGATGACAATATGAGTGAAATTTCTGTAGAGGACACGGTTGACTGCTCAGAATTTATTAAAACCGAGCCAGAAAATCACAAGAATCTTATTTCTGAAAATTCGGTAGAGTTCGCTCGGTTGTCCCATCAAAAATCCCCAAAATTAGTTGAGAAAGCTGTTGTGTATCAAAAGGTCAGGACTACTCCAAATCAAGTATACAAGGTAACAGGAGTAACTGAACATCAAACAGCCGAACTTGCAGCCATTGTAGACAAAGACAATGCTGATGGCTGTGATGAATACTTCTGGGAAGCTCCTATTGATAATGCAGACGAAACCATTGGTTTATCTGAACGAACTTCATGGAAGAGCAAAGGAAGATATATACCCGAACCTTTGAATAAGCCAAACAACTTCAGTGAGCCGAGCACTAGTGGTACAAAAGATACTCCTCAGAAGGATGTTCACTCACCAACAGAAACCATTCCTTCGGCTTCTTCAGCTCAAAGTAATTCCACCGCAGTTCAAATGGAACCAATCAAGGGGTCAGTAAAAACAAAAGCAAATGTTCATCATCAACCATCTCAGATGCGGAACAGGAAGATAGAAAGGAACATCAGATACCGGAAGAACCTTTCGGAAAGGAAACAATTTTGGCGTTCCCAGAATGCATACTTCACTCATCAAGACAAGAATCTAAAGTATGAAGACATTCCTGAAGAAAAGCTTGAAAGTCCCAAAAACCGAAAGCCGAGGTTCGGTTCACAAAAGGACAAAAACCGAAAGCCGAGGTTCGGTTCACAAAAGGACAACAACCGAAAGCAGAAGTTTGGTTCTGAAAAGGATATCAACCAGAACCAAAGGTTCTGTTCCAAAAGTGGCTCGAACCAAACACAAAGGTTCGGTTCTGAAGACAAAAGAGTTCAAAACTCTAAGGTCGGTCCCTCCAATGATCAAAAACAAAAGGGTCACCTAAAGTCTCCTTCTAAGTCTGATTCTTTTCATTCTTCCAATTCTTCTTCATCCTCAGTTTCATATCAATCTCGTTCTAAATCTCATTCATCAACTGAGCAAAAGTGGAAGCAGAAAGTCGATAAATCCACATCAAAGACCGAATCTAACTCAACTAATCTTAACAAAATAAAAGTGTACACCATTAAAAGGAAAGATAAAACAACTCTCGTAAAAAGAACTTATCTTGTTGATATCTCTCTCATTGCTCCTGTTTCCATGCAAAGCTCACGTGGACCCAAGAAACTTTGGGTTCCTAAATCTCTCTAAATTTTGCAGGTTATAAGTGACGAGCAGTTTGATGAAGAATGGTACATTGATAGTGGCTGCTCACGTCACATGACAGGGAGGAAAGAAGAGCTTAGGGAGTACAGATCGCTTGCAAATGGTGGCAATGTCAAGTTCGGAAACAATTCTTTCGGCACCATAAAGGGATACGGAATGATAACCAATGGGGATTTCTCAATAAGGAAGGTGGCATATGTGGAAGGACTCCAACACAACCTCATTAGTGTATCTCAACTGGTTGGAGGTACAGGTCTCAAAGTCTCATTCGATGATGAAGGTTCAGAGGTTATAGAGAAAAAGTCAAATAAAATAATTCTCAAGTCAGAGCGAAAGGGTGAAATGTTTCCCTTAAACATGAAACCCATCAAAGGAAATCCAGTTGTATGCTTATTGTCAAAAGCGCAATCCAATGAAAGCTGGTTGTGGCACCGAAGATTATCTCATCTTAACTTCAAAGATATCAATCGTCTTGTTACAGGGGGTCATGTAAGGGGACTTCCATTACTCAAGTTCGACATGGATCATCTATGTGCTGCATGCGAAATGGGAAAGCAGAGTCGTCAAAGTCATCCATCTATTATCAATACAAAAGTTGTTGAACCACTCGAATTAATTCATATTGATTTGTGTGGTCCTTCATCTATCGAAAGCATCGGTGGTAGCAAGTATATTCTTGTTATCGTTGATGACTTTTCTCGATTTACATGGGTGTTCTTTCTAAAGCTCAAATCTGAAGCGACTCAAAAGATGAAAACGTTTATTACGCAAATTGAAGTACAGCTCAAAAAGGTTGTCCGCAACATCCGAAGCGACAATGGTCTCGAATTCAAGAACAGGGAGTTTGAAGAGTTTCTTGCAGAGAAGGGAATTAGTCATAATTTCTCAGCTCCCTACACACCACAACAGAATGGAATAGTCAAAAGACGAAACCGATCCTTGTGTGAAGCTGCCCGAACTATGCTAAGTTTTGCTTCTTTACCTCTTTATTTTTGGGCTGATGCTATTTGCGCTGCTTGTTTTACACAGAACAGGTCATATCTCAACAAAAGGTTCGCACTCACCCCATATGAGATATTGAACAACAGGAAGCCAAATGTGAAATTTTTCCATGTGTTCGGCTCAAGGTGTTTCATCTTCAATTCCAAAGAACACCGCAACAAGTTTGATGTCAAAGCCGACGAAGGAATTTTCCTGGGTTACTCTCTCACATCCAAGGCATACAGGGTCCTAAATAAGCGTTCAAGAAAAATTGAAGAGACGTATTATGTGACCTTTGACGACAACTATGTCAAGAAGCTACAGGCTAAAGAAAATATCACAGGGGAAATCTTTTCTCCAAATGGCATGACTACAGTCTCGGTCGCTAATCTATTTGAGACATTTCTGGAGCTCTTTGACGAACCAGAGAATGCTTCACTCTCTGAAGCTGGTGCAGCAGATAACAAAGTTGATCATATGGAGCAGATTGTTGAAGATGCTGCAAGGAGAATGTATGGAGAAGAGTCAATCAGTAACGACTCTCCTTCCAACGAAGCTCAAGTCGAGGGGGAGCCATGTACTCAAATCGAGGGGGAGCCAAATGCTCAAGTCCAGGGGGAGCCAAATTCCACAACTTCAACCGAAGAGGTCTCAACACCAGCAAGCTCAGGTCCACTAGAATCACACGAACCTCATGTCTTCCAAAGTACACCAACTGAGGTAGAACATGACGATGTGACACTCGGTTATGATAGCCAATCTGAACTAGAAGAAATAATCAATGCCGACTTAGACCCAACCGTTGATCCAAATTACCCTCCTCTTATCAAATGGACCAGAGATCATCCTGTCTCTCAGGTAGTTGGGGATGTATCTGAAAAGGTTCTGACCCGATCACAACTGAAGGCAAAACAGACTTCCTTATTTTCAAAGGTAGAGTTTTGCATGTTCAATTCATTCGTATCAAAAGTTGAACCAAAGACAGTTAACACTGCTCTCGACCACTCTGATTGGGTTCAAGCAATGCAAGACGAGTTGAACGAATTTGAAAGAAACAAAGTCTGGCGCCTAATTCCAACTCCTCCAGATGCTTCGGTCGTTGGTCTCAAATGGGTCTTTAGGAACAAAATGGACAAGGAAGGTAATGTTATACGGAACAAGGCTCGTCTGGTGGTCAGGGGATATTGTCAAGAGGAAGGGATAGACTACGAAGAGACTTTCGCTCCAGTAGCTCGGCTAGAATCTGTTAGAATATTCCTAGCTTATGCTGCTCACAAGAACATTGAAGTTTTCCAAATGGACGTCAAGTGTGCATTTCTCAATGGAGAACTTGAAGAGACGGTGTACGTAGAGCAACCTCCTGGATTCGTGAACGAAAAGCATCCAAATCATTGCTATATTCTGGATAAAGCTGTGTACGGCCTTAAACAAGCTCCGAGAGCCTGGTATGAAACGCTTACAAAATTTTTAAAGATGTCTAAATTTAAACAAGGTTCGGTTGACCCAACCTTCTTTCGCAAAAAGGAAGGTAACCACCTTATGATAGTTCAAATTTATGTTGATGATATCATCTTTGGCTCTACAAATCCAAGCTTAACGGCTGAATTCAGAAAGCTGATGGAGACTAAGTTTGAAATGAGCTCAATGGGTCCTATTAACTTTTTCCTTGGTTTAAACATAAGACAGGGACCCGAAGGCATCTTTATTAATCAGGAAGCTTACACAAAGACTCTCCTAGCAAAGTTCGGTATGATAGGAGACTCAAAAGTCAAAGTCCCAATGGCATTCGGCACTAAGCTTACCCCATCTCTAGACAAACCAGCTGTTGATATCACGCTCTATCGTCAAATGATTGGATCGTTAATGTATCTTACTGCTAGCAGACCTGATATCATGTTTTCTGTGTGTTATTGTGCTCGATTTCAGGCAAACCCCCGTGAACCTCACATGCTTGCAGTGAAGAACATCCTCCGATATCTCAAGCGAACCACCTCCTTAGGTCTTTGGTATCCATCCAACTCAGGCTTCTTCGTTCAAGCCTATTCTGATGCTGACCTTGGAGGATGTGGACTCGACCGAAAAAGCACGACCGGTGGATGTCAATTTCTTGACTGGAAGTTAGTTAGCTGGCAATCCAAGAAACAGACATGCGTGTCGCTATCTACAGCCGAAGCAGAATACATTGCAGCCGCATCATGCACATCACAAGTGATTTGGATCCAAAGTCAACTTCGAGACTATGGACTCAATATGAAGAAGATCCCACTATATTGTGACTCCGAAAGTGCAATTAGGATTTGTCATAACCCAGTGCAACACTCCAAAACCAAACACATAGCACTACGGTATCACTTCATCAAAGATCATGTGGAAGATGGAAATGTCGAAGTTCACTTCGTAAGAACCACTGATCAGCTGGCTGACATCTTTACAAAAGCTCTTCCTGAAGCATCATTCAATCAGATATTGCAAGGCTTAGGCATGATGGTTGCAGAATCGGTCCCAAATCCTCATGTCTCTATTTAAAAAAAAAAAAAAAAAAAAAAAAAAAAAAAAAAAAAGAACCGAACCTAACAGACCGCTCGGTTGCTCTCTGTTCTGGTCAAATTCAAGAACCGAACCTAACAGACCTAACAGACCGCTCGGTTGCTCTCTGTTCTGGTAAAATTCAAGAACCGAACCTAACAGACCGCTCTGTTACTCTCTGCTCTGGTACAATCAAGGAACCGAATCAACCAGACCGCTCGGTTACTCTCTGCTCTGGCAAAATCAAGGAACCGAACCTAGCAGAACGCTCTGTTGCTCTCTGCTCTAGTACAATCAAGGAACCGAATCCACCAGACCGCTCGGTTACTCTCTGCTCGGTTACTCTCTCTGCCTCTACAATATAGGCGCTCATTCAATCAAACCGCTCGGTTCTTCCAAATCTCTGCTTCTTTTCTTTGTCTATATTTTATTTTTTTTATTTCTTTTTCAGAAAATTCAAATTTAACAAAAATATTTTATCTTTCTGTTTTTATTTCTTTTTCAGAAAATTAAAAATTAACAAAAATATTTTGTCTTTCAGTATTTATTTATCTCTAAGTAAATTTCAAAATTTCAAAAATATTTCATATTTCTAGTATATGTACTTCTTGCTCAAGTGAATACAAGTATCTTCTTATGGAACGTTCATCCAGGTATGTTTTTCTATTATAAGACTAGTTAGACGTCCCTAGAAGCATGCTGCTGTATGTTGTCTCAAGCCTCTATGACCTTGAGCATGCCTTAATGATTCGATCAATACCTATCGTTTCTTCCCAATCAGGCTATTCTCTCCATATTCGGTCTAGAGCTACCTTCTTTTACTCATCTGAAACATGAGTTGCTCTGCTTTGTCCCATTTATGTAGCAGAAGGTACTTTCGGTCTCTTAACCATCTCTTCAACTTCTTCACTTTCATTCGCTCCCCAAAGTAACCCTTGATGCTCTCGGTCTTTACCACTGAGGCTTATGGTTGCACAACATCTGAGTTCATGATCTTAGATTCGATTACCACGTTCTGAGTGAAACCCAAAATCCAACACCTAAATAGAATTGACGGTGAGTTTTTAACTCAAGCTTTTACTTGGAAATCTTCTTTATGAGTGATCTTTTATGAAACTGTCTCGTCCTAAGACATTTCTTCCCACAGATATCCAGTTTAATTTATTTTGAGATTTCTGTCTATATCATTCCCATCACAGAATACTTCCCACCTACCTGTTCAACAGATCACATCGGTCTCACAGGTAACTCTACCAACACTTA